>NC_056630.2:258817446-259443783 GCF_002870075.4 Lactuca sativa
GGATGACCCTAATAACAACAAGGAAGCCATGGCAGAACCTGAGTCTGCAAAATGGAAAGAGGTAATGGACATCGATATTCAGTCCATGTATGAAAATCTAGTTTGGAAATTGGTTGACAATGTACCAAGTCGTAAGACGGTCGAGTGCAAATGGATCTTCAATAAGAAGACCGATATGGATAGGAAAGTACACATATAAAAGGCGCGACTGGTTACGAAGGGCTTTACTCAAACTCATGGAGTTGACTATGATGACACCTTCTCACCAGTAGCGAAGATTAAATCTATAAGGTTTATGCTAACCATAGCTGCATTTCATGATTATGAAATATGGCAAGTGGATGTCAAAACGGCTTTCCTTAATGAGAAATTGGCTGAAGATGTTTACATGAGTTAGCCAAAGGTTTTAGTCAATGCAAAGTACCCTAATAGAGTATTTAAGCTTGAGAAATCCATTTATGGACTGATACAAGCATCTCGTAGATGGAATCTTTGTTTCGATGATAAAGTCAAAGAGTTTGGATTTTCGAGAAGCGAGGATAATTCCTGTGTATATGTGAAAGGTAGTGGGAGTATAGTTAGCTTTCTGGTGTTGTATGTGGATGACATACTTCTCATAGGAAATGACATTCCAACCTTGTAGGAGGTTAAGTTCTGGCTTGGGAAGTTTTTCGCTATGAAGGACCTCGGGGAATATGCTTATATTCAAGGGATAAGGATATTGAGAAGCAAGATTAAAAGAATAATAGGACTTAGTCAAAGTACCTACTTGGACAAGATTTTGAAGCGTTTCAACATGGCGAATTACAAGAAAGGTGAATTACCTACCCAAAGCAATACCAAACTGAGTAAGACTCAGAGTCCGAGTAGAGAGGCCAAGATAGTAGACATGATTCGAGTACAATATGCTTCCGCAGTTGGCTCGAGCGTGTATGCTATTACTTCTACTCACCCTAATGTGTTCTTTGCTTTGAGCATGGTCAATAAATATGAAGGGAATCCTGGTAAAGCTCACTGCACTGAGGTAAAGAACATTCTTATATACCTACAGAGGACTAAGGACTGGGTCCTTACCCTCGGTGGGAGTGATGACTTAAGAGTGACAGGGTATAGTGACGCCAACTTTCAAACCGACATGGATAATTTTCTCTCTCAGTTGGACTGGATATTTACCCTGAATGGAGGATCAATAATTTGGAGAAGTTCCAAATAGCAGACTAAAGCTGATTCAACGTGCGAATCAAAGTACATAGCAGCAGGTGAAGCGTCGAAGGATGTGATATGGCTGAAGAACTTCATCGGAGACCTTGGAGTTGTACTAGCTGCAACAGATCCTATAAATATTTGAACAATGACAGCAAGAGTGCGGTCGCCTTAACCAAGGAAACAAGGGATCATGGCTGATCCAGGCACATCGACAAAAAATACAACTTCATAAGACATTAGATAGAATAAGGATTCCTCGTAGTAAATATGATATCATCAGAGGAGAACCCAACAGATCGATTTACAATGGGGCTAAGTAGGCCTAAGCACTTGCAGCATGCGAGGAGCATTAGGATGAAGGACGATATTAGTTTTAATGATTAGATAGTTGTTTAGAAACTTGTAATACATAAAATGTAATTGACATTTTGTGACATCCCCAAAATCTCGGCCAGAAAAGACCGATTTCATTTATGCTTTTTAAACATTTTCAGAGTAAATCCGTTTGATTTTAAAAGAGATGCGGAATTTGTTCCCAAAAACAATACATGATAAAATAGATATTTATCAAAACATTTCATATAGAAATATGATTTCATTTCATAATTAAAGGTCGGGATGTCATGTTCCGATATAGATCATAAAGCATAAACGATAACATTACAAGTCGTTCAACAAATATACACATATACAGACTTGTAAACAAAACAACTTGATGATTCGCCCATCTTAAGCTCTTGCGCCACTTCCTGTAATTCAAATCAACTGAGTGGGTCAGGCTTGGGAGCCTGGTGAGCATATAGGGTTTTCAAACCCACAATAATTATATTTAATTACAACAATCAACAATAAACCCGATTACCCATTCCCGTTATCCTCACCTTACGTTCCTAAAAATAACGTCTATTATAAGGAACTTATTTTAGGATTTTTATCGGGACGGACATTACTGCAGAGGGGATTCCTTGACAATAAGTGTCCTATAGGAAACCATGTGGGGGATAGAGTACACCGGTGAACACGTCGTTCACAACACCTACAGGTAATGAGCCTGCTAGTGTTCCACAGGACAGTCTAGAATAGTCTGTGGTCGTCATCCATACTCTGCTGAATGACTAGAATAACACCAATAACACCGAGGCCTCTAATCTGTTTATTACACACCAATTATCTACCCATGTTCTACCCAACATATTAGTAGATAAAAATATACATTTTTATACACTCTTTTAAAAACCTGTATAACATGTTTTAATCAATATATATTCCACATAACAGATGAGGCATACACACATAACACGTATTTCGTAGAGAATATACATTCACACACATAATCACAAAATATATCCACGTAGCACGTATTTTATATTAAATACTTTATAATATTGCGTTGGAGAGAAAATAACTACACACTCACTTGATCAGAAGATGATCGGACAACACTACGACTTGCAGAAGTAGTAATCCTCAACAGATCTGGAAGATCTCTACAAAAATCGAACTTCTTGTGGGCAGAGATTCGACTCGGGAATCGCACTTCTCGGGATCTTCGGGATCTCGGGACTTGCTTCGGGTCTCGGGGATATTACCGGGGCTTCAGGGTACTTCTGGCACGCAAAACGATGTAAAACGGGAGAGAGAAGAGAGAAAATAGCAACCATAAACGGCTGGCCCTTCAAATCTATTTATAGGGCAAATTTGGCCCTTGCCACGTCGTGGCAACCTTGTTCCACGTCGTGGGCTTGGTCGTCACTACATGCGTCAACCCAAGTTGCATCTGGGGACCTTCCGGAGGTGACAGGACACTTGCCACGTCGTGGCATTTGACAGTTTTGGGGTTTCGTGCCCCGAACTTCAGAAATTCATAACTTTCGCATACGAACTCCGTTTTCGACGTTCTTTATATCGCCACGAAGGTGAGACTACGCTCTACAACTTTCGCTTAGACTCCGTCGGCTAATTTTGACTTTTATGTTTATTAATTATTTTTAGAAGGCTCGGACAGGAAACTTCGTTATTAAATCATAACTTCTTCGTCCGACGTCCGTTCTCGCCTATCTTTTCATCGTTTCGCTACTAACAACGAGATCTTTGATTCTCATTTAGATTGTTTCGGCTAGAAATCGCTCGATCTCAAATCGAGTATTCGGGCTGCATACTGCCACGTCGAAACTTCAGAAAATCATAACTTCATCATACGAAGTCAGATTTGGGCGTTCCTTTTACGCACGCTCTCGGTTTAACGAAATCTACGACTTTCGTTTAGATCGCTAAGGCTAAATATCGCTCTATCTTAAATTCATGTTTTACGTCATTCGGCGTCGTGCCGGTCCCGTCGCGAAACTTCGACAGGTCATAACTTCTTCGTTATAACTCGGATTTTGGCATTCCTTATATCTCTGGAATCCTTGTTTCAACCACTACAACTTTATGCAAAGATATCGGGCATATCTAATACTTTAATTTTGACTCTTATTTTATTCTTAATTTAATTACATCACATAATTAAGCAAATAAACACATAACTCACATAATTCACAAATTCACAAATAATACATTTTATTACTTCAAATTGGGGTTACAATGGCTAACCTAGACTATTACTTTGCTAAAAATGGCAATCCCAGAAACACGGGCGTTACAATTCTCCCCACCTTAGAATGATTTTGTAACACCGTAAATTTCAAGACAAAATTTTCATTTAAATAATCATTTTATTCTTAGGACACTTGTTAAAAATCTCATTCATAATCAAATTACAAAACATAGCTCCATTTTCACTTGCATAGAAAACCAGGATCCTCCAAAATATGACTCTTGCTCTGGTGTGTACAATCAAGCCGGTGTCGTACCGTGATACTGAAAGAAACCTGAAAACAACATAACACAAACACTGTAAGCACGAAGCTTAGTGAGTTCCCCAACATACCACACACATAACACATACAAGCCACTCGAGGCTATAACTCTATGGGTCCGTGCACCCAAACTCTGTGAACCCTCAGGTTCTAACTCTATGAACCTTCCGGTTCTAACTCTAGGAACCCTTCGGTTCCAACTCTGCAACCATGCACAACATAAATCACATAGAAATAATGCAGTGCAACACATAACATACATAGCATACAAATACTCTGTCACATAACTCTGGTTACCTACTCAAGGTAAAGTATAGTGAGAAGACTCACCTGGCAAGCAAAAAGCAGATATCTCCATACTCGGATCTCGAACTCGCCACCGCCTAACACGTAAGGCAAAACTCTCATGACTATAACTCTCGAGACTAGAATCAATCCTCTCAATGCACCCTCTTAAGGGTAAAAGACTATTTTACCCCTCTCTTGGCCCAAGGCCACATCGCTGACCAAACCCTAAAAGTCAACGGTCAACCCTTGGTCAAAATCAAAGTCCTTAGTCAAAGTCAACCCTGACTGACCCTACTCGCCGAGTCAACTCTATGACTCGCCGAGTTTCTATAATCAGAACTTCACTCACTCCGCGACCTAACTCGCCGAGTCACTCCGAGACTCGCCGAGTCCAACAACTCTGAGTCCACTCGCACACAACTCACCGAGTCATCCCTTGACTCACCGATTCTCGACTCAACCAGGGAATATCGGGACTCTTCGACAAGACTCGTCGAGTCCAAGAACAGACTCGCCGAGTCCAAGACTATCATCAACCTACTCGTCGAGTTGTTCATACAACTTGCCGAGTTCCAGGCCATCTTCATCCAACTCGTCGAGTACACCCATGTGACTCGCCGAGTACCACCGGTCTGAATCCATTCGGAAGCATTCCAGGCCATGCAATTGCTCCAAAACATAGATCTAGCCTCCTACCACTCATCCATCACGTAAAGTGGCAAACTTTTCGTGAATCCAAAGAGATCTAGGCCATTTGCACATTGGGCTAGGGTTTGGGACATGAAAGCTTCACTAAACACTCCAACACAGGGACTTTCATGCTCTCTGATTCTTCTCCCTTCTAGATCTGAGGTAGCAACCTCAGATCTAACCTCTAGACTTCCCATTACATCCATAGACAAGTTCCCACAAACCCCAAAATGAAGAAACACATAATAACAACCCAAGAACGAGATATTACCTCCAAGAGATGCCCCAACTGCAATGTAATTCGAATCCAAGCAAAGCCCCTTGCTCCAAGCCTTCAATCTCCCAAAATTCCTTCAACAATTACTTCTCCAAGCTCCAATCCACTCAACAATGGTGCTTCTCCGCGATTTAGGGTTTTCTGGGGCTCAAGGGGTGATAAGGAGGCTGGGAGGAAAACATAATGTTCTTTATATAGGGCTCAACCCCGAGAATTAGGGTTTTCTCCAATCAGCGCCTACTCGTCGAGTCCTCCTCACTGACTCGCCGAGTCGGCTACTTAGCACGCGACCCAGTCGCGACTCTACTCGCCGAGTCCATCCATGGACTCGCCGAGTCACTCTTTCACAACTTACTCTTTTAGCCCTTCAACTCTACTCTTGATATTTCGGGATGTTACAATTCTCCCCCACTTAAATTATGCTTCGTCCTCGAAGCCTATGGCAACTCAACTACAAAATACTCCCACGGCGCGCCACCTGGCCCTAACTGGACCAGGTTCATCAAAGCATAACCATCGAACTCGAACTCACTTCCTCTTTCCTTGCGGTGTCCTGACCACCGTCTCAAACCGGGCACCGGCTGTACCCTCTGATAATCACACTCAACAATCGAGAATTACCCGAGATGTATCACTGCTCCAAATATCAACAACCGATCGACCCATAAGGGCTAGAAAGCCATGAACCATCGGATCCCTGATCCGAATCCCACCTTATCCATTCCGGAACGACTGAGAGACCCATTCTCACTCTCAGAGCAACTCTCATGAGTTCTCCTCTTGCAGTCACATACACATGCTGAACTAGCTCCAACACCCTCAGGTTGGAAAACTCGATACACTGATGATATCCTCAAACATCCCCCCAGGATGAACCACTAGTACATATCCAATACCCTGATCAGAATCAAGCTGGGAGTCCCCGACTCCCTCCCTGCATTCATCCTGAGACTCTTGGCCCTACTCTCACGGAACCCCTTCCGCGTCCTCAGCAGACATCCCAACATGATGTCATTCCATACCACTGTCACAGACACAATGTTCAACCACCATACTCCAAATCATCCACTCTCACTACTACTTTCACTTCCATGAACCAACACTCCCCCCCCCCCCTGGGGGTTACATACCTTTCTCTTCCTTTACCCAGGGAAACCACTAGCCAACCTTGCCACTACTCCATGCATCACATATGCGCTGGATCTGCTCGCAAGGGCCCTCGGGTCCATGCGCTACCTCTCCCCAAGAAATGAGGGTCCGACACCTCCTCCCATACAACAGCTCAAAGGGTGGCATACACATGCACTAATGATGGCTGTTGATATAGGATAACTCGACTAAAGATAAATACGTGCCGCAACTCCCTCCGAGGTCTAATACACATGCCCGAAGCATGTCTTCGAGCGTCTGAATCGCTCGTTCGCTCTGAAGTGTCCTCAGACATCATCATGATCCAAATAACCCACTAACTTCCTCCCCGTGACCACTATCCCGGCCCAGGGACGCGCAAGTCACAAAATTCTCTTTTCCTCAAGCGAGAAAATACAATCCAACCGAGGATCGCCTAAACTCTAATCTCTGGTTTCTGCTGCGCATACCCCTTGCGCACCTCACCGCATCTCCCGACAGAGACGGTGACCCCAGTCTCGCCCCCGGTTCAACACCCAGGCTCCAGAACTCAATACTAGGGATACTCAAGCCCAAAACTCTTCCACATCATACACTAATCGGAGATCACTCCATCATCACATTCTCTTGCCATCTAGTGAGTACTACGGCTCCCCGCAGTATCACAACACCCTCTAACTAGTGAGTACTACGGCTCCCCGCGGTATCACAACACCCTCTGACTAGTGAGTACTACGGCTCCCCGCAGTATCACAACACCCTCTGACTAGTGAGTACTACGGCTCCCCGCAGTATCACAACACCCTCTAACTAGTGAGTACTACGGCTCCCCGCAGTATCACAACACCCTCTGACTAGTGAGTACTACGGCTCCCCGCAGTATCACAACACTCTCTGACTAGTGAGTACTACGGCTCCCCGCAGTATCACAACACCCTCTGACTCCACTAGTTCATGCTCCGCAGACTATCACAGGTAGCCACCCATACTCGGCTCGAATACACATTCCAGACTCTGGAAGCAATCGACATATCAAAATGCCCACCCTTGCGAAGTTCCATTCTCTTAATAATCTCCCTGGATGCCCATACTCGAAAGGCTCCCACTAGATCCGTAGATACCTGATACACCACAAATCGTTTCAACTCAAGATTTACGAGTAACTCCGAAATAAAGGTATCATACCCGGATACCTCAGAATATCCCAACAGAACATCACAAGATCCTGCCACAACCACTGATTCCCTTACTCCCAATACCATACACTCACGACAATACATTTCCTTTGAATCCCATAATAATTTCTGATATCACACGATGCGCAACTTCAGTGCATCCAAACACTCAATTGGAATACAAGGAAGGCGCTAACCCTTCAGAACACACTGATGATCCTCCAAAACCCTTTTTCTACCGCTCAAAATCCAAACAAGGATACACATACTGACCCGGGAGTTGGCTGCCCAATCATTCTCTATCTACTTGCAACAACACTGACCACCAAACACCTGCCGTGGAGACATTCATCATTCTCAACAAGTACTTCCCGCATTAACTCACTCTGACCTCTTTCCTCGATCATCGACATCTCTGGTCTCATGATTTCTTACAGCAGATCTCTATACTCCACTTATAACTGCTCTTGACAAATCTCTGCTTTCTTACATACTGTACCCGGTTCTCCCCCACTTAGGGTTCGAACCATCACCAATTAGCACGCAACCAACCCACAACTATTTTTCACCAGCGAAATCGCACCTGCCCCATGAAAGTGCTACACAACGCCCGATAATTCCTTCTTAAGGAAGTCAATCGACCTCATATACTGTGAACGTCTGATGAACTCCTCAAGAACTTCTCATCACGACTGCCTCTAGTCGTTCCAAATCTCATACCAATCTAGCACTAAGCATCTCAACTGCTCAATAACATCTCTGGCTCATAGACTGAACTGCAAAATCATCGTACCCCTCACCTCAACTCATCAAACATCGCTCCAACACCGGGATCATCCCAAGAACAGGGACCCACTCCCATATTCAACACCCAACATAGATAGAAAACTCTCTGCACTGCTAAACTCGACTGAACTCCCCACTGATACCACTATAATACATCCTACTATACTCAAATAGGTGTAGTGTGGTCCTCGACTACCTCAGTCCCAACTGACTATCTGCTCATGATAAGTCACCGCCTCGCGGCACACATGCTACCTAATACACTGGGGGAAAAATCATCATCAATGACGACCTGCAGGGTTTACCCCCAACCCAAAACTAAAACATCAGGCCTTTCATGTTCCGCACACGAACATAAATAGCACCACTCACATAGAAGGTGACCTCTCCTCTATCGACTGATTGCCCAACTCAGACCGAAATTCTCCTTTCCCTCTAACTCCTTACCAAAATACTCTGATAGGCTCTCGCCTTCCCTCTCGAGGGACGCCTCTCCAAATTCAATCATGGCCTACAGGCCTAAAACCCATAGCGTCCAATCTCTACCTCATCAATCGTGATCGGATAACCAGAGAATCACAAGCATCATTCACTACGAACCATGGTACTCATCCCATGACATCTCTTCTCAATATGCTCCGGTGTATGGTACCCGAACCATAGCATCACTCCTCCATCTGCTCCGATGTATGATACTCGAACCATAACATCACTCCTCAATCTGCTCCGATGTATGGTACTCAACCATATCATCACTCCTCAATCTGCTCCGATGTATGGTACTCAACCATATCATCACTCCTCAATCTGCTCCGATGTATGGTACTCGAACCATAACATCACTCCTCAATCTGCTCCGATGTATGGTACTCAACCATACATCACTCCTTAATGCGCTCATTAGAATCTTCAGAATACTCCCTGTATCAAGTATGGGTCCTCTGCTTTCAGTAGTACGGGCCCATACTACCTTCCACATCTACCCATACTTTCCACACGGACTATCCCGGAGCTCCTAAGTAGCTGCTCGACCTTCTCGTTCACCAATTCCATCGCGCGCTCGCTCCCCAGCGAAATTCTCTACCCTGCCAGTGCACTCATCTGGCTAAGGTTACTCCCTAGGCTCTTCTTAGATTCCCACACTTCTCTGCCATCAGCTGCTGAAGAGCTCCTAATGATGCCAGCCATCTACCTCCTGAATATCGTCATATTCGCTTGGTAGCTGACTCCCATCATCGAGAGTTCCACAAAGCACGAAGCAAGCAGCATTCGAGCATCGAAGAATATATATGACTCACTCTGGGTGATAACTCCGCTTGCTCTGCTCATCCTCGGAAGTACCACCGAACTCTGCAACTCTTCCCCTCGCGGGCTCTAACTATTCTTTCTCCAAGTACTACAGTACTCATCTAGGTATCTTCCCTAGATTACTCCACTACTCAAATCCCCTAAAGGATTCCAACCAAATATTCTCACTCATCACATACTCAAAAGCACAACGCATATCACAGCAATTCCTAGGCTAAGGCATCACAAATCAGGCCACTCTACTCCTAATATATGGAATACCTAGCCTGTCTCTAGCATGCAATAATATCTCATAAAGTGCATCATAAATATCTCATAACACAAAAGTAAGGGTATTTTGGGAAATCACCGTTCGGGCTCTGGCTGATTGTACACACTGTTCTTTCTCGTTTTCTCTTTGAACTCTTATTCGCTTTAGAAAATTATTTCTTTGAAAACTTTTCTTACTTCCTCAGTTTGAGTCCAGAATTACCCGAAGGCGCATCCGAATCCCTCAAACCAAGGCTCTGATACCAACTTGTAACACCGTAAATTTCAAGACAAAATTTTCATTTAAATAATCAT
The DNA here is from genome assembly GCF_002870075.4 of Lactuca sativa. Classification (NCBI taxonomy): domain Eukaryota; kingdom Viridiplantae; phylum Streptophyta; class Magnoliopsida; order Asterales; family Asteraceae; genus Lactuca; species Lactuca sativa. The sequence continues at coordinate 258,827,727 of NC_056630.2, forward strand.
TTTATTCTTAGGACACTTGTTAAAAATCTCATTCATAATCAAATTACAAAACATAGCTCCATTTTCACTTGCATAGAAAACCAGGATCCTCCAAAATATGACTCTTGCTCTGGTGTGTACAATCAAGCCGGTGTCGTACCGTGATACTGAAAGAAACCTGAAAACAACATAACACAAACACTGTAAGCACGAAGCTTAGTGAGTTCCCCAACATACCACACACATAACACATACAAGCCACTCGAGGCTATAACTCTATGGGTCCGTGCACCCAAACTCTGTGAACCCTCAGGTTCTAACTCTATGAACCTTCCGGTTCTAACTCTAGGAACCCTTCGGTTCCAACTCTGCAACCATGCACAACATAAATCACATAGAAATAATGCAGTGCAACACATAACATACATAGCATACAAATACTCTGTCACATAACTCTGGTTACCTACTCAAGGTAAAGTATAGTGAGAAGACTCACCTGGCAAGCAAAAAGCAGATATCTCCATACTCGGATCTCGAACTCGCCACCGCCTAACACGTAAGGCAAAACTCTCATGACTATAACTCTCGAGACTAGAATCAATCCTCTCAATGCACCCTCTTAAGGGTAAAAGACTATTTTACCCCTCTCTTGGCCCAAGGCCACATCGCTGACCAAACCCTAAAAGTCAACGGTCAACCCTTGGTCAAAATCAAAGTCCTTAGTCAAAGTCAACCCTGACTGACCCTACTCGCCGAGTCAACTCTATGACTCGCCGAGTTTCTATAATCAGAACTTCACTCACTCCGCGACCTAACTCGCCGAGTCACTCCGAGACTCGCCGAGTCCAACAACTCTGAGTCCACTCGCACACAACTCACCGAGTCATCCCTTGACTCACCGATTCTCGACTCAACCAGGGAATATCGGGACTCTTCGACAAGACTCGTCGAGTCCAAGAACAGACTCGCCGAGTCCAAGACTATCATCAACCTACTCGTCGAGTTGTTCATACAACTTGCCGAGTTCCAAGCCATCTTCATCCAACTCGTCGAGTACACCCATGTGACTCGCCGAGTACCACCGGTCTGAATCCATTCGGAAGCATTCCAGGCCATGCAATTGCTCCAAAACATAGATCTAGCCTCCTACCACTCATCCATCACGTAAAGTGGCAAACTTTTCGTGAATCCAAAGAGATCTAGGCCATTTGCACATTGGGCTAGGGTTTGGGACATGAAAGCTTCACTAAACACTCCAACACAGGGACTTTCATGCTCTCTGATTCTTCTCCCTTCTAGATCTGAGGTAGCAACCTCAGATCTAACCTCTAGACTTCCCATTACATCCATAGACAAGTTCCCACAAACCCCAAAATGAAGAAACACATAATAACAACCCAAGAACGAGATATTACCTCCAAGAGATGCCCCAACTGCAATGTAATTCGAATCCAAGCAAAGCCCCTTGCTCCAAGCCTTCAATCTCCCAAAATTCCTTCAACAATTACTTCTCCAAGCTCCAATCCACTCAACAATGGTGCTTCTCCGCGATTTAGGGTTTTCTGGGGCTCAAGGGGTGATAAGGAGGCTGGGAGGAAAACATAATGTTCTTTATATAGGGCTCAACCCCGAGAATTAGGGTTTTCTCCAATCAGCGCCTACTCGTCGAGTCCTCCTCACTGACTCGCCGAGTCGGCTACTTAGCACGCGACCCAGTAGCGACTCTACTCGCCGAGTCCATCCATGGACTCGCCGAGTCACTCTTTCACAACTTACTCTTTTAGCCCTTCAACTCTACTCTTGATATTTCGGGATGTTACAGATTTTGTCCCCGGAATCACACACCGGCAAACAAATGCGGATAGCGACTCATCATGTCACTCTCCGTCTCCCAGGTGAGATTCGGCCCATTCGTGTGTTTCCATCGGACAAGCACTAACTCAACCATCTTACGTCGCAACTTCTTAGTCTTTCGGTCAACGATTGCCTCCGGTTCCTCAATCAACCTTTTGTTCTCATCGATCCTCAACTCCGAAAGTGGAATTATGTCGGGAACTTCTCCCGTGAACTTCCTCAAGTAACACACATGAAAAGTGTTATGAATTCCATTAAGTTCTTTTGGTAGTTCGAGTTTGTAAGCTTGGTTCCCAATCCTCTGAAGAACTTTAAACGGTCCAATAAACCTTGGACTTAACTTTCCCCTTTTACCAAATCTTATAAGTCCCTTCCATGGCGAGACTTTAAGCAAAACCGAATCTCCAACTTCAAAAGTCATCGGTGTTTGCTTTTTGTCAGCATAGCTCTTTTGACGGTCCTGAGCTGCTAACATTCTTTCCCTAATTATTTTCAACTTTTCTGCAGTTTGATGGACTATCTCCGGCCCCATAAACTACTTTTCCCCAGCCTCAAGCCAACAAGACGGCGTACGACACTTCTGTCCATACAATGCTTGATAAGGTGCCATCTTTATGCTCGAGTGAAAACTATTATTATAGGAAAATTCTACCAAAGGCAAATGTTCATCCCAATTACCTAGGAATTCCAAGGTACACGCTCTCAGCATATCTTCCAGTGTTTGTATCGTCCGCTCGCTCTGACCATCAGTCTGCGGATGGTAAACTGTACTTAGACACAACTTGGTACCCAATTCCTCTTGTAGACTTTTCCAAAATCGTGAGGTGAAACGACTATCACGATCCGACACAATTGTTAACGGAACACCGTGAAGCCTCACAATTTCCTTCACGTAAGAATTCGCAAGCTTTTCCATAGTCCATTTCTCCTTTGCTGCTATGAAATGCGCACTCTTAGTGAATCGATCAACGACCACCCAAATCATGTTGTGACCACTTTTTGTTCTGGGTAGTTTAGTGACAAAATCCATAGCAATGTCTTCCCACTTACCCATAGGCACAGGTAATGGTTCTAAACTCCCGTATGGTTTCTGATGTTGTGCCTTGACTCTTGCACAGGTCACACACTCAGCCACATACTTCGCAATGTCTAGCTTCATCGTCGGCCACCAATAATAGGGTTTCAGGTCCCTATACATTTTTGTGCTACCGGGATGAATCGAGTACATGGTTTTGTGAGCTTCTTCCATCAGAAGATCCCTGACTCCTCCTGTCTTCGGTATCCAAATCCGATCTTGGAACACCTTTAGTCCGTGACTGTTTATGCCGAACACCAACGTTTTGCCCAAACGTTCCTCCTTTCGGTCATTTTTCTCAGAAGCTTCGCTTTGAGCTTTCTTTATACTTTCCAAAATAGCCGAGACAACTTCAATTCTCAACACTCTTGGCCTTCTCCTTTCAAGATTGACTTTCCGACTGAGAGCATCAGCAACAACATTGGCCTTACCGGGGTGGTAAAGTATCTCACAGTCGTAGTCTTTAAGTAATTCCAGCCAGCGTCGTTGCCTCATATTTAATTCTTTCTGACCAAAAAGATATTGGAGACTCTTATGATCAGTGAAAAGTTTGCACTTTGTGCCATAGAGGTAATGCCTCCATATTTTCAGTGCGAAAACTACCGCTGCCAACTCCAAATCATGAGTCGGGTAGTTCTTTTCGTGCTCTTTTAGCTGTCGAGACGCATATGCGATCACCTTATCTCTTTGGGTCAAAACGCAACCCAATCCAACCCCAGACGCATCGCTATAAACAGCGAAGTCTTCAACCCCATCAGGTAGAGAAAGTATCGGTGCCTCGCATAGTTTCTTCTTTAGCTTCTTGAATGCTTCTTTATGCTTATCACTCCAAGCATAAGTAGCTCCTTTGTGGGTCAAAGCTGTTAATGGACTAGCGATCGAAGAACAGCCTTGGATAAACCTTCGGTAATATCCGGCTAATCCTAAAAAGCTTCGGATCTCCGTGGGACTTTTCGGTTGTTCCCACTTCATCACAGCTTCGATCTTCGCTGGATCAACCATTATCCCTTCTTGGTTGACCACGTGACCCAAGAATTGGACTTCACGAATCCAGAAATCACATTTGGAGAACTTCGCATACAACTTCTCCTTCTTCAAGACTTCCAACACCTCTCGCAAGTCTCTGCCATGCTCCTCTCGGCTTTTTGAATAAATCAGAATGTCATCAATGAACACTATCACAGATTTATCAAGGAACGGATTACAAACCATGTTCATTAAATCCATGAATGCTGCTGGAGCATTGGTTAGTCCAAACGACATAACCAAAAACTCATAGTGTCCATATCGGGTTCTGAATGCAGTCTTCTCTATATCCTGCTCTCTTACTTTTAGCTGATGATATCCTGACCTCAAGTCGATCTTTGAGAAATAACTTGAACCTTGTAGCTGATCGAATAGGTCATCAATCCTCGGCAACGGATATCTATTCTTTATTGTTGCCTTATTCAGCTCTCGGTAATCAATGCACATCCTCATGCTTCCATCTTTCTTCTTTACGAATAACACCGGAGCTCCCCAGGGTGATGAACTAGGTCTAATGAAACCTTTGTCCAATAACTCCTGAAGTTGCATCATTAGCTCCTTCATCTCCGTTGGTGCTAATCGATAAGGTGCTTTTGCAATTGGCGTTGTTCCGGGCAACAAGTCAATACAAAATTCTACTTGTCGATCGGGCGGTAATCCAGGAAGATCTTCGGGAAATACTTCCGGATAATCACACACCACAGGAATATTTTGCATCACCTTCTTTTCCTTCTTAGCATCGATCACGAATGCTAAGTATGATGTACACCCCTTGGTCAAACATTTTCTGGCTTTCATTAGAGAAATGATCCCAGAATTTACTCTGCGTTTATCTCCATACACCATAAACGATTCCTTCCCAGGCGGGTTCACTTTCACTATTTTCTTCTTGCATAAAATTTCGGCATCATTGGCGCTAAGCCAATCCATTCCCAAAACGATGTCGAAACCGTTAAGTTCGATAGGCAATAAATCCTCGTGGAACTTATTTCCATTCAGATCAATTAAGATGTTTTTAATACGATGGCTAACAGGTACAAACTTGCCACTAGCAACTTCGACTAATAAAGCATTATCTAGTCTATCAACAGGCGAAGCTAGTTTTCTACCAAATTCATGCGATATAAAGGAGTAGTTGGCTCCAGAATCAAATAAAATTTGGGCAGGCAATTTGTTAACGAGAAAGGTACCTGAAGCGACATCAGCTTCATCTTTAGCAGCTTCCAGTGTCATCTGGAATGCTCTCGCCTTTGGCTTTGGCGGAATGTTGGGTCTTGCTGCTTCCTTCTTTTTCGGACAATCCCTTGAGATGTGCCCCTCCTCACCACAACCATAACAAACATTCTTGGTGAAGGTGCAGTCATTGGCATAATGCCCTAGCTTTCCACATTTGAAGCATGTGGTTTCCCCGCCACACTTCCCATAATGCTTCTTCTTGCACTTGTCACACCATTTCGCTTCTACCTTTCCTCCACTTCCCCTCGAACTAGACTTCGAGAATTTACTTTTCTTGCTGGACCCTGAAAATCCATCGATTTTCCTTTTCTCGCCAACCTCTGACTTTTCCAGACCTTTTTCCCTGATCTGGGTCTCAACATTTCTAGCAGCCCAGATGGCGGCTTTCAATGTGGTTGCTTGCTTAACCATTGGACCATAGTCCGCTGGTAGTCCAAGGGCAAACTTGTTGACCTTAGAGAGTTCTGTAGGCACCAAATATGGGATAAACTTCATCTTTTCCGTGAAACTTGTAGCGTATTCAGTAACGCTCAATTTCCCTTTCTTCAAATTCTGAAACTCATAACTGATTTCCAGAAGGTCCTGCTCGGAGCAGTATTGCATTTTTAGTTGTTCCACAAAGTCTTCCCAAGACATTTTGCTTGCTTCTCCCTTGGGCATAGAGTCAGCTAACAGCTTCCACCAACTCAACACACCAGATTTTAGCAGAGGGATCGCAAGAGCGGTCTTCTGCCTGTTGCTGCATTCGCAACTTTCAAACATAGTCTCCATTTCGGAGACCCAGTCCATAACTTGCACCGGCATCGGGCTTCCGGATAGACATGGTGGTTTGGATGCCATGAAATCCTTATACTTGCACCCACGACCATCATTTCCTCCATACTGGTTATTGCGTCTAACCACTGGTTGTTCGTCTTGACCAATGATTCCACTAAACTTTTCTCCTTCAGACTGCCCTCCATTCTCCTCGGGCTCTTCCGCTTGAATTGACGGTTCTTCACGATTCTGCCTAAGCAGGCGTCTTGTTTCTTCCATCTGACGATCCAACATCATTTGAATCATCATTTGTACACCAGCCATTGTAATCGGCTCAGGTGCATCAGCTACGACAGGTACTTGTTGAATTACAGGCGATTGATTCCTGTTTTCATTAGCATTTCCAACTCCGCTTCTTGTTCTCACCATTTTTGATCTATACACCGAATAATTTCACCTTATTACTCCAAACGATTACATGCTAGTTCTAATATCGTATACATACGCTTAGAATCCTAAACACATAAACCTTCAGATCCGGTTGGCAACAAACCGTAGATCCGAACAAACAATATCGTATATGGCATCATATAACATTTAGCACATAAAAGCATTTTAGGCAACTTTCCTAAAATAAACTACTGCTCGTGTCTAAAATTTATCATACACACATCTCACAATCTCCACTTAGCATACTAAGTTTAAGTCTAGAAATCCTACAAATTCCTAGTTCGCTTAAACTAATGCTCTGATACCAACTGTGACATCCCCAAAATCTCGGCCAGAAAAGACCAATTTCATTTATGCTTTTTAAACATTTTCAGAGTAAATCCGTTTGATTTTAAAAGAGATACGGAATTTGTTCCCAAAAACAATACATGATAAAATAGATATTTATCAAAACATTTCATATAGAAATATGATTTCATTTCATAATTAAAGGTCGGGATGTCATGTTCCGATATAGATCATAAAGCATAAACGATAACATTACAAGTCGTTCAACAAATATACACATATACAGACTTGTAAACAAAACAACTTGATGATTCGCCCATCTTAAGCTCTTGCGCCACTTCCTGTAGTACAAATCAACTGAGTGGGTCAGGCTTGGGAGCCTGGTGAGCATATAGGGTTTTCAAAGCCACAATAATTATATTTAATTACAACAATCAACAATAAACCCGATTACCCATTCCCGTTATCCTCACCTTACGTTCCTAAAAATAACGTCTATTATAAGGAACTTATTTCAGGATTTTCATCGGGACGGACATTACTGCAGAGGGGCTTCCTCGACAATAAGTGTCCTATAGGCAACAATGTGGGGGATAGAGTACACCGGTGAACACGTCGTTCACAACACCTACAGGTAATGAGCCTGCTAGTGTTCCACAGGACAGTCTAGAATAGTCTGTGGTCGTCATCCATACTCTGCTGAATGACTAGAATAACACCAATAACACCGAGGCCTCTCATCTGTTTATTACACACCAATTATCTACCCATGTTCTACCCAACATATTAGTAGATAAAAATATACATTTTTATACACTCTTTTAAAAACCTGTATAACATGTTTTAATCAATACATATTCCACATAACAGATGAGGCATACACACATAACTCGTATTTCGTAGAGAATATACATTCACACATATAATCACAAAATATATACACGTAGCACGTATTTTATATTAAATACTTCATAATATTGCGTTGGAGAGAAAATAACTACACACTCAGTTGATCAGAAGATGATCGGACAGCACTACGACTTGCAGAAGTAGTAATCCTCAACAGATCTGGAAGATCTCTACAAAAATCGAACTTCTTGCGGGCAGAGCTTCGACTCGGGAATCGCACTTCTCGGGATCTTCGGGATCTCGGGACTTGCTTCGGGTCTCGGGGATATTACCGGGGCTTCAGGGTACTTCTGGCACGCAAAACAATGTAAAACGGGAGAGAGAAGAGAGAAAATAGCAACCATAAACGGTTGGCCCTTCAAATCTATTTATAGGGCAAATTTGGCCCTTGCCACGTCGTGGCAACCTTGTTCCACGTCGTGGGCTTGGTCGTCACTGCATGCGTCATCCCAAGTTGCATCTGGGGGCCTTCCGGAGGTGACAGGACACTTGCCACGTCGTGGCATCTGACAGTTTTGGGGTTTCGCGCCCCGAACTTCAGAAATTCATAACTTTCGCATACGAACTCCGTTTTCGACGTTCTTTATATCGCCGCGAAGGTGAGACTACGCTCTACAACTTTCGTTTAGACTCCGTCGGCTAATTTTGACTTTTATTTTTATTAATTATTTTTAGAAGGCTCGGACAGGAAACTTCGTTATTAAATCATAACTTCTTCGTCCGACGTCCGTTCTCGCCTATCTTTTCATCGTTTCGCTACTAACAACGAGATCTTTGATTCTCATTTAGATTGTTTCGGCTAGAAATCGCTCGATCTCAAATCGAGTATTCGGGCTGCATACTGCCACGTCGAAACTTCAGAAAATCATAACTTCATCATACGAAGTCAGATTTGGGCGTTCCTTTTACGCACGCTCTCGGTTTAACGAAATCTACGACTTTCGTTTAGATCGCTAAGGCTAAATATCGCTCTATCTTAAATTCATGTTTTACGTCACTCGGCGTCGTGCCGGTCCCGTCGCGAAACTTCGACAGGTCATAACTTCTTCGTTATAACTCGGATTTTGGCATTCCTTATATCTCTGGAATCCTTGTTTCAACCACTACAACTTTATGCAAAGATACCGGGCATATCTAATACTTTAATTTTGACTCTTATTTTATTCTTAATTTAATTACATCACATAATTAAGCAAATAAACACATAACTCACATAATTCACAAATTCACAAATAATACATTTTATTACTTCAAATTGGGGTTACAATGGCTAACCTAGACTATTACTTTGCTAAAAATGGCAATCTCAAAAACACGGGCGTTACACATTTGATGATTAAATAAAAGGAGTTTTATTTATGAGTAAAGTTACTATCTTGTGTCAAATATTTATTATTGTTTCATTTTTCATGTTTTAACTTCTAGAATATTAAGATTATTCAAACTATCCACAGTCGATCATACTTTGGAAGTAGATATTGAGGCAAGATTTTCATGAATTTGGCTTGTAGATTGTCTAAAGTGTTTACACATAGCAAAAGTTTGCTACAACATTCATGAGTGCTCCTGAAATAAGATTTGAGTATTGGATTAAACCCACGCTCACATGAATCACTTCATGGAATTTATCACGAGTGATTGTAAGACGATAATATCATATAGTACTCAAACCAAGATGTATGAGTTGTTGACTATGAGCTGGTTGTACATTGATAGTGCGAAAACGCATCAGTAACTTGATGCACACATTATATAGAAAGAGTATAGCTGATTTTAGGGTGTTCCTAACCTCTCTCTCAAGTCCTCCAATTGTTTGTGGTGTTTTATGAAGTGTTTGAGGCATCACACTTAAGGTGCTAAGCTCTTAAAGGCCAAGTAATGCAATCTACATAAAGAGGTAATCATCTAACCAATTTTTTATGATTCACATATCAAGTTGTATGCTATATAGGCTTCATACTTTTGAAAAATAAAATTTGCATGTATAACTAGAGAAAACTTAGATCCAAAGCATTAGGGTTGTATGTGCACCATAGGGATGTTATAGTGCTCAAAACCCAACAACATGTTGCTCCAAGTTGCACCAATTATTCCAATTTCTCCAAGTTCTAAGTTGCACGCTACTTACTGTTAGCGGCAGTTGTGATACTTTTGCCGATTGCTTCGATTATCTTTTCCATCAATCTCTTGTGTAAAGTCAGACACAAAAATGAACAAGGTTTTCAGAACCAAGTAACTTACTTCGTAGATTTATTCTTAAATCAGACTTAATGATCGCAATGGTTAGAATATAATTATCTTCTTAGTCATCACCAAAACAAAGGTAATGATGGAAACAAACAAAACAAACTCAATTACTAGTCACTTAGTAATCTTGTGACCTTCCTTGAACAAATTTCAAGTCATGTGCTTCAAGTAGTATATGTCTCTACTACCTTTTCACACCAACTTATACTCATCCCAAGAATTGTCTAGCATTTCCCAAGTCACTATCCAAGAAAAATCACATAGAAACTTAACATGTTGGATAGTACACCATAATTAGGGATTCTTATAACTTCTAAAAATGATTGCAATCATATTCAAAGTCAATTACACTTTATGCCTCTATTAGGCTACATAATACAAGACTATGTATGTGGGGTGACCACTTCATGTCTTGAATTCTCTTGATAAGCAACTCCCTTCTATCAACTCCTTAAAGCGACATGTGTTCTCTCCTTTACAACCCATATAGTTGTTTGTGATGCTCATACAACTTCTTCTATCAGTGGGCAGTACTTTGAAATATTCCCACTACCTCTATATTCATAACATATCTTTTTATTGAACATACAGTCTTTAGAATAATGACCATTCCTTCCATATTTGTAGTAGGTCACCACTTCCTTGCATTGGCCAAAATGCTTCATTTTCCATTTTTCACACCATTTCGCCTCTTTGTTTCCCCAGGCTTCTTGTTCTACTATTTTATTGTGTTTTGAGGATCCTTTGCTCTTCTTTTATCTTTTGATTTCAACTTGTCATGACTTTTCCTTGGATTATGTATTTAAGTGATTTGGCAACCCATATGGCTATTTCCAAAGTAGGTTCTAACTTCACCATTGGACCGAAATCTACTGATCATCCATTAGCAAATCATTCTATCTTGGAGAGTTCATTTGGAAGCATGTACGGAATTAATTCCATCTTCCTAGTAAAAACTACAGTGTACTACCTGACGTTTATTTCCCTTTTCCTCATGTTTTGGAATTCATTATTTGTCTCCAAAAGGTCTCTCTCTGAGTAGTATTCTCTTTTCAACTGTACAAGGAAGTCCTCCCATGACATCTTCCTTGATTCTCCTTTTGGCATTGTATTAACCAACCATTTTCACCTGCTCAATACTCTAGTCTTTAGTTGTCTGGCTGCAAAGATTATTTTCCGTTTGTTCCTATTGTCGCAAATTTCAAATACCATTTCCATTTAACAAATCAAATCCATAACTTTCATTGGTGTTGGTTCTCCAAAAAAAAACTTGGTGGTTGAGATGCCATGAAGTCCTCATACTTCACTCATTTCATTCAACCTCTTCTTCGATGTTGTTTCTCCAAACCCTTCATAGTTAAGTTTGATTTTCAGCTTTATTGCAACTACCTTCATTGGGATGAGCTTCATTCAACACTAGTTCAACAATCAGTGCCATGAATTTCTCCCATTTTCCTAGAGTAGTTTCCTAGTATACTCCATAAGTTTAGCTAACACTGCTCACCTGCCATTGTGATAGGTTTAGGTGCAGGTGCAATGACCGGTGCACGACCAATCACATGCTTAGGATATCAGTTTTTGTTACCATTTCCCCTCCCACTATGAGCTCTTACCATGACGTTTTGTACACTAGGAAAATCATTCAAGGTACCAAAATCACAAGTATATTATGATAGAAAAGGTTTTAGTTACGTTTTAGACGCATTATTCTCTTTATCACTCCAAAAAATTACATGTCAATTCTAATTCATTATTTGAGCCATTATCAGATCCAAGTTGCTGAGGAGATATTTGAGTCAGCCGTGAAAGAGTACACTGCTATGGTTGCTGAAATTATAAAGAGAATGTGGAATGGAGCGATGGGGCTAGAAGATGTGATGATCGTGAACAAAGATTAACTTCAAGCTAGCACCAAACCAAGGAGGAGATTGAAGGGTCTAATCAATGGTTTGGTCTAGGCTTTCACTGTAATAGAGTTTTTTGGTTAAATATACAATTTTGGTAGTATGTGTGTTTGTTTACGGTCCAAGTCAGAGTTTACCGTCGTAAGCCTGTTTACGACCGTAAACCCAAAGGCCGGCCCAGGTCTGTTTTAAATAGGGGTTTGCTAGGTCGTTTATTGGTGGTTGATGCCTCAGAGTCTCATGTGCCATTCCACAAGTTGTACCAGATGTTTTTGCTAATAGAAGCGTGTGAAAGCTTGTTGATATTATGTTTTCTACTCTGTTCTTAATTGTTATTTATTGTGTTTGCTGTTTGATCACTTGTAAGATCCATTTCAGGACCTTACATAATCATATCATATATCATAGCAAACATGTATGGGTATCTTGGGGAAAACTTACTTGAGCCCGGCCGATTGCACACATCACAGTCCTTCTTCTTTCTCAAAACACTTAATTTTAATTTTTAGAAAAAATTATTGTCATTGTTAAAATTTCTCAAACCCTCAATTTGAGTCCAGACACCCCCGAAGGTGTGTCTAAATCCCTCAAACCAAGACTCTGATACCAACTTGTAACATCCCATATTTTAAAACCAAAAATGTTATTTTTAACTTAAGAATTATAAAACCATTTTTTAGAAAACATCCTAGTATCAACTCATATCAAAACCAATGTATCAATAGTCAAAACATATCATGATAAAACAACATCAGAGTATATCTCCCAAAGATCTCATGTGCGGAAATCATGGTGTGATATGTTTCAATCATGTCGACTCTTTTCCTTTCGAAGATAAAGTACCTAAAACCAAAACTAAAAATCGTAAGCACAAAGCTTAGTGAGTTCCCCCATCATACCATATACCATACAATAACAAACTACCTAGAATATTTGGGTGTTGGCCTACCCCTTCTGTCTATTTCAACCTATAACCACCTAGCATATCAGGGTGCTGGCCTACCCCTTTGTTCTTTTTCAACCGGTAGCTACCTAGCATATCTGGGTGCTGGCCTACCCCTTCGGTCTCTTTCAACAGGTAACAGGGACTACTTCACCCCCATTATTACCACATATCATCCTAGTACATAAACATATAAGTCACATACTGCCTAACATATTTTGGTGCTGGCCTATCCCTTCGGTCCTTTCGACCGATAACGGGGTCTATCTCACTCCCTCCTACCACTATCACATAATATCATAGCATACTAGCACATAAAGCATAACAGATAGTGGCATACCAGACAATTATCACAAAGACAATCATCTCCACTATAATCAGCTACTAGTGGGCCGACATTGGTGCCTTCGACCCACTTCTACTTGAAGGTAACACACCTCGAATATCAGAAAGTAGCTAAAAATCCACGGCTCTGACAATCAACACAACACAAGCTCCAATACATAAAAGATTTCCTTAATTACCATTTCATGCTCATGACCCTTAAGGGTCAACTTTGGTCAAAGTCAAAGTCAACATTCTGGTCAAACTCAACATTCTAGTTAAAGTCAACATTCCGAGTTGACTCAACTCGCCTAGTTGGCCCTTCAACACGCTGAGTTCCATAAATCATAAAACCCTGAAACCGCAATCCAACTCATCGAGTTCCACCCTATCAACATATAACAACTGGTAGTTCTGGGTAAATCAAAGTCAACAAGTCAGTAAAAGTCAGACAAGTCAACTAAAGTCAACTGATTATGACATAAATTTTGAGTTATACTTTGCTTCTAGAGTTTTCGGTTTAGGACCGAAAACTCTATGATCTCATTTTTAGAGTTCCCAGTTAGGGACCGAAAACTCTATGATCTCAGTGGTACTGGACCGAAATCACCATGTGATTTTGGTGGCTTAATGAGGTTATCGGTTGATAAAAAAGAAGGGGAATTTTTTTTGACTTGGTGACATGAGGGTTTCATCCTTTCTAATACATATTATTATCTAGCATGTATCAAGGCTATTATGCCACAAACAATTCAAACATCACCTCCCCCCTCCCTCTTTTACTTCAGCCGAGAACTCCCCAACCCCCACCATCTTCAAACTTCTTCAGTTTTCTCTCAATAAACAAGTGCAAACCTTCCAAGGATTTATTTCTTCAAGTTGGTTCTTAGAATATTTTGTAAGCATTTCTTGATAATCTAGTGTTTCTACACACTTTCATGCTAGTTTCATCTCATTTACACACATTATCATGTGTAATAACTCAAAGGATAATACCATATTCAAAGAGTTCTTCAACCACCTTCAAGTGTTTTAGGCTTGAAGATCTTCACCATCACCTCCTTATCCAACCACAAACACACTCATGGTGAGTTCATACCCCCATATTTTCAAGTTTTTCATGTTTTAGTGTGTCGGGGGGGGGGGGGGGGGGAATATAAGAAAAGTTTGATTTATAATACAAATGTTTGCATGCTTCAAATCTATGTCGTGTTTAAAGCATTTTTCTTCATGAAATATGGTTATTATTTGTTGTAGAACATTTATTTGTGTTATTTTGGTTAATGATACAAACCTAAGAAAAACAAACATAAACTATGTTATATGCTCTTTACAAAAGGGTTAAAGACCACAAAACTACAAGGATCTTAAGACTTTTACGATCAAGAAATGGTTTTTCTAGCAAAAATGGTTAGATCCTAGTTATTTCACCATTTGATGAGATTAAAACAATCTTTAATCTATGAAGATCGATTAGATCTTGAACAAGTATGTAAATATAAAACTGTAAGAACGCAATAATAAGAACAACACAAGATAGAATCAAATGTGTCGAATGATTAAACAAAATCCTCAGAAGAGCTCGATTAAGAACATCAACTGTAGAGGATTGGTAGGTTACAAGAACGATTAAAGAAACCTGTTATGCTCTAGATGAATCGCTATTTCGTTAATCTCTAAATCGTTAACCTAATATGCATGCAAGCATAAACTTTATATACAAAACATAAAAGGCTCTCGGTTGGACAGGCCCAAACCGGAGTACAAGATAACTATACTATCGAGCCCAAAAGACGCAATCTTCAAAATAATCTTCAGCCCAACAATCTCCCCCTTTGCGTCAATTTGGAGCGAGACCTTCACTTTTTACTTGGGCCAGCAGCTGAAGCAGGTACCTTCTTCTTCACGGTGCTAAACAAACATTTGGTGATGGAGAGAATGGTCTGTCTAAACCGGATGTACCAATTAATCATGTCATCAAAATACTTGACATCATCAGCCGAATTCTCTTTACACCGTTTGATGATCAATAACACATGCTCCAAACAAGCTGTGGTGTAAAGGTGTTTGTCAGCTAAAGCGAAGAGACATTTCTGTCCTTCACCTCTAGTGAACATAACCGAGTTGCGTCTCGGGTCGATCTTGCCCATTTGCATTTGGTTGAGATCACTGGCCGATCCCACAGGAGCTATCTTCGGTTTCTTCTTGAAGACTGTGGCGACCTCCTGATCCATTAGGGCAACCTCGATGATGTAGCAGGCTAACATCCTTTTGACATGGCCTATAATGGGACCATATTTGGCTTCATCAGTCAAAATGATATTATACAGGACAATCCAATCATGAGGATTTAGGTCCGGTAGATCCGCCAGGGAGATAAGATGAGCAGTTCTTGCAGATCCTCGAATGAGCTTGAACTTAACGTTTGTGAATCTCCCTATGGCATAAGGCTTCAGCACCCGAACGTTCACAATCTTCTGGGCGCTCCATGTAAGGTATTGAGGACGAGCAGCCGCCAGATAGAAGTCAATGAGCTCCCTGTCAAGCTCATCGTTCGGATGTGGGACTTCAAAGATGTTAGAGAAGGCGTGGAAGATGAACGCCTTTTGAGTCAGCGGCATGTCGAACCGCGAGTCGACAGTATTGTTGCAGTCGAATGATATAACCGGCTCGAGCCATAATATGCTGGGAGTTTCTATGGCCTCTTTAATCATATGCTCCCTGGTCCAGGCAGGGAAGAGAGTCTTTCGGCTCTCAAGGAGATCGTGGGCTTCCTTTTGCATGCATTCGGCTTCTTCAGCCTCTCGCGCCACATGACTGGCATCATCGTCAGCATTGCGACTGTTCTTTCGTTTTAACATGTCAGCAATGGTCTCCTTGTCTTCATCTTCATCTTCTTCCTCAACTATGTTTTTGCCCTTGTTCTTCACACCCAAACCCGAAGCATGACCAGTCTGAGGTGGTTCGGTTGTGTGAGTAGCTTTAGAGGAAGGAGGTGGTTTCGATCCGGTTTGCTCATCTCCCCTTGTTTCGGAATGGACACGAAACTCGGTAGGCCTTCGATTTTGCTGAGAAGGTCCATGGCCGGAGAGAGCTTTTCAGCGAGGGTACGCCTCACCGAATGGTTAAGAATGAGATCGTGTGCTTCCAGGATGTTGGATAATGCGGCGTGGACATCCGAAACACACGTTTTGATAGCCTCCCTTTCGGATCGAAGAGCTTCCAGTTGTTGTTGGGAGTTGGAAAGTTGCGTGCTCTTGACCTTTAGGGCGGTTGTTTTGCTCGCCAGAACGTCCATTAAAGAATTTTCGGCTGCGAGATCCTCTTGTAGCTTAGCCAGGCGGGCATCGATGGAGGCACGAAGTGCCGAGTTGTCGTCGCTTAGGTGTTGGCGTAGGGTAGCGAACGAAGTCAACTCCGTTGAGACGAACTTGGCCAATTGCTGAACAATCGGTTCCAAAGTTGTCTAGGTGGCGTCGGCGCTTTCCTGCAAGGACTTCAGCAGGACAGAAGCGTCGGATAATAGTTTATCGACTTTTTTGGTCGCTGCCTCACAGGCTCTGGTGGAGGCATCAATCGCAGCAGTGGCTGAGGCCACCGAATCATGTTGAGCCCTGGAGAAGGCATCAACGATTTTCTAAAGGGCAGCTTCAGAGAGAGAGGACTGCTGGTTGGAAGAGGAGGCGAGAAGTAGATCAACCTTCTCGTGAAGCTCTTTGAGATGCTTCTTTGTCACTGGAGCATCATCCTCCTCATCACTCTGAACTTGAAACGGACTATAGTAGACCAAATCAAAGTTCATGTGATCACCACCAAGGTAAGGGTTGTCGCCATCGGAGGCATTTTCTGGAGATGGAGGGGGTGGTGAAGTTGG
Source organism: Lactuca sativa (assembly GCF_002870075.4). Taxonomy (NCBI): domain Eukaryota; kingdom Viridiplantae; phylum Streptophyta; class Magnoliopsida; order Asterales; family Asteraceae; genus Lactuca; species Lactuca sativa. The sequence goes on from NC_056630.2 coordinate 258,844,592, forward strand.
GGGTGTTGTGGTTGGGGTATTTTGAGGTTGATTATGGGGTGGGGTAGTTTCGGGTGGTGGTTGAGTTTGGGTTTCGGTTTGTGGTGGTTCGGTTACGAGAGGGGTTTCGGTAACTGGTGGTGTTTCGGTTGCAGTGGTAAAAATGGGTGGTGGTATAGGGAAAGAGGTTGGGGGAATGGTGGGGTTTATGGTCGGAATGGAAGTAGGAAGAGTTGGTGGAGGGGAAGGAATTGGGGATTGATGAAGTTCCATCTCTGGGGTTGGGGACCGAGGTGGTGTGTTGCCTCGTTGAGGAGATTCGTCTCCTTGAGAGCCGTCAGAACCCGAACTCTCACCCTCAGAGTCACTGGAAGAAAAGGGAATTACAAGCTTTCGCTTTTGTTGAGTCTTCCTCCTCTTTGGCTGTGGGGACTGTGCAGCCTTCGGTTGTTTCCTCTTTTTGGGAGAAGGTCCCTTTGGAGCTTTGGACGCTTGCTTCCCTTTTTCTGCCTTTTTGCCCCTGTTGGTCGGTTTGTCTGCATCATGGATAGACCTGAGCATATCCGGTGTCAGTTCCCTGGGACCAGTTGGCCTAAACTCCATGATCGTCCGGATCAGTCTGCTGTCGGAGGGCACATCACCATACATTGTCTCCGGGATGGAGCCAATGAAAGAAAATTTCGATGCATCTGAGACGATGATCTTCTTGGTATGGAACGTACCAATAAAAGACATCGATGCACCGTCAGCAGTGGGAACATTGAACTTATCCATGGCCCATCGTGTAATCAGAATCCAGAACCGTGCCAACGACACCTCAGAGTGTCGGGATGATGAAGAAAGTCTCTGGATGAGCTGTTGCCATAGGACCAACCCATAATCCAGGTTAATCCCGTTGTAGACCCCGTACATTATCGACAGGAACAAACGACTTGCACCATCGGATCCTGAGCTCCTCTCCGACAAGCCCTTGAAAAGGACTGTAAATAGGCCATTCCACTGTGGCGGCAGGCAAGACTTCTTAAACTTGGCGACAGAGGTGACAACCTCTGTGTACCCCATGTTGTAAAACATGCTAAACAGCATCCCAACCGGAATCGTCTCCGGATGGACTCTTGAAGGATCAACTGCAAACCCCAGCATGGTGCAGAAATGTTGCCGTGAAACGGAGGTTTTGTGTTCTGCAAGCTCGAAAAACACCCGGTCGACGGCCTTGTAGTAGTAAGCAGTCGCGTAGACCTGCGATAGGGCCACCATTGGCACAGATTCGATTCTTGAGAGTGCAGGAGCAAGTTGGGAGTATTTCAAGCATTCTATGACCGGCGACATGTAGGAGTCGTACGCCAGTGGGTTGAGATCAATCACCAGACATTGTTGTGGGCGGATGGGGAGGATCTGTGAAGTAGCATGAACAGAAGAAGATTCAGCCATTTTTGCAGGTATAAAGAAGATGATGAACAGGAAACTGTATGGGAGTATTTGCGCTTCGGAAATTTTGGAGGTAGTAAAGAGGTAAAAGGTGGTGTAGATGGCTTTTTATAGTGGGTGATAGGAGAGAGAAAAATCGTTTCAAATTTCTTATGGAAATACGAAACGGGTTCTTGAGTGACAGATGGATGACAGTTGAGGCGTGCGATGATCACGTAGGAGAGAGAGTGTCAGTTCCCTAGGATCACGCCGCCCAACAAGCGCCGTTTCAGAGAGAAAATCGTTTCCATTTCCACACGCGCCTTTTGTGCCAGAGTGATGACGCTTGGATTTCGCACACGCGTCCACAAGTGTCAGTAAAAGCGCGGCCGTTTCAAATTCACACGCGCCTCCTTTTTACCGTCGTTTGAATTTCAATCCCTTTAACTCCCGCCGAGTCAGCAACCTTTCGTCTTATCCCTTTTAAACGGCATAATTGAATTAATGACCCACGTGGATTGTTTTTTACCATAACTTCATAATTAACCACCGAGTAATAATCCAGCCTGTAAATAATTAGTAACGGAATTTTGGAAAATCAAGGATTTTCGTGCAAAGAGTGTAAAAGAAAAAGAAATAAAGCAACTCTTTTAAGGATATTCTGTGATGTCAATAATGACATGAAACTGATGATCCCGGGCACGAATCTCTTCCTTCAAGGTCAAGAGAGACCTCAAAGTGTTAATGTGGATTCCCGTTGAATTACGATCAAACACTTATTAATAAATGTTGAAAGGCTTCTTTTAATTAGGCTTAATAAGGGTGGTTTCGCTTTGATTCATCAATTCTGTTCTTGATATAAGAAAGAAAGTGAACAAAGTACTTGTGAGACCGGTGTAGCCTGTTGAACAAGTAGGTAGGAATTCATTGGAAATTGGCTTGGAAAAATATAAAATCTCAAAAAAATAAAACTTGGATCCCAAGGGAAGAAATGTTATGGTTTTTAACAATTTCATAGGAATCACACAAAAAGAAAATTTGAGATTTTATGAAGGTACATTCGTCAATGCGTTGGTGAAAACTTGAGCAAATTAACTGTTCACCGTCAATTCCTTAGGTGTTGAATTTGGGGTTTCACTCAGCTCGTAGTGACATGAAACTAAGATCATCAACACAGATGTTGTATAACCATAAACCTCAGTGGTAATTTCTGAGAGTCTCAAGGGTTACATTGATGAAACGAATGTAATGGAGAAGTAAGATGGAGATAGTGTAAGAGAACAAAGTACCTCTGCTGTGAAAATAAGGACCAAGCAGGAAACCCTTAACTCATGTGAGAAAAGGTTGAGGTAGCTCACGATTAGAATAAATGTGTTAGCCTTATTGGGAAGACAAGGTTTGTGTATACCAGGTCATGAAGGCTATTATTCAAAATCTTATGAGGCTTGGGACACATACAGCAGCATGCTTCTAGGGACACTAAAGTAATTCATCAAATATATCCCCATAAACGAACGAACACACAAGAAAATAAAATAATAAAAAAATATTTTTGGAGTTTTTGAGATAAAAAAATAATAGAAAAGAAAAAAGTAAATAAAATAAGTAAATAAAAAATAAGTAGAGAAAAAAAATAAGACTTAAAAAAAACTTTGGAGAAAAAAAATAATGAAAAACCGAACCCGAACATTCGGTTGGGAAAAAGTTGAAAAACCGAACCCGAGCGTTCGGTTGGTTTCGGTTCAGGAAATTTTGAACAACCAAACCCGAACCTTCGGTTGGTTTCGGTTCAACAAAATTTAGAAAAACCGAACCCGAACCATCGGTAGGTTTCGGTTTTGGAAAATTTTGTGAAACCAAGGAATTTAGACATGCAAATAAAAAAACTTTTAACACAAAGAAAAAACAAAATTGTGCAAAAAATATACAACAGAGAAAAACTACCTTTGAGGTGATGAGCGAGTCAGATGGTTGAACCGAACCCGAACGTTCGGTTGGGTTCGCTTCTTACGTTTGAGGTTGAGAGGTAGTGTGAGGTACTGACTCTGATTCCATCATACCTAGCCCTTGCAATATTTTGTTGAATGATGCTTCAGGAAGAGCTTTGGTAAAGACGTCAGCCAGTTGATCAGTGGTTCTTACGAAGTGAACTTCGACGTTTCCATCTTCCACATGATCTTTGATGAAGTGATACCTCAGTGCTATGTGTTTGGTTTTAGAGTGTTGCACTGGATTATGACAGATCCTAATTGCACTTTCAGAGTCACAATATAGTGGGATCTTCTTCATATTGAGTCCATAGTCTCGAAGTTGACTCTGGATCCAAATCACTTGGGATGTGCAGGATGCAGCGGCAATGTATTCCGCTTCGGCAGTAGACAACGACACACACGTTTGTTTCTTGGATTGCCAGCTGACCAACTTCCCGTCAAGGAATTGACAGCCACCAGTTGTGCTTTTACGGTCGAGTCCACATCCTCCAAGGTCGGCATCAGAATACGCTTGAACGAAGAAGCCTAAGTTGGATGGATACCATAGACCTAAGGAGGTGGTTCGCTTAAGATAGCGTAAGATGTTCTTCACTACAAGCATGTGAGGTTCGCGTGGATTTGCCTGAAATCGAGCACAATAACACACAGAAAACATGATATCAGGCCTGCTAGCAGTTAGATACATCAGTGAGCCTATCATTTGACGATAGAGCGTGATATCGACAGCCGGTTTGTCTAGAGAAGGGGTAAGCTTGGTGCCGAATGCCATTGGGACTTTGACTTTCGAGTCTCCCATCATGCCAAACTTTGCTAGGAGAGTCTTTATGTAAGCTTCCTGATTGATAAAGATGCCTTCGGGTCCCTGTCTTATGTTTAAACCAAGGAAAAAGTTAATAGGACCCATTGAGCTCATTTCAAACTTAGTCTCCATCAGCTTTCTGAATTCAGCTGTTAAGCTGGGATTCGTGGAGCCAAAGATGATGTCATCGACATAAATTTGAACTATCATAAGGTGGTTACCTTCCTTTTTGCGAAAGAAGGTTGGGTCAACCGAAACTTGTTTAAATTTATACATCTTTAAAAATTTTGTAAGCGTTTCATACCAGGCTCTCGGAGCTTGTTTGAGGCCGTACACAGCTTTATCCAGAATATAGCAATGATTTGGATGCTTTTCGTTCACGAACCCAGGAGGTTGCTCCACATACACAGTTTCTTCGAGTTCTCCATTGAGAAATGCACACTTGACGTCCATTTGGAAAACCTCAAAGTTTTTGTGAGCAGCATAAGCCAGGAATATTCTAACAGATTCTAGCCTAGCTACTGGAGCGAAAGTCTCTTCATAGTCTATACCTTCCTCCTGACAGTATCCCTTTACCACCAGACGAGCCTTGTTCCTTATAACATTACCTTCCTTGTCCATTTTGTTCCTAAAAACCCATTTGAGACCAACAACCGAAGCATCTGGAGGAGTTGGAATGAGGCGCCAGACTTTGTTCCTTTCAAATTCGTTTAGTTCGTCTTGCATTGCTTGAACCCAATCAGAGTGATCTAGGGCAGTGTTAACTGTCTTCGGTTCAACTTTTGATACGAATGAGTTAAACATACAAAACTCAACCTTTGAAAATAAGGATGTCTGTTTTGCCTTCAGTTGAGATCGGGTCAGAACCTTTTCAGATACATCACCAACTACTTGAGAGATAGGATGATCTCTGGTCCATTTGGTAAGAGGAGGGTAATTCGAATCAAAGGTTGGGTCTAGTTCAGCATCGATCATTTCTTCTGGCTCAGATTGGCTATCGTAATCAATCGTCATATCATCATGCTCCCCCTCAATTGATGAGCTTTGAGAAACATGAGGTTTAGGGGTTTCTTGTGGTGCTGGATTTTCAGGCGTTGAAGCACCTTCGGTTGGAGAGGTATCTTCGGTTGAAGAAGCACCTTCGGTTGGAGTTGTAGAACTTGGCTCCCCCTGGACTTGTGAGCTTGGCTCCCCCTCGACATGAGAACTTGGCTCCCCCTCGACTGAAGCATTGTTGGATGGAGAGTCATCAGTGGGCGATCCTCCTTCATGCATTCTTCTTGCAGCATCTTCGACAATCCGCTTCATATGATCAACTTTGTTGTCTGCTGCACCTGCTTCTGAGAGAGAAGCTTTCTCCGGTTTGTCAAAGAGTTCCAGAAATTTATCATATAAGTTAGCGATCGAGACTGTGACTTGGCCAGTTTGAGGAAAGATTTCCCCAGCGGTGTCTTCTTTGGCCTGTAGCTTCTTGACATAGCTATCGTCAAAGGTCACGTAGTATGTCTCTTCAATCCTTCTCGAATGCTTGTTTAGGACCCTGTACGCCTTGGATGTGAGCGAGTAACCCAGAAAAATTCCCTCGTCGGCTTTGACATCAAACTTGTTGCGGTGTTCTTTAGAGTTAAAGATGAAACACCTTGAGCCGAACACATGGAAAAATTTCACATTGGGCTTTCTGTTGTTTAGAATCTCGTATGGTGTGAGCGTGAATCGCTTGTTGAGATAGGACCTGTTCTGTGTAAAACAAGCAACAGAAATAGCATCAGCCCAAAAATAAAGAGGTAAGGAAGCGAAACTTAGCATAGTTTGGGCAACTTCACACAAAGATCGGTTTCGTCTTTCGACAATTCCGTTCTGTTGTGGTGTGTAGGGAGCTGAGAATTGGTGACTAATTCCCTTTTCTACAAGAAACTCTTCAAACTCCCTGTTCTTGAATTCAAGACCATTGTCGCTCCTGATGTTACGAACAATCTTCTTGAGCTGTACTTCAATTTGCTTTATAAACACTTTCAGCTTTTGAGTCGCTTCAGATTTGAGCTTTAGAAAGAACACCCATGTAAATCGTGAAAAGTCATTAACAATAACAAGAATATACTTGCTACCACCGATGCTTTCGATAGATGAAGGACCACACAAATCGATATGAAGTAATTCGAGTGGTTCAACAACTTTTGTGTTGATTACAGATGGGTGACTTTGACGACTCTGCTTCCCCATTTCACATGCAGCACATAGATGCTCTCTGTCGAACTTGAGCAATGGAAGACCCCTAACATGACCTCCAGTGACAAGTCGGTTTATATCTTTAAAGTTGAGATGAGAGAGTCTTCGGTGCCACAACCAGCTTTCGTCGGATTGAGCTTTTGATAACAGGCATATGGCTAGGTTTCCTTTGATGGGTTTCATGTTTAGAGGAAACATTTCACCCTTTCGCTCTGACTTGAGAATCACTTTCTTGGTCTTTTTCTCTATGATTTCAGAACCTTCATCATCGAATGAGACTTTGAGACCTGTACCTCCAACAAGTTGAGATACACTAATGAGGTTGTGTTGAAGTCCTTCCACATAAGCCACCTTCCTTATAGTAAAGTCCCCATTTCTTATCATTCCGTATCCCTTTATGGTGCCGAAAGAGTTATTTCCAAACTTAACGTTGCCACCATTTGCAAGAGATCTGTATTCCCTGAGCTCCTCTTTCCTCCCTGTCATGTGACACGAGCAGCCACTATCGATGTACCATTCTTCGTCAAACTGCTCGTCACTGATAACCTGCAAAAATTAAGCAGATTTAGGAACCCAAAGTTTCTTGGGTCCACGTGAGCTTTTCATGGGAACGGGAACAGTAAGAGAGATGTCAACTAGATATGTTCGTTTTATGAGAGTAGTTTCATCTTTCCTTTTAATGGTAAAAACTTTTATTTTGTTAGGATTGGGTGTTTTCGGTTTGGACTCTGGTTTGGATTCATTGACCTTCTGCTTCCCCTTTTGTTCAGCTGACGAATGAGATTTTTGAGAACAAACAGAATTAGCTCTAGAGCAAGATGGAGATGAATTGGTGGAAGTAGAAGAGTTAGAAGAACGAGAAGAATTAGAATGAGTGGATTTCGATTGAGAAAACTTCCTGGCTGGAGACTCTAGGTGACCCTTTTGCTTTTGATCATTGGAGGGACTGACCTTAGAGTCTTGTTCTCTTTTGACTTCAGAACCGAACCTTTGCTTTCGGTTGGAATCGTCTTGTGAACCGAACCTTGGCTTTCGGTTGAAGTCTGTCTTGGAACCGAACCTTTGGTTTCGGTTGAAGTCTTTTTCAGAACCGAACCTTTGCCTTCGGTTGGTATTTTCTTGTGAACCGAACCTTGGCTTTCGGTTGTTGTGAGATTCAGGCTTTCCTACAGGATTGTTTTCATACTTCAGATTCTTGTCATGGTGTGAAAAGTATGCATTCTGGGATTGCCAGAATTGTTTCCTTTCAGAAAGGTTCTTCCTGTATCTTTGGTTTCTCTCTATCTTCTTATTCCTCATCTGCTTTGGTTGATGATGAACATTCGCTTTCGTTTTTGGTTTCTCCTTGGCTGGTTCCTTTTGAACTGTAGGAGTTTTACTTTGAGCTGAAGAAGCAGAGGGAATGTCTGAAGAAGTTCCACTTTGAGCTGAGGGAGTAGAGGGAATATCTGAAGGAGTTTCACTTTGAGCTGAGGAATCGTCTTCTTTTGCTGATCTTCCATCCTCCTGAGGAATATCTTTCGTACCACTGGTGCTGGACTCATTGAAATTATCCGGCTTATTCAAGGGTTCAGGTATGTATCTTCCTTTACTCATCCAGGAGGTTCTTTCAGATAAGCCAACGGTTTCGTTTGCATTATCTATTGGAGCTTCCCAGAAGTACTCATCACAGCCATCAACATTGTCTTCGTTTACAATAGCTGTGAGTTCAGCAGTTTGATGTTCGCTTACCCCAGTCACCTTGTATACTTGATTTGGAGTGGTCCTGACCTTTTGATACACAACTGCTTTCTCTGCTAATTTCGGGGACTTTTGTTGGGACAATCGAGCGAACTCTACTGAATTTTCAGAGATAAGATTCTTGTGGTTTTCAGGTTCGCTTTTAACAAATTCTGAGCAGTCAACCGTGTCCTCTACAGAAATTTCACTCATGTTTTCGTCCTCGTTAAGCTCAGATGCATTTTCAATATCAATTTTGTTTTCTGAGCTTACGTTGGCGTTTAAAGTGTCAAATTTTTGCATGGTTTCGGTTCTCAGTTTAAGTCTATCATTTTCATCCAAAAGATTTTTAAGCATGTCCTTATGATCTTTGGATTTAATGAAGGACTCAGTTTTGTCCAGTCCATACATGTAGGTCGGATTGACATCATCAGATGATATCACACTCTCACAATTGTAGGCTTCGGCCTCGATTTCATCCTCCTTAAACTCAAGGAAGGGCAAAATCATGCGATGGATCTTTTGGCCTATTTCACAATCCAAGTGAAGCTGAGTAATATTAGAATAAAGGCGTTTTGCAATTAAACAAAAAACATTCCGCTGTTTTAATAATTTCAAATTATCTCTTTGCAAGTAAATGTTTTCGTCTTTAACTTTAACTAATTCCGACTCCTTTAACTCGATCCACATTCTCCGCTCCTCACTCTTCGACGCCACCCTGCTTAATTGATCAGTTAGGTTAGAATTGGTGACGCGAGTTTGAGTTAGGCTACTATCTAGATGAGAAATTCTTGTATTAACGTTTTTTAGTTCTTTCTCATATGAGGATGCTGGTACTTTAGATGAAATAAAAACCGATTGTACCTTCTTTATCAGTTCATCGAGCTCATTGAACTGCTGGCTGAGTGGTTTGGCCATAAAGCACATGTCCTCCTGCACCTTCGGTCCATCGCTTCCACCATCGGTGTTGTATCCCCTCATTTGAGATACGTCAGTCACCATAAAGCATCTTCCTCCACTGCTTTCCTCCTTAGCCACATAAGCCTTTCCATGGGTAGGCTTCCTTACTTCATCGTCTTCTGAGTCGGTAGACCAAACTTCCGTGCTACCGAACTCGTCATCATTAACCGAACCCTGCACAATAAGAGCATTAATAGAAGGGTTAGCGGTAGACTTCTTCTTTCTCAACTCATCCAGTCTCTTCTACAACACAACTTCCTCATCATTTCCATCATCCTTTTCAGCCATCTTCTTAAGAACACAGTCCTTAGCATAGTGGTTTTTCCCACCACAGTAGTAACAGCTTACTCCGGAATCGCCATCCACCTTCTGTTCCTTCTTGGGCTCCTCAGTCTTCGGTTCATTGTTCACCTTTTCAGAGCTGTAACTCCCCTGCCAGTTTCGGTTTTTGTTGCTGGGGAATCTCTTCTTTATGAACCTCTTGGGATTGGACACCATCATGGCATAATCATCAGACGTGAGGTCATATTCCTCCAAGTTGAGGTCTTCATCCTCCATCACAGCTTTACTTTTAGATAGGAGGGCCAACGAACCAAGACTTGAAACGACGTTCTTCTCTTGCAGCACAATCTTCTCTTGGGACTTGAGAATACCCACCAGTTTCGCCAAAGAGTATGATTTAAACTGCTCATGGGCTTTGACTATGGAAACCACTGCTCTCCATTCAGACCTCAGTCCATTCAAGAAAGTAACCTTCTGTTCGATGAGCTTCCTTTCAATATCGTGTTTGATCATCTTGCTGAGAAGATGATTGAAGCGATCAAACGTTTGGGTCACCGTTTCTTCGGTCCCTTGCCTGAATTCTCCAAACTCAGATAAAAGAAAAGTTTGGATAGAATGTTCAAGATCCTCGTCTGTAGAATACAGTTCACAAAGTCTATCCCAAACTTCCTTTGCCGTCGTGCATGAGCTGACCAATCTGAATGTGTCGGACTGAAGTGCGAATCTGATTAACCTTAACTCCTTAATATTGCACTGGAATTTGTCCTTTTCATCTTGTGCAATATCCTTCACGTCCTTTAGCAGATCATTGTACTCCTTTTGTGTCTTAATGATTCTGGACGTTGCAGAATGAGAAAATGGTCCATTGATGATAGCTTCCCATATGAGGTACCCATTATCCTCAGATCCAATCACGTAGTCTTCGAAGTGATGCGCCCATACTTCATAGTCATGGGTGTATAAGATTGGAATCTTTGTCGTCGAACCGATGCTGTTGGAAATATTAATGGGGTTTGATTGCGTCTCGTCCATTATGATCGTAAAAACCTGTTCAAAGATCAAACTTGTAATAAAGCAGATTAGGGCAAAACAATAAATATCAAGATACGTCAATAATGAGATGACGGCTCAATAAATATTATTAATTGCAGAAAAACCCTAATTGTAACCTTCTCACAGAAAAGATGTGTATCGATTACACAGTCTCCTGCTCTGATACCAATTGATGAGATTAAAACAATCTTTAATCTATGAAGATCGATTAGATCTTGAACAAGTATGTAAATATAAAACTGTAAGAACGCAATAATAAGAACAAGACAAGATAGAATCAAACGTGTCGAATGATTAAACAAAATCCTCAGAAGAGCTCGATTAAGAACATCAACTGTAGAGGATTGGTAGGTTACAAGAACGATTAAAGAAACCTGTTATGCTCTAGATGAATCGCTATTTCGTTAATCTCTAAATCGTTAACCTAATATGCATGCAAGCATAAACTTTATATACAAAACATAAAAGGCTTTCGGTTGGACAGGCCCAAACCGGAGTACAAGATAACTATACTATCGAGCCCAAAAGACGCAATCTTCAAAATAATCTTCAGCCCAACACCATTTTTATGCGATATAACCCAAAATATGTTGTTTTGACCCTACATTTTGAAAGTAGACAAAAATACCAAAGTCTTAGTTACACAAAAAGAAAACTCAAAAATCTAGTATTTCATGTAAAAATGGATTTTTAAACAAAAGTGGTTATTACAAGTATGATATCGTTTTGTGGGTTTTAACCAGAAATATATGGTTTTAAAAACACATAAAGTTGACTTGAGTAAAAACGCCAAGAAGGGTAAATGTAAGTTTTATCAAGTTATATTTGCTTTGTCACCGGTAAATACCTTTAAAAATGGGCAAAAGCTAGAAATGGACTTTTTCATACCAATTTATCATACTTGTGTTAGATGTAAGTTTATATGATATAATCTTTTAAAAACATCTAGACAAGATAACTATTACGTATTTATATAAACGGTTATATAAATAGACTTAACAAAACAATGTGATGAGTTTAGAAACTCTTAGATCGATTAGATCTTCAACAGGTTAATCAGTAAAACAAATTAACAAACAAACAAGTAAACAATAAAACGCAAGATGGAATCAAATATTGCTTAATGATTCAAAGTAGTCACGCCTCAGTAGAGCTCGATCAAGAACTTCCACTATAGAGACGAGCTATGGTTTCAGAACAATCAATGAGAATAATTATCAAAAGCGTTGTTTCCTAGGGATGCATGCATGCACCTAAAATACTAAATCCTAATAAAATAATCACAGTTGGACAACTCCAAATCGGGTATACAAAATAAACCAAACATTAAGCCCAATGACACAACTTTAATACTCAACAATCTCCGCCTTTGCGTTAATTGAGGCGAGAGCTTAGTTCAGTTGAGCAACAAAAGATTTCTTTACAGTCTTGAACACGTTCAATATTATGGCCAGTAGAGTTTGACGAAAAGTAATATACCACTGAAGCATGTCCGTGAAATTCTTCTTGTCTGACTCTCTGTTCTGCTAACACCGATGAATAATATCAAGAATATGCTCCAAGCAGTCTGTAGAGAACAAGTATTTATCAACAAGAGCGAACAAAAACCTTTCACCTTCGGCTCTCATGAACATCACAGTAAGATTAGTATAGTCAATTTGACCCAACTTCATTTTGTTAACATCTCCAGGCTTTCCAGTAGGCTTCACTGTCGGTCTCATCCTCATAACATGAGCCACCTCTTGATCCATTTTTGCAACTTCAAGAATATAAGAGGCTAGCATCCTCTTAAGATGACCAAGGATCAGCTCATACTGAGCAAAATATTAAACAGTAAAATCCAATCGTGAGGATTTAGGTTAGGAAGATTCGCCAAACAAATTCTATGGACCGAGTTGCCCGATCCTCTGGTTATTCGAGACTGAAAATTGAAAAATTTTCCAGCAGGTGAGGGTTTCATCACCTTGACAGTTGTTATCTTCTGAGTACTCCACGTCAGATATTGATGTTGACCAAACTTGAGATAGTAGTCAATAAGATCACGATCAACCTGAGGATGAGGAGAGGGAACTTCAACTATTGAATCAAAATAGTGAAATACAAATGCCTTTCTGGTTATAGGCATATCGAATTGAGAGTCCCTCGTGTTGTCACCGTTAAAAGATACAACAGGATCCAGCCAATACATGCTTGAAAACCCAATTGCTTCTTTGATCAGTCCATCCCTAGTCCACAGAGGAAATAGAGCCTTCTTACAAACTTTGTCTTTCTTTCTCTCTCTTTTGTCTCTCTAGTGATCCAAAGATTTTCATCTAACTCTTTGTCCCTTTGCTTTCGCTTCAGGACTTCGGCTATCGTTTCATTATCATCATCACTTTCACCAGAAATGCCCTTCTTCTTTTCTTGAACACCAGAACCCGAAGCTTCATTACCCTTCGGTTCTGTTTTGATAACAACTTTGGGTGGGACGGGAATAGTCTTCACAAATTTATTAACACCATCTCCCCCTTGTTGCAGAGTGACGATCAGCACCATAACACCCTTCATCTGGCGAAGAATTTCAATTGCCAGAAGAAGTTTGGATGTAAAATGATTCCTGATGGTGAGAGTAAGAACTGGATCATGATCATGAAGAACATTAGTTAGAGGATTAAGAACATCGGAGGCACAGCTTTTTAGAACTACACGCTCTATTTTTAAGGAAACAATTTCCTTATCTGCCTGAGAAAGTTGAACTTGCTGAACCTCAATCTAAGTAGATTTGCGAGCCAGATCATCCATGAGTTTGTTTTCCATTGCCAAGTCAGCTTGAAGCTTCTCTAAATGAGAATTAAGCGAGCTAATGAGAGAGTGGTTCTCGGTTTGAATGTCAGACCTAACAAGGTCAAATTTTGCAGTCTCTGCTTGAAGAGATTGGGAGAGGGAATCAACCACTGCAACCATCTTAGTTGCATTCATGTTGCTTGGTTGCAGAGAGACGTGGAGTCATCAACCGCTCTGGTGGATTTATCAATAGAAGCTGTGTACTGCTCAAGAGTTGTGTCCAAAAAAGCCTTCATAACCACATCATTAGTTTTTGCCGAAGAAGCAATCAGTTGATCAAGCTTATCATGAATACCCTGCAGGTGTTGCTTTGGAATAGAAACTTCATGATTATCATCAGAGGGAAGTCGGTAAGGACTGTAGCAGGTTTAGTCAAATTTTGACTAATTATCACCGCCAAGAGTTGCAGCAGAATCAATTGAGGGTTAGGGTGAAAGAGGTTTGGCTGTAACATGGGTGTCGGTCTTAGTATTATCCCCCGTATCAGGTACGTTGACTATTACCGGAGAGGTAGGTGAAGTGGTAGTGATTGGGGTAGAAGTAGAAGTGGCTTGAAAAATAAATGGTGATGGGAGGGGAGTTGTAGATATCAGTATGCTGCTAACTGGTGGAGGTGGAGGAACAGAAGTAGCAGGTTGAGATAAAGAAGTTTGTGAAATTGGTTGAGAAGAAACCAGCGGTGGAAGAGGAGAAACCGAAACGGGAGCAGTAGGCTTTGGTGGAGATAGAGGAGGAGTTGGAACCTTGCCTTTATTGTGTTCAGCGGGAGTAGGAGAACGAGGAGGGGTTTGACCTCTTGAAGTATCGTCATGCTGAACCTATTCGTCTTCATCAACAGACTGCTCATCGTCATGATCAGAGCTAGAAGGAGAAGGATTCTTGTGACGCTTATCCATCTTCTTAATTTTCTTTGAAACCGAAGCTGTAGCTTTTTCAGCTTTTCGCTTCCTAGATTTGACCGGCTTAGCAGATGGACCTTCGGTTCCCACTTTCTTGGAATCTTCCTTTTTCCCTCACTTGGCAGGATTCTCAACAACATCTAATGCTTCTTGCATTTTAGGAGTTAGTTGTCTTGGACCCGTTGGAGGTAGCTTCCGGTACTCAGCCATGACCTTACTTTCGCTTGTCACACATCAGTACATAGTTTCAGGTATCGAACCATTGAAGGAAAACTTAGTTGCATTAGAGAAGATGATCTTCTTGGTGTGAAAAGTAGCTACACAGGAAAGCAGAGCATCAGTCATAACTGGAATCTGAAAATGCTCAATAGCCCGTCGAGTCACTGGTCTAGAATCGACCACAGGAAATCTCTGAATGTCTAGTGGTGGAGTTGATACTTTGCACGAGTTGTGACCATATAAGAGAACCATAATCCAGGTTAATAACATGATAGAGACCATAGAGAATGGTCATAAAACCTTTGCTAGTACCATCCGACCCAGCTACACGTTCCGCCAAACCCTTGTTGATTAGAGTTAGCAATCCATTCCACTGCGGTGGCGGACAGGATTTTTTGAATTTAGTCATGGTAGTGAGGACATCAGTATAACCCATATCATAGAACATCAAGAATAACTGAGTCGTAGTTATGAAATCAGGAGAAATAACAGATGCATCAATAGCAAGCCCTAGTAAATAACCGAAGTGGGCTTTAGAGATGGAGGTCTTGTGATTAAAGATCTCGAAGTAGATGCATTCCTTGTTCGTGTCATAGGAAGCAGTAGTATAAACTTGTGATAACAAAGACATTGGCACTGATTCGATTTGAGTAAGGGCTATCACATGTAGCATGTAGTGATCATACATAAAAGGATTGAGTTGGATGATTAGATTCTGGTTTGGTTTGATGGGAAGCAAGTTTATAACCGAAACCGGAACTGCATAAGGTGGTTCCAAAACTTTGGGAACCGGGACCGGGACCACCTAAGGCGGTTCCAGTTCCAGAACCAGTGGTTCCATGGCAGTTCCGGTTCCTAAAACGAGTACTCTGTTCCGATGCTCACCCCTACTCGGCTCTGCTGAATGAGGAAACCCTAAAATTAAAATTAGATAATCTATTTTCCATTTGGCCATTTGTATTATATATATATATATATATATATATATATATATATATATATATATATATATATATATATATATATATATATATATATATAAACAGGCCCACCGTGGGAGTACAGGACGAAAATACTCACTCCCAATCCCGATACCAAAAATAAACGGGGGTTAATTTCGCCCCCTCCTCCATTTCCGATATTTAAAATTAAAAAAAAAAAAAAAAAAAAAAAAAAAAAAAAAAAAAACTAGTCCCGTACGGAATAGGGGTCCCACAGAAGTTTTTGAAATTTAGATATTTTTTTTTCCACGTTTATTCCTAACTGATTACATCGAGTATTTTTCTTGTACACATAGTAATTAAATCCATGGAGGGACGCCTCCTCTTTATGTAGTGCCCTACTTTTCAAAAATTTAATACAATGTTTTCAGTTCATTATTGACGTTTTTTATAAATAGCAAAAACTAAAAAATATAACTAATCAAAGCCACAAAGTCATATGTCATTTACTTTTTTTAACCTAATGCAAACGTTGTGATAATTAATATCATAATCATGACAGTAATTTAATATTACATTTTTTTTCTTTTCTGAAATGATTTTGATTTCTGAGATGATTTTGTTGAAGATTGATTTAAAGACATAGCTAGAAGCCTAGAACATTGGGTTAGTGTTATACGAAATGAATTTATAAATTTTGAATAAACATTATAGATTTAGATAAAAGTTAAGGGGCTTTTATGTCATTTTTAATTGTAAGCCTAAATAAAAGTTGTGTTTAATGTATTTTGAGTCGACAAGTTAAGGATTGAAGTTGTCTGTTCTTGCAAAGAAGATGATTCCGCCATTCTTGATATAAAGAATATGAAGAACAAAGAAGCGCATGTTGTATTCGAGAGAGAGCAAAGAAGATGGGGAGGTACAAGAGGTGTGAGAAACCCTTTATATATAATTGCCAGGAGAGAGAAAAAATCTTCCGTAATGATGATACAATTTCTAAAACGTCGCTTGAGAAAGCGCAATTTGACAGCTTGGTTTCCCCAGATAAACGTCATCATGTGTGGGTGTAGGAACCGTTTCAAATTCACGCGCCCAATTTAATGCTTATCTGATGATTCAGTTCAAATTCTTATCCATATATCCTCTTTTCAAAACAATCCTCAAACATAAAACGTAAACAAACCAGTAGGACTAACACCTTGAGATATGGAAAATCATAAAAACAATTTTCGTGCAAGAGTGTGTCAAGGATAAAGAAATAAAGCAAAGAGTATATGGGACGTGAGTGATGTCTTAAGACATAAAGCAGATGATTCCGGGCACGAATCGTTTCCTTCAAAGTCAAGAGAGACTTGAAGTGCTTGTGTGGTTTCCTGAGAAAATATGATCGTGTGTCTGTAAATAAACATCGAAAGGGTTATTTTCTACTATTGGGCTAAAAGGTGGCTTATCTTCAACCAAACTACAAGACTTAATATAAGTCCAAAAGTTGGATGAAGTACTTGTGAGACCAATGTGGTTTGTTGAACAAGTAGGTTAGATATTGTTTGTGGTAACATGATGTTTAATAGAAGTCTCAAAAACAAAAACTAAACTGGATCTTGTAGGAAGTAATAGCTTGAATAGAAATTATTCACCGTCAACTCAGTGTGGGTGCTGGATTTTGGGTTTCACTCAGCATGTGGTGTACGCGTCTAAGATCATAAACTCAGATTTTGTGTGATAATAAACCTCAGTGGTAATAGCTGAGAATCTCAGGGGTTACATTGGTGTAATGAAACATGATGGAGAAATAAGAAGAGATGGTGAAAGAACCGAAAGTACCTCTGCTATAAAAGGATAACAAAGCAGAAAATGCTTAACTCATATGAGAAGAGTAAGTTAGCTCATGACTTGAGTAAATTTAGTAGCCTGATTGAGAAGAAACGATTTGTGTGAATCGAATCATTAAGGCTTTACTCAGAGTCTTGGAGGCTTCGGTCTACATACATCAGCATGCTTCTAGGGACATCTAATTAGTTCATGGATAATAGATTTTGTACCTTCCCTTGTTGCACTGCCTGTGGTGTCGGTGATCTAAAGAAAGAAAAGAAACCATACGAGAATAAAGGAATAAAAGATATTTTTGTATTTTTGAAGTTTCTGAAAAAGAATAAAAATAGAAAATAAAAGATATTTTTGTATTTTTGAAGTTTCTGAAAAAGAATAAAAACAGAAAATAAAACATTTTAGTTAAAGATAAAGACCAAGGAAAGATGAGTAAAAACACTGAACAAAAAATACAAGATTGACAACCAAAACCTAACCTTGGGAAGATGAAGCGAAATAGACCGAGCTTTTGGTTCATTTCGCTTCCCTAAAATGTTAGAGCCAAAATAGACCGAGCATTCGGTTCATTTCGGTTCCCAAAAAATTACGAACACGAAATAGACCGAACAAACGCTCTATTTTGCTTATCTAATTTTTAGAGAGATGAAATGGGTTTCGGTACCGACTCGGCTTCCATCATTCCCAAAACTTGTAATATTCTATTAAAACTTGCTTCTGGTAAGGCCCTAGTGAAAATATCAGTCAGTTGATCAGAGGACCGAACGAAATGAACTTCCACATTACCATCTTTAACATGGTCTTTAATGAAATGGTATCGCAGTGCAATATGTTTGGTCTTAGAGTGTTGCACTGGATTGTGACATATTCTTATCGCACTTTCTAAGTCACAGTAAAGAGGAATTTTCTTCATATTCAATCCATAATCTCTAAGCTGGCTTTGAATCCAAATGACTTGTGAGGTACAGGAGGCTGTTGTGATATATTCAGCTTCAGCTGTTAAGAGAGACACACAGGTTTGCTTCTTTGACTGCCAACTTACAAGTTTGTCATCAAGAAATTGGCATCCACTAGTTAAGCTCTTTCAGTCCAGACCACATCCACCAAGGTCTGCATCAGAAAAGGCTTGAACGAACAATTCGGATTTTGCTGGATAGCAGAGACCAAGAGACGAGGTTCACTTCAGATACCGGAAAATATTATTCACAACAATCATATGAGGTTCTCTTGGATTAGCTTGAAACCTGGCACAATAACACACAGAGAACATAATATATGGTCTACTAGCTATTAGATACATAAGAAATCCTATCATTTGACGATAGAGGGTTATATCTACAGCCGGTTTATCCAGAGAAGGTGTAAGTTTTGTGCCAAACGCCATGGGAACTTTCACCTTAGAGTCTCCCATCATACCAAACTTTGCCAACAGGGTCTTAGTGTAAGCCTCCTGGTTAATAAATATGCCTTTTGGTCCCTGTCTAATATTCAGTCCAAGGAAAAAGTTAATTGAACCCATTGCGCTCATTTCAAATTTAGTCTCCATCAACGTCCTGAATTCAGCCGTTAGACTAGGATTCGTGGAGCCGAAGATGACTTCATCGACATAAATTTGAACTATCATTAAATGTTCGCCTTCTTTCTTGCGAAAGATGGTTGGGTCAAATGAACCTTGCTTAAATTTAGACATTTTGAGAAAGCGAGTTAGAGCTTAATACCAGGCTCTCGGCGCTTGCTTCAGGCCATATACTGCTTTATCCAGAACATTGTAATGATCATGATATTTCTCGTTCACAAACCCAGGTGGTTTCTCAACATACACTGGTTCCTCTAGTTCTCCATTCAAGAAGGTGTTTTTTACATCCATTTGAAAAACTTCGAAGTTTTTATGAGCAGCGTATGCCAGAAAGATTCTTACAGATTCCAACTTTGCTATAGGAGTGAAGGTCTCCTCATAATCTATCCCTTCTTCCTGACAGTAACCCTTCGCAATAAGTATCGCTTTATTATGAATTACATTCCCTTCCTTGTCCACCTTGTTCCTAAAAACCCATTTTAGTCCAACGACCGAAGCATCCTTATGTGCTGGAATAAATCTCCACACTTTTTTTCGCTCGAATTCGTTGAGTTTATCATGCATGGCATGTACCCAATCAGAAAGATCTTGTGCATTCTGAATCGTTTTTGGTTCAACCTTGAAGACGAACGAATTAAACATGCAAAATTCTACTTTAGAGAGTAGTGCAGTTTGTTTCGCTTTCAGTTGAGAGCGTGTAAGAACCTATTCTGATGGTTCACTAATAATTTGTTTTTGAGGATGGTCTTTAGTCCATTTGATTAGTTGTGGGTAATCAAGATCATAAGAGGGATCTAGTTCAGCATTCACTTCTTCCTCGAGTTCGGATTGAATGTCATCATCGTTTAGATTCACATTCTCCCCCTCAAATGATGATTCTTCTTCAATTTCAAGCTAAGAATTCTCCTTTTGGATTGCACTTTTAGATGGACTCTCCCCCTGGAATGGTATTTCTTGGTTATTTGGATAAGACAAGCCGTCCCCCTGAACATAAGAACTAATTTTTGAGTTTCGCATGACTCAGGCTGTTCGGTTGCTATTGGTTGATCATCTGTCATTGTCTTTGGTGCCTCATCAATTATCTTCCTCAGGCTATCCACCCTGTTATTAGCAGCCTGGGATTCAGAGTGAATAGCCTTTTCTGGTTCATCGAATAGCAGCATGTATTGGTCGAAGGGATTTGATATTTGTGCCGTAACTTGACCAGTTTTTGGAAATATTTCCTCCACATAACTTTTGATTGTTGATAGTTTCTTGACGTAGTTATCATCGAAGGTGACATAGTAAGTCTCTTTAATTTTATTTGAACGCTTGTTAAGAACTCTATATGCTTTGGATGATAACGAATAACCTAGGAATATCCCTTCATCCGCTTTAACATCAAACTTGTTTCGGTTCTCCTTTGAATTGAAGATAAAGCATCTTGAACCGAACACATGAAAGAACTTTACATTGGGCTTTCGGTTGTTTAATATCTCATATGGGGTGACAGAAAAATGTTTATTCAGATAAGATCTGTTCTGCGTGAAACATGCAGCAGCAATAGCATTTGCCCAGAAATATAGAGGTAGATAAGCGAAGCTAAGCATTGTTCGGGCTGCTTCACATAAAGAACAATTTCGCCTTTCGACAATCCCACTCTGTTGCGGAGTATATGGAGCAGAGAAGTTGTGAGTAGTTCCCTTTTCTTCTAGAAAATCTTCAAGAGCTTTATTCTTGAACTCCAACATGTTATCACTTCTGACATTTCTGACCACCTTTTGCAGTTGAACTTCTATCTGTTTGATAAATAGTCTAAGCTTTGGAGTAGCATCTGATTTCTGCCTCAAAAAGAACACCCAAGTAAACCGAGAGAATTCATCAACTATAACAAGTAAATACCTGCTACCACCAATGCTTTCGATTGAAGAAGGACCACATAGATCAACATGAAATAATTCTAGTGGTTCAATAACTTTAGTATTGACTCTTGAAGGATGACTCTTTCGACTCTATTTTCCCATTTCACAAGCTGCATACAAGTGTTCTTTTTCAAATTTCAGAACAGGAAGACCGCGAACATGATCCCCAAGTACAAGCATGGTTATATCTTTGAAATTGAGATGGGAGAGCCTTCGGTGCCAAAGCCAACTTTTGTTTGAATTAGCTTTCGTTAGCAAGCAAACTGCTGGTTTTTCCCATATGGGATTGAGATTCAGAGGGTACATCTCTCATTTTCACTTCGACTTCAGTAGAATGTTGTTCGTCTTCTTTTCAATGATTTCTGAGCCCTCGTCATCGAATGAAACCTTTAACCCTGTGCCAACTACTAGTTGTGAAACACTGATGAGGTTATGTTGAAGACCCTCAACGAACACCACTTTTCGAATTGAGAAATCACCATTGGTAATCATACCATATCCTTTGATTGTGCCAAGGGAATTATTTCCATACTTGACACACCCACCATCTTCAAGGGACCGAAATTCCCTCAGTTCTTCCTTTCTTCCTATCATGTGACGCGAGCAGCCACTATCTATATACCATTCATCATCGAACTTCTCGTCACGCGTAACCTGCAAGAATTAAGCAGATTTAGGAACCCAAAGTTTCTTGGGTCCTCGTGAGCCTTTTACATAACAGGGAATGGTAAGAGCAACATCGATCAAAAAGGTTCTTTTTATTAGTGTTGCTTCATCTTTTCTTTTTATGGTAAATACTTTGATTTTATTAGTTTTAAGAATTTCAGGTTCAGTTTTTAATTTGACGCTAGCAGCCTTTCTGTTCTCCACTTTGGATTCATACACCGTCTTCTTTTTGTCTTCTGGAAAGAGTTTTCCTTTACCTTTTCAATCATTATATGAGTGAGAGTGAAAAGGATGAGACTTGGGAGTAGAATTAGAATTTTTATCATTGCCCTTACTTAGTTGAGACCCGAAACTACCTTCCCTTCGGTTCCTCTCAACGGTTGATTTAGGACCGAAACCCTCCTTTTGAGGACCGAAACTCCTTTTTCGATTGTCGACCGTCTGATGACTCAACCTTCTCTTCTGGTTGCTTTGCTTCTGTGGACCGAAGCTTTGTTTTTGGTTATCTTGATTTTGAAGACTGAAACTCTTCTTTCGGTTGTCTTGGTTCTGAGAACCGAACCATTGTTTTCGGTTGTCTTGAGTTTGAGGACCGAAGCTTCTTTTTTGGTTGTCATGATAGTGTTGAGACGCTAATTTTGCCTTTTCTTCTTCCTTTGACTTAAAGGACTTATCATAGCGAATGTAATTAGGATTTTGAGATCGCCAAAAGTGTTTCCTTTCTGTCAGATTCTTCTTGTATCTCAAATTCCGTTGATGCTTTCTGTCTGACACTTGTTTTGAATTTTTGTGGATGTTAGCCCTCTTCCTTGGTTCCTTAGCAAGAGTTTTGCTCTTTAGTGAATCTGTTTCGCTTGATGTCATGACCGGTTCACCTGAAGATGTTTTGGTACCACTTGTGCTTGGAACATCGAATCGCTCGGGTTCATTAAGTGGTTCTGCCACATACCTGCCCTTCACTCTCCATGATGTTTTCTGAGATAAACCTTCTGTTTCATCAGCATTATCAATCGATGCCGACCATAAAAACTCATCACAGCCATCTACATTATCTTCTTCTGCTAATGTTGTTAGTTCGGCTGTCTGATGTGTTGTAACTCCTTTGACTGTATAAACTTGATTTGGAGTTGTTTAGACTTTTTGATATACTACAACTTTTGTCTTGAGGACTTTAGTCTTGTCTTTTGATGAGCGAGCGAACTCAACAGAGTTTTTAGAAATAAGATTTTTATTGGTTTCGGGTTAGCTCTTGACAAATTCAGAACAGTCCACCTCATCTTCTACAGATATTTCACTCATATCATCATGCTCATTTAATTCAGAAGTGTTTTCAATATTAATTTTGTTTTCTGAACTCAACCTGGCATTTAAAGAGTCAAATTTCTATATAGTTTCGGTTTTGATTTTTAATTTGTCATTTTCATCCAACAAATTTTTAAGCATCTCCTTATGGTCTTTTGACTTTGTGAAGGACTCTATCTTGTCCAAACCAATTTTGTAAAAGGGAGAGATATTGTCAGAAGAAATAACATTTTCACAGTTGTATGCATCGGCATCGATTTCATCCTACTTGAGCTCAAGGAAGGGTAAAATCATACGATGTATCTTCTTTCATATATCACAATTAAGATGCAGTTGAGTAATGTTGGAATATAGTCTTTTAGAGATTAAACAAAAAACATTTCGTTGTTTCAAAAGCTTCAAATTATCTCTTTGCAAATAAATTGTTTCATCTCTATACCTAATTAACTCCTTCTCCTTTTGCTCTATCCACATACACCTTTCCTCACTCTTCGATGATATCCTGCTGATTTGATCAGTTAGGTTAGAGTTTGTGACCCAAGTTTGAGATAGACTGCCACTTATACTAGAAAATTTAGATTTTAATCCATTTAGTTCCTTTTTATAGTTTGTGACGGGTATTTTTAATGAAACAAGAATAGATTGTACCTTCTTGATCAACTCATCACATTCGTTGATCTACAAACTAACAGGTTTCGCTGCAAAACACCTATCTTCTGTCTCTTTCACTTCATTTAGTTCCCCATCAGTAGTATATCCTCTCATTTGTGATACCTCAGAGGTCACCATCAGACACTTTCTAGCAACCTTCTCTTCTTTTACCAACAAAGCCCTACCATGAGTGGGCTTTCTTACTTCTTCATCTTCAGAATCGGTTGACCAAACTTCAACTCTGCCAAATTCGTCATCAACAGTATTTCCCTGCACAATTAGAGCATTCATAGTGTTAGTAGTTTCAGCTTTCTTCTTCCTGATTTCCTCCAAACGTCGTACGAGTTTTGCTTCCTCGTCATCTTCGTCATTCTTTTCAGACTTCTTTCTCAACATACAATCTTTGGCAAAATGGTTTTTGCCTCCACGGTATTGACAATTAAAACCTTAGTCGCCACCAAGTTTGGCTTCTTTCTTTGGTTCTTCGGTCGAAGAGACACCTTTCGTTTCCTCCTTTACCTTCTCGACGTTGTAGCTTTCCTGCCAGTTTCGGTTCTTATTGGCTGGGAATCTTCTTTTGATGAAATTCTTGGGATTGAACACCATTACAGCAAAATCTTCACTCGTTAGATCATACTCAGTAAGATCCAAATCTTCTTCTTCTTCAACAGCATTCTTTCCTTTGAAGATTAGAGCTAGTGAACCCATGCTGGAAACCACGTTCATTTATTTAGTCATTGCACTCTCATGTGACTTTAATATTCCTACTAGCTTTGGAAGAGAATAAGCCTTGAATTGTTCATGTGCCTTCACAGTAGACACCACAACCATCCATTTGGTTCTAAGGCCATTCATAAATGTGACCTTTTGTTCAATTACTTTCCTTTCTATCCCATGTTTTATCATCTTACTGAGGAGATGATTAAAGCGATCAAAAGCTTGAATTAGCTTCTCTTCAGGCTTCTGCTTGAAGTCACCAAATTCCAAGAGCAATAACATTTGGATGGAATGCTCAAGATCTTCATTTGTAGAATATAGCTCCTTCAACCTATCCCAAATCTCCTTCGCTATTGTGCATGAACTTACTAATCGAAACGTGTCCGATTGTAAAGCAAACCTAATCATCCTTAAAGCTTTGATTTTGCACTGAAACTTCTCTTTCTCATCATGAGGAATGTCTTTGACATCATTAACGAGTTGATTATACTCCTTCTGAGTTTTGACAATTCTTGAAGTGCTTGAGTGAGCAAATGGACCAACAGTTATCGCCTCCCAAATCAAGTATCCATTATCTTGTGAACCAATCACGTAGTCTTCAAAGTGATGTGTCCATACCTCATAACCTTGAGTGTACAGTATAGGAATTCTCGTTGTAGATCCAATGTTGTTTGAGATATTGATTAGGTTTGACTGGGAATCATATATGGACATGACGATGTTTGATTAAAAACCTTTCTAAGATCAGACTTTTAAATAACGTTAGGTTAAGATTGATTTAAAGAACTACATCAATTAAGAATGACGGCTCTAGGAAAATCAATCAAAGCGGAAAGACCCTAACATCTTCTTAAATAGAAGAGATGTGTATGAATTACACAGTCTCCTGCTCTGATACCAATTGATGAGTTTAGAAACTCTTAGATCGATTAGATCTTCAACATGTTAATCAGTAAAGCAAATTAACAAACAAACAAACAAACAATAAAACGCAAGATGGAATCAAATATTGCTTAATGATTTAAAGTAGTCATGCCTCAGTAGAGCTCGATCAAGAACTTCCACTGTAGAGTCGAGCTAGGGTTTCAGTACAATCAATGAGAATAATTATCAAAAGCATTGTTTCCTATGGATGCATGCATGCACCTTAAATACTAAACCCTGATAAATAATCTCGGTTGGACAGGCCCAAACCGAGTATACAAAATAAACCAAACATTAAGCCCAATGACGCAACTTTAATACTCAACACAATCATAATAAACTATACTTGGTATACTCTGGGAGTCACAAATACTAATTTATCATTTCGGACGAAACATATAATTATTTAAAGGTATAATTATTTTTTACACTATGTAACCACTATGGAGGAGTAATACTTTCATTTATAAGAAAAAGGGTTTTCATTACACTAGACGTAAATCGGTTAATACAAATTTGTGAGACATGCCTTCACCGCACCTACTAGAGTACACACTAAAGTCCTGAATTATAACCAGAATCTCGATAAGAGAGTGTGACACTTTTGTATAGATCTATACGGGACAAAAAATCTTGCACCCAAGCTGTTAGCTACAGTTAGACCGGAAGGGCTGGCTAGGGTGACAAATGTCTAACATTCCGACACCTGAAGGACGTCGTAGCAAGCCAACTAGTTGTTAGCATGGTAATAATGACTTAAATGGGGTATTAACAATATAATTGGTTTACGAGGCTAATATACATTCAATCAGTTTTATATAATGATAAAACTACATAATACTATTTTCTAGTATAACATTACTTACATTTTTGGTCTTTGGGTTTAAGACTTGCAGCTCATTTTTAACGAAAATATTGGATTTTCTGAAAGCACACTCTATCATTTTTACAAGGAAAAATTTATCGATTTTCACATACAAAACTCTTATGAACTCACCAACTTAATTGTTGACACTTTTCAAAACCACTAGTATTCTCAGGAAATTAGTAGACAGGTAACCAAAAAGGTTTTGAGGATGGGGCGTCACTCATTTATTTTTGTCATATGTATATGGTATCAAGTAAACAATTGTGACAACCCAAAATTTCTATTTTGTACAGTCAAGCACTTCAATTAAAAGTTAAATACTTTCTGCTAATTTTTAGCCGGTTTAAAGTCAGTTTGAGTGTTCTAAAGCCTAGTACTGCAAGAGATAACTGGAGAGAGGATACTTTAGGGTAAAGTGTGCAACATTTAAGTTCCAAAACTCCAAGAGTTTGGATTTTATGGCCCAAATGGTATGGGTGCCGTGAACTCCATGCCTATATAAGAAAAACTTTGCCATTTTGATTCATTCTTGCCATTTCAAGCCTAGAACTCGCGGGTTCGCTCCCAAGTATCATCCACATTCCATCCCTAGATCTTCAAAACTAGTAAGTGTTCTTCCTTGACTTATTTATACACCTCTTAACCTAGCATTCTCTCATGATTTCATCCAGCAAAAATCATATTTTCATAGATCTTCAAGTTTCACCAAGAACACACACTAGTGTTCTTGGACCTTAAACCCAATCAAGTTCTAGATTGTAAGTACACTTATCCTAGCTTGTTATACACTTGAAAAGGACTTGTTTTCACCTAGAAAACACAATGAATCACAAGATCAAAGGTGTTTACGGCCAAGGAATGCTCTTGGGTCGTAAACCCTTATAAGTGGGGCAAAATGCACCCTAGTCCCTTCTTAAGCCTTGGACACTAGTCTAGATCACTTCCTTGAAGTTTTTAGGACCTTAAACATCAAAGAAACCAAGTCCCCATAGAGTTTATGGTCGTTAAATCATAAGGAAATGGTCCTTAGGCCGTAAACTCTATAATGTGGTGATATTGTGCCCCTAATGCTTCCTAAGGCTTTGAATTGAAAATTGGATGCTAAATCTTGACTTATAAGACCTCAAAACACCAAATGGAACTTATTACCATGAGTTTACGGCCATAAACTCATGGGGGAAATGACCTTAGGCCGTAAACTCCATAAGGAGTGGTCCTTGGGCCATAAACTCCAATGTCATCCCATACAACCTTTAAATGCAACCCTTTGGTACCTATAGCACTTGAATCAAAGTGTTTCCATGTCCTAGGGTGTCTTAACTTAGTTAATTAGTAGTTAAATGACTAATTGGATACATATATGCTTTATTATATGTTAACTAGGATCATTGTGTGTGTTCAAGTCTTCACTTGACACCTAGCACCATGTCCGACACCTCCATCCAATCCACTCACTACAGGTGAGTTCATACCCCTTAACCAACCTTTTAAATGATTTTAAATGTTTATATGGGGGGATACAAGTTGAATATCATAGTTATTAAATCAATCACATGTGATTAATAACTATTAATCGATGGATTTAATATACTTTCAAACTGTTTTACCAAACATATGACTTCAAACTGCTTATCAAACTATTTTACATGTCAAACTCTTTATCAAATTTACTTTTGTATACCAAACCTTTCTTTTACAGTTTTCAAACTTATATATTGTAAAAACCATGTCTACTATTACATATATAGTTATATAAATAAGGTTTGAAGGACTTAGGACTGATAACTCACTTTACTTCCTGTTCCTTGTTTGGTTGTGGACTTAGAGTACCCGGTTGTTTGTCCGAGTGTCGTTGAACCCTTAGTTATGTATTATGTATATATGTAGAGATATAAAGATTATTATCTCATTTCAATACATTTAGTCATACAAACTCTACTAGTAAACTATAATAGGTATAGTTTAGGGTTATACTACTTACTACTTTTAGTCCAATGAAGCATACAAACAGTTAGTTCATTCATGAGTCACCACTTAATATGATGAGAAACTATAAAACTATACTATGATGAGAAACTATACGACTATACTATGATGAGAAACTATACAACTATATTATGATGAGAAACTATACAACGATACTATTATGAGAAACTATACAACTATACTACGATGAGGAACAGATAAACAATACTATAACGAGAAACAATACATACTAAGATGCTATAGCATACAACAACTACAAGGTCTAATTATACCAATGAATCACTAACTCATTGTTCTAAACAAACGGTGATAGTTAAATTGGGTATACATGATCATATAACTTTAATGTGGATGTACATGATGCAACCACCGGTTTGCCAAGTCGTGTTTGGTTCCCAGAATCTTTTGACACGGAGAACATTTAGTACGGGAACTAGCCATCACATTATACCTTAAACAATCAATTTAAGACAATAACTACAGCAGTGGTTACTGAAATACAGTACTACAGTACTTTAATATTTTCCCCATTGCATTCATTTTGTGATCTTCTCACATAATCGGTAATGTATAAACTATATTTTGTTAATGATAGTCACACTTGGGAAGGATACACACTTTTACAAAAAACAAACATGAAGAACTTTGATGCCTTGGTAGAAGGCTACTTTTAGTCGCAATTATATGATTTTCTAGGAGATACAATTACTTATACAAACCTTTACATTGTACATTTATAAACATTTTCTTCAAACTTATACAAACATTTAATGTAAACATTTACAAACTTGTACATCAAACACTTACAAACGTTTTCATACAAACAATGACATTAAATACTTATGAACTCGCCAACTTTTATGCTGATCTATGCTATCAAAATAACTTGTATTCTCAGGTCACCAGTAGACAGGTACGATGAATAGGTTTTGAGAAGATGGAGTAGTCAAGACTCATCTTTTATTTTGATTACTTATTTTCATGTCTTTTTCTATGAAAGAACACACATGTATTAAAATCTTACTATTAATGCAATGAATGATGTTGTTGCTTATTTACTACTTTACACTGTTGTGATACTTTACATAACGTCCTCCACCCCAGAATGTTTCCGCCGTTCTTAGTTTTGGGGTGTGACAGATTGGTATCAGAGCATTGTTTATAGTGAATTGAGTATATCAACCCATAAAAGATATACAGACTATAAATACAATGGGATTAAAATACTCTAACCAAGAGTTTATACTTTTAAATAATAAAATATTTAACTAGGTATACATACCTACATTCATACTAAAATCAGTGTCATAACGACAAGAACAAAAGTATTACGATTGTTGAATATCACAAGTAAGCTCGAGGATGTATGGCCAGTCCTGGGAGTGGCATAGCCTAATCAACTATGCTGGTCCGAGGAGTGATTAGCATATGCCCAAGAATGGTTGTGATATGGCAACAAGTCTAAAAACTTACCAACACTACTACGATAAAGACATTAGGAATATCCTGTGTTACTATAGGTACTTAGTTGAGAACTAAAAAGATCTTCATTACTAGGTCAATAGTTTCTAAGTTGATACACTAAGGTTATGTCTAACTAGGATGACATAGACTTAGAATCTATGAATTTTTGCTTTACCCCTGTTCCTTGTGAATTTAGAGTTATGGTCACTTATTCGAAGGCCTATCCTGTTTTGATTACATATAACTGGTATGCGCTTTAAAAATAATGAAGTAAATAATGAATATTATCTTATAACTATCTAGTTAGTAAGACTAATAATTATTTCTTTACCCCAATTCTCGGGTAGATAACATGGCTGGACTCCATCCCCACGACGATCCGTACCTTCCGAATGAAGACAATGTTGGATGGTTTGGAGAAGAACCAGAGGATGATCATCCAATCCCTTTGGATGATCACCATGATGAACACTTTTTGGATGGTGCTAACTCTGAGCCCGAGGTTGAGAACCTACCCCCGGTAGCTCCCATTCCAAATCCTAACCCTCGTCCGGCTTTTCATGGCCCGACGCCTCCTTGGGTAGAATGCTTGGAAACATGGAGCGAAGAGAAAGATCAACCTATGTCGTTTAATGGAGACTGAAGCTTCTACAACTTAAGTGAAGGGGGCTCAGCAGACAGCGTTCTGCCAATCCTGGTCCGTAGAGTTGCCCAAAACGAAATTCAGGGCAGGACGGCTCTCCATCGTATCACAGAGGTTGATGCCAATGCAGGAATGCATACCCTCCGCACCAATTTCCTTGAAAATACTCATGAGAGGTCTGAGAGAGACTATGAGACCCTGCTGCAAGCACTAGCTGAAACTCGAGACGAAGTCATAGAGCTCCGAGTACGCCATAGGGTGTACGAATGATACCTGCTTGATATGGAACATCAACTAGCTGAAATAAGGGTTCACTATAGAGGTGACCGTCACCAGTAGGAGGTGCTTTACTTTCCTCCCTTTTTTTAAGGAACCATTTTCCTGTCTATGTCCTAGGTAGCACTTTTCTATGTAACTACCTTGTACTGTAAGTACTTTTGATTAGACCTTTCTACTGTCAAAGACTTTTCTACTCCGAATAAGATGTAAGACCTACTACAAGGTTAATATTCCCAAACTTATTACATCTTAAACATCAATGATATTGACAGTCGACTAACATCTGTTTCACTCTTTGTTTAAATACTTTCATCATACTTTAATTTGAGTCTATCTGAAAGCCCCTCTAGTCAAGTTATTGGACTATAGTAATTTAACTCTAAGATCATTTCCAATTCTCTTTTAAAGGTTGGATCATGTTATCCAGCAACCAATAATACCCTGGTTTGGACGGAAAACGTCTTGAGACCATTCTATCAACTTACTTCTACTCTATACTAGGACTGCATCATAGGGATGTAGGTCAAACCATCGAGAACATACTTCTCCTCTTTACATGAATGATCAGAATACATCTAGGTTCAACCAAAATTGCTCACGAACTCATTTTCTTTTCGTGTGACAGAATCATGCCGTTGAAGAAAAGTAAACAACCCATCAACCAAACACCAACTCTTCAGATTGATGAAGCTACCTTTCAAGCCGCAGTCTCAGCTGTCATGACTCACCTTAATGCTAACAACGCAAATGTTAGTGGGATTGTTATCAATCATTCCAATCAAAGTAACAATCAAGTACATCAACGAGTAACAAACTACCATGACAATCCGAATCTCAAACCCAAGACTAACAAACGAAATTTTTGGGAAAGATTTAAAGGCAAATCACCCAAAGGGACGAGCAAAGGACAACAACCTGTGGCAGCCTTCGCGGCCACGACGCCTGTAACTCCTACTACCATCCCTTCTGGTATCCTAGTTATCCCTAACCCAGCCAGACAGTATGTTGGTAACCTACCAAAGTGCAATAAGTGCAGCTTCCATCATCTAGGTAGTTGTCTTCTGTTACACTGCAATAACTGCAACAAGAACGGACACACTACCAGCTTCTGTAGGACTTAGATCCAACACATTACTTCAACCACCAATGTCGAAATTTCCTGGATATGCCATTTATGTGGGGTGATGGGACACTTCAAGAGGGACTGCCCAACAGAGAAGAATGACAGTGGAACAGGAGGAGTTTGACCTTAGAATGGAAAAAGGCAACAAAGGACCCTACTATAACATAGGTTCACTTCCAATCGGCAGTAATTAAGTATGCTTTTAAACTATTTAAAACTACTTCAACTCGATTCTTATCTTTTGCAAGATCCCGTCAGTCAAGGGACCCTCGTACTGCGTATACTTGCCTTTTGTAGTATACCTAGTTTGCAGCAGTAATCTTTAGTTAATCTAAAGTAATATTGCTCTGTTAAAAAGTTGCACTATTGTGTTTTGTCTGTAATGCCTTTATGATCAAATCTAATGCCTTTATTTCCAAGTGAGTCTGGTATAATCATACAACTTGAGTCAATTCGATCCTCATAGTACCAGTTTCATACGTAAATCTCTTTCTCCAAAATTGCCTTTCTAGCGCAACCGTCAATCCAGAACTCCAAGATACTCATGTGTGGGATATCCTATATTTCATAACCTTCCCGAAGAAACCTCCCCGGAATACCACCCATACAGTACGTCAAGTTCAATCCAAAGACCCTTATGGTTGATCTATCGCTGAAGAATGTATACACAAGGGTGGTATATAATCAATGTTCTACAGGTTTAGAATTGATAATTCCGCTTTAGCTTTTTTTCCTTGTTTGGATGTGATCTTAAAGAAGAATAATTTCTTCGACTACCTTTTCAATCATAATTATATATGACTCGTATACACGAGACTATGATCGATAAACCATGTAGGACTTCTAATATGAACTTCAGGACAGAGACTGCCCAAGACTACGAGTAATCGCTTTGACATGCGAACAAACTTAGAATCTAATAAAATGCTACCCCTGTAACCAATTCGCCCTATAGTCTAGCACCTACAGGGATGCAAGAACTGTCCGGTCAAACTTCACGAACTGCTCAGCAATGGCTTATTAAGACTGAGCTCCTTACCCTGTGGAATTCCAGTCTAGTTCATCAAAAAGAAAAACAGATTGTTTAGTATGTGCACCGACTACAGAGACCTCGACAAAATTCCCATTAGAAATCATTACCCTCTGCCTCGCATAGATGGATAGTTTGACCAACCGCGGGGAACAAATTACCCTTTGAAGATGGATCTAAGATCCGAGTATCACCAGTTACAAGTGTTAGAGCAGGATGTCCCGAGGACAACCTTCCGGACACAATACAGACACTACAAGTCTGTAGTGATACCTCCCGGATAAGACCAATGCGCCCGTAGTATTCATGAACGTAATGAATAGGGTATGTCGTCCTTACTTGGATCAGTTCGTCATCTTCCTTATAAATGACCTACTTATCTACTCACGTAGTAAGAAAGAGCAAAGAAGCATCCACGACTCAACTTACCCCGCGACTCAGTAACGTACATTCTACCTTCCACGTCTCGAACTTGAAAAAGTGTATGTCCGACGAGACTCTTGTAATCCTACTCGACGAGATCGAGATCAACAAGATCCTCAACTTTGTGGAAGAACTGTAGTGACCATGGGCCGAGAGGTGAAACAAACGAAGCAAAGCCGCATCCCATTAGTGAAGGGTCGCTAGAATACCAAGCGAGGACCTAGATTCACTTGGGAGCGCGAGGATCAATCAAAACTGAATTATCCTCATCTCTTTACTTGATTATTCATGCCTACTTCCTTACCTAAACTCTAATTTCAGGACGAAATTCCCTTTAACGGGGGAATGATATGACAACCCAAAATATTTTATCCTGTACAGTCAAGCACTTCAATTAAAAGTTAAATACTTTCTGCTAATTTTTAACCGGTTTAAAGTCAATTTGAGTGTTCTAAAGCCTAGTACTACAAGAGATAACTGGAGAGAGGATACTTTAGGGGAAAGTGTGCAACATTTAAGTTCCAAAACTCCAAGAGTTTGGATTTTACGGCCCAAATGGTATGGGGGCCGTAAACTCCATGCCTATATAAGAAAAACTTAGCCATTTTGATTCATTCATGCCATTTCAAGCCTAGAACTCGGTTTTGCTCTCAAGTATCATCCACATTCCATCCCTAGATCTTCAAAACTAGTAAGTGTTCTTCCTTGACTTGTTGATACACCTCTTAACCTAGCATTCCCTCATGATTTCATCCAACAAAAATCATGTTTTCATAGATCTTCAAGTTTCACCAAGAATACCAAGAACACACACTAGTGTTCTTAGACCTTAAACAACCAATCAAGCTTCTAGATTGTAAGTACACTTATCCTAGATTATTATACACTTTAAATGGACTTGTTTGCACCAAGAAAACACAATGAATCACAAGGTCAATGGTGTTTACAGCCAAGGAATGTTCTTGGGCCGTGAACCCTTATAAACAGGGTAAAATGCACCCTAGTTCCTTCCTAAGCCTTGGACACTAGTCTAGATCACTTCCTTGAAGTGTTTATGACCTTAAACATCAAAGAAACCAATTCCCCATAGAGTTTATAGCCATAAAATCATAAGGAAATGGTCCTTAGGCCATAAGCTCTATAATGTGGTGATATTGTGCCCCTAATGCTTCCTAAGGCTTCGACTTGAACATTGGATGCTAAATCTTGACTTATAAGACCTCAAAACACCAAATGGCACTTAGTATCATGAGTTTACGGCCATAAAATCATGGTGGAAATGACCTTAGGCCGTAAACTCCATAACGAGTGGTCCTTGAGCCATAAACTCCAATGCGCGCCATACCATACAACCTTTAGATGCAACCCTTTGGTACCTATAGCACTTGAATCAAAGGGTTTCTGTGTCCTAGCGTGTCTTAACTTAGTTAATTAGTAGTTAAATGACTAATTGGATACATATATGTTTTATTATATGTTAACTAGGATCATTGTGTGTGTTCAAGTCTTCACTGGACACCTAGCACCATGTCCGACACCTCCATCCAATCCACTCACTATAGGTGAGTTCATACCCCTTAACCAACCTTTTAAATGATTTTAAATGTTTATATGGGGGGATACAAGTTGAATATCATAGTTATTATATCAATCACATGTGATTAATAACTATCAATCGATGGATTTAATAACTATCAAACTGCTTATCAAACTATTTTACATGTCAAACTCTTTATCAAATTCACTTTTGTATACCAAACCTTTCTTTTACTGTTTTCAAACTTATATATTGTAAAAACCATGTCTACTATTACATATATAGTTATATAAATAAGGTTTGAAGGACTTAGGACTGATAACTCACTTTACTTCCTGTTCCTTGTTTGGTTGTGGACTTAGAGTACCCGGTTGTTTGTCCGAGCGTCATTAAACCCTTAGTTATGTATTATGTATATATGTACCGATGTAAAGACTTTTATCTCATTTCAATACATTCAGTCATAAAAAGTCTACTAGTAAACTATAATATGTATAGTTTAGGGTTATACTACTTACTACTTTTAGTCCAATGAAGCATACAAAGAGTCAGTTCATTCATGAGTCACTACTTAATATGATGAGAAACTATACAACTATACTTTGATGAGAAACTATACAACTATACTATGATGAGAAACTATACAACGATACTATTATGAGAAACTATACAACTATACTATGATGAGGAACAGATAAACAATACTATAACGAGAAACAATACATACTAAGATGCTATAGCATACAACAACTACATGGTCTAATTATACCAATGAATCACTAACTCATTGTTCTAAACAAAAGGTGATAGTAAAATTGGGTATACATGATCATATAACTTTAATGTGGATGTACACGATGCAACCACCGGTTTGCCAAGTCGTGTTTGGTTCCCAGAATCTTTTGACATGGAGAACATTTAGTACGGGAACTAGCCATCACATCATACCTTAAACAATCGATTTAAGACAATAAGTACAGCAGTGGTTACTGTAATACAATACTACAGTACTTTAATATTTTCCCCATTGCATTCATTTTGTGATCTTCTCACGTAATCGGTAATGTATAAACTATATTTTGTTAATGATAGTCACACTTGGGAAGGATACACACTTTTACAAAAAACAAACATGTAGAACTTTGATACCTTGGTAGAAGGCTACTTTTAGTAGAAAATATATGATTTTCTAGGAGATACAATTACTTATACAAACATTTACATTGTACATTTATATACATTTTCTTCAAACTTATACAAACATTTACTGTAAACATTTACAAACTTATACATCAAACACTTACAAACGTTTTCATACAAACAATGACATTAAATACTTATGAACTCGCCAACTTTTATGCTGATCTATGCTATCAAAATAACTTGTATTCTCAGGTCACCAGTAGACAGGTACGATGACCAGGTTTTGAGAAGACAGAGCAGTCAAGACTCATCTTTTATTTTGATTACTTATTTTCATGTCTTTTTCTATGAAAGAACACACATGTATTAAAATCTTACTATTAATGCAATGAATGATGTTGTTGCTTGTTTACTACTTTACACTGTTGTGATACTTTACATGACGTCCTCCACCCCAGTACGTTTCCGCCGTTCTTGGTTTTGGGGTGTGACAACAATGTTTTGGATTCAATATAAACTTATTATTTAGGTTGCATAGCTTTGATCACTATTATTTATTTGTTATGATAATTTACATGAAATCATCCACCCCGAGACATTTCTGTTGTTCTGGTTTGGGAGTGTGACACAACAGAACCGGGACTTCAGAAAATTAACTCGTCGAGGTCGCCCTTGAACTCATCGAGTTCTTCCTTTTAAGAGAATCGGGACACTTCGACCCAAATCTTCGAGTTCCTCTATAAACTCGTCGAGTTCTTTAGTCTGTTAAGCCTTCTTAATGTATTAAGCCATCATTCTTTGAATCTAAGGCTCATATTCAGATCTGGGCCAAATACACATCTAGGAGGGTAAAGTTTCTAACTTTACACATTAAGACTCATCCTAGAAGAAATGAGCTCTAACCCTTACTCAAAATGGCTTAGATCGAACTCCAAAAGCCATCAAAACTTCAAGATAGACCTTGAGGTCATAGATTTGGACTCTAGGGACGATTTGGTCACGTAAAGTTCCTATCTTTACTTTCATGCATGACCTACTTGGCTCAAAAGACCAAAAAGATAGTCTACAAGTTGCATTGGACTTCCATAGCCATAAAGTTTGCACCTATATGCCATGAAGTCCCCTCAAGACCCCAGATCTGAAGGGATTGCCCACATGGGACATCCAAATCCCAAAAACCTACATACTTGGACCAAAACATGAAGAAAGCAACCTAAAACTAGATCTAAGCATGCTATAGATAAGGTAGGAGCTTTATACCTCAGATAAACCAGAAATGAAGCCAAACTTCTGGATCTACTCTCCTCCTACACGTCGTTGCTCATTCTTCAAGTACCTTCTTCTTCAAAATCACCAAGAATGCACAAAAGTTGGCTCAAAACTCTAAAAAGTGAATTAGGGTTTCGAGATTAGGGTTTGGGATAATGGAGGGTGAAAATGAGGCTAGGTTATGGGTGTTAAGGTGTTTAAATAGGGTGCAAAACCCTGAACATTAGGATTTCATTCAGCTAGCCTACTCGTCGAGTTGAGGCTACTCAACTCGTCAAGTAGACTTCTTAACCCGTGTCCCAATCCATCTCTACTCGATGAGTTTGGGGCCTCAAACTCGTCAAGTTTCTATACAAAAAGGAATAAATTATGATTTCATATACATACCAGAAACCATGTGTTACAGTTTTTGTCTTTGTATTTTTTGTTTTTGCTTTTATTACTTTATGGAGGACCTGTTGTGGCCCATATTGTGTGTTTAATTCAAGGGATAGAGTGAACATTTTTATTGTAATTTTTGTTTTACACTTCATATTTTCATCATCTTCATTTAAAGGAAAAAAAAAACATCAAATGCTATGGATTCCTCTATATTTGACTTATTTTTTTCGTTATTTGATATATATAATGTGTGTTTTATAAATTGAAATTTTGATGAACCATATGCATTAAGAAAATATATTGGTAGAATATAACTTTTATTCCAGATTTTTTTTCATTTGAAAGATTTTTCAGTTTACATGAAAAAACAAACCAAATAACCCGTAACTAAATTCTCCAAAATATAAAAAACCGGATTTATATATTTTGTTTATAATTCGTTTACAGATGTTAAAAACCAGGATAAAGTGAAACATTTATAAGTAACCAGATTAAAGTCTTAAATTGAAATCTGATTAACTCAAGGGAATTATACCCTGAAACGGTTAACAGTATGAAGATTGTAGACCTTTGCAAGTAAATTAAGTTTTATAAAGGTAAATTATGTAATTTAACAATTTTTAAGTTTTTTTTAAGAAAATAGAAAAAAATACCACTTTCTCTCGAACATCCATTTTGGAGTAAACATTAGTTTTTTGTTGTATTGTCTTTGTAGATAAAAAAAAACGTGATGTTGAAAAATCAAAGAAACAAATAAACACTAAACTACTAAGAGCACCTATAAAATTAATAAGGAAATTAGAAATTCAAATTATGTTCATGATGACTTTAATGAAAGTTTATAGTCGTTTGATGTTTTAAATGATCTTAAACCATCAGGTTTGTCAATTCATAAGTTAGTATTATAAGTTGTTCAAGTTATGTTAATAAGGAATATTGATCAGAAATATGATTTTTGTAATGGATCGAGACTAAGGGTTATAGCACTGGGTAATCGGGTTATAGAAGCAGATATAGTTCAATGAAATAATATAGGAAATCGTACTTTTTTCAAAGAATGTCTTTGACGTCTTCGAATAAAATGATTCATTTCACATTTAAAAGAATACAATTTTCACAACTATATTTTTGCGATAAATATAAACAAAAGTCAATGGCAGTGTTTATCGAAAGTGAGATTGTTTTTTAGATAACCCGTGTTCATTCATAGTCAATTGTATGTTGTATTTTCTATAGTAAAAAGTGGAGACAGATTAAAAAATATTGATTTTAGACAATAACGGTAATTAACTAATTAATAGGATATATCTAATGTTGTATTCAAATAATTCTTTGAAAATTTATCAATAGGTTTTTTATTAGTGTATATTGAATTTCTTAATTATTCATTATTTCGTTTATATTTATTTCAAAATTTTACCTTAAAAAATGTTTAAGATTTACACATTTATATATAATTTTTATTTAATCAATCTGTTTAATACACACCTAATACTACATTAATATGCCCGTAATATAAAAACAAAAGGAACCAACATTTTTCTTGATTGCAATTAAAGGTTTTACAAGTTAACTTCAAAAATTCATTACTTCCGGAGCTAGCTCTAATAACCTAAGCAAAGAACTTGGTACAAACTTTCTAGCAAACAAAAAGCAAACTCTTGTTCGCTCTCCATTATACATACACTCGGTTCCATTCTGCATTTGTCTCAACAAAGAAAGTGTCACCTCCCATTTTCCAAACTTGTAGGGATGAGGTCCACCTTTTGACCAGTCAACATAAGTTAACGTCCGATCTGAATTATCTTCCTTGAACTCTATATATAAGAATGTGGGGATGTAATGCTCATCTGAATAACAAGCAGGTTTGCAATAGTCTCGAAACAAAGGGTAATATTTCCTATCACAAATAATCTCTAGGGCTAGGTGGCGATCAACTTCAAACCACTGCGAGCCTTTTCGCCATTGATCCACTGTAACTGCTGGTTCCATGTTGTGGTCATATCGTCCACGCCCCACTGGTCCCTCTTTATCATAGCACTCCACAAATGTCTGTTTGGAGTTGATTAGATATGGGTAGATGGTTGAGAAGTTGTAAAGAGGAATGCATGCTTCAGAAAGAAGCACAAATCTTTCGTTATTGAAATCAAGTAATGCACTGGCTAATAGCCGACGTTCGGCTTCCACCATACTTATTTCTCCCCACGTAACCACCTGCACCATGCATTGTACATTAAGTATATCTTATTGTTTATAAATTCTAATTTTGATTCATTTGTATCCTTCTAGCAAGTTTTTGTTCATTTGTATCGTCCATCATGCATTAGCATTTTGAAAGCTTGGACATTTTGTTTATGACTACTTTTCACTTTGATTCAAACGCACCATGAACAGTATTGGTTAACGGAGAGAAAGAAACTCTAGAGTAGGTGTCCACTGAAAAGGGATTTGAAAAACAAGAATCTTTATTTTTCATGAAAAATAGAACAACAATGTTATAGAAAGTACACCATGAGCCAAATTTGAGTATAGTCACATACCCCTCGCCCTCTCAATTGGCAATGGTGAATCTAGTTATAAGACTGATTGTAATTGGGAAATACATATTCGATCACTATGCTACAAAAAGCCATGTCGCTCTTAATTTTTTGGACAATTATAATCTAAAGTGAAACGTATTACATGTTCTCTGTACTAGGGGTGTGTTACATATTTTATGTATGTGAATTAAATTATTGAATTTTAGTGGCGATGTAATATAATTGGTGTAAAAATTATGAAGTAAAAGATAAAAACACAAAAGCGATTTGACACATAATTAACATACCTCACTTGGAATTCTTCGTCCTTGAAACATCGGTTCAGGAGCCACTTCACCAACAAAATATGGTTGTGTATGAACATAAATGGAGTAAAACCCCTTATAACCACGAAAGAACCTAGCCCAAAGGGGAGATAATGGCAACCTTCCTCTTACTAAATACATGAATGCAACCTTTGGCGTCTTCTTGAATGGAGTCTTGCGTATTCTAGGAACCATCGATGCTCTCCAAAACAACTCATCATCTTTCATTCTGTGTAAAAACGCACTTGTGGCAGATGGCTTTGGTGTTTCTGTTGGCTCTTTAATCGTTCTGGTGGTGGTGTTGGTGACGATGATATTGGTAGGAGGAGTGGTGATTTCAGTTCTGTTTTGCATTTGGGGATTTAAAGGGAAAAGCCCTGAACGTTGATTATCGATTATGGTGGATGGAACTTGGAATGTGAATACTTGCTTAGATTTTGAGTTTAAGGGTATACTATAAAGGCAAAAGATTAGTGTGGCCCCAAGCCCTATACCACATACAAGTATAAGAAAATAATGGGCTAATGTTTTAAGATGCATTTGTCGAATTTCCTTCTTCATCTAGACACAATACCCACGAAACTTCAAGGAAGACGAGAAACTTGTTCCAAGAGACTGGATCCTTACAAAACTTGAAAGATTTGTTTTTCTTTCCCCGTGAACTCAACTAATTTCGATTGTTATTTACAGAAACGAGTTTCTATCTTAATTTGATGCTATGAACGTATAAAATGATCCGTTTAGGGATATAATTCTCACTCGGTGAATGTATTACACTTCTCAAGGGTATAACTATGGGACACTGGAAAACAACTGTATCTTTCCTGGGTAAGTCGCCTCATGAAATGTGAAAGGAGATCAAGAATAAGACACAACATCGTAATCGTCTTTGGGGATAAACTGTAAACAAAGGACAACTGTAAAGAGAGACCTAATTTCCCAACCCGATGAGCTATCCAGAGACATGCGAAGGTTAATCGAAAGGAAGTTTCTTTGTTGTTGTGAATAAAGCAAGA
Organism: Lactuca sativa; assembly: GCF_002870075.4. Lineage (NCBI taxonomy): Eukaryota > Viridiplantae > Streptophyta > Magnoliopsida > Asterales > Asteraceae > Lactuca > Lactuca sativa. The sequence goes on from NC_056630.2 coordinate 258,885,461, forward strand.
CAATGACGAAATGTTGTGAAATCCACCCAGAGGAATACACCCACAAAGTGATGATGGAGGAAACGAGGAAGGAGATCGATCGGGCAGAGAGAGAGGAGAGTTGTGCCATGTGTTACTTACTAGTCCAAAAGTCGGTATTAAATCCAAAATTTCAGGGTGGCCAACAAGTTGTCACATTCGTTGGTAAGGCTTTCACTTTTTTTGGGTCTAGATGTTGACTTCTCAAAAGACGAGGAAACTCCCAAGTAACAAAAACAAGTGTTAATAACTTGAGTAAATTACATGAATGGTCCCTATGGTTTGGGGTAATTTGCACGTTTGGTCCCTAACTTATTTTTTTAACTCGGAAGGTCCCTACTATTTGGTTTTGTTACGCACTTGATCCCTACTGTTTGTTTTTGTTACACGTTTGGTCCCTATCTTATCTTAAAAAACTATTATTTAAATAGAGAAAAATAATGGGGTATGTAAGGTAAGATGAGAGGGGTAGGGTTGGAGGTGTGTTTAATTAAATAAATTAAAAAATCAAGGGAAAAATATTTTTTTAGGTAAGATAAGGACCAAGCGCGTAACAAAAACAAACAGTAGGGACTTTCCGAGTTAAAAAAATAAGTTAGGGACCAAACGCACAAATTACCCTATACCACAGGGACCATTCGTGTAATTTACTCTAATAACTTATTGTCAAATTTCTTCATTTTTTGATTTGCAACGGATGTAATATCTTTTGTAACTAATTATATTTTAAGAAAAACATTGATAATATTAATAAAAAAAATATAAATACGAATTCAAATGTATTTGGGAAATGTACATGAGAAGAAAATAAGATAAAGTGAAAATAAGGAATAAGAAAAATAAGTAAAATAAAAAAGGTAAAATAAATGATGGCAGCTAGTCGGTATTTTGTAAGATCCAATGATATTTATTCATTGTAATGTTGTGACACTCATGTATTATATAGGTTAATTAAAAAAAAAATTAAATATAAATGTCTAAAATTGAAATGTTGTTTTTATCTTTTAAATTTAACAAATAATTTAGATAAATAAACAAAAAAAAATTGAAAATTTGAAATTAAAATATAAGTTCATTAATGAAATTGATATTCATTTATTACAACATTTATTGTAATTACTACATTAAAATATTATGTAGAATTTAATAAAATAAAAAAAACTCATAAAATGACATACGGAGAAAAAGTAATTCAAAATAATCACAAAATGATATGTGGCAAAATAAATGAGAATGTGACACGTGACAAAAAAAATTATTTATTAGAGTAGATTATTGGAGCAAAGCATACACGACGCTCATGAACATGTTGGGGAGATTATTATTTTGTTATTTCCTAATACTTATATTTTCAAAGTTTACAAGCCGAAGGCCAAAGAACTTTTAGATTCAATTGTCCTTCAGTCTATTTGATGGATTTTTAAGATTGATCAGACTAAGTGCCTTAAGTTGGCATCTTTTGCATTATAATTGTAACGCTAGAAGAAGTGATGTCATTTTTGTCAAACTTTTTTTTCTGTGATATAATCATATTTGTCACACCTTTTCAAGAACTTGCTATTTAGACGGGGTGATTTCTCACTGGGCGGATATTGGCGGAGACTGCAATACCCGTCCCCATACCCGATGTAACATCCATAAAATTCATGAAAATTTAAAACTTTTTCAAGCATTCAAAAACCATCATTTATTACAAAATATTTTCAAAATAGTTTCATGTCAAAGTATCTCAGAAATCAAATCATAAAAATACGAGGAGGTGCACGATCAGGCCTTCGCCTTCTCGTGATCAACCAAAGTACCTGAAACAAAATCCAAAATTCTAAACCCGAAGCTTAGTGAGTTTTCCCAAAATATCAACGCCATACAAACCTTAACCATATAATAACAAGCATCATGCATATAGAGTCTACAATATAAATTGACCGCCCTCATTAGACCTTCAGTCTATATGGCCCACTCTCAGAACCTTTAGCATGTCTGGTCCACCTCACTGGGCCTTTAGTCTGTCTTGATCGTTCTCTGGGCCTTCGACTTGACTGATATGCCCCATGGCCTGCAATCTATCCGTGCTGCCCTATGTATATTGGCCTACAACACAAAGCAGGTCCACCTCAACCCACCCCCAGTCATACAATCAACACATAGATAACAAATGCTAGCATATGTAAACACTCAAACCGATCTAACAGATCACTAATCATAGCATCATCCTATTTACCAGGATACCGACCTAACCGGTCACTAACATAGCATCATCCTATATACGAGGATACCGACCTAACAGTTCACTAAGCATATCATCATGCAATGACCAGGATATCAATCTAAAAATAAGGGTCGACATGGGTGCCTTCGACCCTGTTAGTATAGTGAGGACAACTCACCTCACAATATCGATCGAAACTGAAATATCAAACTCCCGCAACACGGCTCCAAACACCAACACCTACAACCACCAATGATCCACTCCTATGAATTCCCCATTTACTATAATTTCCTCGAAAGTCAAACTGGTCAACCCTTGGTCAAAGTTAAAGTTAGCGGCCAAAGTCAATGGTCAACTTTCCTTATTATTCCATCCTCACATCGTGACATTCCCTGGCATACGTCGTAAGAGTCAACTCATCCTGGGTCAACATAGTGAGTCGACTCAATTCACTCATTTCAGGGTTTCAGATCGGGCAAATTCATGCCCACGTTGTGAGACCATACATCTCAGGTCATAAGAACTGTTCAGCAAGCATTAAGCTCTTAATCCTTTTTTATGTGTGTTAGGACTTTCCAGGATACCATATCTAGCCTAAAGGACCATAAAAATCATATATTTTCAGTCATGCATGTCTAATGCATGACTTAAACACTAGTTAGGTCAAAAGATGGGTATAAGCATCAAGATTCAAACTTGGAGTCCAAAACTTGCACCAAAATCCAGATCCAAAGGTCCTACATGCCAAATGACTTAATGGTCCATAATGTTGATAACTTTATGGACCTCAAGCATGATAACTCAAGATCTACATGCAAAGAAGGTAACCATAACCTTGATTTAGCAAGATTAGAAGAGAAAGGTGGAATCTTTGAGACTTATAGAGGCTTATGAGCTCAGAAATGCCACTAAGAGGAGCTTATCTCGTCCAAAGGAACCTCCACAATAGCTTCTTCTTCTTCTTCTTCAAGGAAATCCACCACTATAACACACCAACAATAACTCAAGGGCTCAAGAAGGCTGAATCTAGGGTTTTCAGTGATTTGGGAGTGAAAGAGGCTGAGGATGGACGACCCTAGCCTCCTCATTTCGTTTTATGCCAGATTTTTAGGGTTTAGAACCATCAGGCATGACTCACATCGTGAGGTCCGAGAACACGGGTGAAATAGTCAAGGTTCCTACTCACAATGTGACCACTATGGTTCACGTCGTAAGCCTCTTCCAACTACAATTTAAATAAATATTTTTAATAGCTCAGAAGTCGGATGTTACAACTCTCCCCCACTTGAATTAGGCTTCGTCCTCGAAGTCTGTTGCGGTGAACAAAACCGGGTAATGTTCCCGCATCTTGGCCTCCGGCTCCTAAGTCCACTCGGATCCCTTCTGGTGCTGCCACTGTACCTTTACCAAAGTTATCTCCTTGTTACACAAAATGTTTACCTTTCTTTCCAAGACAGCCACCGGCTTCTCAACGTAATTCAGGCGCTCATCGGCATGAATATCATCTAATGACACCACTGACTCCTCATCTAATATGCACTTTCGCAATTGTGAGACGTGAAAAGTCATGTGAATCTGACTGAGCTCCTCCGGCAGATCCAGTCTATATGTCACCTTGCCAATCCTTACAATAACCCGAAAAGGTCCAATATATCGGGGACCAAACTTCCCCCTCTTTCTGAAGTGAATCATCCCCTTCAATGGTGAGACTTACAGTAGTACCATGTCACCAATTTGAAACTCCAACTTAGATCGGCGTCGATCGATATAACTCTTCTGTCGGCTCTAAGCGGTCTGCAAACGCTGTCTGATCTGTTGAATCTTCTCGGTAGTCTGTAGAACTGTTGGATTTGGTGTCTAAGTCCATAACTATAACTGAGATGTACTTGACTCGATTGTAGCATGGTCTTTTTAGGTTGCCTTTACCAGTGCAATTTGATAGGATGGACTTTTGAGAATAAGGCTATTTGTGATTTATTAATATATTATAAGTGTAGGGCTGAAGTTTTATTTGATGTTGCGTCTTTTGGGCTCATTAGTTTAGCCTTGTATTCTCCGGTTTGGGCCTGTCCAACCGAGAGCCTTTATGTATAGTATTTAAGTTAATGCTTGCATGCATATTAGGTTAAGATTGCAGAGATTATCGTGATAGCGATTGATAGAGCGTACAACATTTTTCTTTAATCGTTCTTGTAATCTTCTAATCCTCTACAGTTGATGTTCTTAATCGAGCTCTTCTGAGGATTTTATTTAATCATTCGACACGTTTGATTCAAGCTGTTTTGTTCTTATTATTGCGTTTTTACTGTTTCATATTTATATACTTGTTCAAGATCTAATCGATCTTCATAGATTAAAAGTTGTTTTAATCCCATCATTTGGCATCAGAGCAGGAGGCTGTGTAATCGATACACATCTTTTCTGTGAAAAAGATTTCCATTAGGGTTTTCCGCAATCATCGATATTTATTGAGCCGTCATCTTAATTGACGTATCTTAATATTTATTGTTTTGCCCTAATCTGCTTAATTACAAGTCTGATCTTTGAACAGGTTTTTACGATCATAATGGACGCGACGCAATCAAACCCTATTAATATTTCTAACAGCATCGGTTCGACGACAAAGATTCCAATCTTATACACCCATGACTATGAAGTATGGGCGCATCATTTTGAAGATTACGTGATTGGATCGGAGGACAATGGTTATCTCATATGGGAAGCCATCATCAATGGACCGTTTTCTCATTCTGCTACATCCAGAATCATCAAGACACAAAAAGAGTACAACGATCTGCTTAAGGACGTGAAGGATATTGCACAAGACGAGAAAGACAAATTCCAGTGTAATATTAAGGCATTAAGGTTGATCAGATTCGCCCTTCAGTCAGACACATTCAGACTGGTCAGCTCATGTACTACGGCGAAGGAAGTATGGGATAGACTTCGCGAACTGTATTCCACAGACGAAGATCTTGAACATTCTATCCAAACCTTGCTTCTATCTGAGTTTGGAGAATTCAGGCAAGGGGCCGAAGAAACAGTGACCCAGACGTTTGATCGCTTCAATCATCTTCTCAGCAAGATGATCAAACACGACATTGAAAGAAAGCTTATCGAACAGAAGGTTACTTTCTTGAACGGACTAAGGTCTGAGTGGAGAGCAGTGGTTTCCACAGTCAAAGCCCATGAGCAGTTTAAATCATACTCTTTGGCGAAACTGGTGGGCATTCTAAAGTCTCAAGAGAAGATTGTGGTACAAGAGAAGAATGTTGTTTCTAGTCTTGGTTCGTTGGCCCTTCTATCTAAAAGTAAAGTTGTGATGGAAGATGAAGAGCTTAACTTGGAGGAATATGACCTCACATCTGAGGATTATGCCATGATGGTGTCCAACCCTAAGAGGTTCATAAAGAAGAGATTCCCCAGCAACAAAAACCGAAACTGGCAGGGGAGTTACAGCTCTGAAAAAGCGAACAATGAACCGAAGGTTGAGGAGCATAAGAAGGAACCGAAGGCAGATGGCGATTCCGGAGTAAGCTGTTTCTACTGTGGTGGCAAGAACCACTATGCTAAGGACTGTGTTCTTAAGAAAATGGCCGAAAAGGACGATGGAAATGATGAGGAAGCCGTGCTGCAGAAGAGATTGGATGAGTTGAGAAAGAAGAAGTCTACAGCTAACCCTTCTATTAATGCTCTTATTGTGCAGGGTTCGGTTAATGACGATGAGTTCGGTAGCACAGAAGTTTGGTCTACTGACTCAGAAGATGAAGAAGTGAGGAAGCCTACCCATGGAAAGGCGTATGTGGCTAAGGAGGAAAGCAGTGGAGGAAAATGCTTCATGGTGACAGACGTATCACAAATGAGGGGATACAACACCGATGGAGGAAGCGACGGACCGAAGGTACAGGAGGATATGTGCTTTACGGCCAAACCACTCAGCCAGCAGTTCAATGAGCTCGATGAACTGATAAAGAAGGTACAATCTGTTTTTATTTCATCTAAAGTACCACCATCCTCATATGAGAAAGAACTAAAAAATGTTAATACAAGAATTTCTCATTTAGATAGTAGCTTAACTCAAACTCGTGTCACCAATTCTAACCTGACTGATCAATTAAGCAGGGCGGCGTCGAAGAGTGAGGAGCGGCGAATGTGGATTGAGTTAAAAGAGTCGTAATTAGTTAAAGTTAAAGACGAAAACATTTATTTGCAGAGAGACAATTTAAAATTGTTAAAACAACGAAATGTTTTTTGTTTAATTGCTAAACGCTTATATTCCAATATTACTCAACTTCACTTAGACTGTGAGATAGGTCAAAAGATCCATCGCATGATTTTGCCCTTCCTAGAGTTTAAGGAGGATGAAATCGATGCTGAAGCCTACAATTGTGAGAGTGTGATATCGTCTGATGATGTCAACCCAACCTATATGTATGGACTGGACAAAATTGAGTCCTTCATCAAATCCAAAGACCACAAGGACATGCTCAAAAATCTTTTGGACGAAAATGACAGGCTTAAACTGAGAACCGAAACCATGCAAAAATTTGACTCTCTAAACGCCAACGTAAGCTCAGAAAATAAAATCGATGTTGAAAATACATCTGAGCTTAACGAGGACGAAAACATGAGTGAAATTTCTGTAGAGGAGACGGTTGACTGCTCAGAATTTGTTAAAAGCGAAACTGAAAACCACAAAAATCTTTTTTCTGAAAATTCTGTGGAATTCGCTAGATTGTCCCAACAAAAGTCCCCGAAATTAGTAGAAAAAGCAGTTGTGTATCAAAAGGTCAGGACCACTCCAAATTAAGTATACAAAGTGACTGGAGTAACCGAACATCAAACAGCTGAGCTCACAGATATTGTAAACGAAGACAATGCTGATGGCTGTGATGAGTACTTCTGGGAAGCTCCAATAGATAATGGAAACGAAACCGTTGGCCTATCTGAAAAAATCTCCTGGATGAGAAAAGGGAGATACATACCTGAACCCTTGAATAAGCCTGATAATTTCAGTGAACCAAGCACCAGTGGTACGAAAGATATTCCTCAAGAGGATGATCGTTCAACAAAAGAAGACATTCCCTCTACTCCAACAGTTCAAAGTGAAACTTCATCAGATATTCCTTCCACTTCCTCAGTGCAAATTGAATCTTCTTCGGATATTCCCTCAGCTCCCTCGGCTCAAAGTAAAACTCTTGAAGTTCAAAAGGAACCAGCCAAGGTGACAACAAAAACGAAAGCGAACGTTCATCATCAACCTAAGCAGATGAGGGATAAGAAGATAGAAAGGAACCAAAGATACAGGAAAAACCTTTCTGAAAGGAAACAATTCTGGCACTCCCAGAATGCATACTATTCACACAAAGACAAGAATCTGAAGTATGAAAACAATCCTGTACGAAAGCCTGAAAGTTCCAACAACCGAAAGCCAAGGTTCCAAACATTTAAATACTATAGGAGTATTTATTACTTAGAATAGCTTAACATACCTATTTAGTCTTACATGTTCCAAACATTATTCGATTCTTATAAACCCTATTCTCGTACAGTCAAATGGCTGGATTTCACCACCTCGGCGACCCCTACTATCCCAACCAAGGCAACGGGGGATGGATCGAAGAGGATCTCGAGGAGGACGAAGAACCCATAGAATTGGATGATGACTCCGATACCGACTCAGAGCCAGAAGTGATCAACCCACCACCCGCACAACTTCCCGTCTTCGTAAGGAACTTTCAAGGACCGACTCCCGTCTGGGGAAGTCACCTCCACCATTGGAGCCAACAACAAAACCTACGCCCTCCCTACGGCATGTGCCGAGACTTCTATGATGTCCACGGCGGAGGTTCGGCTGATCGGGCACTCCCAGTAATGGTGGGCAAACTAGCCAATCAGTCCTACCAATCCGGAGTTCAAGCTACCCGGATTCGGGATGTCAACGTAGAAGTACAGGTTCACACTTCTGACATCCGTAGGCTGGACAGAATTCAGGACAATGCCCAACTCCAGACCAAGGCATTCCAAGCACAAATGATTGCAGCCCTCGCCGAATTGAGGGAACAACAAGTCGCTTTTGATAGGCGTCTAATGGAATCGAAGTAATCGAATGCGGAGTCAAGCTCCAAGCGCAACCCACGTCGCAAGTAGTGCTTGCCAAAATCTCAAATTTTGTTATAAGTTAGGACCTCGGCTAAAAGTTTTTAAATTTCTTAAAGTTTGTAATCGGAGACCCTTATAAGGGTCAAATTTTCGTGATCATTGTATCAACTATTATATTAATATAAGTGGCACTATTATTACTACGTGGAGTATTTCATTCAATCCTTAAAAAGTTATGGAAAAACCAAATGCTTGTTTCATATTTTCAGTCTTACAAATAACTATCATTCTTCTATTTTGAGACTCGTACTATCATCTGTTGTTGGGCTATAGAAATATAACTCATGAGACACATACAGTTTCTATGCTATGGAATTCTTATCTTCGTCTTTTCAACCTATAGTTGAAGGATGCCTCCGCGTAGGAACCCAAGGCGAAACATCAGTGGGGAAGCACCTATACCACCACCGCCTCCACCTCCTCAATTTGATGTTGTCATGTTCCAAGCAGCAGTCACCGCAGCTGTAGCAGCTGCCATGTCAGATCAATAACTCGAGTACTACTGGCTCGGGAACTAGCACACACCCATCCAACCATGGAGAGAGTCATGGGCAATCCCGAGAATGCACCTATAAGGACTTTACTAATGCCAAACCCTAGATGTTTAATGGAACTGGTGGTGTGATGACTCTGAGGCAGTGGATCGAAAGGACAGAATCAGTCTTTGAAATCTGCTCCTGTCCCGAGCATAGCAAAGTCAAGTTTGCAACCTTCACACTTACCGATAGGGTTTAACTTGGTGGAATGGCCACGTTAAGGTACTTACCCTGATAGTGGCAAACTCCATAAGCTGGGAGAGCTTAAAAATCATGCTGATGAGAGAATACTGTCCACGAGGAGAGATTCAAAAACTCGAGCATGAACTCTGGACTCTTGGAATGATTGGTACCGACATAGCAACTTATACCAACAGATTCTGTGACCTGGCAATCCTTTGCCCAGATATGATTGCTCCTGAGAGCAAGAAAATAGAGAGATACATTTGGGGACTGTCGCCCCAAATTTGATCAAGCGTGTTAGCTTCAAAACCTAACACTTTTGAAAGTGCCAAGGAACTGGCACAATCTCTTGTTGATTACGGAGGTCATCAGAACTCAACGGTTTCTACACCAAAACCACAAAAGGGAAACAACAACAACAATAATAGGAAGAGAGTATGGAATAAAGGGAAGGGTGGGTCTTCCCAAGAATCCGCGAAGAAACAACAACTGGTTTCAGTGAATGCAGCTACTGTACCTACTACCGTTCCTACAAATCCCTACCCAACAAAGTCTTATGGGGGTAACCTTCCAAAGTGCACCAAATGCACTTATCACCATCATGGACCTTGTCGGGAAATGCAGTGCTCCAACTGCAACAGAAAGGGACACAATGTCCGTTTCTGCAAGGATCCCGCAAAGCCGATCACTCAAGTTCCCAACGCGGGTGTAGGCCAAACTTGCTACGGTTGTGGCGAGGTGGGCCACTACAAGAGAAACTGCCCAAAGGCAGCAAATACCGGCGGGGTGGGACGAGTTTTGGCTATAGGCCACGATGAAGCCATAGCTGATCCGACTGTAGTTGCTGGTACGTTCCTTCTCGATAATTCATATGCATGCGTATTATTCGATAGTGGAGCGGAGAGAAGCTTCGTGAGTCAAAACTTAATTCACTTACTTAAACATAAACCTAGCAAGTTAGAAAAATCATTCACCGTAGAAATGGCAAATGGAAAAACAGAAAACACTAACTACATATACATGGACTGTACGTTAACTTTAGATGGTTATTCTTTCCCAATCAACCTCATGTCGGTCCAAATTAAAAGTTTCGACGTCATAGTCGGCATGGATTGGTTAAGTCTTCTTCGCGCCAACATCATGTGCTTTGAGAAAGCAGTCCGTCTTAGTCTTCCTAGCAATGAAACATTAGTGATTTATGGCGACAAATCAAGTACAAACCTTCGCATCATTTCGTGCATCCAAGCTCGAAAGTATTTGCGAAAGGATTATCATGCATTTCTTGCACACATTGTCGATACGAGTTAGGAAGTAAGGGATATTAAGAGCATTCCAGTAGTACACGACTTTCCCGATATCTTCCCAGAAGAACTACCGAGATTACCACCACAACGCCAAGTCGAGTTCAGAATCGACTTAGTTCCACAGGCTACCCCAGTAGCGAAATCGCCTTATCGCCTAGCGCCAGCAGAGATGCAAGAACTTTCCAGTCAGCTTAACGAACTCCATCAAAAAGGATTCATTAGACCAAGTTTCTCACCTTGGGGAGCACCGGTCCTATTTGTAAAGAAGAAAGACGGATCGTTCCGCATGTGCATCGACTACAGAGAACTGAACAAGCTTACTGTCAAAAATCGTTATCCTCTACCCCGCATTGAAGACCTATTTGATCAACTTCAAGGAGCAAACTACTTTTCAAAAATAGATCTATAATCCGGATATCATCAATTACGAGTACTAGAGGAGGATATTCCCAAGACAGCCTTCTGAACTCGTTATGGACACTATGAATTTGTAGTGATGTCGTTCGGATTAACCAACACACCAGCAGTATTTATCGACCTAAAGAATAGGGTGTGCCGTCCTTACTTAGATCAGTTTGTCATCGTCTTCATCGATGACATACTTATCTACTCCCGAAGTAAGGAAGACCATAGTCAGCACCTACAAAAAGTCTTAGAAACATTGCGATCGGAGAAGCTCTATGCGAAGTTCTCTAAATGCGAATTTTGGATTCGAAGAGTCGAATTCTTGGGCCACGTTGTTAGCGAGAAAGGGATACACGTGGACCCCTCCAAAATTAAGGCCATTGAGAACTGGTCGGCACCAAAGACACCTACAGAGATTCGTTAATTTCTAGGTCTCGCTGGCTACTATCGCAGATTCATAAAGAACTTCTCTAGCATTGCGAAACCTCTTACTACCTTAACCCAGAAAGGCATGGCCTTTGACTGGGAAGCGAAACAAGAGAAGGCATTCCAAACACTGAAACAGGCCTTATGCACCGCACCGATACTATCCCTTCCCAAAGGGATAGAAGATTTTGTAGTGTATTGCGATGCATCAAACCAAGGACTTGGTTGTGTTCTTATGCAGAGAGGGAACGTTATTGCTTATGCCTCCCGACAGCTTAAGACACACGAAGTGAACTATACCACACACGATCTTGAGTTAGGAGCAGTGGTATTAGCTCTTAAGATCTGGAGACACTACTTGTACGGAACAAAGAATACTATTTTCACCGATCACAAGAGCCTTCAACACATTTTTGATCAGAAGGAGCTCAACATGCGACAACGACGATGGGTCGAGTTACTCAATGACTACGAATGTGAAATTCGTTATCATCCTGGCAAGGCCAGCGTGGTAGCTGACGCCCTCAGTCGAAAAGAATACACTGGGCGGAGAGTCAAATCTCTAACTATGACTATCCATTCCCACTTATCCACACAAATTAAGGAGGCTCAACTGGAAGCGTTACAACCTGAAAATGTGGCGGGTGAATCCCTGAGAGGAATGGAAAAGAATCTAGAAATCAAGGGTGGTGGAGCGTATTATCTCAAGGATCGAATCTGGACACCGAAACATGGTGGTTTCAGAGACGTAGTCATGACCGAAGCACACAACACGAGATATTCCGTTCACCCAGGTTCAGATAAAATGTATATGGATCTTAAGAAACTGTACTGGTGGCCTAACATGAAAGCAGAAATTGCTACCTTCGTAAGTAAATGCCTTACTTGCGCTAAGGTTAAGGTCGAGTATCAGAAACCGTCAGGATTACTGCAACAGCCGGAGATCCCGGAATGGAAATAGGAACGGATTACTATGGACTTCGTAAACAAGTTGCCCAAGACGACGGGTGGACTCGATACCATATGGGTCATCGTCGACAGATTGACCAAATCCGTGCATTTCCTACCAATCAAGGAGACTGACAAGATGGAAAAGCTTACAAGAACTTATTTAAGGGAAATAGTGCGACTGCATGGTGTTCCGATATCCATTATCTCCGATAGAGATAGTAGATTCACTTCAAGATTCTGGCAGTCACTACAAAGTTCCCTGGGGACTAGGCTAGACATGAGTACAGCCTACCACCCACAAACAGACGGGCAAAGTGAGAGAACAATACAAACTTTGGAAGATATGCTGAGAGCCTGTGTGATTGACTTTGGAAAGGCATGGGATATCCATTTACCCCTTGTCAAATTTTCATACAACAATAGTTATCATACAAGCATAAAGGCTGCTCCGTTTGAAGCCCTCTATGGTCGAAAGTGTAGATCCCCTCTGTGCTGGACTGAAGTTGGCGACACCCAGTTAGCTAAAGGACGAGTTCCTGAAAGCACTCTCACCGGTCTGGAAATCATATGAGAAACGACAGAGAAGATCGTTCAAATTCGTGAACGATTGAAAGCCTCTAGAGACCGACAGAAAAGCTACGTTGACCAAAGGAGGAAACCTTTGGAATTCCAGGTAGGAGACCACGTTTTATTGAAGGTCTCACCGTGGAAGGGCTTAATATGCTTTGCAAACCGTGGGAAACTAAATCCGAGATACGTAGGGCCTTTCGAGATTCTTGCTAGAATCGGCCATGTGGCTTACAAGCTTAATCTACTGCTTGAACTTAGTAACATACATCCAACCTTCCATGTCTCGAACTTGAAAAAGTGTCTGTCCGATGAGACTCTTGTTATTCCACTCGACGAGATCGAGATCAACGAGAGCCTCAACTTTGTGGAAGAACCGGTAGAAATCATGGATCGAGAGGTCAAACAAACGAAACAAAGTCGCATACCCATCGTGAAGGTTCGCTGGAACACCAAGTGGGGACCTGAATTCACATGGGAACGCGAAGATCAGATGAAGCAAAAGAACCCTCATCTTTTTCTCTGATTCACTAGTATCTTTACTACTTTAAATTTCGGGACGAAATTCCCTCTAACGGGGGGATGATGTGACAACCCGATATTTCAACTCGATGTAATGACCTAAAAAGTCAAGTATTGTGACCACTTTTGTGATAATGAAATTAACTTCAAAAATAAAATGTCCAAAAAGTTTCTATTTAATTACCTACTATGTGTGATGTCATTAAACCGTGATCGTACGTAAAAAGAACGCCCAAATCCGACTTCGTATATTGAAGTTGTGATTTTTCCAAGTTCGGCTTAGCGACAGATAACTAAAAACTCGAATCCGAGATCGAGCGACTTTTGAACGGAATGACCTAAACGAGAATCGAAGGTCTCAACAATGGCATTTCAGCGGTAAAAAGTCTGGCAAAAATAGACGTCAAATAAAGAAGTTATGAATTTCTAACGAACTTTTCTTAACGCGGCCTTCTAAAAATAAATAATAAAAATAATTTCAAATTTTGCCGATGGAATCTAAACGAAAGTTGTAGAGCGTAGTCTCACCTACGCGTGGATATAAAGAACGTCGAAAACGGAGTTCGTATGAAGAAGATATGAATTTTAGAAGTTTATTAAATAAATAAAATATAAATTTTATTATTTAATCTTGGTATTATCCGAAGGAAGAGTCAGCAAGTCGATCCGAGTTACGCCCAGCGTACGCTCATATGCCCAGCGTACTCGGGGTCTATGCGAAGCTATGCCCCGTCCCATCCGAACTCCGAGGCAGTCGAGGATCTGGTCATGCGTGACGCACGCGTATGCCCAGCATACCGAGGCGGTTCCCACCCCCTATAAAAGGTATGCGAGGGTTCCGAAGAAAAGAGCCATTCTCTCTCATTTCTCTTGTGTTGTTGCCTCATTTTCTGCTCCCGTGCTAACCGAAGCCCCGGTCACTTTGCTCAAGTCCCGAAGGTCGTTTGTACTCCCGAGATTCCCGAGAATCCCAAGAAAATCCGTTTTCCCGAGAAGAAATTATGCCCGGTTTTCATCTCGCTTTTCTTCGATCTTTCAAGTGAGTTCATACCCCTTAATTAACCCTTTTAAATATTCTATAAATGGTTTTATATGCTTTCTGTAACGACCGAAAAATACAACCAATTTTAAATTTTTCAAAACATCTCGACTCCATTAAATCTTTTACAAAAAGGTTTTCAATACAAAACATTTAACGTGTTCCCAGAATCACTATACTACGAAATCATGAGGAGCGGTACGATCACGCCTTCGCCTTGCCACGGTCTCCTAAAGAACCTGAAAAAAAAAAACATAAAACCACAACTGTAAGCCCGAAAGCTTAGTGAGATATCCCCAAAATACCAACCTCAGATACCATACACGCATAACATGCCATAACATATCCGATCACAGAACAGCCATGCACTTCGGGTCTACTGTGTGACTGGTCCGCCGCACCGGCGTACAGTCCACCTGGTCCACCCTCTGAGTCTATCCACATACATCGAGTCTACAGTATGACTGGTCCGCCCGCACCGGGCCTTCAGTCTATCTGGTCCACTCTCCGAGCCTTCGGCACGTCTGGTCCGCCCTCTTCGGGGCCTACAACCTATCCGGACCGCTCGTTGGGCCTTCGGGACAACCGGTCTGCCCTGGGTATCTTGGCCTACAGCACACAGCAGGACCCGCCTTAACCCAACTCCAGTCCAAACAACCATGTGCACATATACAAATAACCATATAGCAATTCACAGTCAAAGAGCAGATCAAACAGATCACATAGCATATCATCATTCTAACCCGGACACCGACCTAACAGGTCACGAACATAGCATTACCCTACGTCTCAGTCAAAATACTACTTACGCGCATACGCCTTTCCAGGCCATGACCTTCCGGTCCACATAATATATATATATATATATATATATATATATATATATATATATATATATATATATATATATATATAATGCCTTCCGGCCCATATCATAACGCCATACAACAACTATCCGGATTTCCATCCGATAAAAGGGTCGGGCTTGGTGCCGTAGACCCTATCGATATAGTGAGGATAACTCACCTCGAAACTGCCGACTGAACAGATAACCCAAGCTGCTCCGATCACTGATACGATCTCCACCACTGGTAAATCACCAATGCACTGAACTCAAAACAATAATCAACAATTACCAAAATACCCTTGGAAACCACTGGACAACCCTTGGTCCAAGACAAGGTCAAAGTCAACCCCTGACTGACCCTACTCGCCGAGTCAACCCGATGACTCGCCGAGTCCCCATACTAAGAACTTCCCTCAAAACGCGACCTAACTCGCCGAGTCACCCCGAGACTCGCCGAGTCCAACAACTCTGAGTCCACTCGCACACAACTCACCGAATCATCCCTTGACTCACCGATCCTCGACTCAACCAGAGAACATCGGGACTCTTCGACAAGACTCGCCGAGTCTAAGGCTATATTCAACCTACTCGTCGAGTTGTTCATACAACTCGCCGAGTTCCAGACCATCTTCATCCGACTTGTCGAGTTGTTCTTCCGACTCGTCGAGTTCCAGCTCATCTTCAAGCAACTCGTCGAGTCCACCCATGTGACTCGCCAAGTACCACCGATCTGAATCCATACAGAAGCACTCCAGGCCATACAATTGATCCAAAACATAGATCTAGCTTCCTACAACCCATTCATCACGTAAAGTGGCAAAATTTACGTGAATCCAAGGAGATCTATGCATTTTGCACATTAGGGCTAAGGTTTGGGACATGATAGCTTCATCCAACACTCAACACAGGGACTTTCATGCATCTCAACTCCTCTCTATTCCAGATCTGAGGTAGCAACCTCAGATCTAACCTCTAAACTCCAACATATCCAATCATATGATCTCTAATACCCCCAAAATGATGCACCAAGGAAATAGCAGCTCAAAGACGAGATATTACCTCAAAATAATGCCCCAACTGCAATGAAACTTGAATCCAAGCAAAGCCCCTTGCTCCAAGCCTCTCCTTCTCTAAGATCTCTTCAATAACCACCTCTCCAAGCTGTAATTTGCTCAACAATGGTGCTTCTCTATGATTTTAGGGTTCCTGGGACTCAAGGGGTGATAAAGAGGCTGGGAGGAACACATAATGTTCTTTATAAAGGGTTCAACCCCGAGAATTAGGGTTTTCTCCACTCAGCGCCTACTCGCCGAGTCCACCTCATTGACTCGCCGAGTCGGCTACTTAGCACGCGACCAAATCGCGACTCTACTCGCCGAGTCCATCCATGGACTCGACGAATCACTCTTTCCCAATTTACTCTTTTAGCCCTTCCACTCTACTCTTGATATTTCGGGATGTTACACTTTCAAGGGGGGAATACAAGTAAAACACACGACTATTATCGTGTGTTATATAAAGTTTTATTATACACTTTTATTCAATAGAATCATATGTGATTTCTAAACTTTATAGGGAGCTTTCGTATGTAAAATATATCACAATAACATTGTATCTTTTTGAAATGACAAATGTTGTTATATATGTATAAATTAAACACTCTGCTTAGATTACTTGTATATGTGTCCAACTTCGACACTATAAAAAATCTATACTTTCATAACAAGTGATTCATTTTCTAGGGATTTCTAAACAAATGAGACACACTTTTAGAAAGCTATAATAGGTATAGGTATAGTTTTACGAGAACATTACTAACTTTTACATACTAGAAACGCGATTTTCAAGAAGTCACTTTCACATACAAGAACAAACGAACATTTTAACACGTAAATCTGTTTTTATACTATGTTTTGTGAGACATTAACTTCACGTACGTTCGAGTACACATTTCAAGTCCTGTATTATATACCAGAATCCCTTGGAGGGAGAGCATGGTGTTTGTGTATAGATCTATACGGGCTTGACAACCCGCGCCCTGACTGTTAGCTACAGTCCACCATTTGGGGTGACAAACGTCAGAACATTCCAACGCCTGAAGAACGTTGTGTATAGGCAAATCCGAGTCAATAGCATGGTTATAAAACTCACATGGGATATTAAAAATACATTGATTTACGAGGTTTTTCAAACATATTGGATATTTTATACGTACATACATTTTCTAGAAACAAACATTGGTTTTGATAGAAGGCTACATTTATGCTAGTAGAAAATATGGGATTTTCTAGGAACAAACAAACAAAAACAAAACATTTCATTTCATACAAACATTGTCATTTAATACTTATGAAACTCACCAGCTTAAATGCTGGTCTACTCTTTCAAAACTACTTGTATGTCCTAGGGATTCAGTAATTACAGGTATCAAACGGCTTTTGAAGAAGGGACGCTGCGTTGTCAGTTTAACTTCATATTTTGGCATCATATTGTAATTGGTTTTGAACATGTACTTTTCAAACAATGTAAACTTTCAATTATATATATGATGGTTGTATTGCTTTCTTTACTATGTATTCATTTGTTATGCTACCACATGAAGTCATCCGCCCCCGAACGTTTCCGCCGTTCTGGTTTGGGGGTGTGACAGATTGGTATCAGGGCAATGTTTATACTGAACTAAGTATATCGAACCACATAATATATACAAACTATAAATGCTTAAGGGACTAATACTCTCTGATAAAACATTTTTTGTTTTACGCCTAAGCCGCGTTTCGTTTAACTTATAATGTAGTTCATTCAAAGTACAAATACATGCATACAACAAACTTATTTTCATGATTATAATTATACAAGAAGTATTTAGACAAGTTGGACACTACGATTAAGACTCGATATTTGTAATCGGATTTGGGACAAATATAGCATGATCAACTATATTTGTCCAAGATCGGACCAATATATATCGAGGATTGCTCGTAGTGAGCAACAAGTCAAAACTTACCAAAACATCACGACTTATACATTACATGTTTTTTGGGACTTAGTGGTACATTTACATGCTTATTGGGACTGGATTATACATTACACGTTTATTGGGCCTTAGTGGTCCATTTACATGCTTATTAGGTCTGGAAATAACTTACATGTTTAGTGGGCCTTAGTTGTCCTTCTGCATGTCTGTTGGGCCTTGTACATTCACATACATACTCGTTGGACTTTGCTAACATTAAACGTACACGGAAACATTATACACAACGTAATACAATATTCGCATAAACTCAATTAAGTATCTAGTAAGACATGTCGATTAACACCTCTCGAGTGTACAATCGTAGCCTATGGTTATAACCAGAGTCTCCTGGAGGGAGAGCAAGAGTTTGTGTGTAGATTTATACAGGGTGACACCCCACACCTGAGCTGTTCGCTACAGTTGGATTAGGCCAGTCTAGGGTGACAAACCTTACCTTAACAAGTCGACGCCTCAAAACGCCATGACAGGCGAATTAGTCATTATCAAGTATGGTTGTAACAACTCACATAGAGATTAACTCCATCATAATTTTACGGAATACATATAAAATCTTGTTGATACGAAAACATACATACACTGATATTCGTTCTTAGGGTTTTGAGACCACGACACTTTTATAAATAGAATATATCGAATTTTTTGGGGAAACATACAGTCAAACAATACCTACTACTTACAACAGAAAATACAGGATCTTTTCTATATTACATTTTTATATACATTCCAAAAACAGAAAACACACATGCATTAGTACTTGATTTTGACACGTTACTTTCAAACCAGTTTTCAGAAAATATCGGATTTTCTGGCGTTTTACGAACAATACAAAACTTTTCATTCAAAATGCTTATGAACTCACCATCATTATATATGTTGAAAATTTTAAAATAACTTGTATTCTTAGGGAATCGTTAAGTGGAAAGGTCAACAAGAACATATGGAATTTGTCGTATTTTGTGTCCATCATACATTGAATATTTTGGCATGTAATTTATGATACTATACTTGATGTCAACAATGATGGTTGTCTTTTGTTATGTATGATGATGGTGATGTCTTGTTTCAATTATATACATGTGATGATATTACAAGATGAAGTCACCCAATCCCCCAGACGTTTCCGCCGTCTGGTTCGGGGTGTGACAGATTTCAAGATTTCTTGGCAGAATTCGACTATGACATGGAGTACAAGCCAAGGAAGGCAAACATGATCGCAGACGCTCTAAGTCGTAAAGCAGCATTTGTGAACATCACTCGAGTAATCTGCGATCTTTCTGACCGAATTAGAGAAGGATTAAGCCACGATCCATTAACCAATAGTTTAATGGAAATAGCTAAAGAAGGGAAGACGAGGAAGTTTTGGGTTGAAGACGATCTTCTACTCACAATCAGAAATTATATGTATGTTCCAAGGTGGAATAGTTTGAGGAGGGAAGTCTTAAGAGAATGCCATGACTCAAAGTGGGCAGGGCATACAAGAACACATCGAACTAAGGCCATCATAGAACGAAGTTACTATTGGCCAAGGATGCAGGATGATATTGATGCTTACGTACTAACATGCTTTATATGTCAGCAAGATAAGGTTGAGCAAAGCAAGCCAGCCGATTTGTTAGAACCACTAGCGGTCATCGAACACCCTTGCGAAAGAAATGGATTTCATCTTGGCCCTACCCACATCAGAAGGATGTGACTTGATAATGGTGATTGTAGATCGCTTCTCGAAATACGGGACATGCATTGCCGCTCTAAGAGACTACACCATCGAGGAAGCCAGTTGGTTATTTTTCAAGCATGTAGTAAAGTATTGGGGACTTCCTCGGTAGCATTATCAGTGATCAAGACCCGAGATTCATAGGAAAGCTCAGCAATGAGTTATTTAAACTCATGGGATCGGAGGTCCACTTCTCAACAAGCTTTCACCCACAAACAGATGGCCAGATGGAAAGGGTAAACCATCTTCTAGAAATTTACCTTAGACACTTTGCTATTGCTAATTAGAAGAATTGGGGGAAGTTACTAGACGTCACCCAATTTCCATATAACTTCCAACAGAGCGAGGCTACACGAAAAAGTCCCTTCCAAATCATAATGGGACAGCAAACGTTGACACCTCAAGAGTTGACCAAAGCTTATCAAGGGATGATCCCACCCACAAAAAAATTTGCAAGGGTGGAATGAAGAACGTGATATAGCAAGATCATAAAGGCAGCAAAACATATGAAGAAATGGGAAAATATGAAAAGACAGCCAAGAGAATTCTTAGTGGGCGACGAGGTAATGGTCAAATTCCCACAAAGAATGTTTAAAGCCACCTGACAAGTGCACGAGGGCTTAACATGAAGATATGAAGGGTCGTATCAGGTGATTCAAAAGGTCAAGACCAGATCATATAAGTTAGACTTACCATCCCACTTAAAGGTCTACCCCGTATTCCATGTAAGTCTCCATAAACCTTATAATCGAGATGAAGAATAGCCTTCTATGAGTGAATCACAACGAGCTCCGGTTGCAAATTTGATCTCCTTTGATAAAGTGGTAGACAAAATTCTAGCCGACAGAGTAATTCGCAAAATAGGATTACCCAACTGGACCGAGTACTATGTTCAACGGAAGGGACAACCTGATATGGAATCCAGTTGGGAACGAGAACAAGACTTATGGTAGTTCAGAGACAAGATCGAAGCATATAAGTCCAAGGCTTGACGATGACGTCAAGGATTTCAGTGGGGGAGGGTGTCACAAGACAGTGTTCCAGAATTTTCCGGACCGATCCAGAAGACGGTGGAACGAATAATCACGATCCTGAAGAACCTAGAACATCTTAGAATTATCTAGGACACTAAAGTATAGCATAGAATCTTATAGAACTTTGTATCTAAATAAAGGTCTTGTAATAACGATCAAGAATGCTCGAGAATGTACGGAACCTAGAAAATTCCCTTTGAGGAGGTGTAAGTTTCCTCTAAATAGGGTACTCCTTTGTCCAAACCATCAAGAAGTTGTTGTAATCTCTTGAGTTCTTATAATACAAGTGTGACAACCTGACATTTCGAGGCAATATAATGTAACACCAGTCAAATTTAGGTCAAAATTTGACTTTCCTAAAATCTTATTTTGGTTAAATAAAGTGGTAGGAACCGTATCAAGGTTTTCGTACATATAAAGAACACTAAAATCCGAGTTATAACGAAGAAGTTATGACCAATCTAAGATTCGCGGAAAAAACCGGCAACACTGATAGACGTAAAACGCGAAATTTCAATACAATAATTTTTAGCCTTAGGTATCTAAATGAAAGTTGTAGACATCATTAAACCGTAAACGTACATAAAAAGAACGTCCAAATCTGACTTCGTATGAGGAAGTTATGATTTTTCCAAGATCCAGATATATCAATAGACAACTAAAAACTCGAAATAGAGATCGAGAGACTTTTGGCCGAAACAACCTAAATGAGAATCGAAGATCTCATCATTGGTATTGCAACGATAAAAAGTCTGACGAAAACGGACGTCGGATGAAGAAGTTATGGATTTTTAACGGACTATTCCTGTCCCGGCCTGTTAAAAATAAATAATTAAAAATAAACTCAAAACCAGCCGACAAAGTCTAAATGAAAGTTGTAGAGTACATTCTCACCTACGTGTGCATATAAAGAACGTCAAAAACGGAGCTCGTATGCGAAAGTTATGGATTTTACAAGTTCGAGGCACACACACCAAGACGGTTTACGCCCAGCGTACCCTCGTACGCCCAGCGTACTCGGGTGCTAGGCCTCGGTTCGTCCACGTCACTCTGGGTCCCATCCAATGCTCTGTCCGAGGATGCGGTAAGCGCTGACATCGCGTACGCCCAGCGTACTCCAAAATTACGCCCAGCGTAATCCCTTTTTCAGCACCCTATAAATATCATGCGAGGCTGCTCGGGTTTATTTGCTCGCTTACTCATTTCTTTCACCTTGTAACCCCTCTAAAGCCCCTCTAAACCACCCGAAAGTCCAGGTACACCCCTACTACACGACGCAAGGCCCGACACCCCGAAGTTCCCGAGAAATAAATCAGTTTTCTAGTCGAAGTTTTGCTCGATTTATTGTCTCAACTTCTTCAAGTCACCACTTCAATCAAGTGAGTTCATACCCCTATAAACTACACTTTCAAATGCTTTATATACTCTTTTAGGGGGGGGGGGGGGGGGGGAATACAAGTAAACACACTGTTATCCTCGTGTGAAAGACATAAATCTTTTGTTATACTTTTTGTTATATAATCAATCATATGTGATTTATAACTGTGTTTCAAGCAAATGATTTCATATACTTTATAACTGTGTTTCAAGCAAATGACTTCATATACTTTATAACTATGTTTCAAGCAAATGACTTCATATACTTTATAACTGCATTTAGAGCAAAGGTCTCTTATACATTACACTGTCTTATCAAACAAACTACTTTTTAAATCATTTTATACATTGACATCAAGTCATCAATATTTATTATTAAACTCTTTAAATGTTTTACAAAACTTCCTTTTAAATTTATGTATTATGTGTACATATGTAGATATAAAAGTACTATTCAATCAGTTCAATACCTTTGGGTAGCAAAGGTATACTTTCATTCAAATTACACAAATTACTAGTAAGCTATTATAGGTATAGTTTAGGAGAAATAGTATCATATACAAATACTATAACAGCGAATACTATAACAGAATGCAAAACATGTCACGATAATGTCTTTCCCTTTTGGGGAGTAAAACATGTTTTATATAAATATCAAACACTTTATTTATATTTTGAGTATAAATGTTCGATAATGTTATTACAAATGTTATACTACACATACAAAGCCGACACTACACTAGGGTTTACTATTCAAACGAAACACACTTTTGGAAAAACTATAATAGGTATAGTTTACAAGGTAATCATGAGATTTTACATACTATAAGTACTACATCAAGGAAATACTTTAATATACAAGAACAAATGGACTTTTCATACGTAAATCTATTTGATACTAAGTTTTGTGAGACGTTCAGCTTCACGTACTTTCAAGTATGCAGTTAAAGTCCTGTATTATATATCATAATCTCTTGTAGGGAGAGCGTGATACTTGTGTATAGATCTATATGGGATTGACAATCCCGCACCTAAGCTGTTAGCTACAGCTAGACCGACAGGTCTGGGGTGACAAATGTCATAACATTCCAACGCCTGAAGAACATTGTGACAGGCAGCCTAAGTCATTAGTATGGTTATAAAACTCACTTGGAGTATCAAAAACACACGTTGATTTACAGGGTCATCAAATGCTTTAGTAATTTTATACATACATAAATCTACTATTTAGGAATGAAAAACATCATTGTGTTACAGTTTTGGAACTTTTAAACTGTCACCCACTTACGGAAAAACATCGAATTTCTAGAAGTAAACATTCAAATCAGTCGGGTCTTGGTAGAAAGCTACTTTTATACTAGTAGAAAATATGGGATTTTTCTAGGAACTTTCAAATATATCCAAACCATTCTATTCAATTTTATACAAACAAATTACACTGAACAATTTCAAACGTTTTCTTCATACTTATACAAACAATGACATTAAATACTTATGAACTCACCAGCTTAAATGCTGACCTACGCTTTCAAAATAACTTGTATTCTCAGGTCGTCAGTAGACAGATACCGATGCCATGTTTTGAAAAGACGAAGCTTATGTCAAGACTCGTCTTTTACTTTGATTATCATGTTTATGTCATATTACTTTGAAAGAACACATATGTATTAAACTATACTATTAATGCAATGGATGATGTTGTTGCTTGTTTACTACTTTACATTGTTATGATACTGTACATGAAGTCATCCACCCCCAAACGTTTCCGCCGTTCCAGTTTGGGGGTGTGACAACAAGCATTCTTTGTATTCTTGAAGTGTTAGTCTCTTCCTTTCCAATTTCGTTAACACATCTAATATTGTCGAAGTAGACCGACTTAGTCGAAGAAAAACTAAGTTGCACACGAGATAGACTAGTCATAAGAGTCATCCTGTGACATGGTGGTCCAGATGTATTTTCAGAATAGTTGCTTGTGTCAGACTTAGTCAAATACATATATAGTGAATGAGAAAAAATTCTGGAAGTTGCTTCCAGTTATAAAGGGATTTTGTGTCAAGAACTGAGAACAACTTTATCTAAGAAGATTGAAAATGTTCAAAAGTTGAAGTTAGTTCAAGCTATTCCCAAAATAAAATCGTTCAAGAACTCCAAGGCAAAAAAGAAGATCTTAGTGTATTATTGATGAGTCTTGGATGTATTACTTCCAATGGAGTTGTGGAAATCAACAACTTGTCTATTAGTGTGTTATCTAATGTTATAAGCCGACTAGTTCTCCTGAGTTTGGAATCTTCTATAAATACATAAATGGGTTTATGTGCTTCATGAGAAATTTAGATTTACCAATAACTCCTACGACTCACTTGCTCAAGTTACGAGAGTTGTGTATTGGTGTCAAGAATGCTAAAGGGTTCCAAACTTTGGTTTCTGTTGAAATGAAAAAAAGAAGAGAAAATTTAAAGAAGAGAACAAAGGATGGCTAATTGCCCTTTTGTTCATGTCAAGCATGAACTCATAAGTGAAGTTGAAGAATATGACAATTATGTAGGTTATGCTGCAAGTCAAGGTCTTTTAGTTTATTTGTAAACATATACTCTCTAAATTATAAAGATTATTTATTTAGTATAGATTGGTGTTAACTTGATTTGATGAGTCTAACGTTGTCGCTATAGCTAACGTTGTCACTATTGGTTTAAGCGTGTGTTAAGCTAGGGTTTATAGGTTTTTAGTTATATATAGACGATATCTTGTTATCTAAATGTTTTCGGTCAAGAGTGTGTTCATAATCAAAATTTGTTATCTAAGCTAACCTTGATAATAAATTTTTAGTTTAAAAAAATACATATTTGTGTTCTTTATTACTTGATTGAATTGTTTGTTTGAAACCAAAAATTGGAAGCAGTTCCTAAAAAGAGTCTGTGTGATTGATCTACATACAAAAAAGGGGTCTTGAAAGCTCTAATACCATGATAGAATATGTAATTCCTTGATGTTTATTGATCTCCCAACTAATGTATTTATAGACAAACTTAAATGTGAATGGAAAATATAAGGTATATGACTTGATAACCATCACTAAACTATTAATAACAAATCATCTAATTGGCCAAGTTCATATTATAGGGATGGTTGCATAGTTACTCCATAAGTGAATGGAAAATATAAGGTAAATGACTTGATAACCATCACTAAACTATTAATAACAAATCATCTAATTGGCCAAGTTCATATTATAGGGATGGTTGCATAGTTACTTCATAAGTGTTTATGACCCTGGATCACAAACATGTATTTTTCTGCCCAAAATATTGCAGCGACTTCCACTTGGGATTATTTTATTACTACATTACACTTGCAAGCTAAAGTCTCTCTTGTTATGCATGACACAACTAGAAAGACAAGATGTCCTTAAAGTGTGTTTTCCATGCAAAGGACAAAATTTTTATTTTATTTTAGTTGTAAGGTGGGAAGGATATTCATCGCCCTTCTATCGTTTATGTAAAAGACGTAAATTGCCTTCTCGTCCTCATCATTAAAAAATAGCCATAAAAGCTTGTTATGTACCATCAAGTCAAGTATAGTGTGACAAACACAACCTCGAGTACAAGGAATAAATTATCATACCAACAAAAGCCATGCAATTTCTGTAATTCCAAAAATAATGAGAAAATATTGTATTAAGTGAAGTTATCAAAGTACGAAAGTGTTAAAGCTATATGGGCAGCAACACATTATATGATATCAATCGTCAAGTGAAAAGCAAGTGGAAGTTGATGAAAACGAATTGGAAAGATAAAAGAAAGCTTACTTCTAGTTCCACTTCTTACTCTCAAACTATAGAAAGACTTGTTGGAGATTACTGTAATACCAAAAAAGAAGTCGGAGTGTTTAAGATCGTGTTTGTTACATGAGACAAGACATAAATATACATCATTGACTGGACAAACTTTCTAATGCTATTTTTGATGATAAGATTTTGGAGTTTGCACAGACAAGAGATGTTCCACTGTTTTACATTGGACAAAAACTACAACTTTTATCCGATTGACATCTATCTCAGTTCCAATACAACTGCGGCCTATTCTATTGAGTCTTGGCCTGTGTGTGGAGGAATTTAATAAGTAAAAGAAAATGATCCATATATTTATATAAAACCTGTTTCATTAGAACAGCTACAAAATAAGTTGAGTCAGCATACCCAATTTTAAAAAGCTATTATCACAATGGAAATCAAGAGGACTATGTTGGCATATAGACATAGGATGAGGACTACTTGTGATCGATGCAAGACACTAACATTTCTTGAGTCTCAAAATCACCATTTTCAGATCCTGCCACGTGTACATTAACTTCTGACTAATGGCATACCAATATATTGAGAAATTTGGATATTCATAGAAAATCAAAGATTTAGAAGCATAGTCGTAGGTTTTGTTATTTGGACATGATTCATGTCTAGAAACTCGAGGGGTCAACTGCTTTATTTTTTTCTGCAAAAAAAAAATGTATCAAACCAGCAATCATTAAATGCATAATCTCAACTTATTTGAATCATATAATAAAATTACAAATATAAAAATGCGTTATATACTGCAATTTTTCATTCCATTCCATAATGGAAAGAAAAACAAAACACACCATGAGTGATAAATGAAAATTAACAAAAATATATTCAAGAATGGAATAAACCATTGAATTCTTTTTCTGATTCTATCATACCAAACACTAGGGTAAACTAACCTTTAACATTTTGAGGGGTAATAGAGCCTCATAACTGCAAAAATAAACCAATATATACAATTATTAAATTGGTAACATAATGAAAATGGAAAGGCAATGCTATTAAATCATAAAACTGAAAATGACCTGAGAGAAGAGCAGGGAAAAACTAACCTTGTAACTTTCCATGTCGAAACAAGTTGTGTGACACGAAATGGCACCCAGAAATTAGTCGTTTCATTTCTTAAAATAGAAAAAAAAAAAATTGAAGATTTGATCGAATTTAAGACTTGTTAGATTGATGCTTGATATATGTCACATTGCAAATTTTTTAGTAACATCATTAAAAATGTAAAAAGTAAGAAAGATAAAAATTTGTCACGTGTTTGCCATGTCAGATGTCACATTATTTAATGGAATGGAATGCGATAGAAAATTCTTGAAAGGACGTGATTCCCTCCATTTTGTTAATTTTCATTCACGTGTTCTTTCATTTGCATCACAGAATGGGATTGGGGTATTGTTAACTTGTTAATTAAATTGATTCCTTTTGAAATTTCAGAAATTTTAATTGGATTATAATCAAGTTTTCTAAAATTAACACGAGAATATATATTTTATTATATCTTGTTTGAGCTTTATTGTGCTTTCATTATGTTTAATTTTTTATGTTACTAAAAAATTAATGATGACGAAATAACATACACAATGGAGTTAAAATTATGCACTTGTATATACATGTAATACGAAAAATTCATATGAAAATTAATTCAAATACAAATAAGAGAAAGAAAGTTCCAAAATCCAAACCAGACATAAAACATAGAAAAATTCATGAGACAAAATAGGTAATACAACAAAAATATCAGGAGAAACACGATTTTACTATCAACTTGTCATATTTAAACACAAATAAGAAGACATGTAATATTCAAAAAGAAATGGTATAATGTCTTACAATCAAATCCATTATCCACCAACACAAAAAACTGTCATAACAAGCCAAAAACTCCACAACTCATATCTTGAAAAGAAAAGAAAAAATATACAAGCATAAATAAATAGTACAAGAACTCTAAAAAGTAAACTGACCTTGATGTCTTCTAGTAAAATGTCTACAAAAGGAAATCAGGAATTACTGGCTTTTGAATTTGAACAGCCACATTGATGCCTTCATCAGCTCTTTGTCTAGCTTTATGCCTTCCATGACGCCCACCACTTTTCTGTTTACTTTCTTCAACATTTTGATGCTTTTTTTCTTTACGATGTTTGCTTTTTCTTCTACTGGAATCACCAATTTCAGATTTCTCAACTTTTGAATGTGGTGCTGCTGGTGGTGGTGAATTTTCATTACCCAAAAGAACATCACGCACAGCTCCAGATATCAAATCATCATTTGATTCCGTTTTTGCCCTTGTGATAGGAAGCCTATCTCCTTCATCAAGTTTGACCACAACAGGCCTTGGCCTACTTAGATTTGACTTCCTTTTAAGAACTAAAGATTCTTCTGTAAGCCTGACAAGATCTTCCACATCGTTATCTCTCTCATTAGGATCATTTGCAGGTGGGAAACTTGTGGATGCATTTTGATTGTTGTCAGAAGGAAGATAAAAAATTCCATGTCGTTTTCGATGTTCAGAAAGTAGAGATGTAGATTCAGCAGCAGATGTTTCAGATGATTCTTCATTCTGTCTGATGGAAACAGAATCAACATCTGTCAAAACAGGCTTTACAAGAGAAAAGGATTCACTTATTGGTAACTCAACATCTGCACATATTGTGTCCAATTTTCCAAGATTGTCCTCGAGGAGTAACCCATCTGGGATGGGAACCCTTTCTTGAGCACTCAATGAAACTGGACCAAGATCCTCTGAGAGTGCATCATTGATTAATCTGATGAGAATTGAAGTTTTTAAAGCAACCCCGTCAATTATCTTTTCTTTGTTATCAAGATCACAAGATATCTCTTCTTGTGCCAATTGAGCTAACCCTAAAACATTCCGCACCCTTTCTTGAATTTCAACATCATGGCTTCCAGCCAATGGGCTTAGAGAAGTTAAAACGAGAATCAACATGTTTACAATTGACTCCTGTGTAAATGCATTCTTTTTGGACAAACTTGAAGAAGTTGTAGCAAGATCAACATCTGTTTCCTCTTCAGATTCTGAATATGTGAAATCAGGTTCATCAACAAGCTTTGAAGAAGAAGTTGCTGGTTTGTGGGGTAAGAGAAAGGAATGAAGGCAAAAGCTAAGGACTTTAAATGCAGAATGAATATATAAAGCTCTGATTGATGGAGACAAGAGATTAGCGCGTGGTTGTAGTAATGCTTCCATGATCTCAAATGGGTTCTTTGAAAACCAAACATACTCACCTGATACCCAAGCAGCTGCAGATAATATTCTGTGAATGAAAGGATTCCCAAGTAAAGCAGGATCAATCAATAGATCACGAGCCACACGAACAAGCTCTGGTCTAACATCTTTCACCCTCATGCCAATGTCTATCAACTGATACTCGATTTCTTCTCCATTTTGGCAATGTGGAATCCTTGCCATTTCCCCAAGAAGTGACACATACCAATCAAAATCGTTGATGATTTCGTATACATTTCTAGAACATGTTGATAGCATTGACCTTAGAATTTCGTTACAGAACTCGGGATCGGATTTGAGAGCATAGCCAATCAAAACCCTGCAGATTTCAATGACATTATCATCAGAAACCATTGACATCACAAGCCTCAATGCTTCCAGCCTTATGTTTCGGTCAACATCACTCAAAGATTTTATTACAACCTCTTTGTTCTCCAACACAGCCCATAAGTGATTTGGTGCAACAAGTAACAGACCTTGTAATCCAAGATACTTGAGATTTAAATCAGTATCCAGTAAGAACTCTTTGATTTTTGATACAGCAAGTTTCACAGCAAACTCATACTCATAGAAACTACTCACAATAGTTCTCACACATTCAAACACCAGAGATTTGGCCTCACTGCGCTTCATATGATCACAAATCGGTTCGACCACCTTCTTTGCTAACCTAGGCTCTAATTTAGCAAGTTTCGCAAAGATTTTCAAAACCTTGATCAACACCCAATTGTTCCTTGAATCAACTAAAATCCTATAAAATTCTGGTGCAAGAGGGAGATATGTTCTTGGTTCTTTACTAGCAAGCTCACAGAATACACCAACAGTAGCAGCAAGTGTTTGGGCATTATCGGTACTCTCTAAATTCTCAACTAACCGTTTGAAACAAACCCTAACAGCATCTGGATATTGGCTAAAAATCATCAATAAACACGCAATTGATTTCTTTCTAATGAAATTCTTAGAAGAAGTCAACAAAGTGAAGATATCCGGAGTTAAATCACGTGCAAAATCGGCCGTGCAGATGACGGAAAGGCACTCTAAGGCGAGACTTACCTCATGCTGGTTGGTAGAGGAGAGGTCTTTGCGGAGCTGATTGGTGAGGAGGAGGAGGACCTCGGTGGAAGGACGGAAGGAAAGGGACGCGGCCAGGTAACCGGTTTTTTTATGGGCGAAAGAAGGGGAGGAGGTGAGTTCTACGGCGTGGAAGGCGGCCCAGGACATGTCGAAGCCGTGCAGGGAGTGGAGGTAAGTGAGTTTCTGGAGAGCAGTGGATTTGGTTTGTAAGTCTGTCGATTTGATTTCACGGCGGATCTCATCTACAGATTTCGAGATGAAGGACGATTGAGCGGCGCCGGGAGTATGAAGACGGATACCTTTGATTAGATCGTCCAGGGTGCGTTGGAAGAGGGAGTCCATGAGTGAAGGACCACCACCGCCACCGCCGCTGCCACCGGACATTGTTTTCGCCGAATCGTAATCAAAATTCAACAAAACTGTAAACGATTGACGGATTGAGACAGTGTGGCGGGGGGCCGGATCCGTCCGTCTGCTAACAGGATGTGTTTAGACCCCTGACATCGATGAGAACAACCAAAGTACATGTCTTTCTTTTTTCTTACTTTTAATAAACTACTAGTTTCGTCCCTCAACTATACCACCGTAAAATTCTACCCCTAAACCTAGCGCCCTTGATAAATTTTCTTATAATTATGACAAACTATAATGGTATTACCCCCGCTTTGTAGGGTTTGTAAATTTGCTAATATATGAAGAGTAAGGACCAGAAATTGTTTTTGTTTAAAGTTAGAACATCTCCGACCTATTTTCAATTTTTTCCCTAAAAAAGAGTAAAAAATAATGTTTGATTTCGAACCCTACTTTATTTTTTACCTCATTTTTACCCTAAAAAAATGTATTTACAGTACATTCCATTATTTAAACTTACATAGATTTTCAAACACACCCCTCTACTAATTTATTTTTAACAAATATATAATCTATATTTTTTTCATTATATTAATATTAAATACAAAAGAATATATTTATAATAAACTTATAAATAAATATTATACATGTATTTATAAAAAATATTACACATACACACTTTTAAATAAATATTATACATATATTTATATAAATATTAGACATACACACTTTTAATTATAAGTTTTTGTAAAATACGTTATCGTTTTTTAAATTTTCAATATGTATTTATATTTTTATATGAATTTGATGAACAAAAAACAAATTTTATATTTATAATTAATTAATATAATTTAATATATAACAAAATATTAGAAGTATTGAATATTATATTTAAATTATAATTAGTAGGTAAAAATGAACTATAAATGTATAAATATATAAACAAAGGAACTAAAACCGACAACACAAAGTTCATCTCTATTTCGGGAGAAATGAATAGTATAACACCATATTTGGTGTAATACTATTCATATCCCCCAAAATGGGGGAGTGTTGGAGTAGAATGAGGAAAAATGTAACACCTCGGATTTCCAAGTATTATTTTATTCTTTATTTTTGGGTGATTGTGAGGAGACTCGGCGAGTTGAAGTCCAAACTCGCCGAGTAGGATCGCGGTTTTGTACGCGGGTTCGCGTCTAGACTCGGCGAGTCCACGCTGTTTAATAAAACCCTAATTTCCAGGGTTTGAGACATATTTAAAGGGGCTTATGGCCGTCATTTGCGGCCACCAACCCCAGAGAGAAACCCTAAAGAGATTTTGAGTGTTTTGGGAGAGAGAAGAGCCCATTGTTGACCTTTGAAGCTTTGTTTGGCAAGGCAAAGGAGATTCTAGCTAAGAGGAGGCAAGGGAGGTGGACATCCTTCGATTTTGGAGCTCAAAGCATCATCTTGGAGGTATATTTTGGCTTCCTTTTCTGTTGTCATGATAAACATGGGGGTTAGGGTTTCTTGACCCCTTTGTTGGTTAGATTTGATGTCCATTTCGTCCCTATTGGAGATGAGGCTTGGGATGAGATCCATAGAGGTCCAGAGAAGCTTTATTCCTTAAGCTTTATGAGGATTCATGGGAGTTTTGACCTAGAGTTATGAGATATGGGGCAAAAACATCATCTAGGAGCAAATAGTTGTTGCTTGAGCACCAAGGTTTGGACTTTACGTGATTATCATGCCTGGGGAGGCCAGATCTATGATTGTATGGAACAGATCTGACCTCAGAAGTGAGTTTGAGTTATGCATGGCATGGACTCGCCGAGTCTGAAGAACAGACTCGGCGAGTAGCATGAAGTTTGCCCGTAACCACTCAGCGAGTGGTCTTGTCGAGTTGAGGGGTCGACTCAGTGAGTCAGGGAGAGTCAGGGGGGACTGAGTCAAACCGGAACTCGCCGAGTTGTTCTTGAGACTCGGCGAGTTGAGTCGTGGTGGCCCCGCGATTTATGCCAGGAGAAACTCGTTGAGTCAGAGAAATACTCGACGTGTCAAGAGAGGATCCAAGGGAGTCAGTGGACACGTATACACTCGCCGAGTCGCCCTAGTGCACTCGCCGAGTCCGGTCAAAGTTGACCGTTGACTTTTGTTGACTTTTAGGGTTTGGTCAGCGACGTGACCTTTGGGCCAAGAGAGGGGTAAAATGGTCTTTTACCCTTAAGAGGGTGCCAAGAGAGGGGTGATTCTAGTATCGAGAGTTATATTCATGAGAGTATTTGCCTTATGTGTTAGGCGGTGGCGAGTTCGAGATTCAAGTGTGGGGATATCTGCTTTCTGCTTGCTAGGTGAGTCTTCTCACTATACTTTACCTTGAGTAGGTAACCAGAGATATGTGACAGATTATTTGTATGCTATGTATGTTATGTGTTGTACCACATTATTTCTATGTGATTTATGTTGTGCATGTTTACAGAGTTAGAACCGGAAGGTTCCCAGAGTTAGAACCGGAAGGTTCACAGAGTTAGAACTAGAGGGTTCATAGAGTAGGGTCCACGGACCCACAGAGTTATAGCCTCGAGTGGCTAATATGTGTTATGTGTGGTATTTTGGGGAACTCACTAAGCTTCGTGCTTATAGTGTTTTGTGTTATGTGTTTCAGGTTTCTCTCAGGATCACGGGACGGCACCGGCTCAATTGTACACACCAGAGAAAGAGTCATGTTTTGGAGGATCCTGGTTTATTATGCAAGTGAAAATGGGGTTATGTTTTGTAATTCGATTATGAATGAGATTTTAAGCAAAGTGTTTTTAAGAATTTAACGATTATTTTTCAATGAAAAATTGTTTTAAAATTTTCGGTGTTACAAGTTGGTATCAGAGCCTTGGTTTGAGGGATTCGGATGCACCTTCGGGTAAATCTGGACTCAAACTGAGGATTTAAGAAAAATTTTCAAAAAGAAATGTGTTTTTATAAAGAGAATAAGAGTTTTAAAGAGAAAGCAAAAAGAGCAGTGTGTACAATCAGCCAGAGCCCGAACGGTGATTTCCCAAAACACCCTTATTTTGTGTTATGAGATATTTGTGATATATTTTATGGGATAGTGTGCATGTTAGAGGCAGGCTAGGCAATTCATATTTTAGGACTAGAGTGGCCTGATTTGTGATGCCTTAGCCTAGGGTTGCTGATATATGTGATGTGCTTTTGAGTATGTGCTGAGCGAGAGTGTCCAGCAGGAAATCTTTAGGGGATTTGAGCAGGGAAGTAATATGGAAGAGGTATCTATATGAGCATATGAGGAGCTTGCCGAGAGGGTAGCCAAATGCCCACGTGGGGCGGAGTTGTTAAAGCTCAGTGATATCCATCACAAATAAGGAAGGTGAGTGGATAATAACCTAAGGAGGTTTTTCGTACTGAAGGGGACACTTCAATGCCTGAATGCTGCTTGCTTCGTGCTTTGTGGAACTCTTGATGATGGGAGTCAGCTACTAAGTGAATATGACGATATTCAAGAGGTAGATGGCTGGCATCATTAGGAACTCTTCAGCAGCTGATGGTAGAGAAGTGTGGGGATCTAGGCAGAGCCTAGGAGTAACCTTAGCCAGATGAGTGCGCTGGCAGAGTAGAGAATTTCACTGGGGAGCGAGCGCGTGCGATGGGATTGGTGAAAGAGCATTTCGAGTAGCTACTTAGGAGCTCCGGGATAGTCCGTGTGGAAAGTATGGGTAGATGTGGCAGGTAGTATGGGCCCGTACTACTGAAAGCAGAGGACCCATACTTGATACAGGGAGTATTCTGGAGGTTCTAAGGAACGGATTGAGGAGTGATGTTATGGTTCGAGTACCATACATTGGAGCGGATTGAGGAGTGATGTTATGGTTTGAGTACCATACATCGAAGCGGATTGAGGAGTGATGTTATGGTTCGAGTACCATACATCGGAGCGGATTGAGGAGTGATGTTATGGTTCGGGTACCATACATCGGAGCGGATTGAGGAGTGATGTTATGGTTCGGGTACCATACATCGGAGCGGATTGAGGAGTGATGTTATGGTTCGGGTACCATACATCGGAGCGGATTGAGGAGTGATGTTATGGTTCGGGTACCATACATTGGAGCGGATAGAGGAGTGATGTTATGATTCGAGTACCATACATTGGAGCGGATTGAGGAGTGATGTTATGGTTCGGGTACCATACACCAGAGCATATTGAGAAGAGATGTCATAGAATGAGTACCATGGTTCATAATGAATGATGCTTGTGGTTCCCCGGTTATCCGGTCATGATTAAGTTCGAAGAGGCGTCCTTTGAGAGGGAGATCGAGAGCCTCTCAGAGTATTTTAGTAAGGAGTCAGAGAGAGGGGAGAATTTCAGTCTGAGTTGAGCAATTAGTCGATAGAGGAGATGTCACCTTCTATGATCTGGGTGGTACTAATTATGTTCGTGTGCTAAACATGAGAAGCATGATGTTTAAGTTTTGGGTTTGGGGGTAAACCCTGCAGGTTGTCATTGATGATGATCTTCCACCAGAGTATCAGGTAGCATGTGTGCCGCGAGGCAGTGATTTATCATGAACAGATAGTCAGTTGGGACTGAGATAGTCGAGGACCACATTACACCTATTTGAGTATAGTAGGGTGTATTGTAGTGGTATTAGTGGGGAGTTCAGTCGAGTTTAGTAGTGCAGTGTGTTTTCTATCTATGTTGGGTATTGAATATGGGAGTGGGTCCCTGTTCTTGGGATGATCCATGTGTTGGAACATTGGTTGATGAGTTGAGGTGGGGGAGTACGATGATTTCGTGGTCCAGTCTATGAGTCAGTGATGTTTTTAGACAGTTGACTTGTTTGGTATTGGATTGGTACGAGACTTGGGACGACTAGAGGCAGTCGTGGCGAGAAGTTCTTGAGGATTTCATCTGAGGTTCAAAGTTATGAGATCGATTGATTTCCTTAAGGGGGGATTATCGGGTGTTGCGTAGCACTTTCCAGGGGCAGGTGCGTTATTGCTGGTCAAAATAGTTTGTGAGGTTATCGATGTGTCAGATAGTGATGGTTCAAACCCTAAGTGGGGGAGAACCGGGTGATTTATTGAGAGAACCAGGGATTTGTGCAAGAGCGGTTAGGGGTTGGATACAGAAACCTGCGGCTTGATTTCATGAGATCGGGGTCATTGGTGATCAAGGATAGGTGCAGAGCGAGATAATGCGTGTGCTATATGTCGGAGAGAAGGATGGGTGTCTCCGCGGCGGGTGGTCAATGGTCAGGAATCTGGTGGTGGTCAAAGTCGTTTCAAGTGGAAGACTCGTAATGATGGTATGGGCAGTTGAGAACTTCTGAGTTGAATTATGGGTAGAAGATTGTCGAGTAGCCAACTCCCAGGCTGGGATGTGTATTCTTGCTTGGATTTTGAGCAGTAGTGGAAAGGGTTTCGGAGGATCATCAGTGTGTTCTGAAGAGTTAGCGCCTTCCTTGTATTCCAATTGAGTGTTTGGATGCACTGAAGTTACGTATTGAGTGAAATAGGAAATTATTATGGGATTCAGAGGAAATGTATTATTGTATCTATATGATGCTTGGGGCAGGAGATCGGTGGTTGTGGCAGGATCTTGTGATGTTCTGTTGGGGTGTTCCGAGGTATCCGGGTATGATATCATGATTTCGGAGTTATTCGTGAATCTTGAGCTGAGACGACTAGTGATGTATCATGTATCCACGGTTCCAGTAGGAGCCCTTCGTGTATTGTCATCAAGGGGGATTATTTAAGGAAGTGGATCTCCGCAGAGGTAGGTTCTATGTTATGGCGGTTGCCGCCAGAGTCTGTAATGCATACCGGGGCAAGTGTGTGTGTAACTATCTATGATAGTCTTCGGTGCTTGAGTTACTGAACATAGTGGGGCGTTGTAATGAGAATGAGAGTTTAGGGTGAAGCTATAGGGAGCCGTAGTATTCACCAGTCAGAGGGTGTTGTGATGCTACGGGGGGCCGTAGTACTCACAAGTGAGAGAGAGAGAGAGAGAGAGAGTCGTGATGCTACGGGGAGCCGTAGTATTCGCCAGTCAGAGGGTGTTGTGATGCTACGGGGAGTCGTAGTACTCACTAGTCAAAGGGAGGGAGTCGTGGTACTACGGAGCCGTAGTACTCACTAGTTAGTTGGCGTTGTGATACTACGGGGACCTGTAGTACTCACTAGTCAAAGGTTGTCGTAATGTTGCGGGAAGCCATAGTACCCACTAGATGGCAAGAGAATGTGATGATGGATTTTTCTCCGATCAGTGTATGATGTGGAAGAGTTTTGGGCTTGAGTAGCCCTAGTATTGAGTTTTTGGAGCCTGGTTGTCAAACCGGGGGCGAGACGGGGGTCTCCGTCTCTGTCGGAAGATTCGACGAAATGCATAAGGGATATGTGCAGCAGACACTAGAGATCAGAGTTGAGATGATCCTTGGTTGGATTGTAATTTTTTTCGCATAAGGAAAAGAGAATTTCATGACTTGCGTGTCACTGGGGCTGGATAGTGGTCACGGGGAGGAAGTTAGTGGGATATTTGGATCATAATATGGGTGACCTTTGGAGGCTCAACTGTGGAGTCAAAAGCTGACCTGGTGCTCAGTCTCGAAGAGAGATATGAAAATTGAGCTAGAGCTTATCATGGGGATGTCTAAGGACACTTCAGAGCGAGCAAACGATTCAGACGCTCGAAGACATGCTTCGGGCATGTGTATTAGATTTCAGAGGGAGTTATAGCACGTATTTACCCTTGGTTGAGTTTTCCCATATCGATAACCATCATTCGAGCATTGGTATGCCACCCTTTGAGCTGTTGTATGGGAGGAGGTGTCGGACCCCTATTTGCTGGGAGAGGTCGGGCAGCGTGTTATAGGTAGTACGGCGATTGGGTTGCAGACGACTGCGCAGATTCAGCAGGTCAGGCAGAGGTTGTTGACTGCTTAGAGTCGTCAGAAGAGTTATGCGGACAGGCGCCGGTCCGAGCTCAAGTTCCAGATCGGCGACCTTGTGCTCCTGAAGGTCTCTCCTTGGAAAGGAGTGATTCGATTCAGGAAGAGGGGCAACTTGGGGCCCCGATATATTGGTCCATTCAGGGTGGTCGCGAGGGTAGGCAGGGTAGCCTATCGTTTGGAGTTGCCAGCAGAGTTGGGTTAGATTCACGACACTTTCCACGTGTCGCAGTTGCGAAAGTGCGTAGCCGACAAGTCAGCAGTAGTGCCACTAGAGGATATTCAGGTGGATGCGAGCCTGAATTATGCTGAGAGGCCAGTGGCGGTCAGAGAACGAAAGATTAAAGTTCTGAGGAATAAAGAGGTGTCACTGGTGCAGACCCAGTGGCAGCATCGGAAAGGGTCAGAGTTAACTTGGGAGCCGGAGCGTGAGATTCGTGGACAACATCCGGAGTTATTTGCAGAGCGAGACTTCGAGGGCGAAGTCTAATTCTAGTGGGGGAGAATTGTAACACCCCGGATTCCCAAGTATTATTTTATTCTTTATTTTTGGGTGATTGTGAGGAGACTCGGCGAGTTGGAGTCCAAACTCGCCGAGTAGGATCGCGGTTTTGTATGCGGGTTCGCGTCTGGACTCGGCGAGTCCAAAAGTGGACTCGGCGAGTCCACGCTGTTTAATGAAACCCTAATTTCTAGTGTTTGAGACCTATTTAAAGGGGCTTATGGCCGTCATTTGCGGCCACCAACCCCAAAGAGAAACCCTAAAGAGATTTTGAGCGTTTTGGGAGAGAGGAGAGGCCATTGTTGACCTTTGAAGCTTTGTTTGGCAAGGCAAAGGAGATTCTAGCTAAGAGGAGGCAAGGGAGGTGGACATCCTTCAATTTTGGAGCTCAGAGCATCATCTTGGAGGTATATTTTGGCTTCCTTTTCTGTTGTCATGATAAACATGGGGTTAGGGTTTCTTGACCCCTTTGTTGGTTAGATTTGATGTCCATTTCGTCCCTATTAGAGATGAGGCTTGGGATGAGATCCATAGAGGTCCAGAGAAGCTTTATTCCTTAAGCTTTATGAGGATTCATGGGAGTTTTGACCTAGAGTTATGAGATATGGGGCTAAAACATCATCTAGGAGCAAATAGTTGTTGTTTGAGCACCAAGGTTTGGACTTTACGTGATTATCATACCTGGGGAGGCCAGATCTATGATTGTATGGAACTGATCTGACCTTAGAAGTGAGTTTGAGTTATGCATGGCATGGACTCGCCGAGTCTGAAGAACAGACTCGGCGAGTAGCATGAAGTTTGCCCGTAACCACTCAGCGAGTGGTCTTGTCGAGTTGAGGGGTCGACTCAGTGAGTCAGGGAGAGTCAGGGGGGACTGAGTCAAGCCGGAACTCGCCGAGTTGTTCTTGATACTCGGCGATTTGAGTCGTGGTGGCCCCGCGATTTATGCCAGGAGAAACTGTCACACCCCCAAACCAGAATGGCGGAAACATTCGAGGGTGGATGACTTCACGTAGTATCATAACAATTGAATATTTGTAAAGAAAGTACACATCCATCATATATATAATAAAAACGTGTATTGTTGCGTTATACAAATTTCAAAAGAATATTACAATATGATGATATGAATGTAATAATAAATGTCTTTAGCGTTCCTTCTTCAAAAGCTGATGGTTACCTGTATTACTGGTTCCCTGAGAAATACAAGTGGTTTTGAAAAAGTGTCAACAATTAAGTCGGTGAGTTCATGAGTGTTTTGAGTTGAAAAGTATATCCTTTTTGGTAGCAAATCGGTAAATGTAGTTTTCAGAAAATCCAATATTTTCTATAAATGACTCGAAAAGTTCCCAGAGTTGGAATATGTTAGTGTCTTTCGTACTTGAATGATAAAGATAACTTTGTATGAAAATAATGTAGAAAACTGTATGCATATATGAATCTCGTAAATCAAACTTGTTTTTATACTTTTTATGTGAGTTTTATAACCATGCTATTGACATTGACGGCCTGTAACAACATTCTTCAAGCGTTGTAGTGTTATGACATTTGTCACCCCAGACCTGCCGGTCTAACTATAGCTAATAGTTTAGGTGCGGGGTTGTCAATCCTGTATAGATCTATACACAAGTATCACGCTCTCCCTCCAAGAGATTATGGTATATAATACAGGACTTGAAATGCATACATAAATGTACGTTGAAGTTTGAATATCTCACATTGCTTAGTATAAATAGATTTACAATAAGAATGACTTTACTTCTTTTGAAAGTGTTTTGTTTT
Organism: Lactuca sativa; assembly: GCF_002870075.4. Classification (NCBI taxonomy): domain Eukaryota; kingdom Viridiplantae; phylum Streptophyta; class Magnoliopsida; order Asterales; family Asteraceae; genus Lactuca; species Lactuca sativa. The sequence goes on from NC_056630.2 coordinate 258,925,533, forward strand.
TCAAGATGTATATGTAAAATGTACGATTGACTCGTTAACTATACCCATTATAGTTTTTCAGAAAGTATGTTCCATTTGGTGAAAATAACTTGGTGATATAATAGCCATTTATACATAAAGATGTTTGTATCGATATTCGAAGATAGATATTACATTTATGTTTATAAAATGATACTTTGACTTGTAATGTACTTGTATTCCCCCCCCCCCCCCCCAAAACATGAAAAGAATTGAAAAAGTAGGGGTATGAACTCACTCGTTTGGTTTGAAGAGAGAGGCTAGAGTTGGGCAGAGCTTCGACCGCGGAAAGTTGCGTCTTCGGTCTCTTCGGGGATCTCGGTAGCGTAGATCTTTCGTCGGGGGCTCGGGTATGGAAATCGAGGTGTCAGGATGGTCTCTGGAGCTCTAGGGTGTGTAAAAGTGAGAGAGAATATGAGAATTGTGTGCAAAAACCCGAAGCTCAACCTCTCTATTTATAGGCTGGAAACTCCTCGTACGCGAGGCGTACTACCGGAGTACGCTGGCCGCGGGGCGTCCTTCGGTTACGTGGGGCGTAAAAATGCGTCACGGCTTACGACTCCGGTCTAGCTAGCATAGAGCACTCGAGCCGATGGGACTTGACACTGGGCCTAGTACGCGGGGCGTAATCCAGTCTTCCATCTTCTAAATTCTGTAACTTTCGCGTACGGGCTCCGTTTTTCGCGTTCTTTATATCCACGCGTAGGTGAGATCATGCTCTACAACTTTCATTTAGACTCCGTCGGCTAGTTTTGACTTTATTTTTAATGATATATTGTTAATAGGCCGGGACTACTAAAGTCCGTTAAAAATTCATAGTTTCTTTATTTGACGTCGGTTTTCGTTTGTCTTTTTATCATTTTATTACTATTGTGGAGATCTTCAACTTCCGTTTAGGTGGCGATAGCTAAATAACACTCAATATTCAATTCGAGTTTTTAGCCCTCTACTACTGTTACGAAACTTAGGAAATTCGTAACTTCTTCATACAAGGTCCAATTTGGGCAATCTTTTTATGCACGCTTACCATTTAACGAAATCTACGACTTTCGTTTAGATACTTAAGGCTAAAATGCATTTTATTGAGATTCCACTTTTTACGTTAAATAACGTTTTAACGGTGTGTCGTAAATATACGAGTGGTTATAATTTCTTCAATATAACCCGGTTTTGTACGTTCTTTATGTTTTTGGAAACCTTGGCACGATATCTAATATTTGATGCATCCCAACTTAGATATTTAAACGCTTTTATTTTTTAGATTGATTTTGTTGGCTCCAAATAGTTTTCGTTATATTTGACTTTTGAGCGTTACACTGCTTTTGGAAAATATAGGGTTGTCATAGAAACTCGTCGAGTCAGAGAAATACTCGACGTGTCAAGAGAGGATCCAAGGGAGTCAGTGGACATGTATAGACTCGCCGAGTCGCCCTAGTGCACTCGCCGAGTCCAGTCAAAGTTGACCGTTGAGTTTTGTTGACTGTTAGGGTTTGGTCAGCGATGTGACCTTTGGGCCAAGAGAGGGGTAAAATGGTCTTTTACCCTTAAGAGGGTGCCAAGAGAGGGTTGATTCTAGTCTCGAGAGTTATATTCATGAGAGTATTTGCCTTATGTGTTAGGCGGTGGCGAGTTCGAGATTCAAGTGTGGGGATATCTGCTTTCTGCTTGCCAGGTGAGTCTTCTCACTATACTTTACCTTGAGTAGGTAACCAGAGATATGTGACAGAGTATTTGTATGCTATGTATGTTATGTGTTGTACCGCATTATTTCTATGTGATTTATGCTGTGCATGTTTACAGAGTTAGAACCAGAAGGTTCCCAGAGTTAGAACCAGAAGGTTCACAGAGTTAGAACTAGAGGGTTCATAGAGTAGGGTCCACGGACCCACAGAGTTATAGCCTCGAGTGGCAAATATGTGTTATGTGTGGTATTTTGGGGAACTCACTAAGCTTCGTGCTTATAGTGTTTTGTGTTATGTGTTTCAGGTTTCTCTCAGGATCACGGGACGACACCGGCTCGATTGTACACACCAGAGAAAGAGTCATGTTTTGGAGGATCCTGGTTTATTATGCAAGTGAAAATGGGGTTATGTTTTGTAATTCAATTATGAATGAGATTTTAAGCAAAGTGTTTTTAAGAATTAAACGAATATTTTTCAATGAAAAATTGTTTTGAAATTTTTGGTGTTACAAAAAAATGAAGAATGGGAGTAGATTGGAAATGCTCTTAATGAAAATGATATTTTAGAAAATTAAATGTGCAATTTTACAGAGGTGCAAAGTACTAACATACCAAAGTTTAATGACAAAACATGTCAACATAAAACATAAAAAATCTTGGGGTTAAAATCTGAAAAAGAAAAATCTTGTGGTCAATATCTAAAATAAAAAAAAACATCTTGTGGAAAAAATATGAAACACAAAAACTATATTATTCCTAAGCCTTTCTAGCCAAAATGTAAAATAAAAAGTGTATCGAACGATGGTTCAAAGGTATTATTAATTTTTTTAATCATTTATTTAATTATGTTAATCATGCAAGTTATTGTTGGGCTTTGAGGATTGGGCCTTCTTGAGTGGGCTTCATTAGGCGTAAGCCTGGTGTACGCGGGTCGTAGATGAATCAAAAGGATCATGGAGGTATGCACGTACGCAACATACGTGGTCAGGCCCCCAAAAACCCTAATTTTAGGGTGCAAGCTCTATATAATGTTATTAAGTCGCAAGTGTTAGCCTTCTTATCAACCTCTTATGCCTAAAAACCCTAACATCGAGTCCTATCTTCCATTCTTGAGTGTGTGAGCATTTGGTGTTCATTTTTGTGCAAAGGTATTATTAATTTTTTTTTGTAGCCAAAATGTAAAATAAAAAATATAACGAACGATGGTTCAAAGGTATTATTAATTTTTTTAATCATTTATTTAATTATTTTAATCATGTAAGTTATTGTTGGGCTTTGAGGATTGGGCCTTCTTGAGTGGGCTTCGTTGCATGTAAGCATGGTATACATGGGGCATAGATGAATCAAAAGGATCACGGAGGCATGCATATACACAACATACGTGGTCAGACCCCTAAAAACCCTAATTTTAGGGTGCAAGTCATATATAATGTCATTAAGTCCCAAGTGTTAGCCTTCTTATCAGCCTCTTATACCCAAAAACCCTAAAATCGAGTCCTATCTTCCATTGTTGAGTGTGTGAGCTTTTGGAGAGCTTTTGGTGTTCATTTTTGTGCATTTTGAAGGAGTTGAAGAAGCTAAAAATTGCTTAGCCTGAAGAGGAGGTCTTGGATACAGAATCTCTACCCATTTTGCAAAAAGTTTGAGGTATCAAGTTCTTATCTTGATTGCTAAATGTTTAGATCTCCCTTGTTGTTAAATAGTTATGTTTTTAGCCATGGTTTGGATGGGTGTTGGGATTAGGACGTCCTAAAGGCTTATTTTTTCAGATCCAAGGTCTTCATGGACTCCTTTGGCATAAAGGTGTCGGCTTTATGGAGTTTAGGGGCTTCATACATCCATTAAGTCCTTCATTAGGTCCTTTTTGAGCTTTAGAGATTCTTATGGTCATGCATGGACGTAAAGTTAGCAGCTTTATGTGGTATTTCAGCTTAAAGGGGTCAGATCCACATTCTGGAACAAAGTCTTAATGGGTTAGGAGCTTAATCTTGAAGTTGGCTGAATTGGTTGAGTACGTTGGGTGTATAAGCCTGTATGTGCAGCGTACAAGCCCTCGATGCAGTATGCTTAGCGTACTAGCTGAGTACGCCCAGCTTACTCAGTCTGATGGCATTTCGATAATGGACGTTCGGTTTAGGCATTGGTTTGGGCTTGATGGTTAAGGTAAGTTAGGCCGAGTGTTGTCAAACATGCTGAGTTGGCCGATTACTACTCCGAGTACTCGTTACTCGGCCCCTTACCGAGGCGAATTACATAATCCCGAGTTGAAACATCCCAAATTTCGAGTCCAAAAAATTCTTCTAAAAACATTACTAATTCATAATGTTAAGTCATTCAAACATACAAAAAGGGTTTATATGACAAATCATAGTTTCATTTCCAAAACACTTGTTTAATTATCAGAGTAAACATCCCATGCTAACTTGCCATGATGTGTGCACTGCAACCCTCCCGAGCTCCTCTTCTGAAAACCGAATACCTGAAACCAAAACTGAAAACCGTAAGCACAAAGTTTAGTGAGTTCCCCAACCTACCGCATACCATACATATCTACTGATCCATACATGTCATACATATTACTAAGCACATAACTGTTGGATAAGGTGTCTAAGTCCATAACTATTTCTGGTAAATACTTGACCCGACCTGGCATGGTCCATTTGGGTTGCATGGCATCATGCAATTGGATAAACTAAATGAGAGAAATAACACATATGGTTTATTAATATATTATAAGTTCTAATGTATTAATAATATTATTTAATTAGTTTTGATCAAGAATTAATTAAGTGATCAAAAGAATAACTAATTAAATATATGGGTAGATTATGCAAATCTTCCATATCTTATATAGTGGGCTAAAAGGCTCAATGGATTATCAAGTTGGGTTCCACCCGTAGGATGCTCCATGGAGTTAACCCATGGATTGAGAAATGAAGAGTCATGTTACATTAGGGTTTTACCTAATGCAACACACTATATAAGGACCATGTCTCTCCCCAAAATCGGTTACACTAGCTACACTAGTGATACACAAGTGAAACAAGAGGGCTTGGCTGATTTTGAGTGTGTTAAAGTATTCTCTCAAGTTTATACTTTGCATTTGGTGTTGTGTGAAGCATTTGAGGCATCACACTTGAGGTGCTAGGCTCACAAGGTTTCAAGGAACACTTACAACAACAAGGTATGTAGTTCTATCTTTTATACAAAGAAAATTGTACCCCATGTATGCTAGATAGGTTCATAACCTTGGAAAACAACTTTGCATGATTATTAGACAAACATAGATCCAAGGTTATTAGGGTTGCATGTACACTTAGGAAGTGTTAGAATGCTCAAAACCCATCAGTGGTATCAGAGCTTAGGCTTGTTTGTTTGATACTTGATGCAAAATATTGGAAAAAAGTCAAAAAACTTGTTGTCTGCCTGATGAACTCGCCGAGTCCATGGGGGGACTCGCCGAGTTCATGTGTATCTTCAACCTACTCGCCGAGTAGGTTCATGCACTCGGCGAGTAGGAGCCACAGAGTGCAGATTTTCGACTTTAGTTGCTGGAAATGGACTAGATACATTACTGTAAACTGTTTTGGTACTTGAAAACTTGTTTTAGATGGTGTAATGTCTTTGCTAATCCATTTACAACAACTTGTTATCAAAATTACAAAGTTTTATGTTCATGAAAGTGTTCATATTCATGTTCTTGATCTTATGATGTTTAGATGATCATAGGAATTATTTGTAACCTATGTGGTAGATTAATTCATGATCATTATGTGTTTTAATGGAGTCCATAACTTGTCCTCAAGTTATGGAAAACCAAAAGTCACTTGAATTAAAACCATTAAAAGAACACAAGAGTTAGCAAAATGAAGAGTCTTCATTTTTATTACTCTATTAAACACATAAGTTACAAGATATGAAAAGTTTTGAAAGTTTACAAAACTTGCCCTCAAGTTTTGGAACAAGTAAAGTCATATTAAAAACTTTAGTTCCAACCCTTAGAATTTTAAAAGTTAAAATTCAACCCTTATACTTATAATATTATAAGCTAATAATATATATATATATATATATATATATATATATATATATATATATATATATGTATAAGATCAAAGTCGTCTTACTGCTAGTACGCCTCATTCACGAAGCTAGTCTATAAGGTGGGTATAAGGTTGTTGCCTATAAAATGGCAACTTAATGGGTGTCCACTCTCACCTACCGCTTGCTTGATTGGTGGAGGGTCGTTAGCCGAACGGGTAAGACAAGGACTTATAAATTCTCATTAAAAGTATGATGAATATTATGTTTTATTAAATTCCCAATCTTAGTTACTTTAGGAAAAATGTGAATAAGGTGCTAATCCATGAAATTACACTTTACACTTTGTCTAAGTCGTTAGTGGAGCGTGTGTGGTTAACCGGCACACTAACTTGGACTTAACAAGGTAGGTAAAGGGTGACTTAATATTAATCATAGTATCGATGGAGCGTGTGTGGTTAACCGACACATCGATTGAGGGGTAATTTATTAAGGTTACCAAGCAATTTGCATGGTTACTTCACACCTCGTTTTGTGATCCTCGGCATCCCAGTCACAAAACTTGGAGGGCACACTTGAGATTGAAACATGCCTTTGAAAAGTTCATTGAATCTCAAAAGAATCTAGGAGTTTCTAAGAACCAAATTAAATATTTTTAATATTTCGACTTTGGTGGAAATTGGTGAATCGTCATTCACCTACCTTTCAAATATGTTATTACTTAGATTATGGCATACCTCTTCTAAGTATAATATATTGTGATTGGGTCCTAGCCTTAATACTACATTTGGGTGTTTTATTAAGGACTATCACTATTTCTAAACTAAACTTTTCTTCTCTTCAAATGTCTGCAAACACTGCTGCTTCTGGCTCTAATCCTAATGGCTCCTTTTCTCTTATGAACTTGTGTGGGAAAGTCACTTTCGATGGATCCAACTTTAATGAGTGGATCAGAAACATCAGAATGATTAGTCGCTACGAGGACAAGGAATGTGTCCTCGATAAGGAGCTTAAGGAGATTGATGAGATAGTTTCTACTCCTCAAGAGATCGCTGACTTTAGGGCACATGAAAGGGATGCCACCAAAGTGTCATGCATCATGATGGCCACTATGACCGCGGATCTCCAAAAATCCTATGAAGATTTCTACCCCTATGAGATGCACCAAGACTTTATGGAAAGATACCATCAAAGTGCTCGTCAAGAGAGGTATGAAATCATCTCCTCCATGATAACAACTCGCAGGAAGGATGGAGAACCCATCACGGGCCACATGCAGAAAATGCAAAGATTTGTGGACCGTTTGCTGAAGCTAAATGTGAACTTCCCCGAGGAGCTTGCAATAGCTATCATTTTGCACTCCTTACCTTCATGTTATGATCAATTCCGCATGACATACCACATGAACAAGGAAGAGCTCACTCTCAGCAAACTTCAAGGACTCTTAAAGACCGCGGAAAGTGGTCTTAAGGGTAAGGCGGTTGTTACTACTCCTACTCCTACCAACTCCGCCCTGTCTTGGCAATCGGGAAAGGGCGAGTGAAGAAGAGAAAGAGTTCTTCGAAGGGTACCAAGGTTAGGACCCTTGATGGCTCTTCTTCAAGTGGAACCAAGACCGGTTTCATCACTCCTTCTTCTGACCCAAAAGAGGCTGAATGCTTCTATTGTCATGAAAAGGCACATTGGAAGCGGAACTACCCAAAGTACCAGCAAGATGTGAAGGATGGGAAAGTTAACCCCAACCATGCAGGTACTTACACTATCTTATCTAATAACTCACCCCATTCTAATTCTTGGGTCCTTGATACCGGTTGTGGTATTCATATCTGTTCTGATTTATAGGGACTAAGAAGAAGTGAGAATGTGGAGCAAGGAAGAATAAACTTGATCATGGGAAATAGGAAAGCTTCACCTGTCACCAAGATTGGAGTTTATACTTTATCGCTAAGTAGTGGGTTTAGTTTAGATTTGAATAAGTGTTGTTATTTGCTAGAAATGGCAAGAAATATTATTTCCTTTCATGCATTGTACAAACAAGGTTTCACCTTTTCATTTGATAATGAAGTTGGTTCGATTAATGCTTTCTTTAATAATGTTCTTTATTTTAAAGCATTACCTTGTGATGGCGTGTATGAAACAGTATATGTGGTTGATAACTTAGGAAATAATGTATTGTGTATTGATTCTGTTAATAATAATAACATGGATAAAGCATCATTATGGCATTTTCGTCTTGGACATATAAGCAAGAAACGCATAGGCCAACTCCAAAAGGATGGAGTTTTGGAGTCATTTGACCTAAAGTCAGATGATAGTTGCGAATCATGCTTACTTGGGAAAATAACAAAGTCACCCTTCACAGGTTCGTGTGATAGGGGTGAGGGTTTGTTGGACCTTGTACACACGGATGTGTGTGGACCATTCAAACATGCCACAAGGGATGCTAATCGTTATTATTTGACTTTTACTGATGATTACATTAGATATGGATATGTCTACTTGATCAAGCATAAGTCAGAGACTTTCGAAAGGTTTAAGGAATTTAAGCAGGAAGTCGAGAATCAATTGGGCAGGAACATTAAGATGCTTCGATCTGATCGAGGTGGTGAGTATCTTATTTCAGAGTTCCTCGACTATCTTAGGGAATGTGGGATTGTCTCACAATTGACACCTCCTAGGACACCGCAGTTGAATGGTGTGGCTGAGAGGTGTAATCGAACCTTGTTCGATATGGTTCATTCCATGATGAGTCGAGCTTCGGTACCAATTTCATTCTAGGGGTATGCCTTAGAGACTGTCGCCCATATTCTTAATCTAGTCCCTACAAAGAAAGTTGCCAAAACTCCTCACGAGATGTGGACTGGTAAAGTACCTAAACTAGACCACATCAAGATTTGGGGTTGCGAGGCTTTTGTGAGGCGCAAGTCTCATGATAAGCTAGAACCCCGAAGCGAGAGGTGTATTTTCATCGGCTACCCACAAAGATCCTTTGGTAACCTCTTCTACAGACCTAGTGATAATGTGGTCTTTGTAGCAAGAAGAGGAGTCTTTCGAGAGAGAGAGAGAGAGAGAAAGTTTAGAAGCTAAGGAGACAGTGGGAGGCAAATTGATCTTGAAGAAATTCAAGAGTCAAGCGGTGAAGGAACTTCAAACCCTAGCCCTCAACTTGAGGAGGAAACTCCTGTTGAGCCAACTGACGAGTCTGTACCTCTAAGGTGTTCCACGAGAGTTAGGAATGCACCCGAGCATTACTATGGTTTCCATATTACTGCGGAAGGTGAGACACTTATTAGTGATGAGACACTAGTAGGTCTGGATGAACCTAACAGCTACACGGAAGCCATGGCAGGCCCTGAGTCTGCTAAATGGAAAGAGGCTATGGATAGCGAGATACAATCCATGTATGACAATCAAGTTTGGAACTTGGTAGAGAATGTACCAGGTCATAAGACTGTAGGGTGCAAATGGATCTTCAAGAAGAAGACCGACATGGATGGTAATGTACACACTTATAAGGCTCAACTGGTTGCAAAGGGCTTCTCTCAAATTCCTGGAGTGGATTATGATGAGACCTTTTCTCCAGTAGCCAAGATTAAGTCTATTAGGGTTATGTTAGCCATAACTGCATTTCATGACTATGAAATTTGGCAAATGGATGTCAAAACCACTTTCCTTAATGGAAAGTTGATTGAAGATGTTTACATGAGTCAGCCAGAAGGTTTTGTCAGCAACGAGTACCCTAATAGAGTGTGTAAGCTTGAGAAATCCATTTATGGATTAAAGCAAGCACCTCGCAGATGGAATCTTTGCTTCGATGAAAAGGTCAAGGAATTTGGTTTTTCTAGGAGTGAAGATGAATCTTGTGTGTACATCAAGGCTAGTGGGAGTATAGTTAGCTTTTTGGTGTTGTATGTGGATGACATACTACTCATAGGAATTGACATCCCAAATCTGCGGGAAGTTAAGTCCTGGCTTGGGAAGTGTTTCTCTATGAAGGACCTAGGAGAAGCTGCCTATATTCTAGGGATAAGGATTTTGAGAAACCGGAGTAAAAGACTAATTGGACTTAGTCAAAGTACATACTTGGACAAGGTGTTGAAGAGATTCAACATGCAGAACTCCAAGAAAGGAGAGTTACCCATCCAGAGTAATGCCAGATTGAGTAAGACACAAAGCCCAAGTACCGAGGCTGAGATAGCAGAAATGAGTCAAGTACCTTATGCTTCAGCAGTAGGCTCGATCATGTATGCTGTGACGTGTACTCAACCTGATGTAGCTTTTGCCTTGAGCATGGTTAGCAGGTATCAGGGGAACCCTGGCAAGGCTCACTGGACTGTGGTAAAGAATATCCTCAAGTACCTACGGAGGACTAAGGACTGGGTCCTTACCCTCGGTGGGAGTGATGACTTGAGAGTTATAGGGTATAGTGATGCTAGCTTCCAAACTGATAGGGATAATTTCCGCTCTCAGTCGGGCTGGGTCTTTACCTTAAACGGAGGAGCAATCACTTGGAGTTCCAAGCAGGAGACAGTGGCTGATTCCACTTGTGAATCAGAGTATATAGCAGCGAGTGAGGCAGCAAAGGAGGCAATATGGCCGAAGAACTTCATTGGAGACCTTGGAGTTGTACCAGCTATAAAGGAGCCCATGGAAATTTTCTGTGATAATGAAAGTGTTGTTGCCTTAGCCAAGGAACCAAGGGATCACGGTAGATCCAGACACATCGACAGAAAATATCATTTTATGAAACATCGCATATGTAACAGCCCGGATTCCTAGGTATTATTTATTCTTTTAATTTCGGTGATTTGTGAGGGGACTCGGTGAGTTGGAGCTCAAACTCGCCGAGTATGATCGCGGTTTGGGCACGGGTTCGCGTCCGGACTCGGCGAGTCCAAAAGGTGGACTCGGCGAGTCCATGCTATTTAATGAAACCCTAATTTCCAGGGTATGAGACCTATTTAAGGGGGCTTATGGCCGTCATTTGCGGCCACCAACCCCAGAGAGAACCCTACAGAGTCTTTGAGCGTTTTGTGAGAGAGAAGAGGAAGATCCTTGACTATTTGTGGGTGTTTTTGCACATAGAAGAGGATCAAGGCAAGAGGAGACCAAAGAAGGTGCTAATTCAGTGATTTCTGAGCTCAGAAACTTCATTTGAGGTAAGCATTTGTTCCTTTCTCAGTCCTTGGTGTGAATCTTAGAGTTAGGGTTTCTTTGTGGAATGATCCATGGAGTAATTGGCCTTTTCTTGTGTTGGTGCTTTAGAACTGGACCCAAAGAGGTCCAGAGACCCTTTTCCCTCAAGCTTTATGAGTGTTAATGGAGGCCATGATCTTAGAATAGCATTCTAGAGACCACATCATCAAATAAGGCCTTTGGACCTTTGCATGAGCACCAAGATTGTAACTTTACGTGATGTATGTGCTTGGAAGGACTGGATCTATGGGTTATTGGAACGGATCTGACCTCAGGAGTGAGTTTGAGTTCATGCATGGCATAGACTCGCCGAGTTCGAAGAACAGACTCGGCGAGTAGCATGAAGATTGTCCATAACCACTCAGCGAGTGGTCTTGCCGAGTTAAGGGGATGACTCAGTGAGCCAGGGAGAGTCAGAGAGGGTTGACGGGTAGACTGAGTCAAGCTGGAACTCGCCGAGTTGTTCTTGAGACTCGGCGAGTTGAGTCGTGGTGGCCCCGCGATTCATGCTAGGTGGAACTCGTTGAGTCAGGGAAGTACTCGACGTGTCAAGAGAGGATCCTAGGGAGTCGGTGAGCACGTATAGACTCGTCGAGTCGCTCTAATGCACTCGCCGAGTCCGGTCAAAGTTGATCGTTGACTGTTGACCAGTGTTGACTTGATAGGGGTAGTCAACCTTACTTGTGAAAGTGTTAATTAGAGATATATTGTGTTATAGGAGGATTATAGCTCGGGGGATCGAGCGCGAGTGATTTTCGGGATTTGCGAGTTAGCGAGATACACGAGGTGAGTCTTCTCACTATACTTTACCTTGAGTAGGTAACTAGAGTTATGTGACAGAGTATTTGTATGCTATATATGTTATGTGTTGTACTGCATTATTTCTATGTGATTTATGTTGTGCATGTTTATAGAGTTGGAACCGGAAGGTTCACAGAGTTAGAACCAGAGGGTTCACAGAGTAGGGTCCACGGACCCACAGAGTTATAGCCTCGAGTGGCTAATATGTGTTATGTGTGGTATTTTGGGTAACTCACTAAGCTTTGTGCTTACAGTGTTGGTGTTATTTGTTTCAGGTACTAGTGATGACCGTGGGAAGGCGTCGGCTTGATCAGTACACACACACGGGATTTTTATGTTATCAGATCTTGGGAATTTTATATAACATGGATTGGGTTTCAGACATTAATGTTTTTATGAATGTTAAATGATTTGTGTTTTTATAAAATGCGAAAAATTGTTTTGAAATTTATGGTGTTACAAGTTGGTATCAGAGCCTTGGTTTGAGGGATTCGAGTACACCTTCGAGCGTATTTGAACTCAAACTGAGGATTTGAGAGGTATTTTCAAAAAGAGTAAAAGATTTTTGGAAAAACGCAGAGCAGAGTTGTGTGTGTACGATCGGTCCGCGCCCGAACGGTGATTTCCCAAAATACCCTCATGTTATGTGATATTGATATTGATATGATGTATTCTCATGCTAGAGTAGGCTAGGTACTCCTATTAGGAGTAGAGTGGCCTGATTTGTGATGCCTTAGCCTAGGAAGAGGTGAGCTGCTATGAGATGCTTGGGAGTGAGTAGGTAGCAATGAGGGGCGTATGAGAGATCTGTTAGAGAGTGGATTATGCATGATAGAGTACTTGGAATTTGGGATCTGAAAAGGAGGACTTGGGGTGTATTCTGATACGGTGCGAACAGTAGTATTGGGCCCGTACTACTGAAAGCACCGGGGCGGAGTACAACCCAAGTAGGAATCTTTGGAATACCAAGGATCAAGGAGGAATGAGTTGTCGAGTGTGAGTATGCTCGAATGGATTCTAATTTATCGTATGTTGTATTTCAGAGGTAGATCATGGTGAGGACACGTCTTATGCCTGAGAGAAGTGGGACCAGTGATGAGGAGATCCGCCAGATCATCCATGAGGAGGTGGCTACGGCCATCAGGGCAGAGATACCAGAGATGTTCGGGTCTATTAAGACCACGTTGATTGAGACCTTCGACGAGCGTTATGCTGCTCTTTCTGAGGCTGCTGTTGCAGCGGCCACCGCAGCTATTACTGCCGCGAGGCCGCAAGGTGGTGATGCGTTGCTATTCCGAAAGTTCAGCAACACAAAACCGCCGAAGTTTGATGGGAGCCAGGACCCGGTGGCGGCTATGAGATGGATTTTTGATATAGAGGGGTGTTTCTTCACTTGCTCATCTCCTGAGCATTTGAGAGTACGGTTCGCGCTGAACCAGCTTCGCTTGGGAAAGAAGGACTGGTGGAAGTTTGTGACGGCGCACTTTACGCCTGCTGAGCTTGTGGCAGTGACCTGGGAGAGGTTCACTGCCATGTTCCGAGATGAGTACGTTCCCCAGGTGGAGAGGGAGCGTTTCGCCCAGGAGTTTCTGACCCTCAAGCAGGGTACTGAGTCTGTTACGGTGATTACCAGGATGTTCCATGAGAGGGCGATGTTCTGCCCTGAGCACGTGTCCACGGAGCAGGCACGTATGAGCCGATATCTGAGTATCTTGAGGCGAGACATTCGGGAGTTCGTGGCGAACTCCTCGTACCGGACATTTTCCGAGCTTCAGGTAAATGCCCGGAAGAGGGAGATTGAGCTAGAGACTCAGGCCAGGGAGGAGGCGGAGTCTCAGGGGAGGGATCAGCGACCGGCGCAGTCTCAGCCGACAGCCAAGCGGGCCAAGCCCGCTGATCCCACATCAGGTAGCCAGAAGGGCCGCACTTGTGGGAAGTGCGACAAGGGTCATAGGGGAGTCTGTAGAGCGGGATCTTGCTACAAGTATGGCAAGGAGGGGCATATGGCCAAGGACTGCCCCAAGGGGTTTGCAGTGTGTTTCCACTGCGACCAGACCGGACCCGGAAGGCAGAGTGTCCGCAATTGCGAGGATCATCTCAGGGAGCACCTTAGGGATCTGCCCCTGCCGCCATCAGAGCTACCGAGAGTCGGCCAGTGAAGGCCGAGGCGCCGAGGGCACGAGGGAGGGCTTTTCAGTTGACCGCGGAGGAGGTCCGCGCAGCGCCCGATGTCGTGGCTCGTATGTATTCTTTCATGTATTTATTTTGATGTTGAGATATTATGCTTATATTATGTTATGCGTAGGTACTTTCCTTGTGAATTCTGTACCTGCCTTAGTGTTATTTGACTCGGGTGCGAGTCGGTCTTTTGTGTCTTTGGCCTTTAGTTAGCATATCAGTGTTAGTCGTGAGGCATTGAGTCGGCCTCTGAGAGTTTCCATAGCTGACGAGAGGGTGATATATGCCACGGAGGTTCTCCGGGGATGCGTGTTAGAGATTTTCGGTGTTGAGTTCCCAATTGATTTGATTCCTATATCGATGGGTGATGTCTGTGTCATTGTGGGCATGGACTGGTTGAGCCGATTCGGTGCGGTTATCGACTGCGAGCGACAGCTGGTGACCATATGAGACCCTAGTAGGGGAGTTCTTACGGTGTACGGCGAGGGTACACGTTCTGGATCAGTGTTTTGTTCGGCCGCTAGGGTGAGGCAGTGTCTACAGCAGGGCTGTAAGGGTTTTGTGGCATATGTGATGGATACACGGGTGGATCCCGAGAGGCCAAGGTCAGTTGAGGAGGTTCCGATAGTGCGTGAGTTCCTGGATGTATTTCCAGAGGAGTTGCCGGGTGTGCCTCCTGTGAGGCAAGTGGAGTTCAGTATCGATTTGGTTCCGGGAGCCGCGCCTATCGCTAAGGAGCCTTATTGCCTTGCACCTCCAGAGATGCAAGAGTTATCCTCGTAGCTTCAGGAGCTGCTGGGGAAGGGGTTTATTCGGCCGAGCAGCTCGCCGTGGGGAGCGCCTATTCTGTTTGTCAAGAAGAAGGATGGTTCGCACCGGATGTGCATTGATTACCGGGAGTTGAACAAGTTGACGGTCAAGAACCGTTACCCATTGTCGAGGATCGACGATTTGTTCGATCAGTTGCAGGGAGCATCTTGGTTCTCCAAGATCGATTTGAGGTATGGATATCATCAGGTGAGGGTGCGAGATGAGGACATCTAGAAGACAGATTTCAGGACGCGTTATGGGCATTACGAGTTTGTGGTGATGCCTTTTAGGCTCACCAATGCCCCCGCAGTGTTCATGGATCTCATGAACCGAGTGTGTAGGCCGATGCTGGATCGGTCAGTGATTGTATTCATCGATGACATTTTGGTATATTCGAGATCTAGAGAGGAGCATGAGGAGCATTTGAGGGAGATCCTCGGAGTTCTGAGGTCGGAGAGGCTTTATGCCAAATTCTCCAAGTGTGATTTTTGGTTGCGAGAGGTCCAGTTCCTGGGTCATCTCGTTAACCAGAAAGGGATATTGGTCGACCCGGCCAAAGTTGAGGCGCTGTTGAGTTGGGAGGTGCCGAGGTCACCGTCCGAGATCAGGAGTTTCCTAGGGTTGGCAGGTTATTATCGAAGATTTATCAGGGACTTCTCCAAGATCGCGGTGCCACTCACCAGGTTGAACCAGAAGGGTATCGGTTTTTCATGGGGCCCCGAGCAGTAGGCCTCCTTTGAGACGCTTCGCCAAAGGTTATGAGAAGCCTCGGTGTTAGCCCTCCCGGAAGGGATGGAGGACTTTGTGGTATACTGTGATGCATCGATCTTGGGGTTGGGAGCGGTGCTGATGCAGAGAGGGCATGTGATAGCATATACATCGAGGCAGCTGAAGCCTCATGAGACGAGATATCCCACCCATGATTTAGAGTTGGGGGCAGTGCTGTTCGCCCTCAAGATTTGGCGTCACTACCTGTATGGGGTTCGGTGTACGATATACACGGACCATAAGAGTTTGAAGTATTTGATGGATCAGCCCAACCTAAATATGCGTCAGAGAAGGTGGTTGGATGTGGTCAAGGATTATGATTGTGAGATCCTGTACCACCCAGGCAAGGCTAATGTTGTAGCCGATGCACTGAGCCGCAGGGCGGAGAGCACCCCACTGCGGGATGTATGTTTGAGATTGACCGTGATAGCTCCAGTGTTGGACGCCATTCGTGGGGCACATGCCAAGGCTGGGCAACCTGAGATGCAGAGGAAAGAGCGAGTTGTTGGATTGATTTCAGAGTTCGTTACAGATAGTCGGGGGCTTATGACATTCCAGGGGCGTATCTGGGTGCCGTTTGTGGGAGGAACGCGTACCATTTTGATGGAGGAGGCTCATCGGTCGAAATTTTCGATCCATCCGGGGGCCACTAAGATGTATTTGGACCTGAGGAAGGAGTATTGGTGGCCCTGTATGAAGAGGGATGTTGCGTGGTTTGTTGAGAGGTGCTTGACCTGTCGTAGGGTTAAGGCCGAACACCAAAGACCGCATGGTAAGTTGCAGCCGTTGGAGGTTCCCGAATGGAAGTGGGAACAGATCACCATGGATTTTATCACCAAATTGCCAAGGACTGCTAGGGGAGTTGATGCAATTTGGGTGATTGTGGACAGGTTGATGAAGAGCACTCACTTCCTTGCTATCAGCGAGAGTTCTTCCGCAGAGAAGTTAGCAGAGATGTACGTGAGGGAAGTGGTATCTCGGCATGGGGTGCCGATCTCGATTGTCTCAGACCGGGATGTACGTTTCACTTCCAGATTCTGGAAGAAGTTTCATGAGGAGTTGGGTACTAGGCTGCATTTTAGTACCGCATATCACCCCCAGACGGACGGGCAGAGTGAGCGGACGATTCAGACGCTCGAGGACATGCTCTGGGCATGTGTGTTGGATTTCGGGGGAAGTTGGGATACGTACTTACCCTTGGCAGAGTTTTCCTACAACAACAGCCATCATTCGAGCATTGGTATGCCGCCCTTTGAGCTGTTGTATGGGAGGAGGTGCCGGACCCCTATTTGTTGGGGAGAGGTTGGACAGCGCGTGATGGGCAGTACAGAGATCGTGCTTCAGACGACAGAGCAGATCCAACAGGTCAGGCAGAGGTTGTTGACCGCTCAGAGTCGTCAGATGAGTTATGCGGACAGACGCCGGTCCGAGCTTGAGTTTCAGGTCGACGACTTTGTGCTCCTGAAGGTCTCTCCTTGGAAAGGAGTGATTCGATTCAGGAAGAGGGGCAAGTTGGGGCCCCGATTTATTGGTCCATTCCGAGTGATCGCGAGGGTAGGCC
The DNA here is from genome assembly GCF_002870075.4 of Lactuca sativa. Classification (NCBI taxonomy): domain Eukaryota; kingdom Viridiplantae; phylum Streptophyta; class Magnoliopsida; order Asterales; family Asteraceae; genus Lactuca; species Lactuca sativa. Next base: position 258,942,587 of record NC_056630.2, read on the forward strand.
GGGTAGCCTATCGCTTGGATTTGCCAGCAGAGTTGGGGCAGATTCACGACACTTTCCATGTGTCGCAGCTGCAGAAGTGTATAGCCGATGAGTCGACAGTGGTTCCATTAGAGGATATTCAGGTGGATGCGAGCCTGAATTATGCTGAGAGACCAGTGGCAATCAGAGATCAGAAAATCAAGGTTCTGAGGAACAAGGAGGTACCCTTGGTTTTGGTTCAATGGCAGCATCGGAAGGGGTCCGAGATGACCTGGGAGCCGGAGCGTGAGATGCGTGAGCAGCATCCGGAGTTATTTGTAGAGCGAGACTTCGAGGGCGAAGTCTAGTTCTAGTGGGGGAGAATTGTAACAGCCCGGATTCCCAGGTATTATTTATTCTTTTAATTTTGGTGATTTGTGAGGGGACTCGGCGAGTTGGAGCTCAAACTCGCCGAGTATGATCGCGGTTTGGGCACGGGTTCGCGTCCGGACTCGGCGAGTCCAAAAGGTGGACTCGGCGAGTCCATGCTATTTAATGAAACCCTAATTTCCAGGGTATGAGACCTATTTAAGGGGGCTTATGGCCGTCATTTGCGGCCACCAACCCCAGAGAGAACCCTAAAGAGTCTTTGAGCGTTTTGTAAGAGAGAAGAGGAAGATCCTTGACTATTTGTGGGTGTTTTTGCACATAGAAGAGGATCAAGGCAAGAGCAGACCAAAGAAGGTGCTAATTCAGTGATTTCTGAGCTCAAAGACTTCATTTGAGGTAACCATTCGTTCCTTTCTCAGTCCTTGGTGTGAATCTTAGAGTTAGGGTTTCTTTGTGGAATGATCCATGGAGTAATTGGCCTCTTCTTGTGTTGGTGCTTTAGATCTGGACCCAAAGAGGTCCAGAGACCCTTTTCCCTCAAGCTTTATGAGTGTTAATGGAGGCCATGATCTTAGAATAGCATTCTAGAGACCACATCATCAAATAAGGCCTTTGGACCTTTGCATGAGCACCAAGATTGTAACTTTACGTGATGTATGTGCTTGGAAGGACTGGATCTATGGGTTATTGGAACGGATCTGACCTCAGGAGTGAGTTTGAGTTCATGCATGGCATAGAATCGCCGAGTTCGAAGAACAGACTCGGCGAGTAGCATGAAGATTGTCCATAACCACTCAGCGAGTGGTCTTGCCGAGTTAAGGGGATGACTCAGTGAGCCAGGGAGAGTCAGAGAGGGTTGACGGGTAATCTGAGTCAAGCTGGAACTTGCCGAGTTGTTCTTGAGACTCGGCGAGTTGAGTCGTGGTGGCCCCGCGATTCATGCTAGGTGGAACTCGTCGAGTCAGGGAAGTACTCGACGTGTCAAGAGAGGATCCTAGGGAGTCGGTGAGCATGTATAGACTCGCCGAGTCGCTCTAATGCACTCGCCGAGTCCGGTCAAAGTTGACCGTTAACCATTGACCAGAGTTGACCGGTGTTGACTTGATAGGGGTAGTCAACCTTACTTGTGAAAGTGTTCATTAGAGATATATTGTGTTATAGGAGGATTATAGCTCGGGGGATCGAGCGCGAGTGATTTTTGGGATTTGCGAGTTAGCGAGATACACGAGGTGAGTCTTCTCACTATACTTTACCTTGAGTAGGTAACCAGAGTTATGTGACAGAGTATTTGTATGCTATATATGTTATGTGTTGTACTGCATTATTTCTATGTGATTTATGTTGTGCATGTTTATAGAGTTGGAACCGGAAGGTTTACAGAGTTAGAACCAGAGGGTTCAGAGAGTAGGGTCCACAGACCCACAAAGTTATAGCCTCGAGTGGCTAATATGTGTTATGTGTGGTATTTTGTGGAACTCACTAAGCTTTGTGCTTATAGTGTTGGTGTTATTTGTTTCAGGTACTAGTGATTACCGTGGGAAGGCGCCAGCTTGATCAGTGCACACACACGTGATTTTTATGTTATCAGATCTTGGGAATTTTATATACCATGGATTGAGTTTCAAACATTAATGTTTTTATGAATGTTAAATGATTTGTGTTTTTATAAAATGCGAAAAATTGTTTTGAAATTTATGGTGTTACAGCATAGAAGAAGGAATCCTCGTGGCAAAGAGGGTATCATCGGATGAGAACCCAGCAGATCCCCTCACGAAGGGACTGAGTAGGGTTAAGCATCTCCAGCATGCTCGGAGCATAGGGCTGATGGATGATATAAGTTTTAGTAGTTAGATAAATAATGAAATTTGTAAAGTGTAATTGACAATTGATGATGAATAAAAGTTGTGTTTATTTATGAGTAAAGTGTTACTATCTTTTGTCAATCGTTTACTATATTTCTTTTGCATGTTTTGACTTCCGAAATAATTATGTTTGGTATATCATATTATTCGAACCTCCACAGTCGGTCATATGTCGGAAGTAGGTATAAATCAAGACTGTCATGATTGGTTGTAGAGGTCTAAGGTGTTGGACATGGCTACAACAATCATGAGTGCTCATAAGTTCTAAGCATTGGACTCAACCCACGCTCACTGGAATCACTTCATGGAATTTATCTCGAGTGATCGTGAGATGGTAATATCATATAAGTCTTCAAACCTAGAGATATGATTTGTTACTTACGAGTTGGTTATGCATTGATTGTACGAAAACGCATTGGTAACTCGATGTTATAAAACGTGCTTTTGTGTGTAATTCAATGAGTGGTAGAACAAACATATGAGTCAAAGTTTATCTATTCCTTCTTGGATTAGAAGCTGATATCTGGGCCCCTCGATGATTTTGTTTTGACCTATGTACCGGGCCCGGTCAGAACTAAGTTGATGTGTTCAATTAGGTTCTTAGCCAAACAAATCATAAATCAGGAAACAAACTGCTGGACAATAAGTAAGACATTGTTCCATGTATTTGTCCGGCTGATATCTAGAACAGAGGATTATATGATCACTTATCTTAAATGGCGTATCAACATCTTCTCAGTTCCAAGAGACCTTGAAAGAGCTACGATTGCCGATCGGTTCCTGAAGTATTGCAGTTATAGTTATTAGACTTATCCAAGTGGGAGACTGTTGGATAAGGTGTCTAAGTCCATAACTATTTCTGGTAAATACTTGACCCGACCTGGCATGGTCCATTTGGGTTGCATGGCACTGTGCAATTGGATAAACTAAATGAGAGAAATAACACATATGGTTTATTAATATATTATAAGTTCTAATGTAATAATAATATTATTTCTTTAGTTTTGATCAAGAATTAATTAAGTGATCAAAAGAATAACTAATTAAATATATGGGTAGATTATGTAAATCTTCCATATCTTATATAGTGGGCTAAAAGGCTCAATGGATTATCAAGTTGGGTTCCACCCATAGGATGCTCCATGGAGTTAACCCATGGATTGAGAAATGAAGAGTCATGTTACATTAGGGTTTTACCTAATGCAACACACTATATAAGGACCATGTCTCTCCCCAAAATCGGTTACACTAGCTACACTAGTGATACACAAGTGAAACAAGAGGGCTTGGCCGATTTTGAGCGTGTTAAAGTATTCTCTCAAGTTTATACTTTGCATTTGGTGTTGTGTGAACCATTTGAGGCATCACACTTGAGGTGCTAGGCTCACAAGGTTTCAAGGAACACTTACAACAACAAGGTATGTAGTTCTATCTTTTATACAAAGAAAATTGTACCCCATGTATGCTAGATAGGTTCATAACCTTGGAAAACAACTTTGCATGATTATTAGACAAACATAGATTCAAGGTTATTAGGGTTGCATGTACACTTAGGAAGTGTTAGAATGCTCAAAACCCACCAATAACCTCATACTGGGCTCCTGCCCGCTGCATTGGGCCTCACCCGCTATCGGAACCCATCCGTCACCAGGCCCCGCCTGGCTTTGAGCCCCGCTCGGCGTACAAATCTGTTTTCCTTAGGCCCCGCCTGTCTCCGGGCCCCGCCCGCTAACATATACTAGCATACAATCATATCACAACACATAACTAACATACTCTACTGGATTATTATACTAAGGCCTCGCTTATCTTGGGCCTTGCCCCTATCCTACTACTGATGAATCATGGAACCCCGTCCACGCTCCTACTGACAGTGAGATACGGGCCCAGCCCACACTCACTCTTTTCCTTACTTGGGCCTTGACCCTGCTCTACTGGTAACGAGGCATGGAACACCATCCACACTCAGCTATTGGTGAGATACGGGACCTTGCCCATACTTACCTCCCTACCAGGCACATACATGTATCACACAGACAACAAGTATAACTATCATACACACCATTCCTTGGGAACCCGCCCGCTAACATGGGACCTTAGTCCCGATTGTCATACTAGCACACTGTGCCTACGGCTAACCCCGGGTCTTCCTACTCATAACTACATGGGTCGGCATTGTGGCCGTAGACCCATTCATACAAAGGGAAACTCACCTGCACTGCTGAACTTTGCTGATAACCCTCTGACTGCTGTCCGACAACTCTCCGTACCGCTGCTCCACTAGCTCCCCGAGCTACTAATATCAATATAACACTTAGTTCCAAACTGAACTCTAGAAGTCAAACTAAGTCAACTCAGGTCAAAGTCAACCTTCCAGTTGACTCGACTCGCCGAGTCAACTTATAGACTCACCGAGTTATTAAACTCAGAAACTCTCCAAATACGACTCAACTTGCCGAGTCGCCCCAAGACTTGTCGAGTTCAACGATCTCTGAGTCCCATCCTGTCCAACACATTGAGTCACCGCTCAACTCACTGATATGCGTCTTAACCAGAAAAGGTTGAGGTTCTGCGACCAGAATCGTCGAGTCCAAGAACAGACTCGCCGAGTCCAAGGCAATCTTTAACAAACTAGCCAAGTCCACGCTCAAGTTCATAAAACTCGCCGATTACACTCATGTGACTTGCTGAGTCTCTTCAACTCCCAATCCATACAATGGATTTTTGAGCCATGCAGGGGCTCCAATCCATAAATCTACTCTTCAACAGTCTATCCCTCACGTAAAGTTGCAAACTTTACGTGAAACCAAGGAGCTAAATGTGACAACCCGAAATTTCCAATTGTTTTGCCTCTACAGTTAAGCAATCCAAAAATTAGCCAAATTTATTTCAAAATATTTTTGGCTGGATTTAAGCCCGTTGGAATATTTTAAATAATATTCGTCAAGTGAACCAAAAAAAAGAGGTATAATTTGAAATTTGCCGTGTTTAACGGAAGTCGCGAAAAACCCCGTTTGCGGTTGGTGTTAGGTGGACCCCCACCCATGTCGTAAACTCAACCCTATATAAGGGTTGAGTGGGTTTCATCCCAACCTTTTCACACTTTAGGAACCTCCTCTCTCTACTTTCTCTCTCTACGAATCGGGTTTTGATCAAGAATCGCCCCTTTCGAGCTTCACAGCGGTAAGTAAACCTTCCTAGCTTGTTGTTTAGCTTATCATACTTGCAAATTCGTGGTTTAATCATCCAAAAACCCCAAGAACAAGAGTTTACGGTGTGGGAACATCCTGAAACCGTAAACACCTTAGAAAGGGGTTTTGATTCCCCAAAACCCTTTCAAAACCCTTCCAATGCTTAGCTAATGGCCTAGGGACTATACTCTCCTTAGATGCAACCCTTAACACTCCTAGCACTTGAAACAAGGTGTTTTCATGCATTAGAGGGTCTTTACTTGCTTAATTAGTTATTTAATGACTAATTGGATACGTAAATGTATCATTACTTGCTAAATAGGATCCAAGTGTGTGTTCAAGACCTCAATTGACACATAGCATCCTATATCGTCCGACCATCCGAGTCACCCATGACAGGTGAGTTCATACCCCTGAATCAACCTTTTAAATGATTTTAAATGCTTTTATTGGGGAGGGGGGGGGGAATACAAGTTGAACTATAGAGTTATTAGATCAATCACATGTGATTAATAACTGTATAGCAAAATAGATTTTGCTTGTCAAACTGCTTTATCCCATTGATGGTTTTCATAATTTCGTTTTCAAATCTTGTTTTAAAGTATGAATTACTCTTTTAGATTATCAAAACTTTTCCAAAGGTTTTCAAAGCTTGTTTTATAAACTGACATCAAGTCATAAGTTCTCATTCAAAAGTTTTCCAAAGGTTTTACCGAACTTTCTTTTATGCTTTTACATTGTAAAATGAATGCTTGTATCTGTATAGTTATATAAGTAATATTTGAAGGACTTAGGAAGGTTAGCTCGCCCTTCCTCCTTTTCCTTGTTTGGATGTGGTTCTAGGGTATTGGTTATCCGTCCGAAGGTCGTTTAATTATTAGTTATATATCATGTATACATATATAGTCATAAAGGTTTCCATCAGCCAATTCATCTCCTTTGGGTAGCAAAGGCATCCTTTCGTTATTCATATTTCTAGAACACTGATAACTATTATAGGAATAATTGGGAGATTCTATTTACACTCTCACTCACTCACACACACACACACACACACACACTCTCTCTCTCTCTATCTTTCGGTCTCTCTCTCTCTCTAGTACGAAGAATTACTCAGGAGTCAGTTCATTCGTGAGTCTATACTATTATTATAATACTCTAAATAGAATGTGACACACTATTTCCCGATACGCCGCTTCATAACGTCATCGCCGTGTAACCAGAGTCGCCTGGAAGGAGAGCGGACATCATGTGTATAGATCTATACGAGACAGACACTCCCGCATCCTGACTACTTGCTACAGTTCGAGCCGGTAAGGCCTATGGGTGACATAATGTTACTAACTCTACGCGTGACCTGGAGGGTCATCAAGGATTCGATCGTCTATCAGCATGGTTACATATGAGTTCACATTCAACCCTTTTTATTCACCTTTAGACTTTGCGAGGCGTTCCGCCTGGAGTCTATGTTTTATTCACCTTTAGATTTGCGAGGCGTTCCGCCTGGAGTCTTTGCTTTATTCACCTTTAGACTTTGTGAGGCGTTCCGCTTGGAGTCTATGTTTTATTCACTTTTAGACTTTGCGAGGCGTTCCGCCTGGAGTCTATGTTTTATTCACCTTTAGACTTTGCGAGGCGTTCTGCCTGGAGTCTATGTTTTATTCACCTTTAGACTTTGCGAGGCGTTCCGCTTGGAGTCTATGTTTTATTCACTTTTAGGCTTTATGAGGCGTTCCGCCTGAAGTCTATGTTTTATTTACTTTTAGCCAGCAATATTACTGCTGAGGCATAATATTATTTTCCTCTATTATTTTTACTTGTGATTTCCTCACAATCCCTTTAAAGTAAAAACTATATCTTGGTAATGATAGTATTTTGGGGAAATTACTCCTTAAAACATAAAACTGTCGGGTCTTAGTAGAAGACTGCTTTTGATAAAGATTACTTCTCGGTTTAAACATAGAACGGTTGAGTCTTGGTAGAAGACTACTTTTATTTAGAAAATATAGGATTTTCTGGAAAGAACTCTAACACTCTGTAGATCCTAAACTACTATCTTTCATAAGGTTATTTTGAATAAAAATGTGTATTTATACTAATGTCATTAAATACTTATGAACTCACCAGCATTACAAAAATGTTGATACTCGCTTTCAAAATAACTTGTATTCTCAGGTCATCGATAGACAGGTACACCCCGGGAGCTTTTGCGAAGTCAGCCTAGAACCTAGCTGCATCTATTTTATGTTTTGTATTTACTTTGATGTTGCTATGAAATGTAACCTATGTAAAATTATTACTATTAATGCAATGGTTGTTGTACTTTGATTACTATACTACATATGTTTTGATACTTGACATGACGTCCTCCACCCCAGAACGTATTCCGCCGTTCTCGGTTTTAAGGTATGACAGATTGGTATCAGAGCATTGTTTATAGTGAGCTCGGTATAGCTAATCATAAAAGATATACAACCTATAAATACATCTGGGATAAAACACTCTGACCAAGAATTATACTTTAAAATATAACCATATTTACCAAAGTATAAGAACATCCAGAATCTAAATACCCGAACAAAGTATCACAAGAAGAACAAGAATAAAAGTCTTCAGATGTTGAGCATTACCGTCAAACCTGGGTAGTTATATAATCGTAAGCTGGAATAAATGTAACTTGATCAACTACATTTATTCGAGATGCAATGAATGTGTGCTTGGGAGTGAAGGTGGTGTTGCAACAAGTCTGAAACTTACCAAATAGGAATGCTAGAGCCAAACATAAAGTTTAAAATACTATGGGAGTATTTTATGATACTAAAAGATTCACACTAAACCCAGAATCATGTTCAGAAGTTAAGAACCAAACCTGTAATTAAAATACCATAGGGGTATTTTACGAACCATAAATAACCCTGTGCAAAGAACTAAAAAGATCCTTATTGATATACCTACGATTACAGAGTGTGTACTCCCAAGATTATATATAGTGAGAATCTCCTAGGCTAAGAATGTGGGGTTTCGCTCTACTTCCTTTTCCTTTTTTGGATGTGGATATAAAGTAGTATCACATATTCAAAGGCCTATCAGATCTATGTTATATATGATTTGTATACACTATGGAATTGCGGCAGGACTCGATATGGATCACCCAGTGAAATGTTTTAATAATCTCTTAGGATTCTTTAGACATTTCCATTCTCGAACGAAACCCTTTAGAGAACCTTATCCACTTCAATGATCGGCATGAGAGTCGATTCAGAACCAGAAGAGATTCATCAAGAAGGTTCCCAATTGGAAATAAATGAACAAGGTCGAGACTACTGAAGCCCCCATGTTTCTATACCTTTTAGGGACATCGGTGGGGAATTCGCCTAGATATCCGAGATTCCAGCCATCCATCATGAAGTGATGCCACTCAGGATCAGGATCAGAAGTAAAACAGTGATGCCACTCAGGACCAGGATCAAAAGTAAAATAGTGATGCCACTCAGGATCAGGATCAGAAGTAAAACAGTGATGCCACTCAGGGTTAGGATTAGAAGTAAAGTAGTGATGCCACTCGGGGTCAGAATCAGAAGTAAGGCGGAGTAGAGATTCAGTATGTCGAGAAGAGAACCCTAGGTAAGTACCCGAAGAAAACCAATGCCTGTTCCAGTCAGGGATAAGAGGTGGACAGAGGGAGCCAATGCATGGAACCCGAGAAGTGTCTTTTCCCCCTTATCATCACGCTAATACATCTATAAAAATATACAATTTAGTGAGATAGTGATTACGCTACTCACGCTATGTGCTAGGTAAACCATCTTTCCCGCCATCGTTAGTACGAATATATTGGATTTCAAAACCTCGATTGAGGGTGGTTAGCCATAAGTTTTCTTGAGCCCTTTTCTTCCGTGATCTTTGTTCCGAACTTCCCTCAAAATCTTTCTAAGCCGGAGAGTGAACCTTTCCAGTATAAAGATAACTTAGTAGGAACGACTCCTATCTTATGGCTTTCCGATACACTCACTCCTACCCTGTTCCCCGGACTACATCATAGGGATGTAGGTCGACACTATGATAACCATAACTCAAGGCACGGGAAAAATTTATGCCTATCATAGTAAAGAAAGATACGTCTAGGGTTAACCATTGTCTCTCATCAGCTTGTTTTCCTTTTCGTGTAGGGAAAACCATGCCTCCGAAGAAACGTAACCAACCCGTTAGTAAGACATCGGTCCTTCTATTCGATGAAGCTACGTTTCAAGCTACAGTCTCAGCAGCCGTAGAAGCTGTCATGGCTCACTTGAATGCTAACAACGCCAATGTTAGCAGGATCCCTATCGGGATCTCTGATCAAAGCAGTGAACCGTAGTAACCAGCACCGGTGTGTACAGCCACCCACGAATCTCAACCAAATCCACTGAAGAGAAAGTTTAAGAACGAGGAAGGAAGTACCTCGACTCAAGGACCTCCCAAAGGGCAACGAGCTGAGTTAGTCAATACCCCTGGCAACCCTCCGTCCTAACTCCAAGAAGACCATATCTAGGGAACCTTCCCCGTTGCAGCAAGTGTAGCTACCATCATCATGGTGTCTGTCGAGAACTCTTTTGTGTTAGGTGCAAAATGAAGGGGCATACCGCTCGCGTCTGTAGAACCCCAGTTGAGTTCATTACATCAACCACCAGTGTGGGGACCAGTCCAATGTGCCACCTATGTGGTGAAATTAGACACTTCAAGAAGGACTGCCCAACTGAAAGAAACGACAAGCGCGCAGGAGGATTCTAACCCTAATACCTAGGAGAAACATCAATGAACCCAGTAGAATTTTGGTACGCCTCTCAATCCTAAGTAATTAACCAACAACATTAAATGGTTAATCCTAATTGTAATTACTCTCTCGTTAAGGTGAAAGTCACAACACTGTTGTAAAATTCAAAAATCCATCAGGTAAAGCTATGATGGCTTGATATATTCGTTAAGGCCATTTATAATTAGGATTGATAGACCTTGAGTGAGTGAAGCTGCCTTATCTCCTGTTCCTTGTTTGGTTATGGATTTAGGGCGGAGTCGCTCAGTCAACAGTCCTTGTAATCTTAATTATGCATGACTAGTGTATACTAGGCGGTTATAAAGAGGCCTCGAGAGAAATCCATTCATGAAAAGTACACTATTCCAAAACATTAGGACCACTAGAGTTTCGCGTTTGTTCTATCGGTCCAAGTATCTGCGATAATGATACCATGGACGAAAACCGAGACGCCAAGAACCTGTGTGCTCTGTTCAGCACATGGTCCTATTAATCTTCATTCCATATCGTGTTGATGCCTATTAAATTCGACACTGCCATCAATCATGGTTCGACTTAGTGCAACCATGTGTAAATTCCTAGTGCTGTGTAAAGAGAACTTTCACCATAGCCAATTCGTCAAATAAAGATTCTTCCGAAACTAATAAGAAAACCTAATGCGAACCGTCAGTCGTCTCTCTTATCCAAACCTTCCGAAATACCCAGGAGAAGGGTATCACGCGCTATTAACCAACCCCTCCTTAGACAGATAGAACCCGAAGCGAAAGGCACCGTAGGTATCCCAGAAGACAATAACCGCCTGAGACCTACTCAGTAGATCCCCCAGAAAGACCCTTAGCACCTCACGATCAGATTCGTGAATCAAGAGAAGGAACTCATGGAATTAACTCACTACCACTGAGTATATGCATTAGAGTGGTATATAATTTAGATCAATAAGATTTAAGATATGTGCTTCCTCCTTACTCCTTATTCCTCGTTAGGTTGTGGGTCTGGGGTTGGGCCACAAAACTGAACATCCCTCCGATCTCAATTTTATACGACTTGCATGCACCGAGTATTAGTGATTAAGCCAAGTATGAGCTCTACCACGAACCGTATAATACGACCCTTCATCCTTTCCCCCCATAGAAAAGGAGCTGGAGTCAAGAAAACCGCTATGGGTTAAGCTACTAAAATGACCACAAATTCGAAATTTGTCGTCATCCCGGTTGAGCCAACATAGTAGCTAACACCCTCGGTTAGGAAAAGTAACTCGAGTCATAAGAGTCAACATTGACTACGACCATCCATTCACGCGTAATCCCACAAATTAAGCATCTCAGCAGAGAACCCGGAAACCTGAAAGTTATGACAGGTTAAACTCTGAGAAGAGTGAACGAGGAAATTAGAAGTTCTGAGTGACGAAACCCTATACTCTCTAGATTTGATTTAGATCGAGGAAACTCTGAAACACCGGAAGAGTGGTTGTAAAAGATACTCGCACTACTCAGGCACTTCGTCCACCCCGTCACCGACGAGTAGTGCCTAGGACACACCGCCTCCTCATGCGAGAGAAGTCACCAGCACCCGTTAGACGATTGACCGCATTCATCGAAGTGAATACTAGAATGCTAAGAACCACAAGATAACCTCCACAACCCAGAATACTTGAATAAAGTAAAGTGGTATGTTGCGTTAAGCCTTATAACCCAGATCATGAAGAGATTGTAAACTAGACACCAGTCTAGGTGTTAGTCGATGGGTTATACAAGAATGTGTGCTTCCCACGAACTGGAAAGAGCCGACACCTTAGAGAATGAGGCATGTCTTAGAGATTCGTTGACTACTAGGTGTTCCAAGGAATACTATCCCTACAGAGATAGTAGAACCGCCTCCAGAAATAGTCCAACACTTCAAAAAATTTCTAAAGGCTAAGTTAGCCCTGATCAGAGACTGATATCCATGGAACAGCAAAGCGAGTAAGATCATGATTCTTTCCAGTTAGGAATCGTACTGTGAAAGCATCTATGAGACGATGATGAAATACTAAAAATCTCTAAACAATCGTCTGGTAAAACCCTATCTCACCGACTTTGAGAGTTTCCATTAGAAACATCTCAAGAATCAGAAGTGCAGGTCCATTTTGCACTAGGTTGAGATAGACGCCCTGCAGCAAATAGATACCAGTAGATATCCAATTCATCCGATGATTCAGAAAACCTCTGAAAGCCAATCAGCAGGAAACACGAATCCGAAGTTAACCCGAGCCTCCTAAGAACCAACCCGGAGAACTACACCTCCGGTATGAGAGAACTTTTGGAACTTCAAAATGGCGATCACGCCAGTGATGATCTCACCATAGAAGTACATTATGTTCTAAGTACTGAAAAGTTCTATCATTCCGAGAGCTTAGGACCATCCGAGATTCTTTATAAGAATTGGTCCAACCCTTGTCAGACCACGACTACTTTCGGAATTCCAAAAATTCCACCCCAAATCGATCCACGTCTTAGACTTGAAAAGGTGCTTGCTCGACGTAACTCTCGAAATCCCACTCATCAAGATCGAAATCAATGAGAAACCAACTTTGCGTAGAAGAACCTATAGGAAATCACGAACCGAGTGATCAAGCGAACGAAACGAAATCCGCATCCCGTTAAGTGAAGGTTTGCTGGAACGCCAAGCGAAGACCGAAGTTCACTTGGGAGCACGAGGACTAACCGAATAGGAAGTGCCCTCATCTCTCTGCTCGATTGTTCATGCCTACTTCCTTGCCTAAACTCTAATTTCGGCACGAAATTCCCTCTAACGGGGGGATGATGTGACAACCCGAAATTTCCAATTGTTTTGTCTCCGCAATTAAGCAATCCAAAAATTAGCCAAAGTTATTTCAAAATATTTTTGGCCGGATTTAAGCCCGTTGGAATATTTTAAATAATATTCGTCAAGCGAACCAAAAATAAGGAGGTATAATTTAAAATTTGCCGTGTTTAACGGAAGTCGCGAAAAACCCCGTTTGCAGTTAGTGTTGGGTGGACCCCCACCAGGTCGTAAACTCAACCCTATATAAGGGTTGAGTGGGTTTCATCCCAACCTTTTCACACTTTAGGAACCTCCTCTCTCTACTTTCTCTCTCTACGAATCGGGTTTTGATCAAGAATCGCCCCATTCGAGCTTCACAGCGGTAAGTAAACCTTCCTAGCTTGTTGTTTAGCTTATCATACTTGCAAATTCATGGCTTAATCATCCAAAAACCCCAAGAACAAGAGTTTACGGTTTGGGAACATCCCAAAACCGTAAACACCTTAAAATGGGTTTTGATGCCCCAAAACCCTTTCAAAACCCTTCCAATGCTTAGCTAATGGCCTAGGGACTATACTCTCCTTAGATGCAACCCTTAACACTCCTAGCACTTGAAACAAGGTGTTTTCATGCATTAGAGGGTCTTTACTTGCTTAATTAGTTATTTAATGACTAATTGGATACGTAAATGTATCATTACTTGCTAAATAGGATCCAAGTGTGTGTTCAAGACCTCAATTGACACATAGCATCCTATATCGTCCGACCATCCGAGTCACCCACGACAGGTGAGTTCATACCCCTGAATCAACCTTTTAAATGATTTTAAATGCTTTTATTGGGGAGGGGGGGGGGGAATACAAGTTGAACTATAGAGTTATTAGATCAATCACATGTGATTAATAACTGTATAGCAAAATAGATTTTGCTTGTCAAACTGCTTTATCCCATTGATGGTTTTCATAATTTCGTTTTCAAATCTTGTTTTAAAGTATGAATTACTCTTTCAGATTATCAAAGGTTTTCCAAAGGTTTTCAAAGCTTGTTTTATAAACTGACATCAAGTCATAAGTTCTCATTCAAAAGTTTTCCAAAGGTTTTACCGAACTTTCTTTTATGCTTTTACATTGTAAAATGAATGCCTGTATCTGTATAGTTATATAAGTAATATTTGAAGGACTTAGGAAGGCTAGCTCCCCCTTCCTCCTTTTCCTTGTTTGGATGTGGTTCTAGGGTATTGGTTATCCGTCCGAAGGTCGTTTAATTATTAGTTATATATCATGTATACATATATAGTCATAAAGGTTTCCATCAGCCAATTCATCTCCTTTGGGTAGCAAAGGCATCCTTCCGTTATTCATATTTCTAGAACACTGGTAACTATTATAGGATAGTTAGGAGATTCGATTTACACTCTCACTCACTTTCTCTCTCTCTCTCTCTCTCTCTCTCTCGGTCTCTCTCTCTCGTACGAAGAATTACTCAGGAGTCAGTTCATTCATGACTCTATACTATTTTTATAATACTTTAAATATAATGTGACACACTATTTCCCGATACGACGCTTCATAGCACCATCGCCGTGTAACCAGAGTCTCAAGGAAGGAGAGTAGACATCATGTGTATAGATCTATACGGGACATACACTCCCGCATCCTGACTGCTAGCTACAGTCTGAGTTGGTAAGGCCCATGGGTGACATAATGTTACTAACTCTACGCGTGACCTGGAGTGTCATCAAGGATTCGATCGTCTATCAGCATGGTTACATATGAGTTAACATTCAACCCTTTTTATCCACCTTTAGACTTTGCGAGGCGTTCCGCCTGGAGTCTATGTTTTATTCAACTTTAGACTTTGCGAGGCGTTCCGCCTGGAGTCTATGTTTTATTCACCTTTAGACTTTGCGAGGCGTTCCGCCTGGAGTCTATGTTTTATTCACTTTTAGACTTTGCGAGGCATTCTGCCTAGAGTCTATGTTTTATTCACCTTAGACTTTGCGAGGCGTTCCGCCTGGAGTCTATGTTTTATTCACTTTTAGACTTTACAAGGCGTTCTGCCTGGAGTCTATGTTTTATTCACCTTTAGACTTTAGGAGGCGTTCCGCCTGGAGTCTATGTTTTATTCACCTTTAGACTTTGCGAGACGTTCCGCCTGGAGTCTATGTTTTATTCACTTTTAGGCTTTGCGAGGCGTTCCGCCTGAAGTCTATGTTTTATTTACTTTTAGCCAGCAGTATTACTGCTGAGGCATAATATTAGTTTCCCCTATTATTTTTACTTGTGATTTCCTCACAATCCCTTCAAAGTAAAAACTATATTTTGGTAATGATAGTATTTTGTGGAAATTAGTCCTTAAAACATAAAACTGTCGGGTCTTAGTAGAAGACTGCTTTTGATAAAGATTACTTCTCGGTTTAAACATAGAACGGTTGAGTCTTGGTAGAAGACTACTTTTATTTAGAAAATATAGGATTTTCTGGAAAGAACTCTAACACTTTGTAGATCCTAAACTACTATCTTTCATGAGGTTATTTTGAATAAAAATGTGTATTTATACTAATGTCATCAAATACTTATGAACTCACCAGCATTATAAAAATGCTGATACTTGCTTTCAAAATAACTTATATTCTCAGGTTATCGATAGACAGGTACACCCTTGGAGCTTTTGCAAAGTCAGCCTAGAACCTAGCTGCATCTATGTTATGTTCTGTATTTACTTTGATGTTGCAAAAAGGGTGAAGGTAACAGATTATAACTTCAAAGATGACCTCCCACTGAAGGATAATCGAAATCTCTGCAAATCCCCTTGATCGATGCTTCTTGATCTTCAAGATCTCCTCACAAAACCACTTATCTAAGATCCAACTTGCTTCCAAGGACTCTCACTCACGATTTAGGGTTTCTGGATCTCGAAAGGGGAGTAAAGAGGTTGGGAAAGGGATGTAATGTTCTTTAAATAAGGCACAACCCCCGGGATTAGGGTTTTTCTCATCCAGACCAAATTCGCCGAGTCCACTAGCCGACTCGTCAAGTCGGTCACTTACTCTATGCCCCGGATCCCGCTCCGACTCGTTGAGTTCCTCCCTAGACTCGACAAGTTGACTATTGACTTAGAGCCTTTCCTTTCTTTTCTTGGTCTTTCTGATTCTGGGTGTTACACGAGTACTTCCCGATCGACCCCTTACTGAACTGAGTAGTATTGTAAACACGGTCAACTCGGTGATTAATATGTATAATATACTTAATGATTTACTATTTAACACACATATGTGATTATTACTATATATATATATATATATATATATATATATATATATATATATATATATATATATATATCTTAAATTTTCAGTAATTATTCACGAAGTGAGACCATTATGTGTTTTTTAGCTTTTGTGTATTCAGATGTATCTAATTTTATTATATATTTCAATCAACGTAAGATTTTAACTTGTGATTTTGACATATATAATTTTCCTAAAAATATTTCTACATGAATTACCAAATCTGAGTACTCTCGAGTACTCGCTACTCGGTAGTTGACCGAACAGGTACCGAATAACGAGTTCTACAACCTTGGTTGGGCCATTTGATTTTGGTAGTTTTTGGGCCAAGTATGTTATTCGGCCAAGTATGTTATTGGGCCAAGTATGTTATTCGGCCTTAGAATGAGGCCCATGTGAAGGAGTTGGGCCTAATTGGAAATTAGGCCATATTTTGGGCCTTGATGGATTGTTTAACTTTTGGGCCCATTGGATTGTGGTTATGTGCTCTATTCTTGGGCAAGGTTAGGTAGGGGTAAAATAGTCTTTTTACCCTAAGTAGAGATTTTTGGTTATAATGTAGATCCCAAATGTTAATTAGTTTTTATGTGGAAATTGATAGCTCGGGAAGCTGTAGGACCAACAACCAGGGATCATTCGTTTCATTTAGATTTTCGAGGTGAGTTTCATCACCGGGTTTAGCGGGTCTAAGGCACCAAGGCCGACCCTTGATTGATTATGTTGATATATTTGTTGTCTGTGTGATGCTTTTATGTGCTTGTATCTATATGTTTATTGGGCGAGGACCGTATAGTGATTGTGGGCAGGGCCCGTATCTCATTGGGTGGGGCCCGTTATACGATATGTTTAGTATGTGGTATCTTGGGGAACTCACTAAGCTTTATGATTACGATTTTTATTTTATGTTTTAGGTGCTTCCGGTTCCAAAGAGAACAACTCGGGTTGACTGCATCGCACACACCATATGGATTCTGTTTATGGAACATACTCTGATTTTCATGATGTTGACATATTTATTTGTTTGGGATGTATGAACAATGTTGTGGAATACTGTTTTTACTTAAATCTAAAAATGATATTTTTGGGTCATAATTTTTGGATGTTTCAAGTTGGTATTAGAGCCTAGGTTTGAGGGATTCAGGCACACTCTCGGGTGCGTCCGAACTCAAACCGAGGATTTGGTAAGTTTTTAAAAGATAAACATATTTAAGAAAATAATTTCTAAAATAAGAAAGGGTGTGGTGCGTGTAATCAGCCGATCTCAAGTAAGTTATCCCAAAATACCCACACATGTTTATAATATATTTGAATTTAGAATTGTGAATCCCATGTTAGAATAGGGTTAAGGATCTAGGGAAGAGGCCTTTGTATGCATGTTGTATGAGCTTATAGACTTCCAGCTAGTACTGACCAGTCAGTAATAGGATGGTCTGATTAGGTTATGCTTGGTTCAGACTACTTGATTCTCGAATGCTGCTTGCTTTGTGCTTTTAGGGCTCTACCTAGCTTCAGGTAACTGGAAAACAAATTTGCTAAGTTACATAATATAGGAACTAATAATTTTAGAGGGTTAGGTTTTAACTCTATTGCGCAACTCTTGTTTGAGTCCAACTGTTTTAGTGTGAAACCTCTCATTCGAAGAATTATCTAGTTTTTGTAATATGTGATTACATTCATGCGCAAGTTAAAGGAAGTTAGTGAGAGTTCCTTTTGTAGCTGATGGCAGAGAGCGGTGTCGAGTTTGCCCTAGGATGAGATTTAGCGATAGAAGCCTTATATGTGAGGGAATTGTTGGTTATAAAGTAACTTGGTTGAGTTAAGGCACTTCTTGAGGAAAGTACGGATAGATGTGGAAGATAGTGTGGACCCGTACTACTGGAAGCAGAGGATCCATACTCGATCCAAGGAGGGTTGCGATGAGGCTAAGGAGCTTGTGGATTTGTAATTTTCCCGATGAGTATATTTGATGCGTATTTTGATGGCTTATATGGTCTATTTCCAATATAGTGGTATTGCGAAGTAGACCAGTGGACAGTTCCGGTGCTGGGTAGGGTTCAAGCTTAGGTTTTGGAGGTGGGTAATTTGATGACCCGACAAGGGAGTTCATATTGTCTGAGATTACATGCAGTATCCTTGAGCAGACTCTTGTGATCTTTGGCACAGTCAAGGAGGGGATTCTGGAGATTCTTGATTAGCGATTGAGCGCCTTTCGCGTTGAGATTGTGGCTTTGGTCGGGATGCATTCTATGACTTTCAGGGAGTTTCGGTCATGTGGAGCGTCATATTATCATGGGTTGAGGGACCCCATTGCGAGCAGCAGGTGTTTGGCAAATGTTGTTAACACCTTCCGTATCAGCCGATGTCCCGAGGGGAATAAGGTCAGACTGGCTTCCTGCCTCTTGAAGGATAAGGAACGTGATTGGTGGGAGGAGGTGGGGCGTGCTTTAGGAGATGATGATGTTATTGATTCGATGACCTGGAGTGATTTCTCGACCAGGTTCCGAGTCGAGTTCGCACTAGTGATTGAGGTACAACAGTTGGCACGAGAATTCTAGAATCTCCGCCAGACTACTGAGACGGTGGTTGAGATCACCGCTATGTTCAGGGAGAGGTCACTTCTGGTTCCACAGTATGTGGCGGATGAGAAGATGAAGAAGGTCCGGTACCATGAGAAGCTGAGGAGTGATATTCGGCAGTTTGTTAGTCGATCTAGCTGCAAGACGCTGGAAGACATGATAGCGAAGGCTAGAGAGAGAGAGAGATTGATTTAGAGATGGAGAAGAAGAAGCCAGATTCTATGTCCAACATTGAGGGTTCGGGCAAGAGGACCAAGGTATTTGATACGAGGGGGAAGGGACAGCAGGGTCGATGCCATTGTGGCAAGTGCGGCAGGTCGCATGAGGGGACGTATAGAGTGGGTGGTTCTGGCTGCTTCAAGTACAGCTTGTGACAACCGTCAAAACTTGAAACAGTTATAGATTTAAATAAACTTAGTTGCACATATAGGCACGACAGATACTAGACTTTGTAACTAGGAGCTATGTTATATAACCTACTAGAAACTTGGAAACAAGTAGAATCGAAGGATAATGTACTTAGATTTTACATTGGTGTGTAAATTCTACAATTACTTAACTGTAATGACTATCCATATTCGGGTCATTCCTTGAATTGAACATCTTTGCATGAATCATGTAGACACATCATGCACTTGACCTAGAAGTAGAAATTAGGTCAAAGTCTCATAGAAACTTAAGTCAATGTTGAAACTAGGACTAGTATACTTCATTCATCAAATTCACTTGAATCTTGAAACCACTACAAAGAATGCCAATAATCGATAAAAATAAATTACAAACATTATTTATAACTTGAAGAAGAGTTATGAAACACTAAAATAGTTTGAAGTCTCAAAATTCCATTAATTTTGATATCCGATGATTTACAAAATTCCTTAAAACCCTAAAAGTCCTAAATACTTAAATTTATGAAGTTTTACATTAAAATACCACGAAAATTCTTACAAACTTTATAATATCAAATTAAAATATTTAAAATATGGAAATATAATCAAGGAAATTAATGTATTTCATTAACATTAACCTTACTTTTATAAGCTAAAAATCTAACAGTTATGGACAAAATTTATATAAAATTAACATTTTATATAAATTGAAAGAAATTTTATAAAAAATTAAGGAATTAAAAAAAGAGAAAACAAAATCAAATATCCTCTCTTATCTTTAAATACAGAATCTCTCTCTCTCTCTCTCTCTCTCTCTCTCTCTCCTCATTTCTCCTTCCAAAGTCAATCATTTTCACTTCCCATTCACTCCACCTTTCTGTTTCTCATTCTAAGAACTTCCCTTTTCATTTTCTCTGTAATTGATGAACCTAGAAGCAATATCACTAAGAGAGTTTTTTACATTCAATTCTTCATGAGTTCATAAGCATCTTTGTATTTTGGTGGACGATTTTGGTGCAGTATAACCCCAAAGAGATGACAAGAGAGATAAGTTATCCAGAGAGATAGAATCTTACTTTTCTTCTCTCTAAAACCCCCACTCTTTACCTCTATGAATTAGCTCCAATACCCATGAAATTTCCAGATAATATCTCTCATTTTACTCAATAATATTCATCATTTGAAGTTGATCTTCAAGGTAAAATCAATTTCCTTACATTTTGTTCACTTTTCTTTCAAAAATATCAAGTTTTCTTGCATTTTCTTCTCAATAAACACTTTTCTTTGATATTATTCACATGCATGTTCATGCATGTTGAATTTGATGATGATGGTGGTAGGATTTCACCCAAAAACAACATGCATGTTGTTAGAAGGTGAAATTCAATGATCAAAACCTAAATCAAATCCATCAACTTGAGTTTTACAAGTTTTAAAGATTCAAAACCACTTGCATTCAAGTTTTTCATTTAGAAACATCATTTTAAACAAAAATAAGTTCATTCATGGTCTTCACATCATAATGCATGTGATGAACATCAAGCTTAAAGGCTTGATTATCAAAGTACATTGTTAAGAATGCCCATAAAGGATTTATTCATAAATAAATATTTAATACTTCTTTTCTGCTCAAATCCGATTTTTCCTATAATCCAAACAACAAAATTAGATGATCTGGAAATTTCAGAAAATAACTCGTTTTTCTCGATTTATTGTAGTTTTTACAAGAAATTAGAGCAACAATTAATATAAAATACTTTTTATGGTTAATAAATTCTGGTGAATTTCATATATCACCTATGCACTGCGCAATGACTTTTCATGAAGTTGTATGAATTTCGAAGGCTGTTTTTTTTGTTGATTTCTAATTTTTTTTTATTGAAGAGTAATAAATAGAAGAATATAGTTATGAATGTCCAAAGCCATATTTAATAATTTTTACATCTTCTAGACATCACAAAGACTCCATGAAATTTTTTCCAGATTTTTCCAAGACAATTTCTTATTTTGCCCGATTTAATGAATGTTTAAGGGGTTAAATTGATGAAAAATAACTACACTTATCCAGAAATTATGAAACTTCATTATAATATCTTATATTACATATATATAATAAATAAAAGGTTTAGCGAATTTTAGCTGCTCTTTAATAATTTTTCACGAATTAATGCTTATTTAAATGAATAAAACAAAGAAAAATAGTTAAGCTATTTGAAAACCATCTTTGATATTTTTCCTAGCTTATATATGTTAAATAACAGTGGCACAAAATATTTGGAGATTTTTATAAACTGATTCCTATTTATTTTGATTTATTCTATAATAAATACATAAAAATCATAAAATTGAGTTAACCTGTTTGAAAATCATTTTGAGTATTTTTACCAGTTTATATACATTGTATAACAGTTTTAAAAAAATATTGAGAATATTTATTGTCTGTTTATTATTTTTCACAATTTTATGATGTTTTCAAGGAATTAAATGGTGGAAAATGGTTAAACATATTTAAAAATCATGAAAAATTACAAGAGGGTTCTAAATTATAATTAGAACTGAAATGTAAAGTTTGGAATTTTTTAGAACTGATTTGATTTAGTTTTGTATTTTTAGTTTGTAAAGCCCTTCGGAAAGTACTAAAATGCATTTCAAACAATAACACAAAATAGGATTTATCACTTGCAAATGTTAATAACTCAATTGGTATATGGAAATCTGAATTTTTAGAAAAGTATTTTCAACTTATACAAAACCTAATTTTGACAAAATATTGACATAATTTTATTGTAGAAATTAAGTATACTAGTGTTATATTTTCGACTAGAGTCTTACTAGTGGGTAACCTTATCGTAGGGAATCGGTAGTAGGACGTGAGGGAAGTTAGCTCAAGGTGTCACAAATACCTTCACGTATCATTGTGAGTATTCACGGCCCCCTCTATTTTCAATTTTTAAATTTTTTAGGGTAGAAAAGCATGTCCAAAAACTATTTATTGTTCATTGTATTTAATTTGACTTGTATCAAACTTGGTTGCTATATTTTGTTGTGTATGTATATGCTATTGTTAAATCATGAGGCCTTATCGCGTTTAAGTCCCTAGAATCAGTTCACATAACTCATTAACTCATTTGAGCCCATCGTCATTATAGATAACGCTATTAGGAGGTAGACAACTCCTCACTAGCACGATTCACTTGAGTGCATTTTACCATTATTTCTCCCTATGTTAGCGATAGACATAGCATTCAAGAGGGCATTCGGTCTTAGGCTTGGGCTGTGAACTCATGATTTGATCCTTACACACATACAAACTTTGTTTCTCATTATAGTAATGAATTTTTATTACTAGAAACTTATTACTTATCTTACCAACGAACTTGTTTGCTCTTTGTAGCAATAAACTTGTTTGCTCTTTGTAGCAATGAACTTGTTTGCTCTTTGTACCAGTTAACCTGTTTACTCATTTGAGCAACGAACTGTGTTTCTCATATTAGCAACAAACTTGTATTTATGGAAACTTTATTTCTAGTTTTAGTAACGAACTTCAATTCATGAAAACTTATTTACTTATTTCAGCAATGAACATTTGTTTATGGAAACTATTATCAATATTCTGATTTTCATGATTTTAAACTATATTATGTTATAAACCTGTGAGTACTCACCAACTATTTTTATAGTTGACGCTCGTTTTACACGCTTTTTCAGGAATCGTCTAGTAAGAGGCACGTAGAGACACAACATTTGTAGGGAGCATTTGCATGTGTTGATTTTCAAATATATTGTAATTTACTTTAAAATTTTGTTCAAACTCATAGTAAATTGTAATGCTTTTTAGTACTATGGTTGGTGTTGTCTTTATCTTTTGATATGAAACCCTTTGTACTGTCATGCCCCGTATTTCCGCTTTAGTGGGGTATGGCACAGTCGGACTGGTCAAATCGGTAGGGATTGTACTGCTATCACTACTATCACCCCGCTATCAGATCTGATTTGCTTTCAGTGTAATCATATGGGCCACAAGAAGGCCCATTGTCCGATTTTGGTTGTTACAGGACCGGTGTCGGCACCCGCTCCTGTGACTCTTCGGATTACTGATGGCCGCCAGGGTTGGGCAGATACGCCCGCGACAAAGAGCAGGGGTTTCCAGCTGACAACAAAGGAGGCGCTTGCAGCTCCCAATGTTGTGACGGGTTCGTTCCTTGTGAATGGTATCTCTGCTTTGGTATTGTTTGATTTGGGGGCTATCCGATCATTTGTATCTCTTGCACTTAGAAAGAGTTTTACTGGAGCTCCAGGGGAGTTGGATTATCCTCTATATGTTGAGATTGCTGATGATAGGTCTATTCGGGTTACGAGGGTTCATCGAGGTTGTACTTTCTAGTTATTCAGCGAGCAGTATTTGGTTGATATGGTTCCCATTCCTCTACGTGGGAACAAGTTTTAAGCCCGAATGGGGCAGTGATCAGCTGTGAGCATTATTTAGTTCGGGTTCGGGCCCTATATGGGGGTGGGGGGAGTTGGTGATTTAGGGTGAGAGACCACAACGTGGGCCGATTATGTGTTTTGTAGTGAGGGCTAGACGTTATCTTCATTAGGGTTGTTTGGGTTTTGTCACCTATCTCATGGATACGCAGGATAAGGGTAAGGTGACCGTGGATGATGTGCCTATCGTGCGGGAGTATCCAGACGTGTTCCTTGAAGATTTTCTAGGGGTATCTCCAGAGAAACAGGTGGAGTTCAAGATTGATTTGACTCCAGGTGCGACTCCGATAGCCAAAGCATCGTATTGGTTGGCTCCTCCCGAGATGTAGTAGATGTCTACACAACTGCATGAGCTGTTAGACAAAATATTTATTAGGCCGAGCAGTTAAGCTTGGGGAGCCCTGATTCTTTTTGTGAAGAAGAAGGACGGGTCTCATCGGATGTGTATCGACTATTGGGAGTTGAACAAGGTAATAATGATGAACCGTTATCCCATCCCGAGGGCTGATGATCATTTCGACTAGCTTCAGGGTGCATCTTGGTTCTCTAAGATTGATTTGCGATCGGGTTATCATCAGATGCGGGTCTGGGATGACGATGTGCAGAAGACAACTTTTCGGACTCGATATGGTCATTACGAGTTCGTGGTGATGCATTTTGAGCTCACCAATGCTCCAACCCCGTTCATGGATCTCATGAAATTCGTGTGCAGAATGATGTTGGATCGGTCTGTGATAGTATTCATTGATAATATCTTGGTTTATTCCAACACTTAGGAGAAGCATGAGGAGCACTTGAGGAAGGTGCTGGAGACCTTGAGGAGGGAGAGACTTTTCGCAAAGTTCTCCAAGTGAGAGTTCTGGTTACGTGAGGTTTAGTTTCTAGGCACCTTGTCAACCAGAAGGGTATTCTGGTCGATCGAGGTCGTGATGTAGTGGGAGGTTCCAAGGTCTCCATCTAATATCCGAAGCTTTCTTGGTTTGGCTGGTTATTATCGGAGATTCATTCAGGATTTCTCCAAGATCGCAAATCCCTTGACCCACCTAACCAAGAATTCAGTGACTTTTCGCTAAGGGCCTGAGCAACAGTGAGCTTTTGAGACTCTCAGGCAGCGGTTGTGTGAGGTGCGGATTCTGACCCTGCTGGGGGGTGTTGATGACTTCATGGTTTATTGTGATGCATCGACCACAAGTTTGGGGGAAGTATTTATGCAGTTGGGTCGCGTGATTGCTTACGCTTCGAGGCAGTTGAAGCCTCATTGGGAGAATTATCTGATGCATGATTTGGAGCTGAGGCCTATGGTTTTCGTCCTCAACATTTGGCGGCATTACCTATATGGGGTCCGGTGTACCTGTTGGATAAGGTGTCTAAGTCCATAACTATATTTAGTATGTACTTGACCTGGTTTGGCATGGTCCATTTGGGTTGCATGGCATCATAATAATTGGATAGACAAAATGAGAAAAGGACACTTATGGTTTGTTAATATATTATAAGTTCTAATATATTATTTAATTAGTATTGATCAAGAATTAATTTGGAATTAGTTTTGTGATCAAAAGGAGACTAATTAAATATATGGGGATTTATTTGTAAATCATTCATTCTTATGTAGTGGGCTTATGGTTCATGATTCACTAGATTAGGCTAGGACCCATTGGGTGCTCCATGGATGCTCCATGGAGGTTAAAACCCATGGATCATGGTGGAAATGAAATGTCATGCACATTAGGTGTTGGGTCAAAAAATATGGTTTATACTTTGCTTTTCTAGGAAAATATATTTTTCTATAATGTAATATGTAATTTTGTGGCTGTGTACGGCTGCACATGTGTGTGCGTCCACACACTGTGTACGGCCGTACACGCATGTATGGCTGCACACTCGTGTGCTGGTGGGAGTACTATTTATAGGATCTGATTTGTGTCAGATTGTACTAGTTGCTGAACAGTGCAGTGGGCGTACTTTCTCAAGGTGTACTTGACATTTATGATATAGATGTGTGCATGCTTGATGTTATCTTTCTTTTTCTCCTTCTGATATATACGTTCCCTACTATGCACAAGGTAGGCAGAAAACACCAAGAGGGAGATACACCAAAAGAAACTCTTCGAGGCCATATTTAGACAATAGCGACTGGAATGCCACGAAGGCCAAAAATTCAACTCCCAAGGCCAAGAAATCAAATCCCAAGGTCAAGAAGGGAATGTCGGCCAAGAATCCAAATCCAAGAGATGCTCCCATGAAGTCAAAATCAAAGCCATCTCAATGGCCGACATCAAGATCAAAAGAAAGTACTGAGCCACCCATCAGATCGAAAAAGAAATGGGTTAAACCCAACTACAAATGGGTTCCAAAGGCTCACTCTTCCAAATCTTCTAACGATTCTAATATTTCTACATCTTCTGTTTGTGATAAACAGGATATGTCATGAGAGAGAGTACCATGCAAGGATGAAAAAGGTCAACTTAGTTTCAAAATGGACTGGGTTCCAAAGACCAACTGATCCCGCTATGTGTCGGAACAGCTATGGAGGCATATCATCAAACTTCGGTTTCTTGGTAGTGCCTGTTCCTAGCACTTGATAGGGGACATCTCTCAACTGTACAACATTCAGAAATTTGTTTGAGAGTATGTGTCCTTTGCGGGAAGGGAAGAAAGGAAGTGATCACTCACGGGGTTTGTGCTTAATGACATGAAGAATTTTCGGATCTGTTCTGAGATTACGCATGTTGTTCTCAGACCTTCTGGATGCAAATTCAATCGGTGACTTACGGTTTGAGTTTTCTTCTCTATACTCTTGAGTTTATCTTAAGCTAATTCGCTTTAAAGACTAATTTTTGTTTTAGGATAGTTTAAATTTGCGCATTTACTTTTGTTTCTATCCTATGCACAAATTTAGGGGGAGAAATAAAAACAAAACAAAAAATAGAAAATTTTAAAAATAATCCAAAAACATTAGAAAATCAGAAAAACAAAAAGAAATTATGTTGGTTATGGAATGTGCTTGAGGGAGATGTTTTGGGAAGTGATATTAACAAGTGATAATGGGCAATCTGAGTCTGCGTAACGTACCCAAAGTTGAAGGGTCTATGCTCTGGTTTGATGCGTCGGTAGGCACGAAAGATTCTAAATGGACATGACTAGGCAGAGTTGAACTTAGGAATTCATAGACTCGACAAATCTTGACCTAGTTAGATACATTTAGCCTGACAATACGACGCTTGGATAGGTTGAGCAGGGAGATATATATGGGAATCTACTCGTCACATTAAATGAACTCGTATCTGGAACTGTGGTTTAACTTTTCCTCGATGTGCGGATTCTGTCCTTTATTCCGGTATTGATGGGGCGACTGGTAAATTCCGATGAATTAGGTCTGTAGAAAATTATTTTCTTTCTTTCTTACTGTTAGTCATATGTTGCCTCCTCCGCGTGATTGGAAGAGATCCGACCTGGACTTCAACATATGCAAATCTATTTCTCTGCATATTATATCTATGAAATTCTTCTTATCTGTTAGCCATATGATGTCTCCTTTGCGTGATTAACAATCTGACGTGGTACACAGCATATGCATCCTTCTACTTCTCAATCCCTCTAAAACTATAAGTAATAATAATCTAAATCTATCTTCTCTCCTAATGACTGTCTGCTCACCCGATGTAAGGAGTATTCTGGAAGTCCTTGATTACTGGGGCATATCAGGAAGCAGGAAACATGTTCTAGTACAATTAAAATTGAACACTCGAAGATTGTCTATAGATCTCGCTGCTCAATTTAGGTGGACAACAATATCCCTGGTCGTCGTCAGCTGAATGGTCCTTAAGAAATAGTATATAGGAACTTATGATCACTTTGTCTTACAATTATTAGTATGTCCTAAAAATTGTCACAATTTTTCGTGTTTAAGTGGACCACAATACCGGCGATCAACCAGACAAAGATGTGAATATGAAAGGTACCGACAAGTGGATTAAGGCTGTCTAAAAACTTTGATCCCAAAGTCATTCTTAAAGTTAGATATCATTTTGTTTTTGTTAAATTTGTTCATAGTTTCTTCTAATTTAAATATTAGGGGAGAATTAAAAAAAAACCAAACAAAAATCAGAAAATAAAAAAAAAATCCAAAAATAGTGTTATTTATCTTTTATTTATTGTTCAAGAAAATCAAAAATCCAAAAATATTTTTGTTTCTGTGCTAAAATTTTCTTTTAGTTTTGTTTTGTCTTGAATAGTGAATTCAGATGAAGATGAAGCTCATGGAGTTTGTGTCGAAGATCTCTGAGCCAAGGCTTCATCCGTGAGCATCGAAGAATTCGCATTCGAAGGAGCAAGAAATGAAGATTATTCTTTCAACATTCAGTCCTTCAACCCCAGAAGAAAGGTCAAGCTGACTTGAAGATTATGTCACAGATTGCATTGAAGCCTCCTCAATCAGTCTGCTGCTATCTATAAAGCTGCTGAAGTGATCCAGAAGATTCGTTCTCTCTGTTCTCTCTGAAGATTCTCAAGCTGAAAGCGCTATCTTTCAAGAATCAATACATCAAGCCTCCGCACCCAATGTGCGTTCAATGTCAAATTCTGCAGAAATCCCAACCACTCAAGATGAAGTCATTTATTGAAGATTCATATGTTCATCTTGATGCTGTGAAGCAATTTGAAGATTAATGCTGAAGCCAAGCTCCCAATGAAGATTAACAAGAAAAGCCAGCTACTTTTTAGGGGGAGTTTATTGGGCCAATTAGAAAAGAAAGCTTTAAACCAAGGGGGAGATTGTTGGGTCAAAAAAATATGGTTTATACTTTGCTTTTCTAGGAAAATATATTTTTCTATAATGTAATATGTAATTTTGTGGCTGTGTACGACTGCACATGTGTGTACGGCTGCACACCCTGTGTACGGCCGTACACGCATGTGCAACTGTACACTCGTGTACTGCTGGGAGTACTATAAATAGAAGAGTGCATGTGGGAGTGTAAGGCATGAGAAGAGAGAGAAAGTTAGAGAGAAGAAGTGTGTGTGAGAGAATCTATTGTAAGGAGCATCACTCAATATCATCAATACATTAGATTCATCTTAATTCTTCTTCTCATTCTCTTCTATTTTGATCTGAGATCATCCAATTGATTAGGATTCTGCCCCATCAATTGGATTTGATTGATACACAAGCAATTATGGGGACTTACATTAGGGTTTACATGGTGTAACTCTATATTTGGCACACTATATAAAGAGCCCCATGGCATGCAAAATCGGCAGTAAGACTAAAAGGGTGAGGGCTAACCGATTTTGTGATAAAGTGTTCTTCTCTCAAGTTATTCCAAGAGTTGTTGTGTTGTGTGAAACATTTGAGGCATCACATTTGGGGTGCTAGGCTCACAAGGTCTTGAAGGAATCCAAGCTACAAGAAAGGTATGTTATTCTACTAGTTTTTATATTACAAGTACCCCATGCCATGCTAGTTACGATGAAAACCTTGGAAAATCAAATTTGCATGAATATTAGAGAAAAAATAGATCCAAGGTTTCTAGGGTTGCATGTACACCATAGGAGTGTTAGAATGCTCAAAACCCATCAGTAGTATCGGAGCTTAGGCTTGCTTTCTTGATATTTGATGCAAAATGCTTGAAAAAAATTGATTTTTCTGCCCACTATTCAGTGGACTCGCCGAGTCCATGGAGGGACTCGACGAGCCCAAGCGAAAATGCATCCTACTCTTCGAGTTGGTTCTTACACTCGGCGAGTAGGAGCTCCTGTGTGCAAATTTTCGAGTTTTGCTACTGGCAATGGACTAGAATCATTACCCTAAACTCTTTTGGACTTATAAAACCTGTTTTTAATGGTGTAATGATTATGCTAATCCATTTTCAATGCATGTTATCAAAATTTCAAGTTTTATATGTGTTTATATGATTCTTGAAATTGTTGATATGAATATTCATGCTTATGAGTTTTAGTAAGATCATAGGAATTATGTGCAAATTCTTTGATGATGTAATTCTTGATCTAAGTGTAATTGATGGAGTCCATAATTCATCCTCAAGTTATGGATTACCAAAAGTCTTTTCTTTAAAGAGTCATTAAAGAACCATAGGTTACTTAAAATGAAGAGTCTTCATTTTAATAAACTATTCAACTCATAAGTTATGAACATGAAAGGTTTTGAATAGTTTCAAAACTTGCCATAAAGTTTTGGAATTTGTAAAGTCACTTTAGAAAACGTTAATTTCATACCCTAGAGTTATGAAAGTTAAAATTTAACCCTTATACTGTTGGATTAGGTGTCTAAGCCTATAACTATTTTGGTATGTACTTGACCGGATTATGAGCATGGTCCTTTTGGGTTGCCTTCAACATAGCAACTGATAGGATGAATTAAGGAGAAAGAGGCTTAATTATGATTTATTAATATATTATAAGAATAATATATTAAAAGAGAAATCATATTGTTTAATTAATATTTGTCAATAATTAATTAAGAATTAATTTTGTGGCTAAAAGAGATTAATTAAACTTGGGGGACTAATATTGTAATTATAAGATAAATGCATTGTGGGCTATGGATTCCTAATGGAAAGGGCATTGGATGAAATCTATAGGAAGCTCATATGATTTTCGTCCAATAGCCTTCTAGAAAGGTTCCATGGGTTGCTTAAGGCCTAAGCAGAGAATTAGGGTTTCAGCTAAAACCCTAGCAGCCCACACAAGTATAAGAGGACCCCTAGGGCTCCCAAAAACGTGGCTAAGCATTCCTTGGAGTATCTTGGACGTTTTTGGTGCCTCCTCCCTCTCTCCTAAGTCATCTTGTTACACATGGTGTTTGTGATTCCATTAGAGGTGCAACATATGAGGCACTAAGCTTTCAAGAGTTAAGATCAAGGAGATTTGTGTTGTTATTGCTACATAACAATCAAGGTAAGATCTAAACCTAATTCATATGTTGATTCAATTACTATATGCTAGATCTAGGGTTTATGAGCTTTGGATGATTATTGCATGTTCATTAGATAAACTAGATCCAAAGCTTTAGGGTTTGCATGTACACCATAGGATTGATGTAGTGCTCAAAACCCATCAGTGGTATTAGAGCCTAGGCTATTTGTTTGATATATTTGATGCTTTAAATAAATGTTCAAGCTGAAAATCATGAAAAACTACATTCTGGTGCCAGAACTCGCCGAGGTCACTAGGAACTTGACAAGTCCATCCCTGACTCGACGAGTATGTAGGTCTGATTGCTGTTTTTGCGCGATTTTGATCTGTTTTGGCTGTGGATAATTATCATAAACGTTTTTATTGATAAAATCTGATTTTTATTAATTTGGAGTGATTATCCTTACCAAAATAGAATATTATTGTAAATTAATTAGATAATCATTGCCTTATGTGATAAACTTGATTTATTTAAATTATTTGATGAATTATCTTGCAAGAAATTGAATTAGGTCATATTTAGATAATCACCCAATTATTTGATTAATTGAATTATTTGTAATTTGATCTAGATAGTTTTGAAATGTTTCAAAACTTGTCCTCAAGTTTTGGAATTTAAATTTTTTTATTAAAAGTTTTACTTTTAAAATGTTAAATTCTAAAACACTAGTTTTTTGAAAAGTTCAAATTACACCCTTATGGTTTTATTAAGTTAATTAAATGTATAATTAAAAGAGAGTTAATAAATCCATAATGATATGGTTTATATTTAATTAAATTAAAAGTATAATTTTCTTAAATTAGACCACATAGTATTTTACAAGTGTAAAATACACCCTTATACTATATAAAATTAAAAGTCTAATATATTATATATGTATAAGTAAAGAGTCAGTCTTACCGTTAGTAGGCCTCATTGACGAAGCAGGTCTATAAGGGGTGTTTAAGAAAGCGGCCTGTAAAATGACCGCCATTGGGTATCCATTCTTACCCACCACACTCTTGACGAGTGGAGGGTCGTTAGCCGAACGGGTAGGATAGGACACAACATTCCATTATAAGTATAATAAAGTACTAAGTAACTAAACACTTTTATAAATTCCCAAATCTTATGAAAAATGTGGAGTTGGTGCTATTCCATGAAATTACACTTTGTACCCTTGCTAAGATGTTAGTGGAGCGTGTGTGGTTAATCGGAACACTAATTGGGCTCTAAGCAAAGGTGGCAAAGGGTGACTCGATGTTTTTCATAGATTGATGGAGTGTGTGTGGTTAACCGACATGTCGATTAGGTGACTGTAACATTGGGGGCACCATGTATATTTGCATGGTTACCCACAACTTGTTTGTGATCCTCAGCATCCCAGTCACAAATGAAGGGCACACTCGAGATTTAAACATGCCATTGAAAAGTTCAACGAATCTCAAAAGATATAGGAGTTTCAGTTCATTTAAAACTTAATTTTCAATTTTCGGTTTTTCATGGTGGAAATTGGTAAATCGTCATTTACATACCTTCAAATGCTTCTGCTTTTTGGATTACGACATCCCTCTTTCATATTGTATGATATTGTGTTGGGTCCTAGCCTTAATATCCCATTTGGGTGTTTTATTATGGACTCAATCAACATACTTGAATTTTCTCCTGTTTTGTAGATGTCAAGGTCTGACAACTATGGTCTTCCTGAATCTGTTGGAAAAAGTTTTCCACTTGAAGATGATGTTTCACGATTGGATTGTAGAAATGGAAATCACTCTTCACTTCCTCCATCTCCTCCAATAATTCTCCCCGACCCACGTGTTTGAAGACTTGAAAAGTTCAAGGTCACTCAAGCCCAATTGGCGAAAAAGACACGAAGATGGAAAGTCGGTATGCGCTCATGTCTTGGATATGAAGTTGCATATTGATAGATTGGGAATGTTATGCGTCGATTTCTCGGAAAATTTGGGTGTTGAATTGGTTCTTCACTCACTTCCCGATTCATATGGTAAGTTCGTTAGAGAGTACTATATGATGGAACACGATGTGACCCTCATTGATTTGACTTATTTGCTTATTGTTACTGAATCAGAAATGATTTGACGCACTGGTTGAGCAAATTTGTCTGGTAAATCATTATCCAAACCTTCTATGGGAAATGGCAACATTGGAAGTCCAGAAAAGTTTTCTCTACACAAGAGAAAGGCTAAGTATGAGATAGTCCTATGTACCATTCCAAAAAAATCCATATGTTTCTACTGCCAAAAGAGAGGGCATTGGTTACGAAGCTGCCCTGACTACCTGAGAGATCTAAGAGATGGGAGAGTCAAGATGCATGACTCTGCTTTAGGTTAAATCCACTATCTAACTCTAGTAAGTTTTCTATTTTTTTGATTCTGAATACATGATGTGATAATATTACATTTTGATGTTTTGTAGGATCGAAGAAAAGAGAAGAAGCTTAAAGGAAGAAGTGAGCTGAGTCTGATCGCGAAGAAATGGATTTCGATCGCATGATTCGATGATTGGATTTTAAGCTGCTACTTAGAATTATGATAGATTGCTTAGGAATATGTAATAGCATAGTTTTCGTTTGACTTTTCGGTGTAAGGGCAAGTTTTTCCGCACCTTTTTATAAATAAAATAAATTTTGAGTTTTGTCGTATTTATATATCCTTGCAATGTTATTTATGAAAATTGATGTTTGTGTGTTTCTATTGTAAGAAATATTAAGTGGATGTGATTCTTAGTTATGTTATTTATGGTAGTGTCATAATTTTTCTAAGTAAGGAAAGATTCCCATCGCCTAAGTCTCAATTGGACAGAAGCTTGGAATTATATGATTTGAATCATGTGATGTATGGAAATCTTGGTACTTAGGAAATTGAGACTAATTCCTTGATCACACAAGTATGTGAGTCAAGTGAAGGACTAAAGGACTAGAACACAATGTTGTGCATTGGTCAAGTCCACCACAAATAGCAATAAGACTATTCGTCATGATTTACTAAAATCTAGTAAATATGGTTATGCTTACAAGATTAAGTATAATTCTGAATTATTGAAAAGTTTCAATAATAGCATAACGAATAAGAAGAATCAATTAGGCAGAAAGATAAAAGTTTCTCCAATATGAAAAGATGGGAGAGTACTTTAGTATCATGTTTTATGATCGTCTTATTG
Organism: Lactuca sativa; assembly: GCF_002870075.4. Lineage (NCBI taxonomy): Eukaryota > Viridiplantae > Streptophyta > Magnoliopsida > Asterales > Asteraceae > Lactuca > Lactuca sativa. Next base: position 258,976,402 of record NC_056630.2, read on the forward strand.
ATTGTGAAACCATATCACAATTGATCCTCTAGGTAAACCTTACTACACTGGTATGGATAAGAAGAGGAATTGAAAATTGTTGAAATGGTTAAATCAATAAGTGAATCATACTTCGTTCCAAAATCATGTCTTAGAGTCATACTCCAAGATTGTGACTTGAGTGACACATCTTAAGAAGTTTTAAGACACTCATCAAATGTAGAGTAGAAAATTGTTTTTCTTACTCTTGCACGTTTGAAATTAGTAAGTTGTGATGTCTTGGATAAGACAAAGCCGACTAAGACCAATTGTGTGTAGAAGTTTGTCTTGATAAGAATCCGCACTAACTCTTGAATATTTGTTTGCCAAGAAATGTTTCTTGACAAGAGAATCTTATATGTCAAGAGGTCAGTGGAAGTCTAAATGATCTTGAAAAGGTTCAAGAACTAATCAAGAGTAAACCTATTAGACACTAGCACACGACTTGAGGTTTGCAACCTATCGTGTTGACAAAATTTTTATTTCTATGCCATTCCAGTAAAGTTACTTATGCATATGAGTTCTACGAGTTCTCAATTGACTGCGTAAGTTGTGATGTCTTGGATAAGACAAATGCCAACTATGACCAATTTTGTGTAGAAGTTTGTATTGATAAGAATCCGCACTAACTCTGGAATATTTGTTTGCCAAGAAATGTTTCTTGACAAGAGAATCTTATATGTCAAGAGATCAGTGGAAGTCTAAATGATCTTGAAAAGGTTCAAGAACTAACTTGGCAGTTAATAGCGTCGAGATCCCGGTGGGATCTCGTTTCGCGGGTGTTTGGAAAATTGCGGTTTCAAATATCGTTCAAAAATATCGGAGCCGGGATTATCGTCGGTATCAGCCACGATTTGACCGAGTTTTGAAAACCGATATCCCACTTTTTTTCCGATATTTGAGTATTTGGGCTTTTTTTACATATTTATTAAAAACATAAGTTATTTATATGGATCAGCCCACATCTTCGAATACTATAAGCCCAAGCTCCTTTTCTTAAGTCGTGACCTAATCAGATATTGGAAGAAATTGGAAACAAGTCAACGACAAACATATTTTTCCATGCCTGCTACAACGGTGTTGTTCTTGCTAATGCGATCGATCCCAAATCCGCCATCAAAATAAGTGATGAGAAGATTAATCAATGCCACAAACGACTCAAAGAAGTAAGCATCTTATTCCTTTAAGAAACTCTGACTCTTCCTTCCCCCATCCCCATTAAATCCTAATTTTGTTGGTGTATATATATTGATTGATACTGTATGTTTATCGAATGCTTATTACCTATTAATGCTAGTTGCTAGTTGCTTCTTGTATATTAATTTAATTCTCATTGTTACGTGTTTGTTTTTTTGGAAATTGGAACTTGGAACCAGCAAATTATATAACAACTCAATTAATTTGTAATGAAACCTCAATTAATGCATTTAAGTTGTAATTGTAATCAGACCGTAGTTAATGCATTTAATTTGCATCTGTTTTGTGCAACAGGTTACTGTTTTTACCTGTAAACATGGAAGGTCAATCTTCACATGCTTCAACAAACCCAACAACTACTACTACTACATCATCAGATGCTGGTACTAGATGTTCAAATGGAGATATGGCTAGGGAGTGGGGAGTCTGGAAAGATCCCACAAAAAAAATTGAATATGTGGTGCACTCTTTGTGACAAAAAAATATGTGGAGGAATCACACGGTTGAAGTAACACCTTGCTCATATACCAGGAGAAGTCTCCAAATGCCCTAACGTGACACCGGTTGTAATGAAAAAAGTGTTTGCATCGATACAAGAAGAAGAAAAAAAAGAAAAACAAAGAAATATAGAAATTCTAAGATCATCAAGCACAATAGGATTATCTGATAACGAGGATGAAGAAGATGAGATACGAGTCAGGGATGATGTCACACCCCGAAAACCAAAGGCGGAAACATTTTCGGGGCGGACTCCACGTTGAGTATCAAATCCAATGCACATAGTAAGCAAAGTAAACAACCATTACATTACATATAAAAGTTTACATTTGTTCGAAAGTAAATTATACAAGTATGATACATAGTATATATGAGCAAAAGTAAGACGTGTCTTCTATGCACTCCGTCTTCGCCAAAAGGGATCATCGGGTACCTGTCTAATGTGGACCTGAGAATACAAACAGTTTGAAAATCAGCATAAAGCTGGTGAGTTCATAAGATGTTTGTTTTCTGAAAAATGTATAAGTTTCCTTTAGTTTTCTAAAAAGGTTGCTATCCAAGAAAATCCCATATTTTCTTATGTAAAACAGTTTAGTTATCATTTATTACCAATTCGATTACATGTTGTATATTACCCCAGGAAAATCCCATATTTTCCTAATAGTTTAATTATCCATTCATTTCTTAATTCGTTTATGAGTTGTTATGTTATCCCAGGAAAATCCCATATTTTCCTAAGTGTAAGTTTGGTTAAATATCACAGTGTATAGTTTAATACATAAAATTATATATTGAAAATCATGGGATTACGATCCCGAACTAGATATAAGATAGTTTGATATACACGAAACTATAGATAGATATAGATTGAAAACCATGGGACTATCATCCCGCACTAGATATAGATTGAGAATCATGGGACTATCATCCCGTACTAGATATAGATTGGAAATCATGGGATTACCATCCCGTACTAGATATAGATTCTAACCATGGGACTACCATCCCGCACTAGATATGTAATATGTATATATGCTGAAAACCATAGGAATAACATCCTGCACTAGATACAAAATCTATAGACTGAAAACCATGGGACTATCATCCCGTACTAGATATAGGAACTATAGATAGAAAATAGATATAAAATCAAATCAAAACCGTGAATAAACTTATATTAATACGTATTGTGAGTCGGGTAACCATGCTAATACAACAACGAGACCTCCTTGACGTTTGTCAGACGTCGGACGATATCCAGAATTTGTCACCCCAGGCGTGCCCGCCTAACTGTAGCTAGCAGTTTAGATGTGGGATTGTTAGTCCCGAATAGATCTATTCACAAATTCCACGCTCTCCCTCCAGGAGACTCTGGTTACACTTCCGGGGAGGATTTACAGATGACCCAAAGGGCAATGACGAATCTCACAAGGTAGTATTACATTATTCATGGTGTTTTCAAACGTCATCAAACATACCAATCATTATGAAACATAATACAGTGAAAACAGTTATATATGATGAAATTATCTGGAAATGCATTCTAAATGAAACAGAGATAAACTGAATCAGACATAGTTTATTTATTAACATTACTTGAAATCCGAATTCATAAAACGAGTACTGGAAATCCCTAATTATTCCCATAATAATTTGATTAGTTTGATTGTTTCCTTTACTGAAATCTATGTAATTATAATTGATAAAACATCCCTTATGCTCAGCATAATACATAAGGGGTAAAATATCTATAAGTTTGCAAGATATTTATTCAAATACATCAATTTTAGGTTTTGAAAACATTTCTATTTTGCTTGTATTTCCCCCTGAAAACATTGAAAAACCATTGAAAAAGGGTAGGGGTATGAACTCACCAGACGAGAAAACGCGACGAATTGAATGCTAAGCGTTGGTTCGGGGCTTAATCACACGCGAGGTTCCTATGTAATATGAAATGGTATACAAATGTATCTAATTAGACTTTAAAACACTAATTAGATATGATAATACACTCCAATGAGCGAAAACACTTCAAATCAAGTGTTTGGAAGGACCCGGGTGGCATTTAAGGACACATAAAGCTTGGGTATGGAGTTTACTCTTCAAGAGTAAACTCACACAAGATTTTTCGGCCCTAATGTACCATTCCCCATGAGTTTATGGCCGTAAACTCATGGTGGTGTGTTTTATGATTCTAAATGGCAAGATAACACTTGAGGAGGGTTGGTATGAATTTATCTAAGGCATGGAAGTGGATTAAATCACCAAGAACACCGTTAAAGGGAGTTTACAGCCCTAAACATGGAGTTTACGGCCGTAAGCTCCTATACCCTTCTTAGATTGATGATTTAATTGCCTTAGACCAATCACATGTGATTCAAACAATTTTTACAAGCCTTAGGATGAATTTTGGGCACCATTTGACTTATCTTAATGAGTTTACGGCCCTGGAACCTATCCTTGGGGGATTATGGCTGTAAACTCTCAAATGAAGAGTTTTTATTATGTTTAAGGTCCCCAAATTGATTTTGGTTGGTTCTAGGATTTATTCCAAGGCTAATGGTGTGTTTAGATGGCTTTTAAACACTTGGTTTTGAGTTTACTCTCCATGAGGATGAGTTTATGGCCCAAGCATGATCTTGGGCAGTAAACTCATGTTTACTCCTCAAAAATGATGATTAGGGTGTTCTAAGTCCGAATTGGTTAGCCACAAAGTCATATCTAAGTCCCAAAATTGGTTTGGAGGGGTTTTAAGGCACAAAAACCCACTTATTATGTGTTTACGGCCCAAGAATGCTCCAGGGCCGTAAAATCATGTTTGAGGTTCATTTTCATAGATTAAACTCAGATTTGAAGGCTAATGAGGTTGAACAACAAGTTAGGGAAGTTACCTTGAAGATTTTAAGCCTTAAATTGATGTTTTGGACCTAGATCTTTGGTTTGAGAAGAGAGGTTAGAGAGAGAGAGAGAGAGTAGTGAGAGAGAGAAAAAGCTTCAAATGGAAGCTTAATCATCTTTAAATAGAGTCTAAGATTTGGACACGGTGGAATTCTACCCGATACCGACGTTAGACGGGGCTTTTGGTCGCACCCGATTAAGTTGTCGTAACCCGGCGAGGACGTTTCTAAAAATTTTCAAATAAACATTTTGGGCCAATTTCATGAGTTCCTAAGGGATTTGGACACTCATGAGATTAAAATAAACATATAAATTAAATAATTTAGCCCAAAAACGAAATCGGAATGAATCGCTAAAGACAGATTTTACTGAAGAAATGGGTTACGGCGATGGACAAACTTCGGGTTGTTACAGATGATAGTAAGAAAAGAAAGTTTGTAAGTTCTAGTAATGTTTGCGGTCCAATTGATTGTGTTTATAAGAGCGATCGTGGAAAAGCACATCAAAGCACGTTGGATAAAAACAATCCAATCAAAGAGAAGCTGAAGAGCATTGCTTGGAAAAAGTTTGCGATTTGGGCTTACACGGTTGGCTTACCATTCAGTGCCGTACGTGATGAAAGTTTCCAAGATGTAATTGATTCCATTGGAGATTATGGAAAAGGTAATTAAGTAATCCCTTGCTTTTTAAATTAAACAACAAGTTCAATTGTCATCGTACAATGAGTGATTAATATTTAAAAAAAGTAATCACTTTAATCATATATTTATTGATTAATATTTTAATATTTACTAACTAATTAATTATATCTATCAATCTTAGGTATGCCCGCTCCAAGTTACCATAATGTTCGGGTGACATTACTAAAGGAGGTGTTACAAGATACTAATAAGTTTGTGGACTCATTTCGGCCACAGTGGCAGAAATACGGATGTAGCATTATGTCCTATTTTTGGACAAATGGAAAAGGAAGGGCATTGATAAAATTTTTAGTGAATTGTCCAACTGGAACCGTATTTCTTAAGTCAATTGATGCATCAGAGCATGTGAAGGATGCTCAATTAATTGTGAAGATGATTAATCAGGTGATTGAAGATGTTGGCGAGGAAAACATTGTTCAGGTCTAATGATTTCTTATCTTGTTTCTTATTTTTAACTTCCATTTACTTGTACTAATTAAATATATTTTTTTCATTTCTTGTATTTTCTTATAGATAACGGCTCAAACTATAAAGCTGCGGGAAATTTTTTAGAAGAACAACATCCAAAGTTGTTTTGGACTCCATGTGCAGCACACTGTGTGAACCTTATGATACAAGATCTCAGGGAAAAAATAAAAAAGATAAAGGGTGTTTTGACTGATGCAAGATTGATTGTGGTTTACATTTATAATCATGGAAGAATTTTGAACACGATGCGAAAGTTGACCAAGAATAAAGAGTTGCACAGGTCTTGTATAACTAGGTTTGCCACTCAGTACTACACTTTATAGAGTATACATGAGAATCACCATCATCTTCAAGTGTTGTTTGTTTCTGAACAATGGACAAAAAGTGCATTTGTAAAGAAAGCTATGGGAAAGAAGGTGGAGAGGATAGTTGCAAAGCAAGCATTTTGGGACGATGTGTATTTCTCTTGTCAAATATTTTCACCTTTGGTAGATATGATTCGGTTGGTTGATAGGGAAGATCAACCGTGCATGGGTTATACCTATGATGCAATGAGTCGAGCAAAAGAGCAAATAAGCAAAAATCTAAAAGGTGGGCCTAATGCAAGGATGGAGAGTACAGTTTTGTCTAAAATTCAACAAAGATGGCCTGACCAACTTCATCATCCTTTACATGCAGGTATAAAACTTCACCTATTGATGGAAATTAAAAATTAATTTTATTGTTTGGTTTTAATATTTTAATGAATGTGCAGCTGGATGTTTTCTTAATCCTGCCATTTATCATGGAGAAAATTCAGAGATTGAGAAAATTAAAGATATAGTGACGGGACTATATGTTGCCATCAACCGTCTTGTTCCCGATGAAGATGAGAATGATCTTTTAAGACAGCAATTGGATATCTACATTGATTCAGAAGGCTAATTTGGATCTGCATCCGCTAAAAGAAGTAGAATGAAAGTTACACGATGTAAGTAAAAAAGTATAATGCAATCAATTCTTATTATTTCTTATTTTTTATTAACTTATGTTTATTTATAAAATATAGATATTTGGTGGCATTCTTATGGGATCGACACTCCTTTGCTTCAAAATTTTGCTATCAAGGTCCTTAGTCAAACGTGTAGTGCTTCACCTTGTGAACGCAATTGGAGTACATTTGACAATGTAAGTCCTTTTAACAATTTTTTTTATAAACTATAGATTACATTAGTTTAATTGAAAGTTTGAAACTCTAACTAACTTTTCATATTGCTTTTCTTTTAGTTACACTCCAAGAAAAGGAATTGTCTTTTACAGCAAAAACTCAATGACCTTGTGTTTATCCAATATAACACAAGGTTACAAAGGAGATTTGAATTACTAAAAAGCAACAAAACTGATCCTATTTTGTTGAGAGATGTAGAGGAAAATGATGAGTGGATGATACCGACAGAGGCTGAACTTCAAGACTTTGTGGATGCACGTGATGGTCTTCTTTGGTCAGATGTGCGAGAAGCGATGGGAGGAAATGTAGACATCGGGCCTAGTACGAGGAGCAAAAGGGAGCGTTATAGAGATGATGATGATGATAATGACCAGACTAGAGTTGAACTGGAATATGATGTGTATGTGGACCTTGATGTAGAAGTGAATGCATTAGACGATGTTGACTCGGAAGCCGAACCAGTAGACTGCGATTGATCTTTTGTTTGGAAATTTGATTTAGACTCTTTTAATATATGTTATGTGGATGTGGACCTTGTATAACTATGTTATGTGTTTTTACATTTTATATGACTCTTTGTGATTTTATATATATATATATATATATATATATATATATATATATATATATATATATATATATATATATATATATATAAACCGCTATCCCACCGCGAGAACCGCTATTTTAAATTGCGGCAAGTGACCACGATAAGATTTTGGACCTCGATAACTGCATAGAGAAATAATCAAGAGTAAACCTATTAGACAGTAACACACGACTTGAGGTTTGCAACCTATCGTGTTGAAAAAATGTTTATTTCTATACCATTCCAGTAAAGTTACTTATGCATATGAGTTCTACGAGTTCTCAATTGACCGCATAAGGGCAAGCACCTTGTTCAATGATAGTACGTTGACTAGTATAGGTGAGCTGCTAAATAACTTGGAAGCAATGGTGGGACCCTTGATGGAAAGAAATTAAGAATGAACAAGTTCTGTCCATAAGAGTTTGGATTTGACAGAAACCTTATCATATGATTATGGTTATGACAAATTCACATGGATAAGAGCACATACACCATAAAATCTAAGTGTCATAAGGTTTCTCTCCTTCATGAAAATGATTGTGAGGAAACGCTTTCACTAGGAAGATTTTAAGGAGTTAGCTATTGTGTAAATTGCATTCTCAAATTCAATTATGATTACGACATCCCTCTTCATAGTTTGAATTGTGGGATTTGGCAATTAGTTTAAACATTTAAGACTTATTGCTATAAGTGTTGAAATTGTTTAGACACATATATAAGCTTTAAGTAAAGGTGTGTAAGGTTGAGAAACTTAGATAAAGGCTTATCAAAGCGTATCGTATTAACAAATATGAACTTTGGAAGTCAATAAGTATTGATTTCTAGAAGTCCAAATGTTTTCTGAATACATGTCAAAGCTAGTGGGAGCATAAATGTTATGCTAGTATGGATATAATTATCATGTTAGTGGGAGCATGATTATTATTTTAGGTATTGCAAGTTAGCAATATTAATTATAGGAAACAAAGTTTTAATTTGCAAAGGTTGAATAGTTGTTTTGCTATAATTAAGGGAGAGAATATTATACTTCGTTTCGAAATCTAAAAGCTTGGATCGAGAAATTTTAATCAAATTTAGTCAAAAGACATATATGGACGTTATGTTGAAAAGATTCAACTTAAAAGGATTCTATATATGGCAATATCATAGCAAGGAACTGGTAAAGTATCACGTTTGCATTATGATTCATGTCCCATGCGCTTCGGGTATAGGATCGATTGTATATGCAGTAATATTCGACCATTCTAGAATTTTCCAAATGCCTAGGGAATTAAGAGGGAAAAGGGACTAGAACCGGATTTGAATAAAATAATTAAACAACTGTCAAGTACAATCTAAGGTTCGCCAAGGATTGGTCACTTGTGGGCAGTTGGAAGTATAGTAACGAATGGACCATATTGGCATTATTATGATTAGATATGATTCTATTAATAATGAGTTGTCGTATGGCAAATATGGAAATGTTTCCATACTGGTAGTTGAATATCAAGAAACTATGTCTAGATTAGAAACTTTTATGTAAGAAGGATGTTCAAAGGAATATACTTTGAATGTGAGACTTCACATCTATGGAATTGTATTGTAACAATCGCCAATAGAGAACTTTGTAATTTCATTGGCAAAGTCTTGGTGACTTTTGTGCAATAAGATTACAAAATGATCATTGCATAAAATGTTAGAATCTAACATGTTCTAGTAGTGGCGAGAATTTTGTGTTCTTACACTAACGATAAGGATTAGGAGTTGTGAAAAGAGTATCATTAGAAATGTGTTAAATTGATATATTTCACAAAGTAAGGACCATAGGTAAACATAGTGTGCATGTTTGGTGCATGGGACAACTGTTGTTATAATTCAAGTAATAAGTTGATTACCCGAAACAATGAATAATGAGTAATCAATATGGTGATTAAATAAAGGTGTCTTATTTATACTCAAAATTTTGGGGCCATATGGGATTAGTATTATTCTTGTGTTTCACTTTGTATGTTTTGACTTCCTGAATAATAAGATTATTCAAACCATCCGCAGTCGATCATACTTTGGAAGTAGGTATGAAAGAAGACTATCATGAATCTGACTGTAGATTGTCTAAAGTGTTTTAGACACAACAAAAGTTTGCTGCAGGGTTCATGAGTACTCATATAAGATTAGAGCATTGGATTAAACCCATGCTCACGTGAATCACTTCATGGATTTTATCACGGGTGGTTAGTGAGACGATAATATCTTATATTCTTGAAACCGAGACGTGTGAGTTATATTTTGCAAGTCAGTTGCACATTGATAATATGTAAACGCACCAGTAACTTGGTGTTATAAAACATATTGTTGTGTGTGATTTGATGAGTAGGTATAAGCAAGCATTGAGTCAAAGTTTATCCGTTCCTTTTACCCAAAGTAGGTTAAAAGTGATATATGTGGGCCCCTCGATGATTTAGTGATGACACCAAAAGTGTTTGGCCAAGCCGAGACTGAGTTGATGTGTTCAATTATAGTCTGCTATCAGTCGTCATAAATCGGAAATCGGGAAACAACACATGAACAGAGAGTATGATTAAAATCCATGTCCTAGTTCATACGATATCTAGAATGGAGTAATATATGATCCCTTATCTAAAGGACACGTTTCTGATAAGATCAGAGTTCGACAGAGACTTTTGAAAGCTACGATTGCTAATCAGGTTCTGAAGTCACATGCAATATAATTATTAGACTTATCCAAGTGGGAGACTGTTGGATTAGGTGTCTAAGCCTATAACTATTTTGGTATGTACTTGACCCGATTGTGAGCATGGTCCTTTTGGGTTGCCTTCACCATAGCAACTGATAGGATGAGTTAAGGAGAAAGAGGTTTAATTATGATTTATTAATATATTATAAGAATAATATATTAAAAGAGAAATCATATTGTTTAATTAATATTAGTCAATAATTAATTAAGAATTAATTTTGTGGCTAAAAGAGATTAATTAAACTTAGGGGACTAATATTGTAATTATAAGATAAATGCATTGTGGGCTATGGATTCCTAATGGAAAGGGCATTGGATGAAATCTATGGGAAGCCCATATGATTTTCGTCCAATAGCCTTGTAGAAAGGTTCCATGGGTTGCTTAAGGCCTAAGCAGAGAATTAGGGTTTCACCTAAAACCCTAGCAGCCTACACAAGTATAAAAGGACCCCTAGGGCTCCAAAAAAACATGGCTAAGCATTCCTTGGAGTATCTTGGACATTTTTGATGCCTCCTCCCTCTCTCCTAAGTCATCTTGTTGAACATGGTGTTTGTGATTCCATTAGAGGTGCAAGATTTGAGGCACTAAGCTTTCAAGAGTCAAGACCAAGGAGATTTTTGATTGTTATTGCTACATAACAATCAAGGTAAGATCTAAACCCTAATTCATATGTTGATTCGATTACTATATGCTAGATCTAGGGTTTATGAGCTTTGGATGATTATTGCATGTTCATTAGACAAACTAGATCCAAAGCTTTAGGGTTTGCATGTACACCACAGGATTGATGTAGTGCTCAAAACCCATCATATAATTTATAATATTATAAGTTAATAATATATATATATATATATATATATATATATATATATATATATATATATATATGTGTGTGTGTGTGTGTGTATTTATGTATGTATGTATGTGTAAGAGCAAGTCAGTTTTACCGTTAGTAGACCTCATTCACGAAGCCGGTCTATAAGGGGGTATAAGGTTGTTGCCTATTAAATGGCAGCTTAATATTCCTTGACTGGTGGAGGGTCGTTAGCCGAACGGGTAGGACAATGACTATAATTCTCATTAAAAGTATAATGAAAAAAAATATAAAGTAACTAAACCTTTTATAAATTCTCAATCTTAGTTACTTTAGGAAAATGTGAAATTGGTGCTATCCCTTGAAAATTACACTTTGAACCTTACTAGGTCGTTAGTGGAGCGTGTGTGGGTAACCGACATACTAACATGGACTAGTAAGAGTGGAAAAGGGTGACTTAATCGTTATCATGGATCGGTGGAGTGTGTGTGGGTAATTGACACATTGATTAGGTGATAAAGATTAAGGGTACCAAGTTAATTTTCATGGTTATTCACACGTTGTTTGTGATCCTCGGCATCCCAGTCACAAACTTGAGAGGGCACAATCGAGATTTAAACATGCCATTGAAAAGTTCAATGAATCTAAAAAGAATCTAGGAGTTTCTATCCAATTAAAACCTAATAATTTATTTTGTTTTTTATGGTGGAAATTGGTGAATCGTCATTTGCCTACCTTTAAATATTTTATAGCTTGGATTACGGCATCCCTCTTTCAAGTTATATAGTATTGTGTTGAGTCCTAGCTTGAATATTACATTTGGGTGTCTATCCTATATCTAATATAAACTTTTCTTTCTTCTTTTCAGATGTCTTCCAACAATGCTGTTTCTGGCTTAAACCCTACCGACTCCTTCTCTCTCATGAGCCTTTGTGGGAGAGTCATCTTTGATGGTTCAAACTTTAATGATTGGATCAGGAACATCAGGATGGTCACGCATTACGAGGACAAGGAATATGTCCTTGACAAGGAGTAGAAAGAAATTGATGAGTCTACTGCTACTCCAGAGGAAATCGCTAACTTTAGGGCATAAGAGAGAGATGCTACCAAAGTGGCATGTATCATGTTGGCCACAATGACAGTTGAACTCCAGAAGTCCTATGAGGACTTTTACCCTTTTGAGATGCACATGGACTTGATGGACCACTACCATCAAAGTGCTCGTCAAGATAGGTATGAAATCATATCTTCCATGATAACAACCCGAATGAAGAATGGTGAATCCATGACGGGCCACATGCAGAAAATGCAAAGGTTTGTGGACCGTCTAATAAAGTTGAATGTGAACTTCCCATAGGAGTTGGCTATTGATATCATGACTCCTTACCTACTTGTTATGATCAGTTCCGAATGACCTATCACATGAACAAGGAGGAGATCACACTCAGCAAACTTCAAGGACTTTTGAAGACTGCCGAAACCGGTCTCTAGGGTAAATCGGTTGTTACTAGTCCTACTCCTAACACCGCCCCTGTTCTAGCAATCGGGAAAAGTAGAGGGAAGAAGAGGAAGACCCCGTCGAAGGGTACCAAGGAAAAGTGTCTTGATGGCTCCTCTTCAAGTGGAACCAAAGGTGGTTCTGTCACTCCTTCTTCTAACCCAAAGGAAGCTCAATGCTTCTATTGTCAGGAAAAGGGGCATTGGAAACGAAATTGCCCCAAGTACCTGCAAAATGTTAAGGATGCGAAGGTCAAACCTACCCATGCAGGTATTTACACTATATTGTCTATAACTCAATACATTCTAATTCTTGGGTTCTTCATACAGGTTGCGGTATTCATATATGTTCTAATTTGCAGGGCCTAAGAAGAAGTGAGGACGTGGAGCACGAAAAGATAAACTTGATCATGGGTAATAGGAAAGATTCACCTGTCACCAAGATGTTGGATTAGGTGTCTAAGTTCATAACTATTCCTGGAATGTACTTGACCCGATTAGCATGGTCCATTTGGGTTGCATGGCATTACAACATTTGGATAGACTAAATGAGAGAAAGGACACTTAAGGATTATTAATATATTATAAGTTCTAATATATTAATAATATTATTTAATTAGTACTTCTCAAAGAACTAATTTGGAATTAATTAAGTGATCAAAAAGAGACTAATTAAATATATGGGGTTGATTGTGTAAATCATCTATTCTTGTATAGTAGGCTAATGATCAATGGTTTGCATGGATTGGGTTAAAACCCATAAGGTTCTCCATGGATAGTCCATGGAGGTTACAAACCCATGGATCATGGAATCTGCAAAGCCATGCAATTAGGGTTTACATGGTGTAACCCTACTTGTGCCACAACTATATAAAGATCCCTAGACTAGCCAATTTTGAGTGATAAGTGAACTTCACTCAAGCTTATTCCAAGTGTTGTGGTGTTGTGTGAGACATTTGAGGCATCACACTTGAGGTGCTAGGCTCACAAGGTTCTCAAGGAATCCAAACAACAAAAAGGTATGTCCAACTGATCAAAGTTAGTGTTTTTAGTATCAAAGCATTTTTTGGGAACTTTATTAAACTCATGCATAACACCACCGCAAACTGAAGCTTCAATGGACTCATAACAATAAGGCTTTGTAGGATCACCCTTTTCGAGACCAGTAGGATCACCGTATCTTAGTCAAAGAATACTTTGAATTTGTCTTTGCTTCTGCATTTCCTTTCTAAAGCCAACTTCTTTTCTTCTGCAGTTGGTTCAGTATGGGTTCCTTTTCCTTTCCTTTTCATGTCTTCTGTTGATGGGGATGGCTTTGAACTTGATCCACCAGCAGATGAACCAATAATAACCCCTTTTGTCAATGGCCTTGTTGTGATAGAAGTAGAAGTTATTGAAACCGTGGATTTGGGCAATGATGTAGGAATCTCTGTTCACATAACCTTCCCAAAAACTTTTCCATCATCTTCATCTTTAGATGAACCATTAACAACAAATTTTGACAAACCCATACCAACACTCGATCTTATGCTAACACTCCTTTCTCCCCCTTGCACCCCTATGTGAACAGGTGGTTCATCAGTTGACATTAGATGAACAAGCTTCATAAGTGGGGCTAATTTAGCCTTGAGTGTGGACCCTAAAGAAAAAAGCTTTTGGAATAAGGATTCTGGAGTAATCGAAGACTGTGAAGTAGACCCAAGTTTCGAAACTAACTCTGTCAAACTGCCTAAGAGTTCTTCCAAATTTGCAAAACTTTGAGTACTAGACATAGACTTCTTATCAACTTTGGGAAGTAAAGAATGTTAAGATTCAACAACCTTAGTCACAGCAACAACAATAATATCCACCTTAATGTTAAGAGATGAATAATTGTGATCAAGCTCTGCAACCACCTTTTCCATATCAGAACGAATCTCCTCAAGCTTCAAATTGACTTCCTCTCTTACTTTCTTTACAGCTTCAACAAAAAGAATGTGTTGTTCTTTGGCAACTGCCCGTAAATCCTTTACTTCATGATTAAATGATTTAGACTGATGTTTCACACTCAGTTCATTATTTTTATCCATTTAATCCATCATGGCTTTCAACCGAAGTTCCTGAGACTTGATCATAACATCGATTTCAATTCCGGAGACACTATGTCAACTCCCAGCATCAGTGTGAAGCTGTAGTAATGAATTGAGTTTGTGATTAAGAATCTTGAACTGCTTACCAGACATAAGCATATGTTCTGGTATGTTCTCCTCCTCAGGATCAAATTGGATATCGGCGAAAGAAACCATATAATCATCTTCCTCTGTGGTATCATCCGGAATGGATTTAGGTCCTTCAGTGGATTTAGAAGGAAATAAAGATGTGATGGGTTGATTCAGAATGTGTTGATAAGTGGGTGAAGTTTTGAATTGAGGTAATGATGTAGAAATAGGTGAATGAAATGGTGGTAGCGAAGTGGTTGGATCAATACCAGATGCTTCGAATGTGGATGAAACAATTATAGAATCCAAATTACCTTGAGCTTGAGATGTCGACACCCCATCACCCATATTGACATTTGCGTTCATATTAGATATGTTTGCAGTGATGCCTGAAGTTCGCACCTCCTCCATATTGGACTTGGCAAGAGAAACTTCGGGTGGTATAACCAAAGTCTTCTTAGGGATGGATTGTTTCGAATGATCACCCAGATTAGTGGTTATGTCCACATAAGATGTTTCCACATTTTGCACCAAGACTTCCAGTCGCCTCGAAAGTCGACTTGATTGGAGAGTCCCTATGAGGTGATGGAAAGCCCATATCTTCTTGACGAAGTGGAGATTGAGACTTGCCGCTATCTTCGAAACCAGTTTCGAGAACTACCCTATCCATTGGATCTTGAACCTTCTTTTGCTTCTTCGTAAGCTTCTTCACCATCTCATGAGCTTGACATTTCTTTGAAGTTGGAGAAATCGGAGCTGGAATCTCACAAATCTTAACACTCTTTCAAATGATTTAGGCTTACGAATCCTCTTCATTATAGAAACACTCTTGGGTGAAGAAAGAGACTTCTTAGGAACCTCTTCGACAATAGGCCTTTTAGGTGAATGACTAGGCCTATGAGCCATTTTCTTTAACCGCTTGAGAACACCAAATTTCAAAGGCATTACCTCATTTCCTGGCTTTCAAGGCTCTTCATGAACAAGCTTAATAACCTTCTTTAAAGTAGGAACAGGATCAGGATTCGATGAAATAGCCGTTGTAACCTTCTTTGAACTTTTGCCCTCTTTTGAATTTCCTACAAGTCCCTTCACTAATAGAAAACCTGTTTCGATCGAAGGATTGATGTTTTGAAGATAGGATACTAGAACTGGATTAGTTGGATCAACTTTTTGAAGCATTGCATCTGGGATCCTGGCAACATTTGGAAATATGTCCGAATTGTCTTCCATTGTCGTGGGATGTTCATACAAAACAAACTCAACCTTAGAAGCATCATTTGAAACCAAGATTCCCTCTTTTTGCACATATACCTCAAGATAAAACTCTAGTAACGAGCACAAGAAACACCATTTGCAACACTGGTGTGAGCAATATGATTACCAAACTCCTGACACAATTGAGTTGCCTAATCGACTTGTGGATCATAGTACAAACCAACACCCATCGCATACACTTTAAGTTTAGCTTTATCTAACCCAACACCTTGACCTATCAAGCATCAAAGAAAAATACTAAAGAGAAAATTCCAGATACAGGGTAAGAATGATTTCTTGAAATCACTGATCTTGGTAAGTTGAGGTTAATGATCCATCTCATTGAACATATGAACAATTTGTTCATTTGTGACCTCATAGAAAGGTTCAGTATTGAGAATGTTCAGGATTTGCGCGAATTGCTTCTTTGACAACTCGTACTTCTTTTCATTTACAAGTTGAAAAGTAACTACCTTGGTTGTCTTGTTAAACACAAGAGTTGTCCAGGCAAATGATAAGCTGGTTATCAGAACAGAAAAAGAAGATGACATCACTATAGATAGTACCGAGTGATTTAATGCAACAATCAGCATCTTCAACTCTTCATGATACTTGCTAACATCAGGTTGAACCGCGTAGTTGGTACTCTGAATCTTCAACAGAGGTTGTGAGGTGGCATCATCAGTAGTTTGAGAAGGATCAACATTCATATTTGTGGCCGCCATTGTTAGGGTTTGAAGCTTTGAGGATAGAAGGAAAGAGAATTGGGGAAAATCTAGAAGCTGATCGCGTAAAGATTGAATGAGATGACCCCAAAACCCTTTTATACATAAACCCCAAGTTTGAATTTAAAGCGGTTAGTCATTAAAATTATACCACGTCTTGCCTTGAAGATCGGGCTTGTTACCGTATCATACGTCACGCCTAAAAGGTGATGTGCACTTTATCCTTGAAAACCGTGTAGCAACCAAACCATCACTTCAAATAGTCATTTCACTTGCCCCAAGGGGATAAGAACCATCAATAACCCTTCGACATGGAGGTTGTGGTCATTCGCTTTTGGGTTGAAAAGCGAAGTCATTTGCCAGACTTTTCGAAATCGTCAGCCTGAGTTGGTATTATTTAGAACCTCAAAGATTTTTGTGCTTGCAAATGTGTACCAAAGAATGAGATAAGAACAACTTAAAATTTTTTTGGTGCTGTGATGTCAATTAAAGAATCGACATAAAAGCAGTTAAGATCTCGGGCAAAGATCGCTTCGTTCAACGTCAAGAGAGATGTCGAACAGCTTGTGTGGTTTCCCGTGAAGTACAATCGAATACTCAAAGAGGAGTATTGAAGGGCTTCTTTTCATAAGGTTTCAAAGGTTGGCTCAAATTTTTTTCAGGATCACAACTTAAAATAAGTGTGAACGTAATGAGCAAAATTACTTGTGTGACTAGTGTAGTCAGTGACAAGTAAAGATTCGAGAAAAATGTAAGTGACACAGAAGCAAAGTGATATTTAGACAAAAACCATATTCCTTGAAAAATAAAATGTTGGATCTTGTAGGGTAAAAATGTCTTAGGTGAAGAGCATTTTATCAAGACCACTCAAAACAGAGGAATACGATTTTGAATATCGAAGAAGGTAGAAAAACAAGTGTTTCGTTAAAATATTGAACATAAGTTCACTATCAATTCCCTAATCAGTTAGAATCTTTTAGTTTCACCATCATCATAGTCTCATGAATCAGGATCATAACCACAAACTTGTGATATACCTAAATCCTGGTTAGTTCGAACCAGAGATCTCTTGGATATATGTCATTGTATGTGATCTGAAAGAATTTTATGATGAAAAAAAATGGTTTAGAAGCGAATTGTACCTTTGCTATTTGTGGACTAAGTAGGAAACTCTTAACTCAATATGAGAATAGTAGCTCAGTGATAAATGCGAATATAGTCTGATTGGGAAGGAATCCTCATAATGAGAAATCCATTAAGGCTTTGAAACACATTGAGTCTTGGAGTCTTGGGACAACATGCTACAACATGCTTATAGGGGCTCCTAACTAGTACAAAATATCGAATGAATACCTTTCCCTAAAGCTGCAAAGCAAGTTCCTCCAGAAGAATTCTATAGCAGACTACACAAAAAGTTGTTAATCATCCAAATAAAAACGAAAAATATTTTTTGGATTTTCGTTCATGAAAATGAAATAACAAAAATAAGAAAATCTTTTTGGTATTTTTGTTTTTGAAAACGAAACAACAAAAATAAGAAAATCTTTTTTATATTTTTGTGTTTGAAAATGAACCAACAAATATACAAAAACCTTTTTGGTATTTTTGATTTCATAAAAGCAAGAAAATGTTACCGAACAAATGAAGTGTGAAATATCTACATCAAGAGTAGATGAATTGACACAACAATGTGTCTTGCATAATGAAATGTGATCTGAATTAGTTAGAGGATCATCAAAATCGAAGCATGTCGGATGCTAAAACATGAACAATAACTTCTTATTCATTCATCTAAAAAGTTTCCTATGATTTTTGTATTTAGGGGTTTTAGTTGTGTGTTTATGTACCAAACACAAATTTTGAATGAACATTAACATTTATATCCATGTTAAAAATAGTTATAAGATAACAAAATCCAATTGGTAGGACAAAAAGGGTGGACCAGAGATCATAGTAGAAGAAATGGTATCAATGGTGAAGTCATTAGCTTGACCTCTTTTGTGCCCTTTACTGGTTCTAACCCACAAAACGTGGTTTCTTCTCTAGTTGTTTAATGAAGCTTGTAAGCTTTCTTTTGGTTAGATGGACACTCTATGAATTGTTCAATTTGGTAAAATGTGTGAGTCTCATGTGTGTCAATTTAAGAGGTATATTTGATTTTAAATTTGCAAGCAATGTATTGATTTTATCATTCATGTATATGTGCGATGTATTGGTTTAATTATTTATATATTTGTATGGATTTAGAAGCAATTAATACCCCAATTATTTGTGCATTTAGGTGTGTATTGATGTATTGTACTAGCTATACACACAAGTACACATATTTGGATAATAAGGTACATATTATACATGTATTTGCTTCTTAATTGATATATACTTTTTATGGTATAGGTGACAACTTCATATTCAACCTAATTATTTAAAATATATAAATAGTTTTCACTATTAGTATAGATTGAATTACTTACTTATTTTTCATTTCGTTTGTATTTATGTATATGCACTACTTTAAAAAATGATAAATATTTACACCTTTATATTAATTTTTTTAATAAACATGTATAGTACATGAGTCTCACACCTAGTGGGAAAACATACATCTATAAGTAAAGAGGCTAAAACATTTTCTTTTATATATTTGTTCTCTTATGTTTATGTTTATTTTTATTTTTATTTTTTTATTTTATTGATTTAGGTATCAATTGCAACATTCCAAGAATCATTTATGTTTTATATTATTAGAATTAAATTGGATGAAAATCAAGTAACATTAATTTGCGAAGTATGAATAGAAATCGACTCATTGTGTAAACCCAACATCATTATAATCAATAATAGAATGTTTAATTATGTTTTCTTCCTTGAACTTCAGTATTGGGAAAAGCTAATAAAAAATGATTTATGAATTATCTAACTATTTTAACATTGAAGGGGGACCTTTATTTATAAAATAAAATTTTTTATTAAGTTTGTTTACTATGTGGATGTAGGATCAAAGCCGTCTTTATCATGTGTATTTTGTGTCATGTTTTTTTTATCCCACACTGCTTAAGAAAAAAAATTGAAGTAAAAACACTTAACTATAACTAAAGAGGCTAACACATTTCTTAAGAAACAAAACTCATGGGAAAACATATACCTAGAAGTAAAGAGGCTAAAATATTTTCTCTTATATCTTTATTCTCTTAATTTCTTGATTTTGACAAGTTTAGGCATCAACTGCAACATTTTAGGAACCATGTGGTCAACTATGAATGTTTTTTCTAGAGTTATCATATTTTTCTAACTTTTATGATCTCCCATATTGATAGAGTATAAAAAAATGACATTAAAATGGCACTATTTGATGAAAATTTTGTCATCATTAAATTTTAGCGTATTTTTTTTAATCTCTATAGGAAGCTTAAGGAAAAAAAATCTTTTACCCATCTCTTGTCAAATAATTTTTACGGGTTTTAGTATATAATCTTAAGTATTGACGTTTATATAAAAGTTTAATTTTTTATGAACAATTATATAAATAAAACGTTCAACCTAATTTTTTTTAAACAATGTTCAAATGTTCATTGTCAAAAAGAATTTATGTATATTTATTGTGACGATTCGAAAAAAATTACATGTATCACAACACACTGGACTATGGAAAATGACATACTATGAACATAAAAACTTACTTATTTTTAAGTGTTTGACTAATTTTTTTAAAATAGCTTGAAAATTAATGTTTCTTGTTCTCATGCAATTTAATTCTAATAATATAAAACATAAATGGTTACTGAAATGTTATAGTTGATGCCTAAACCAATCAAAATCAAGAATATAAACGAACAAAGATATAAGAGATGGTTTAGACACCTTATCTATAGATGTGTGTTTTCCTATGAGTTTTGTTTCCTAAGCATTGTGAGATAAAAAATGTATTAACCTCTTTACTTATAATCGATTGCTTTCACTTCAACTTATTTTCTTAAGCGATGTGTGATAAAAAAAACATGACACAAAAAAATACATGATAATGACGAATTTGATCCCACATTGTCATAGTAAACAAACTTAATAAACTCTTTTATTCTTTAAGTGAATAGGCTAAACCTTTTTCTCTTATATTTTTGTTCTTTTATGTTCTTGATTTTGACCGGTTTAGGTGTTAACTGCAACATTCCAGGAACAATACAATTGACCATGAAAGTTTTTTCTTTTCTACAATTATCATATTTTTTTACCTTTTATAATGTCCCATATCGATAGAATATAAAATGATGATATCAATATGACACTATTTAGTGAATATGTTATCATCATAAACTTTCGATTTTTTTAACGTCTATGCGTAGCCTTGAGAAAAAAGTTCTTTTACCCCCCTCACGTCAAATATTTTTGACGGGTGTTAGTATATAATCTGAAGTCTTGATGTTTATATAAAAGTTTAAATTTTTTCGAATATTTACATGAATATAACACTCAAGTTAATTTTTTTTAAACAATATTCATATGTTCATTGTCAAAAAGAAATTATGTATATGTATTATGATGATTCAAAAAGAATTTAGATATATCATTATACATTAGACTATTGAAAATAACATAATATGAACATCCAAATTTGATCATATTTCAAGTGTTTAACTAATTTTTATAATAACTTTTAAGTTTCAATATTTATAAAAGTTTGAACCAAATAATTGTGCTTTTTAAAACTTTAAAATAAAAACATGTTTATATGATAAAATGAAAACTAATTAATATTAATAATAGATTTTGATAGTCATATTATGATCAAGAATCACGAATCAAGTGTGGAGGATAAAAGAAACAAATTGGTTATATTATATATGAAAAATATGAAATCTAGATATATGTGTGAAGCAATGTAGGACAAATAGAAAAAAATCAAATTAATGTGGTAAAAATAAATCATTTATTTTGAAACACATTGATTTCAAATTTATTTTAACGTGAATGCAAAAGTCCTTGATTTATATTCTTTATATATTAATCATTATCATTATCATTATCATCATTATATATATACTTATAAAGGAAGCATTTTTCCTTTCACCATATTCATTTGAAACTCCCATGTATTTTTCCTTTCACCACATTAATTTGAAACTCTCATGACTTTTCAATTTCTTTCTAATAATACTTATAATTTGGTTAATTAGGTTAAATAAATATCAAACCTAAAGTGTAATATCTATCTATCTATCTATATCATCATATTATATTATAAAGGAAACGTTTTTTCTTTCACCACATTCATATGAAACTCTCAATTCTTCATATTTCCATATAATATACTTAACTCATTAACTTATATATGATTTTAATTGTAAACATTATCATAAATGGAGACTTTGTGATTTATCAATATGATACACTTAATTTGTTAGCTTCAATATATAGTTAATAAATAACCTACATTAATAAACATAAAAGAACCTAAATTGCTGAATCGAATTAACTAAAAGGTGTCTGAAAACTATATTTTGTAATAACTAAAATTCAGTTTAGTTTTTTTTAAACTAATTTATAATAATAATAGTTAAAAATAATAGAAACATAGAAGCTAAATTATGTTAGATTACAAAAAGTTGTTGATAATTTAAATAATTATCATGATGAAATTAAAACACATTCAATTTTTATAAAACAATAATAAATCATAAAAGTGGTAAATTAAAATAGTTGACAAATATAATTAATGTTATACACACGTAAAACATGAATTGAGACCATTAAATGATTTGATTTTAATAAACGTTATTTTATCTATTGTTCAAATTAATTAAAAATTTATATAAACTACATGTAGTAATTATTATTTTATAGTTAATATAAATGATATAAATAATTTCAGTAACATAAGATTACCAAAAGTTTTAACTTTACTCTACGTAACGTGCGGATATTCGCCTAGTTTTTGATATAGCCAGACATATTCAACCAAGTAAACTAAGGAGTAGTTTGATATATAATTATTGATTGAGTTAGATTTAATTAAGTTAAGACTTCATTGAGTCATATCTAATATCTTATCTAGATAAGTAAAAAGGCATATCAAATAATCTAAGACCGAATCAAAGACTTCTAATTGTGTTATCACACAGTCTGAATCTGATTAAATTAGACTCATCTTCTTACCAGACCTAATAGAAGGTATATCAAACAACCCCTGAAAACAAAAAGGAACAACCATTTAGATGATTCAAATGATGAGACTTGGGGGTTGGTTGTGGTGATGGACAAAACTAGACGTGTGCTTGTATTATTAAGCCTTAAAGGTTTTATGAACAACTATCGTCACCAAATTAGTGGTGGAAAATAAAATATTGAATAACATGACAACATCTGCTTCTCCAACATGTAAAATTCACATGATAGATTTTAAAAATCCTTTAAGGATCATGACATTGAGTAAAGGTACAACCTTACTTTGACGGTTTTTTTGTTGCAGGCAAGTGATAACAAGCTTGAATAGACTCACAAACTCCAATGCTTTCATTCAAGAGCTAAGAGGCTTATATAGCTGTGACAACCCGAAAATTTCTAGCTTACATTCTTCATTTCTTATCAAAGTTAAACTCGTTTTTGCTATTTTCTAGCACTGTTTGGAGTCAAATAGAGTGTTTAAAGCCTAGTATAAGCAGGGTAGGAGTCGTGGGATAAGTATTGTGGGTGTATCACCTTGCATTTGAGCCAATCACACAAACACAAGGTGTGTGCGGCCGCACAAAAGAGTGTGCGGCCACACACCCATCCCAACCGCACACTCTCCCTATATATAGAACACTTAGCCATTTGGAACACTTTCTACGCTTCCACAAACCTAGGAACCGAAAATCCTCTCAAGTATCATCCAAATCTCCTTGAGGATCTGCATAAAAGGTAACATCTTACGCCAAGAACACCAAGAACACTAGGTGTACGGCCGCACACACCATGTATGGCCGCACACCCAACTGCACACACCAAGTGTGGCGGCACACACTGGCCGCACACACACAAAAAGTGTATGTTTTGACCATTTACTCCTTTGTATAACAATATATGGTTGTAACACTTCAATATAAGTGTTTACTAGTCCATAAGATGGTCCCAATTCAATAATTAGTTGTTTTAAACACTAATTATATTCATATATGTATCCTTATATGTTAAATAGGATCCGCGTGTGTGTTCAAGTCTCAGCTTGACACTTAGCAGCTTATCCGACACTTTCATCCAAACCACTCACTACAAGTGAGTTCATACCCCTCAATTAACCTTCTAAATGTTTATAAATGCTTTATGGGGGGAATACAAGTTGAATACTTATAGTTATTATATCAATCACATGTGATTAATAACTACCAAACTAGTTGATTCTTACTTTTCAAACTATGTTACCAAATTGCTATACTTCAAACTGTTTTACAAACTCTTTTACTTATCAAATACTTTTACTTAAACTCTTTCATACTTATATATTGTCGAACACATGTCTATGTATGTATAGTTATATAAGCAATGTTTAAAAGACGTAGGAAGGCCAGCTCGCTTTAATTCAGTTTCCTTGTTTGGATGTGGCTTTAGGGCATCGGTGATCCGTCCGAAGGTCGTTTAAATATTAGTTGTATATCATGTATACATACATAGTCATAAAAGTTCCTTCAATCAGTTCTATACCTTTGGGTAGCAAGGGTACACAAACATGATCATACATTGCTAGTAAACTACTATAGGAGTAGTTTAGGAAGATACTAATACTCTTACTAGAACAATGAAACCTACAATGAGTCAGTTCATACATGAGTCAAAGGATACAACGCCCTTGGGTAGCAAGGGTATACAAACATGTTAACACTATGATGAGAAACAAACAAAACAAACATACATGCTAGACAGAGAAAGAACACACAATACAGCTAGCACACATATACATTAAATATACATTAACACAGTTATGTGAGCCATTAAACAGGGCATGACACTACCCGCCATGACTGTTTTTGTCACACCCCGAAAACCGGAGGCGGAAACATTTCCGGGGTTAACTCCACGTTGAGTATCAAACCAATGTACATAGTAAGTAAAGTAGAACAACCATTACATTTCATATAAAAGTTTTACAATTGTTTTCAAAGGTAAAGTTGTACAGTTGTGATACATAGTATATATAAACAAAATAAAACAGGATCTTCTGAGCACTCCAACTTCGAGCAAAAGGATCTTCGGTACCTGTTCTAACGTCGACCTGAGAACACAAGCGGTTTTGAAAATCAGCATAACGCTGGTGAGTTCATAAGTAGTTTTGTTTGGTGAAAATGTTCATACTTCCTTTCTGTTTCTGAAAAATGTAACACACGCCAAGAAAATCCCACATTTTCTTAAAAGTTGATTGTTGTTTCACAATTACAAAATATAGTAGGTTTGTACACTGAAAACACATTACTCATGTGAAAAATGTGTAGTTTGATTATCCGGTTTGTTAAACTGTTCTGTTTGAGTTCCAATGTATCCCCAAGAAAGTCCCATACTTTCATGATTGTGAGTTATCAATTGAAAAAGATGTAATGTTATCTGTTTTGGTTACACTTTTCTAGTTATGTATATGTTCCCCAGGAAGGCCCCATGATTTCCTGAATATTGGTTTTCATTGTAAAGATGTATTCTGTTAGACCTAGTTATGTACAAGGTTTCCCAGGAAAGACCCATACTTTCCTGAATGTTGGTTATCAATGTAAAAGATGTATAAGTTATTCATTATTACTATAAGTAAATCTCTGTTATCCTAATTGCGAGTTCCATAACCATACTAAAGATTGAACCTGTGGCAATAGGTAGTCCACAACCTTATGACTTTCGTCACCCTTGAACCATTTCGGTTCGGCTGTAACTAGCAACCAGGTGTGGGGTAGTCAGCCCCGTATAGATCTATACACTCAAGTCACGCTCTCTAAATCCTAGAGATTCTAGCTACGGGTGTAGTCCTCCACTTGCGTATCTATGTGGAGTGTTCGCCGAGGACGTGTCTCCAATCATACAGGAATAACAAATTTACTAGTAATAATATGATAATCCTCCATTCGCGTATCTATGTGTAATGTTACTGAGGACAAGACAGTGTACAAATTATACTGTTTATGTGTTCTAATGTCATGATTTTAACTGATAAAATGTGGAAAACCATTTGTGAAATATAGAAAACATAACACTTTATAAAACCCATTTCACAAATAAATATTTACGTGATCTGCATCTTCTACTGGTTATCAGTTGTGTATATCAGTATTAAAAGCATATGAAATGTGAAACACACACACGAAAATAATTTTTGATTACAAGAAAACCCTTGTACTTTGCTTGTGTTCCCCCTGAAAACAGTGAAAAACAGTGAAAAGGGTAGGGGTATGAAGTCACCGGACTCGGAAATGCGACGGTTTTGGATACTAGACGTTGGTTCGGGGCTTGGTTACTCGCGATGTCCCTATGTAAAATGTAATAATGTCCATATAATACTAATTAGATTTACAATCACTAATTATTTGGAACATTACACTCCAACGAGGTTAAACACCTCAATACGAGCGTTTGGAGCGACCCGGGTGACATCTACGGACGTATATTGACACTAGGGACTTAGGACTTGTGTTTACTCCCAAAAAGCAAACATATAAAGGATTTTACAGCCACAAAACACACACACACACATGAGTTTACGGCCGTAAACTCATGTTGGTGTGATTTTGAGGGTTTAATGGCTTGAATGGACATGAGGATTGTTGGAATGGACTTCTAGAATGCCTTGGATTAATTTGTTTGGATTTATAACATTTAAAAAGGGAGTTTACGGCCTTAAACATGGAGTTTATGGCCGTAAACTCTACTATGGTCAAGAATAAATCATTTGAGGTACAAAGAACAATCACATGTGATTCTAGTTAATTTTCCAAGCCTTGTTATGAATTTAGGTCACCATTTAACACATTTTTAGGAGTT
The DNA here is from genome assembly GCF_002870075.4 of Lactuca sativa. Classification (NCBI taxonomy): domain Eukaryota; kingdom Viridiplantae; phylum Streptophyta; class Magnoliopsida; order Asterales; family Asteraceae; genus Lactuca; species Lactuca sativa. The sequence continues at coordinate 259,003,185 of NC_056630.2, forward strand.
TACGGCCTAGAAGCATGTTCTATGGCCGTAAACTCTCCTTTGCTCATGAAAAATTAGTTTTTGACACATAAAACAATCACATGTGATTCTAGAAATTTATGCAAGCCATTAGAGTGAATTTGATGCATCTTTTGACAAAGTTTCATGAGTTTACGGCCAAGGGTATGATCCTAGGCTGTAAACTCCTATATGTGGTATTTTTGAGGTGTTTAAGGTCTCTAAACTATTTTTAGATGGTTCTAGGATTTACCACAAGGCTATTGGTTAAGTTTCAAGGCATTCTAACATGTAAAAATGAGTTTATCCCCCATGTTTGAGGAGTTTACGGACCAAGCACATGTCTTGGCTGTAAACTCTTATTTGTCCCTCAAAATGAATGTTTTAAATGTTTTAAGTCCCAATTTGCAAGCCTTAAGGTCGTATCTAAGTCCCAATTATGATTTGGAAGGGTTAAATGGCTCAAAAACCCTCATTTATATGAGTTTACGGCCTAGGATAGTTCTAGGGCCATAAACACATAATGATGGTCCTAATCCATAGATTAAACTCTAATTTGAAGGCTAAAGAGCTTGAATAGCATGCTAGGGAAGTTACCTCAAAGATTTGAAGCCTTAAACTTGAGATTTGGACCTTTAATTCTAGTTTGAGGAGAGAGGTTGGAAATGTTTATGGAAGAAATGGCCAAAAGATTCAAATGAAAGCTTTGAATCACTTATATAGTGCTCGGGAATTGGACACGACGGAATTCTACCCGATACCGGCGTTAAGTGGGCTTTTGGTCATACCCGACCAAATTGTCGTGACCCGATATGGTCGATTCTAGAATTATTCCGATAGCTATAATGGGGTGTTAAAATGATTCCTAATGGCATTAAGATACCCATTAAGTCATTTTAGATCAATACAAGTTAATGACTTAATAAAATGGCGAAATCGGAAACGAATTTGGAAACGACGTTTGGTTGATCAAATTGGATTACAAGTTGAGTTGCAAGAAGTGATATGAAATTTCGGGTTGTTACATTATCCCCCCGTTAGAGGGAATTTCGTCTCGAAATTCAAGACAAGATACAAGACAAATACAAATCATGGATCTAGAAAGAGTTGTGGATACTTCTGTTTCATCGAGTTTCTCGCTCCCAAGTGAACTCTGGTGCCCGCTTGGCATTCCAGCGAACCTGCACTAACGGGATGCGACTTTGTTTCGTACGTTTGACTTCTTGATCCATGATTTCGATCGGTTCTTCCATGAAGTTGAGTTTTTCATCGATCTCGATCTCGTCTAACGGAATCACTAGGGTTTCATCAGATAGGCACTTCTTGAGATTTGAAACATGGAAGACAGGATGGATGTTACTGAGCTCGTGAGGTAAACGAAGTTTATAGGCTACCGGACCAATCCTGGCGAGGATTTCAAAAGGTCCAATGTATCTCGGATTAAGTTTCCCACGCTTACCAAAGCATAAAGTGCCTTTTCAGGGCGAGACCTTCAACAGGACACAGTCTCCAACTTGGAATTCCAGTGGTTTCCGACGGTTATCAGCATAACTCTTCTGGCGATCACGTGAAGCTTTTAGTCGTTATCGTATTGGGATGATCTTCTCAGTGGTTTCACAGATGATCTCAGGACCAGTGAGAGCACTGTCGGGGACTCGACTCTTGGCTAGCTGTGTATCTCCCACCTCTGCCCAACACAAATGGGATCTGCACTTACGACCGTATAGGGCTTCGAACGGGGCAACCCTAATGCTGGTGTGATAACTGTTGTTGTACGAGAATTCGATCAAAGGTAGATGTGCATCCCACGACTTTCCAAAGTCAATGACACATGCCCTAAGCATGTCTTCCAGAGTTTGGATTGTTCTCTCACTCTGTCTATCTGTCTGGGGATGATACGCCGTGCTCATATCTATTTTGGTTCCAAGAGCTTTCTGAAGAGACTGCCAAAATCGGGAGGTAAACCTGCTATCTCGATCAGAGATAATGGACGTAGGTACACCGTGCAGTCGGACTACCTCCTGAATATAAATCTGCGCTAGTCTTTCCATCTTGTATGATTCTTTGATTGGAACGAAGTGAGCTGACTTTGTCAAACGATCGACAATCACCCAAATGGTATCATACCCACTCGAGCACTTGGGTATTTTGGTGATGAAATCCATGGTGATCATCTCCCATTTCCATTCAGGTATCTCGGGTTGCTGGAGCAGACCCGAGGGTTTCTGGTGCTCAACTTTTACCTTGGCGCAAGTCAGACACTTGCCCACAAATGTAGCTATCTCAACCTTCATGTTTGGCCACCAATATTGTTTCTTGAGATCTAAGTACATCTTGTCAGAGCCCGGCTGAACAGAGTATCTGGTTCTGTGCGCTTCCTCCATAACTATCTCTCTGAATCCACCGAACTTGGGAATCCAAATCCGATCTATGAAACAATGGACTCCATCACCTCTGATCTCAAGTTTATTTTCCATTCCTCTCAAAGTTTCATTTGACACATTCTCGGGTTTGAGGGCTTCTAATTGGGCTTCTTGGATTTGTATGGGTAGGTTGGAATGGATAGTCATCGTCTGGTTCTTCACCTTACGGCCTGCACTTTCATTTCGGCTAAGGGCATCTGCTACCACATTGGCCTTGCCAGAATGGTAGCGGATTTCACACTCATAATCACTGAGCAGTTCTACCCATTGCCTTTGTCTCATGTTCAAGTCTTTCTGATCAAAGATGTGTTGCAGGCTCTTGTGATCGGTGAAGATCGTGCATTTGGTTCCGTAGAGATAATGTCTCCAAATCTTCAACGCAAAGACCACTGCTCCTAGCTCCAAGTCATGTGTGGTATAGTTGATCTCGTGTGTTTTCAACTGTCTATAAGCATAGGCAATTACATTTCCTCTTTGCATAAGCACACATCCTAGGCCTTGATTAGACGCATCACAGTAGACAACGAAGTCCTCTGTCCCTTCGGGTAGGGACAGAACAGGTGCGCTGCACAAGGCTTTCTTCAGTGTCTGGAATGCGGTTTCTTGTTTATCACTCCAACAAAAGGGTGCACCTTTCTGTGTTAGAGTGGTTAGAGGTTTGGCGATTCTGGAAAAGTTTTGGATGAATCTTCGATAATAGCCAGCGAGACCCAAGAATTGCCGGATTTCTGTGGGTGTCTTCGGTGCTGACCAATTCTCTATCGCCTTTATCTTGGAAGGATCTACATGAATACCCTGCTCGCTTACCACATGACCGAGGAAAGTTACCTTCCGAATCCAAAACTCGCATTTGGAAAATTTCGCGTACAACTTCTCCGATCGCAGGGTCTCCAACACTAGCCTCAAGTGTTGTTTGTGATCTTCTTCGCTTCTGGAGTAGACAAGTATGTCATCAATGAGCAGAATGACAAACTTGTCCAGATAAGGATGACACACCTGGTTCATCAAGTCCGTGAGCACTGCTGGTGCGTTGGTTAGACCAAAGGGCATCACTACGAACTCGTAGTGTCCATATCGAGTCCTGAAAGCTGTTTTGGAAACATCACTCTCATGAACTCGTAGTTGATGATACCCTGATCGAAGGTCTATCTTGGAGAAGTAACTGGCTCCCTGAAGTTGATCGAAGAGGTCGTCTATTCGCGGAAGAGGATATCGGTTTTTAACAGTCAACTTGTTCAGCTCGCAATAATCGATACACATATGAAAGGATCCATCTTTCTGTTGGGTTTTGAGCATTCTAACACTCCTAAGTGTACATGCAACCCTAAATACCTTGGATCTATGTTTTCTCTATTATACATGCAAATAAGAACTTCCAAGGTATTATCCTAATCTAGCATACAAAACAATGACTATAGCAAGATAGAATACATACCTCTTTGGAGAAGAAAGTCTTCATGAAGCTAGAGTGCCTAGTGCCCCAAGTGTGACACCTCAAATGGAATCACAATCAACAAAACACTTGGAATGACTTGAGAGAAAACCCACACTTCATGAAATCGGCTAGCCCTTCTAGTACACCCACTAGTCCCGATTTTGGTGAATAATATGATGCTTATATAGTGTTACAATTAGGGCAAACCCTAATTGTCATGACTTTCCATTTCCTTGGATCCATGGGTACAAATACACCATGGAGCATCCATGGACCATCCTATGGGTTTTAGCCCAACTTGATTATCCATGGAGCATTAGCCCACTATACAAGTATGGATGATTTACACAATCAACCCATATATTTAATTAGTCTTCTTTTGATCACTTAATTAATCCTAGATTAATTCTTGATCAATACTAATTAAATAATCTTATCATTCTTATTATTAATATACTAGAACTTATAATATATTAATAACCATAAGTGTCTTATTTCTCTCATCCAAGTGCATGATGGTATGCAACCCAAATGGACCATGCCGGGTCGGGTCAAGTCTTACCAAATATAGTTATGGACTTAGACATTAATCCAACAGTCTCCCACTTGGATAAGTCTAAAACTATTATTGCGTATGACTTCAGGAACCAACTGGCAATCGTAGCTCTCAAAAGCTTCTGTCGAACTCTGACCTTGTAGATGAACTCTGACCTTTGTCAGTGACTTGTCCATTAGATAAGGGATCATATATTCCTCCATTCTAGATATCATATGGACTGAGACATGGATTATAATCATTCTCTCTGTCCATTTGTTGTTTCCCGATTTCCGATTTATGACGACTGACTAATTGAACAAATCAAATCAGTCCTGGCCCGGCCGAGCACTTCCATTTGTCATCATCAAATCATCGAGGGGCCCACAGATATCACTTTTATCCCGAAGGTAAAAGGAACGGATAAACTTCGACTCATATGGCTTGTTCTACTACTTGTTGAATCATACACAAAGGCACGTTTTATAGCACCGAGTTACCAAATGCGTTTTCGTGCTATCAATGTACTATCAACTCATAGTAACAACTCATATCTCTAGGTTTGAAGAATATAAGATATTATCGTCTCATGATCACTCGTGATAAAATCCATGAAGTGATTCCAATGAGCGCGGGTTGAATCCAATACTCAGAACTTATGAGCACTCATGATTGTTGTAGCCTTGTCCAACACCTTAGACCTCTACAACCCATCATGACAGTCTTAATTCATATCTACTTCCAAAATATGACTGACTGTGGATGGTTTGAATAACTTAGTCATTCCGGAAGAATAACCCAGTTTATTCGGGAAGTCAAAACATGCAAAGTGAAACACAATAATAATTGAATCCAATATGGTATCAACCCTTTGAACATAAATAAAACACCTTTTATTTATCACCATATGATTACACATTATTCATTGTATACTGTTTCAGCTATCAACTTTATTCTTGAATTTAAAACAATAGTTGTCCCATGCTCCAAGCATGTACACTATGTTTTCTTAAACACTAGTTATGCCATACACCAAGTATGCATACTATGTTTGTCTATGATCTTTACTTTGTGAACTAGATCCATTGAACATAACTTCAATGATTCTCTTTTCACACTCCCAAATCCTTACCGCAAATGCAGGAATTCCAAATTCATGCCATTTACTGAAATCTGTTAGATTCTAAACTTATATGCATTGATCCTCTCGTAATGATTATGCACAAAGTCATAAAGACTTGGCAACAATCATTACAGAGTATTCCAAAGGAGATCAACTCCTTGGAAATATTCTTCTTGCATTAAGTTTCCTTAATCTTACAGAGATTGACGATTCTAACTTTGAAACATCTCCAGATTCCATTTTGACTATCACTTCTGAACAAGAGTTGCCTCCTTACAGATTATGTCAATATGGTCCTTCCAGAATTATCACTATACTTCCAATTGTCCTTGAGTAACCAATCTTTGGTAAACCTTAGATTGTCCTCGACAATTGTTTAATCCTTTTAGTCATATCCAGTTCTAAACCTTTTCCCTTCTTAATGCCCCAGGCATTTTTGAAAATTTTAGAACGGATGATTATAGCACATGTAATCGATCCTATATCCGAAGCATATGGGACACGATTCATGATGTCTCACATAAAGACTAAACCAGTCTTTTGCTATAACATTTCCATTTCAATTTGCCAAGTTCTCATAATTCAGATTATGAAAAGGGATGCCGTAATCATAATCGAATTTTAGAACGCAAATAATGGACCCATATACAGAATTTCCTTATGTTGAGCCATTCCAACATGAAATTCATATATATATCCTTGACTAAATGATTAAAACCTCACAATCTAAGCTTATAGATTTGAGATGAAGTATAATTTCCTCTCCCTTAATTATAGCAAAACAACTTTTTCCCAATTGAAATCTTTGTTTTCTATAATTAACATTGCTAGCTTGCAATACTTAACATAATTATCATTGCTCCCACTAACATGATGATTATTAGCATAACACTTATGCTCCCACTAGCTTTGACATGTTCTCAGAAATCACCTGGACTTCTAGAAATCAATACTTCATTGACTTTCTTACCAAAGTTCAGATTTCTGATGCTAGATTGTTTTGATAAAGCTGTATCAAAATCATACACCTTCCCTTAGATAGCACACTTGTGAGTCTAAACAATTATGAAGAGGTATGCCGTAATCATAATGGTTAGACCTTTTGCCACTTCTCACAAGTCCATATTAGTGTGCCGGTTAACCACACGCGCTCCACTAACGACTTTGAGAATGCAAATATCACAATTGCTATCTAGCTAAAATCTACTTAGTGAAAGTGTTTCCTCACCATCATTTCCATGAATCGGAGAGAAACCTTATGACACTTAGATTTACTGGTGTATGTGTTCTTATCCATGTGAATTGTCAAAATCATAGTCACAAGACAAGGATAATGACAAATCCAAACTCATATGGACTGAACTCAATCTTAATTTCTTGCCACCTGGCAGCTCAAGGGCCTACCATTGCTTCCAAGTCGTTATGCAACACATTGAGAACTCTAAGAACTCATATGCAAAGTCAACTTTAACTGGAATGGGCACAGAATATGTCAACACGATAGGTTATAAACCTCAAGTCGTGTGCTAGTGAAGAACTTCAGGTTTTATTCTTGATTAGTTCTTGAGACTTTCAAGACCTTTAAGACTCCCACTGTCCTCTTGACCTATAAGACTCCCTTGTCAAATATCCAAGAGATAGTGTGGATTCTAATCAAGACAAACACTTCACACAATTGGCCTTAGTTGGTCTTTGTTTTATCCAAAACATCACAACTTACCAATTTCAAATGTACAAGAGTAGAAAACTTTTACTCTTACATTTGACAAGTGTTTTAAACCTTCTTTTGAGACATGTCACTCAAGTTACAATCTTGGAGTATGACTCTAAGACTTGTATTGGAACGAAGTATGACTCATCTTCTTGATTTAACCATTTCAACAATTCAAGTTCCTCTTCTTAGTCATAAGAATGCACTAAGATTTCCTTAGAGAACTAATTGTGCTATGGTTTCTTAATCATTAAGATGATCACAAAAGCTGATACTAAAGTACTCTCCCATCTTTTCAGATTTGAGAAACTTTTATCCTTCTACCTAAATTGATTCTTCTTATTCGCTCTGCCATACATTGGAACCTTTTCCAATGTCTCAGAGTTACACTTAAGCTTGTAAGTATAATCATATTTACTGAGCTTTAGTAAACTATGACGAATAGTCTTATCAATCTTTTGTGGTGGACTTAATCAGTGCACAAGAATGTGTACTCGATCCCTTAGTCCTTTACTTGACTCACACATCCATGTGGCCGAGTAATTAGTCTTAATTTTCCAAAACTTGAAAGTTCTCATTCATCATGCTATACAACTTGCATGACTCCAAGTTTCGGTCCAATTGAAACTTGGGTGATGAGAATCTTTCCTTATTTGGTAAATTTAGACATTACCACAAATGAAAGAATCAATTTCATACTTCCACTCTTGCTACTAATGGAATCTTATAAGCAACAAAAAATTTCCACAGATGCCATTGTAAGGATATTTTAAAATAAATAAAATCAAAAATTTCCTTTTATTTTAAAACTTTGCGGAAAAACTATCCTTACAATCCATATGAAAACTTGTTGTTATCTATTCCTAAGCAATATCTCATAACTCCTAAGAAGTAGCTCAAGAATCCGATTTTTCAAACTATGCGATAGAAATCCATCTATGCGATCAGATTCAGCATATTCTTCCTTTAAGTTTCTTCACTTTCCTTTGATTCTTAAACCATCACCATGCGACCCGGTCACATCATGTATCAAGAATCTGAGAATAGAAACTTAACAGAGTTAGATAGTGGATTTTACCTGAAGTAGAGTCATACTTATTGACTTTAACATCCTTAGGTAAATTTGGCAGCTTCGCAACCAATGCCCTTTCTTTGGCAATACAAACATATGGACCCTTTGATAATGGTACACATGACTATCACAGACTTAGCTTTTCTCTTTACCATTTGGTCAACCGAGTTGACTATAGCCGATCCCTTTCCATTGGGAAGAGAATGCTTTTCTGGATTTCCTGTGTCACTATTGTCAATGTCCATCAAGTTTTAGGAAGTTGATCTTAGCAAATAGATAAGATCATTAAGGGTCTTGTCATAGTCTGTTTCATAGGTGTCCCAAAGGAACTCACTATGTGACTTAGAAAGTGATTGAACCACCAACTTTCTCAAGACTTTGACACCCAACTCTCCCGGCTTGTCAATATGTGACTACATCTCCAAGATGTGCTCACACCTAGACCTTGCCTTGCCAATAGGGCTTGAGTGACCTTCAACTTTTCAAGAACTTGTGGGTTAGGGAGAATAATTGGAGGAGGAGAAAGAAGTATGATATCCATGGGACATCATCTTCATTAGGAAACCTTGTTTCAAGAGATTTGGGAAGATCATAAGTGTCTAAACCAGACATCTTTTGGGAGATATTCAAGATAGTTGATCTTAAGTCCTTAATATGACACCCAATATGAAATATTAAGGCTAGGACCCAACAAACTATTTTTATAACTTAGAAGAGGTATGCCGTAATCCAAGCTATAAAATATTTGAAGGTAGGTGAATGACGATTCACCAATTTCCACCAAGATAAACGAAATGTATTATTAGGTTTTAATTGGTTTTGAAACTCCTAGATCTTTGAGATTCATTGAACTTTTCAAAGGCATGTTTCAATCTCGAGTGTGCCCTTCAGGTTTTGTGACTGGGATGCCGAGGATCACAAAACAAGGTGTGAAGTAACCATGCAAATCACTTGGTACCCTTAATAAATTACCCCTCAATCGATGTGCCGGTTAACCACACACGCTCCATCGATACTATGATAAATATTAAGTCACCCTTTACCTACCTTGTTAAGTCCAAGTTAGTGTGCCGGTTAACCACACACGCTCCACTAACGACTTAGACAAAGTGTAAAGTGTAATTTCATGGATTAGCACCTTATTCACATTTTTCCTAAGTAACTAAGATTGGGTATTATTAAGAGTTTAGTTACTTAGTATTATCATTAATACTTTTAATGAAGGGAGAATCCTAGTCCTGTCAAACCCGTTCGGCTAACGACCCTCCACCAGTCAAGCAAGCGGTGGGTGAGAGTGGACACCCATTAAGTTGCCATTTTATAGGCAACAACCTTATACCCACCTTATAGACCGGCTTCGTGAATGAGGCGTACTAGCGGTAAGACTGACTTTACTCTTATACATATATATATTATTAACTTATAATATTATAAAGTATAAGGGTTGAATTTTAACTTTTAAAATTCTAAGGGCTAACTTGGAATTAAAGTATTCATAAGTGAAAACTTTACAAATTCCAAAACTTGAGGGCAAGTTTTGAAACTATTCAAAACTAATTAATTCCATAACTTATGTGTTTAAAGTAGTTTTAATCCAAAAACTCTTCAAGTTCCATAACTTGAGGACAAGTTATGGAAGACTTTAAACTAATAAAAGAACTAACTTTTTCTTTATTTTATAACTTATGGATTTAATTATGGTTACATATTTTTCTTTAATGAAGTGACTCTTGAACTTCCATAACTTGAGGACAAGTTATGGAGTCATAAAAAGTTATTCAATGACACAAGACTCTTCATTTTGTAACCATTGCCAACTATTATGAGTTTTATGAGTCTTTAATGTGACTCTTCATGTAACTTGAGGACAAGTTACACAAACACATTTTATACTCAACTCTTAGATTAAAATGGATTGAAAACAACTATTTCACTCAACATTTCTATTAATCTAAGCAACTCATAAGAACAAGATAATTCAAATCAAACTTTTTCATGTAATTAGTCTAAACCTTAAACTAATACAAAACATGAATCTATTGACAATTATCTTTGAAAATGGATTAGCATGAACATTACCACATCAAAAACAAGTTTATAAGTTCAAAAACAACTTAGGGTAATGTTCCTAGTCCATTTCTAGCCAAAAAACTCGAAAATATGCTGTCTGGGGGTCCAACTCGTCGAGTGCATGAACAAACTCGGCGAGTTGGATCGAATTGATCACTTTTAAGGCATGGACTCGTCGAGTCTCCTGATGGACTCGCCGAGTCTGATGGCCAGACAGCACCAGATTCATTTTTTCAGCTTCTATTGGAGGTATAACAAGAAAACAAGCCTAGGCTCTGATACCACTGTTGGGTTTTGAGCATTCTAACACTCCTAAGTGTACATGCAACCCTAAATACCTTGGATCTATGTTTTCTCTATTATACATGCAAATAAGAACTTCCAAGGTATTATCCTAATCTAGCATACAAAACAATGACTATAGCAAGATAGAATACATACCTCTTTGGAGAAGAAAGTCTTCATGAAGCTAGAGTGCCTAGTGCCCCAAGTGTGACACCTCAAATGGAATCACAATCAACAAAACACTTGGAATGACTTGAGAGAAAACCCACACTTCATGAAATCGGCTAGCCCTTCTAGTACACCCACTAGTCCCGATTTTGGTGAATAATATGATGCTTATATAGTGTTACAATTAGGGCAAACCCTAATTGTCATGACTTTCCATTTCCTTGGATCCATGGGTACAAATACACCATGGAGCATCCATGGACCATCCTATGGGTTTTAGCCCAACTTGATTATCCATGGAGCATTAGCCCACTATACAAGTATGGATGATTTACACAATCAACCCATATATTTAATTAGTCTTCTTTTGATCACTTAATTAATCCTAGATTAATTCTTGATCAATACTAATTAAATAATCTTATCATTCTTATTATTAATATACTAGAACTTATAATATATTAATAACCATAAGTGTCTTATTTCTCTCATCCAAGTGCATGATGGTATGCAACCCAAATGGACCATGCCGGGTCGGGTCAAGTCTTACCAAATATAGTTATGGACTTAGACATTAATCCAACACTTTCTTCTTCACAAACAAAACCGGAGCTCCCCAGGGTGAGGAACTCGGTCTAATGAATCCTTTGCTGAGCAACTCGTTAAGTTGACTGGATAACTCCTGCATCTCTGCTGGAGCTAAACGATACGGAGACTTTGCTACGGGAGTAGCTCCAGGAATTAGGTCAATACGGAACTTGACCTGACGCTCGGGAGGGATTCCTGGAAGCTCTTCAGGAAACAGTTCAGGAAAGTTAGAGACTTCGGGGATGCTCGCGAGGTCTTTAACTTCCTGTTTCTCGTTGATTACATGGGCCAAGAATGCAATACACTCCTTTCGCAGGAGTTTCTGAGCTTTGATGCAAGAAATGATACGAAGGTTGGAACTGAGTTTATCACCATAGATTATTAGAGTTTGACCCGAAGGAAGGTTGAGACGGATGGCTTTTTCGAAACAAAGGATATCCGCATGATTGGGACTCAACTAATCCATGCCAATGATGACATCAAAGCTCTTTATGGATACCGACATAAGATCGATAGGAAACGAATGGTCATTTAGGGTAAGGGTACAACCTACAAACACCTCGCTAGCGTTTTCCTTCTCTCCGTTCGCCATCTCGACGATAAATATTTCGGTTAAAGGTTGGGAATTATGTTTTAGGTTATTTTTGAATGCATGAATAATAAAGATCCTCTCAGCACCCGAATCGAAAAGAATATTAGCATATGAGTTGTCGAGAAGGAACGTACCCGAGACAACAATGGGATCAGCGACCGCTTCCTCCCGTCCCATGGCGAGGACCCTTCCGGTGTTATTAACAGTAGACTTTTTGGGGCAGTTTCTTTTAAAATGCCCAGCTTCACCACAGTTGTAACAGGCTTGACCGACGCCTGTTCTAGAGGATTGATTGGTCGATTGAGTTGGAGCCTTGCAAAATCGGACCGTGTGCCCCTTCTTACCACAATTGGTACAGGATAGTTCTCGGCAGGGGCCAGGGTTGTGGTGATACTTGCACTTTTCACAGAGAGGGAGATTACCAACATACCAACTGGTAGGAGTTGGAGATGTGGATCCCACAACAGAAGCAGCAGCAACGGGGGTAGTAGCAACATGGACTGCTACTGTTTGTTGTCTTTTGGAGGAGCCTTGGGAAGATTGACCCTTCTTCTTCTTCCAGAATTTTCTTTTCTCACCACTGATTTTACCCGACTCAGGGGCAGTGGTGGCTTCCTCGACATCATCACTGTGATCAATTATGGCTTGGGCTAAAGTCTTAGCACTATCATATGTGTCCGGGCGAGCAGCTAAGACATGACCTTTTGTTGGATTGGTTAACCCCCAAATAAACCTCTCGATCTTTTTGCTTTCAGGAGTGACCAAACCAAGACAGAGAAGAGCAAGATCATCGAATCGGGAAGTGTATGCAGCAATGTCGGAACCTTTCATCTTCAGGTTCCAGAGCTCGTGCTCTAGTTTCTGCATTTCACCACGAGGACAGTATTCGGCAAGGAGGAGTTCTTTCATGGCGTTGCAACCCATGGCATTTGCTACGGGTAGGGTTAAGGATTTGACTCGGCTATTCCACCAAGTCAAGGCTTTATTACTAAAGGTACAGACTGCAAATTTGACCTTATCGGACTCAGCACAGGCACATATTTCGAAGATGGATTCGATTTTCTTGAACCATCGGGATAGGGAAATGACACCTCCAGTGCCATCAAAGGATGTTGGTTTTGCATTCATGAAATACTTATAGGAACTTCGATGTCCCTGATTGCCTTCTTGATCTTGAGTACCACCTCCTGAACCACCGGAACCACCGGTGTTCAATTGGGACATGGCAGCTGCCACCGCGGCGGTAACAACTGTCTGAAATAACACGGGATCAATTTCAGGAGGAGGTGGTGGCGGAGGGTTGTTGGTCTTTGAGCTGGGTCTCTTTCTGGGAGGCATCTTGATCTAATAAAATCAAGAAAGAGAGGATGATAAGTCCTCTGAATTGAATCGAGAGATATGACAGATATTTATTCCAAATAAGCAATAAAGCAGGAAAGAGTTATTGAAGCAAGTAAACTATCGCTAACGGAATGATCGGGGGTCTATACATGAACGAGGATTTCTACAAAGAATTGATTCGAGAAATACTCCCATAGTATTTCATGATTCGCTATGACACAAGCTCGATGTTTGTGGTGTTTAGGGTAAGTTTTAGGCATGCCGCATACCACAGTCACTCCCGAGCACATGTTGGCCGTGTCTCGAATGAATATAGTTGGCCAGGCTATATTGATCCTAGACACGACTACATAACTTCCCAGGTTTAACCACAGTACACAACACCCATTTACTTATGTTTTGTTCTACTTATAGTTACGGATCTCAACGGCTCGGCATACTTTTATACTTTTGAAAATACTTATAGTTTGAAGATACTTTTATTTCAGAGCACTTAGGCCCTTTAGTGTTTATAGTTTTATACCATGTAAGGTTTGGTATACTTTATTCACTATAAACCAAAGGTGGAAACATTTCCGGGGTTAACTCCACGTTGTGTATCAAATCCAATGTACATAGTAAGTAAAGTAGAACAACCATTACATTACATATAAAAGTTTTACAATTGTTTTCAAAGGTAAATTTGTATAGTTGTGATACATAGTATATATAAACAAAATAAAACAGGATCTTCTGAGCACTCCAACTCCGAGCAAAAGGATCTTCGGTACCTGTTCTAACGTTGACCTGAGAACACAAGCGGTTTTGAAAATCAGCATAACGCTGGTGAGTTCATAAGTAGTTTTTTTTGGTGAAAATGTTCATACTTCCTTTCTGTTTCTGAAAAATGTAACACACGCCAAGAAAATCCCACATTTTCTTAAAAGTTGATTGTTGTTTCACAATTACAAAATATAGTAGGTTTGTACACTGAAAACACATTACTCATGTGAAAAATGTGTAGTTTGATTATCCGGTTTGTTAAACTGTTCTGTTTGAGTTCCAATGTATCCCCAGGAAAGTCCCATACTTTCCTGATTATGAGTTATCAATTGAAAAAGATGTAATGTTATCTGTTTTGGTTACACTTTTCTAGTTATGTATATGTTCCCCAGGAAGGCCCCATGATTTCCTGAATATTGGTTTTCATTGTAAAGATGTATTCTGTTAGACCTAGTTATGTACAAGGTTTCCCAGGAAAGACCCATACTTTCCTGAATGTTGGTTATCAATGTAAAAGATGTATAAGTTATTCATTGTTACTATAAGTAAATCTCTGTTATCCTAATTGTGAGTTCCATAACCGTACTAAAGACTGAACCTGTGGCAATAGGTAGTCCACAACCTTATGACTTTCGTCACCCTTGAACCATTTCGGTTCGGCTGTAACTAGCAACCAGGTGTGGGGTAGTCAGCCCCGTATAGATCTATACACTCAAGTCACGCTCTCTAAATCCTAGAGATTCTGGCTATGGGTGTAGTCCTCCACTTGCGTATCTCTGTGGAGTGTTCGCCGAGGACGTGTCTCCAATCATACAGGAATAACATTTTTACTAGTAATAATATGATAATCCTCCATTCGCGTATCTATGTGGAATGTTACCGAGGACAAGACAGTGTACAAATTATATTGTTTATGTGTTCTAATGTCATGCTTTTTAACTGATAAAATGTGGAAAACCATTTGTGAAATATATAAAACATAACAGTTTATAAAACCCATTTCACAAATAAATATTTACGTGATCTGCATCTTCTACGGGTTATCAGTTGTGTATATCAGTATTAAAAGCATATGAAATGTGAAACACACACACGAAAATAAGTTTTGAGTACAAGAAAACCCTTGTACTTTGCTTGTGTTCCCCCCCCCCCCTGAAAACAGTGAAAAACAGTGAAAAGGGTAGGGGTATGAACTCACCGGACTCGGAAATGCGACGGTTTTGGATACTAGACGTTGGTTCGGGGCTTGGTTACTCACGATGTCCCTATGTAAAATGTAATAATTTCCATATAATACTAATTAGATTTACAATCACTAATTATATGGAACATTACACTCCAACGAGGTTAAACACCTCAATACGAGCGTTTGGAGCGACCCGGGTGACATCTACGGACGTATATTGACACTAGGGACTTAGGACTTGTGTTTACTCCCCAAAAGCGAACATATAAAGGATTTTACAGCCACAAAACACACACACACACATGATTTTACGACTGTAAACTCATGCTGGTGATTTTGAGGGTTTAATGGCTTGAATGGACATGGGGATTGTTGGAATGGACTTCTAGAATGCCTTGGATTAATTTGTTTGGATTTATAACATTTAAAAAGGGAGTTTACGGCCTTAAACATGGAGTTTACGGCCGTAAACTCTACTATGGTCAAGAATAAATCATTTGAGGTACAAAGAAAAATCACATGTGATTCTAGTTAATTTTCCAAGCCTTGTTATGAATTTAGGTCACCATTTAACACATTTTTAGGAGTTTACGGCCTAGAAGCATGTTCTATGGCCGTAAACTCTCTTTTGCTCATGAAAAATTAGTTTTTGACACTTAAAACAATCACATGTGATTCTAGAAATTTATGCAAGCCATTAGAGTGAATTTGATGCATCTTTTGACAAAGTTTCATGAGTTTACGGCCAAGGGTATGATCCTAGGCCGTAAACTCCTATATGTGGTATTTTTGAGGTGTTTAAGGTCTCTAAACTATTTTTAGATGGTTCTAGGATTTACCACAAGGCTATTGGTTAAGTTTCAAGGCATTCTAACATGTAAAAATGAGTTTATCCCCCATGTTTGAGGAGTTTACGGACCAAGCACATGTCTTGGCTGTAAACTCTTATTTGTCCCTCAAAATGAATGTTTTAAATGTTTTAAGTCCCAATTTGCAAGCCTTAAGGTCGTATCTAAGTCCCAACTATGATTTGGAAGGGTTAAATGGCTCAAAAACCCTCATTTATATGAGTTTACGGCCTAGGATAGTTCTAGGGCCGTAAACACATAATGATGGTCCTAATCCATAGATTAAACTCTAATTTGAAGGCTAAAGAGCTTGAATAGCATGCTAGGGAAGTTACCTCAAAGATTTGAAGCCTTAAACTTGAGATTTGGACCTTTAATTCTAGTTTGAGGAGAGAGGTTGGAAATGTTTATGAAAGAAATGGCCAAAAGATTCAAATGAAAGCTTTGAATCACTTATATAGTGCTCAGGAATTGGACACGACGGAATTCTACCCGATACCGGCGTTAAGTGGGGCTTTTGGTCATACCCGACCAAATTGTCGTGACCCGATATGGTCGATTCTAGAATTATTCCGATAGCTATAATGGGGTGTTAAAATGATTCCTAATGGCATTAAGATACCCATTAAGTCATTTTAGATCAATACAAGTTAATGACTTAATAAAATGGCGAAATCGGAAACGAATTTGGAAACGACGTTTGTTTGATCAAATTGGATTACAAGTTGATCCATCCGAAGGTCATTTAAATAGTAGTTGTATATCATGTATACATACATAGTCATAAAAGTTCCTTCAATCTGTTCTATAACTTTGGGTAGCAAGGGTACACAAACATGATCATACATTGCTAGTAAACTACTATAGGAGTAGTTTAGGAAGATACTAATACTATTACTAGAACAATGAAACCTACAATGAGTCAGTTCATACATGAGTCAAAGGATACAACGCCCTTGGGTAGCAAGGGTATACAAACATGTTAACACTATGATGAGAAACAAACAAAACAAACATACATGCTAGACAGAGAAAGAACACACAATACAACTAGCACACATATACATTACATATACATTAACACAGTTATGTGAGCCATTAAACAGGGCATGACACTACCTGCCATGACTGTTTTTGTATCAGAATCTCCTTAATTGGGGAGCATATGAGTTTGAGTATAGATCTATACTGGATTGACTATCCTACACCTTGGTTCTCGCTACAGTGGGACTTGCAGGTCTACGGGTGCCAAACTTCATTTTTACGGCATCTTACATTGTCGTTTTACTATTGAGTCGGTAGCAAGATACAGGCTGATCACATGTTACCTTAAAAATTACAATTGCTTAAGGTAGTTAGTACAACAGTAGTTACTTAATACAACACTACAGTACTATAATATTTTCCTATTACATTCACTTCGTGAACATGCACACGATGCACGGTAATGTAAAAACCATATTTTTGGTTAATGATAATCGGATTTGGGAAAATACACACTCTTACATAAGACACACACACAGATACTAGATGCCTTGGTAGAAGGCTACTTTGAGTCGAAAACATAGGGTTTTCTAGGAGAGTTCAAACAAATACAAACTTCACAAAACTTATACAAACATCTTACAAACATCTTACAAATTCTTTCATAGAAACGCAGACACTAATATACTTATGATCTCACCAGCTTTAAAGCTGATACTCGCTTTCAAAATAACTTGTATTTTCAGGTCACCAGTAGACAGGTACCGGTGCCAGGTTTTGAGAAGACGGAGCTCGTTCAAGACTCATCTTTTATTTTGATGTATATTTTTGGTGTCTATATAACTTGACAGATTACACTTGTATGAAATTATATTATTAATGCAATGGATGATGTTGTTGCTTGTTTACTACTTTGCATTGTTATGATACTGTATATGACGCCCTCTACCCCAGAACGTTTCCGTCGTTCATTGGTTTTTGGGGTGTGATAGATTGGTATCAGAGCATTGTTTATAGTGAATCGAGTGTATCAACCCATAAAAGATATACGAACTATAAACACAAGCGGGATTAAAATACTCTGATGAAGAGTTATACTTTTAAAGAATAAAATATTTAACCAAGTATACATACCTGCATTCATACTAAAATCAGTGTCACTAGGACAGAACAAAAGTATTACGAATGTTGGGCAGCACAAGTAGACTTAGTTAAAGACATATAGTCAAAACTAGGAAGATATAGCCTGATCAACTATATTATCCGAGGGTTGACTAGCATGTACCTAAGCATGGTTGTGAAGTTGCAACAACTCTAAAAACTTACCAACACTACTACAACGAGAACAATAGAAGAAAACATTAAACTTAAAATACTATAGGAGTATTTTGTGTTACTATAATTACTTATCTAAGAACTAAAGGTCTCTATTAAGTATGTCAATAGTTGTTGAGTGGATACGCTAGGGTTATATGTGGCTAGGATGTCATAGACTTAGAATCTATGATCTTTGCTTTACTTCCTGTTCCTTGTTTGGTTGTGGGCCTAGAGTTTGGGTCACTTATTCGAAGGTCTATCTTGTCTTGGTTACATATGACTTGTTGACACTATGAAAATGTTGAAGTAACTGATAAAGATTATCTTATAATTATCTAGTTAGTTCGTCTATTAATTATTTCCTTATCCCTATTCTCGCATAGATTAAATGGCTGGATTCCATATCCCCGGAGACCCGTACTTCCCCAACCACGACAATGCAGGATGGCTGGAAGAAGAACCAGGAGACGATCACCCAATCGCTTTGGATGATCATGAAGCTGAGAGCTTCTCTGATGGTTCTGACTCGGAGCCAGAAGTCAACAACCAACCCCCGACTGTTCTAAACCCAAACCCTCATCCAGCATTTCTAGGACCCACACCTATGTGGCCCACAAACTTGAATAGATGGAGTCAGGAACAAGGACAACCCATTCCCTACAATGGAGACAGAAGCTTCTACAACCTCACTGAGGGAAGTTCAGCTGACAGAGTCCTACCCATTATGGTTCGTAGGATTGCTCGGAACACCGAGCAAGGTCGAGCAGCTATCGACCGAGTAATGGAGGTTGATGCCAATTCTGGCATTAACACTGTCCGCATTTGCCAACTGGAGTCCGCTCATGAAAGGGCTCAGGTCAGCTATGCAATGCTCCAGAGGGAACTCGCTGAAACCCTAGCTGAAGTCAGAGAACTTCGAGCTCAGCAAGCCAGAGCTGATAGGCGCATGAGGGACATAGAACGTCTTCTATCGGAGTCAAGAACTCACTCTGGTAGTTCTCGTCACCGATAGATTCTCATCAACTTCTCTTTTGGATATAACTTAGTTATGTAAAATCTCTAGTCTAATTTCATGTCCTTGTAAATCTTAGAAATGTTAGGTCTTGATTTGGTCATAGTTCTGTCAAAATTTTCCATATTGGTTGATGTAAGACCTATTTCTAAGTCATTTTTCCCGAACTTATTACATTGGTAATCCCAGTACATTTGATAGATATCTAATCTAATGGAAATTATTATCGAAATGCTTCCATCTACAGTCAAGTATTTCATTCAATTATGTTGTTGGACTATGGAGAGTTAGTCCATGAATCATTCTCATCGATTTCCCTATCAAATTCTTATCAATGTTTTCATCTTCATAAACTTGTAGATCAAAGATGCCACCTCGCAGAAATCCAAGGAGAAACCTTAATAACGACACACTGATACCACCACCTCAACCCCCTACTCCTTAGTTCGACACGACAGCCTTAAATGTTGCTGTAGCTGCAGCTGTGGCTAGAGCCATGGCTCAATATCATTCATCTGATTCCACTGGAGGAGGAACCCCTGTTCAGTCTATTCAGGTTGAAGCTCCTGTGCGCTCGAGAGAGTGCTCCTATAAGGACTTCACAAACTGCAAGCCATTGTCCTTCAAAGGGAATGGCGGAGTCATTGCCCTCTCGCAATGGTTCGAGAAAACCGAATCGGTTTTCAAAATCTGATCCTGTCCAGAGGAGAGCAAGGTCAAGTTTGCTGATTGCACCTTTGAAACAAAAGCCCTAACATGGTGGAATAGCCATGTTAAGTCACTATCACTTGTGACGGCAAATGCTATGGGTTGGATACTTTGAAAGACCTCATGATTGAGGAGTACTGCTCGAGGGGCGAGATCCAGAAACTAGAGGAAGAACTGTGGAGCCTAACCATGAAGGGCTCCAACGTAGTCGCCTACACCGCCAGGTTTTGTGAAATGGTGGCCCTCTATCCCAACATGGTGCATACAGAGGGGAAAAAGATCGAAAGATATATATGGGGGATAATGCCACCATACCAGGGAAATGTATTGGCATCCCGCCCCACTACATTTGATAGTGCCAAGCGATTGACACAGTGGCTAATTGACCATGGGGTCCGTACCCGGCTGCGATAACAACCCTGGCCATCTCAGAACCCACCAAAACTGCTGATACCAAGCGGAAGTTTTGGGATGACAAAAAGAAGGCTAAGGCTGCCAAAAAGCAGCAGGTCATGGCAGTACATGATGCGATACCACCTACCGCTATTGTTCCGATCAAGTAGTATTCTGGAAATTTGCCCCTGTGCAACAAATGTAACTTCCACCACGTGGGAGCCTGCCGGGAAATGCAGTGCGTCAACTGCAACAGAAAGGGGCACACAGCCCGTTTCTGCAAAGCTCCGGCAAGGCCAATCACCCAAGTCCCCAGCGCAGGAGTGGGCCAAGCTTGCTACAATTATGGCGACGTGGGACACTACAAGAGGAACTGCCCGAAAGCAGGAAACGCCGGTGGAGTTGGAAGAGATCTGGTCATAGGCCATGAGGAGGCAGTTGCCAACCCCACAGTGGTCACTGGTACGTTTCTCCTCGACAACTCTTATGCATGTATACTATTTGATAGTGGTGCGGAGAGGATCTTCGTGAACCAAAAATTTGCTCATTTACTTAAGCATAAATCACAAGCACTTAAAGAACTGTTCACCATAGAAATGGCTAATGGTAAGACAAAGAGCACTAGCTGCATATACATAGGGTGTACCTTAACTCTAGATAGCCATTCATTCGCAATCGATCTCATACCGGTCTCAATTAAAAGTTTCGACGTCATCATCGGCATGGATTGGTTGACTCTTCATCGTGCCGACATCATGTGTTATGAAAAGGCTTTCCGCCTTAATCTATCATTTGGCAAAACTCTAGTAGTATATGGCGACTAACCCGACACAAACCTTCGTATCATTTCGAGCATTCAAGCTCAGAAATTCTTACAAAAGGAAGGTCGAGCATTCCTTGCTCATGTGGTCGATGTGAGCCAAGAAACGAAGGACATTCAGAACATTCCAGTAGTACGCAACTTTCCCGACATCTTTCCAGAAGAACTCCCAGGATTACCTCCACAACGTCAAGTCGATTTCCGAATCGACTTAGTTCCAGGGGCTACCCCAGTAGCCAAATCGCCCTATCATCTAGCACCTGCAGAGATGCAAGAACTGTAACATCCCGAAATAGCAAGAGTAGAGTTGAAGGGATAAAAGTGCTAATTGGGAAAGAGTGACTCGGCGAGTCCACGGATGGACTCGACGAGTAGAGTCGCGACTTGGTCGCTTGTTAAGCAGCCGACTCGGCGAGTCAATGAGATGGACTCGGCGAGTAGGCGCTGTGTGGAGAAAACCCTAATTCTCGGGGTTAAGCCCTATATAAAGAAGATTATGTTTCCTCCCCAGCCCCTTTATCACCCCTTTGAGTCCCAGAAACCCTAAATCGCAAAGAAGCACCATTGTTGAGTGGATTGGGGCTTGGAGAAGTAATTGTTGAAGAAAGTTTGGGTGTTTGAAGGTGTGGAACAAAGGGCTTTGCTTGGATTCGAGTTTCCTTGCAGTTGGGGTGTTATTTTGAGGTAATATCTCGTTCTTAGGCTATTGCTATCTTGTTTCTTCATTTTGGGATTTGAGGGAAGCTTATCTTGGGCTATATTGGAGTCTAGAGGTTAGATCTGAGGTTGCTACCTCAGATCTGAGATGGAGAAGGATCAGAGAGCATGAAAGTCCCTGTGTTGGAGTATTTAGTGAAGCCTTCATGTCCCAAACCCTAGCCCAAAGTGCAAATGGCCTAGATCTCTTTAGATTCACGTAAAGTTTACCACTTTACGTGATGGATGAGTGGTAGGGGACTAGATCTAGGTTTTGGAGCAATTGCATGGCCAGGAATGGTTCTGTATGGATTCAGACCGGTGGTACTCGGCGAGTCACATGGGTGTACTCGACGAGTTGGTTGAAGATGAACTGGGACTCGACGAGTTGGAAGAACAACTCGGCGAGTCGGATGAAGATGGCCTGGAACTCGGCAAGTCGTATGAACAACTCGGCGAGTAGGTTGAAGATAGCCTTAGACTCAGCGAGTCTGTTCTTGAACTCGACGAGTCTTGTCGAAGAGTCCCGATGTTCTCTGGTTGAGTCGAGAATCGGTGAGTCAAGGGATGACTTGGTGAGTGGTGTGCGAGTGGACTTAGAGTCGTTGGACTCGGCGAGTCTCGGGGTGACTCGGCGAGTTAAGTCGCGGATTGAGTGAGTTCTGGGTATGGAAACTCGGCGAGTCATCGGGTTGACTCGGCGAGTAGAGTCAGTCAGGGGTTGACTTTGACCTTGTCTTTGACCAAGGGTTGACCAGTGGTTTCCAGGGGCATTTTGGTAATTGTTGATTATTGTTTTGAGTTCTGTGCATTGGTGGTTGTCTAGTGGTGGAGATCGTATCTGTGATCGGAGCAGCTTGGGTTATCGGTTCAGTCGGCAGTTTCGAGGTGAGTTATCCTCACTATATCAACAGGGTCTACGGCACCAAGGCCGGCCCTTATCGGATTGAGATCCGGGTTGTTGTTATGTTATCATTATGATATGTTTGCACCCTGAGAGCTAGGGTGGTTTATGTTGGAGACCTGATTGAGATCGGTATCCTGAGAGATAGGGAGATGCTATGCTAGTGACCGGTTAGGTCGGTATCCTGGTTAGGATGATGATATGCTACGTGATCTGTTTGATCTGCTTGTTGACTGTGAATTGCTAAATGATTGTATGTATATGTGCACATGGTTGTTTGGACTGGAGTTGGGTTGATGTGGGTCCAGATGTGTGCTGTAGGCCAAGATACCCAGGGCGGACTGGTTGTCCCGAAGGCCCAGTGAGCGGTCCGGATAGGCTGTAGGCCCCAAGAGGGCGGACCAGACGTGCCGAGGCTCGGAGAGTGGACCAGATAGACTGAAGGCCCGGTGCAGGCGGACCAGTTACACTGTAGACTCAGAGAGTAGACCAGGTGGATTGAAGGCCCAGTGCGGGCGGACCAATCACACTGCAAACTCGATGTACACGGCTAGACACGGAGGGTGGACTAAAGGCCGATACGGCAGTCCAGTCACACAATGGACCTGATATGCATGGCTGTTCTATGTTTCATTATGTTATGTGTGTTATTCATGTTATGGGCCGGAAGGCATTATGTTTTGGACCGGAAGGTCGTAGCCTGGAAGGGCGTATAGGTGGTTGGTATTTTGGGGGTAACTCACTAAGCTTTCGGGCTTACAGTTATGGTTTTATGTTTTTATCAGGTTCTTCAGGAGACCGTGGCAAGGCGAAGGCGTGATCGTACCGCTCCTCATGTTTTTGGTTGTATTGTGATTCTGGGAATACTTAAATAATTTGTATTGAAAACCTTTTTGTAATGATTTTAGTGAAGTCGGATTGTTTTTGAAAAAATTAAAATTGGTTGTATTTTTCGGTCGTTACAAGTTGGTATCAGAGCCTTGGTTTGAGTGAATTGGAGGAACATTCGTGTGACTCAAGTCTCAAATCGAGGAGAGTTTTCAAAAGAGAATTTAAAATGGTTTTCAAAAAAAATGAGTAAGGGAGGACGCGGGGGTACGATCAGCCAGAGCCAGTAAGTAACCCCAAATTACCATACATGCTATTTGTTTTGAGCTTTGATAGAACAGCATGCTAGAGTTAGGCTAGGGATCTTCAGGAATTCATGATAATGTTGCCTGATTTGTGATGCCTGTAGCCTAGGGTTCCTTATGGGAGATTCTTAGTGTTCCTCTAGTGGTGAGGGTTGAGCGTTGTTATGCATGTTTCTCTAGGGAGTTGTGGTAGTACTTCATACAAATATGGGTAGGTGTGGAAGGTAGTATGGACCCGTACTACTGAAAGCACAGGACCCATACGCGTATCAGGGAAACCATGATCTCTAGGGTTGGGTTGAGAGAGTTGAATCCCAGGTTTGCGGGATGAGTCTGAGATTTTTTTTGTATGGTGTTTTTCAGTATGGAGTTTCCGAGGCATGATGAGAGTGGATCCGGGTCAGGATCGGGAGCTGGAGAGAGAATTCCGGGTGAATCGTTGCCGCCCGAGGTTATCGGTCAGATGAGCACGAGCGAGTTGGATGCGAGGATTCGTGAGATCCTGCGTGATGAGATTGCTGAGTTGTTTCGGGCTGAGTTGCCAGAGCTGTTTGGGTCGATCAAGACCACCATGGTTGAGTACTTTGATGAGCGCTATTGTGACATCCCCAAAATCACGGTCAGAAAAGACCGGTTTGTTTATGCTTTGTTTAAAAATCAGAGTTACATTTTAAATGAAAGTGTTGCGGAATTTGTCCCAAAACAAAATATGATAAAGATTTATCAAAAGCATTTCCATAGAAATGTATTTCATTAAAAGACTTGGGATGTCATGTTCATACAGATCAAAAGCATAAACAGTACAATATAAGCCTTACTACATTATTTCATATCTACAGGCCTATATCCGTAATCCCTCGTCCAAAACATCACATCTATGCTCATGCGCCACTACCTGTAATACATAAAACTGAGTGGGTCAGGCTTGGGAGCCTGGTGAGCACATAGGGTTTTCAACCCACAATAAATAAGTTTATTAATTTCATCAATCAACAATAACCCGATTACCCGTTCCCGTTATCCTCACTTTACGTCCCTAAACACCTATCATAAGGGACCTAGCCTAAGGATCATCATCGGGACGGACACTACTACTAAGGGGATTCCTCAGCAATAAATGTCCTAAAGGCAACCATGTGGGGGATGGAGTACACCGGTGAACACGTCGTTCACAAACACCTACAGGTTGCGAGCCTGCTAGTGTTCCACTGGACTGTCTAGAAGAGTCCGTGGTCGTCATCCATACTCCGCTAGATGACAGAATCAACAACATCAACATCGAGGCCTCTCATCATTTTATCACACATCAACTATTATATCTACCCATGTTTTACCCAAACATTTCCGTAGGTATAAAATACATATACAGTTTAAATCATTGAAAACATGTATAACAATGTTCATCCAGCATAGATAGCAAGTATTCAGATAATATGCACACATAGCACGTAATTTATATAAAATACTTCATATCTATGTGTAAGCTGAAAGTAACTATGCACTCACCTGGTTAGGTGGTGACTCAGCACTCGGACAGCGCTTCGATACTCTCAAAACGATATTCCTTCGATAAAACCTAGTATCGATACCACTAGGGTTTAGTTTAACGATAACCGCGACAAATTAATTAGTCCGAGTATTATTAAGCGTTAATAATACTCGATATAACTCATAATAATAGCCCAAATAATTATTTTAAGGACCTAATAACATTCCTATAATTATTTGAAAGCTATATTAAAAATTGCGTAAGCGTAGCACACTTATAGTGATTTTTATCGAGAACCGGGACTTGATTGGAACAACGTTTCGAAACCGAAAAACTCCTTTTTCTCGGGACTCCGGGAGCCTCGAGGCTTCCCTAGGGTGCTAAGGGGCTTAACTAGGGTTTAGAGGTGTTTTGGGGTTGTAGAGAGAGAAAGAAGTTAGAGAGAGAAGTGAAAAAGGTGTGAGAAATGAAGGAAACTCGGCCCCTTTTTATAGCCCTGCGAGGCCTCGGTACGCTGGGCGTACCTCGGACCTACGTGGGGCGTAGTCATCGGATAGGAGCGCCACCTCGGACCAGCTGGCTAGCACTCCGGAAGAGATAAGGGCGAGGGTACGCGGGGCGTACTGGCTTCGGACGCGGAGCGTACAGCGAGGGCAGGTGTCGTCATCCGAAGCGCGTTCCTTCATCAGCGATGGGCGGCCCAGATGCAGCCACGTCATCAACCTCGCAACAGACTTCGCATTTTCACACTTCAACTTTAAAAATTCGTAACTTTCGCGTACGACCTCCGTTTTCGACGTTCTTCATATCCACGCGAAGGTGGGAACGTACTCTACAACTTTCGTTTAGACTCCGTCGGCTAATTTTGGCTCGATTTTAAATTTTATATTATTAACGGGTCGGGACACGATTGGTCCGTTAAATCCTCATAACTTCTTCATCTGACATCCGTTTTCACCCATCTTTTTCTCGTTATGCTACCCTTAACGAGATCTCCGATTCTCGTTCAGGTTGTGTCGGCTAAAAACCGCTCGATCTAATATTCGAATTTCGGGTTGTACACTGCTATTCCGAAACTTCGAAAAATCATAACTTCTTCATACGAAGTCAGATTTGGGCGTTCTTTTTATCGATGTTCTTAGTTTAACATATTCTACGACTTTCGTTCAGTTTGCTAAGGCTAAATCTCGCTCTATCGTAAATTCACTATTTACGCTTCCCGGTGCCGTGCCGGTTTTACCGTAAAACTTCGACGGGTCATAACTTCTTCGTTATAACTCGGATTTCGGCATTCTTTATATGTACGGAAACCTTGAGACATATTCTACAACTTTATGTAGAGATATCGGGATTATCTTATACTTTAATTTTGACGCTTATTTTTATTATTTATTAATTATACATTTATAATTAAATTATAAGCACATAAATACACATAATTCACATAATACTCAAATATTTCATCTTTATCACTTCAAAAAGAGTTACAAGAGTTGACCTAGACTATTACATTGACAAAAATGCTTAGCCCTGAAACCCGGGCGTTACAATTCTCTCCCCCTTAGGATGATTCCGTCCCGGAATCATGCATCAGCAAACAGATGTGGATAGCGACTCATCATGTCATCCTCTGTTTCCCAAGTGAGATTCGGCCCATTCGAATGTTTCCATCGGACTAGCACCAAGTCGACCATCTTGCGTCGTAACTTCTTAGTCTTACGGTCAACAATTGCCTCAGGCTCTTCGATCAGCCTTTTATTCTCATCCATCCTTAACTCTGAGATTGGAATTATGTCGGGAACATCTCCCGTGAATTTCCTCAAATAACACACATGGAAAGTGTTATGAATACCATTGAGTTCTTCGGGCAATTCCAACTTGTAAGCTTGGTTCCCTATCTTCTGAAGAACTTTGAACGGTCCAATAAACCTTGGACTCAACTTTCCTCGTTTCCCAAATCGTATAAGTCCCTTCCATGGTGAGACTTTAAGCAGAACGGAATCCCCAACCTCGAAGGTTATCGGTCGTCTTTTCTTGTCAGCATAGCTCTTCTGACAATCCTGAGCTGCTAACATTCTTTCCCTAATCACCTTCAACTTTTCGGCAGTCTCATGGACTATCTCGGGGCCCATAAACTGCTTCTCTCCGGCTTCAAGCCAACAAGACGGCGTACGACACTTTTCTCCATACAAGGCTTGGTAAGGTCCCATCTTGATGCTCGAGTGAAAACTATTGTTGTAGGAAAATTCTACCAGAGGTAAGTGCTCGTCCCAATTTCCTTGGAATTCGAGGGTACATGCTCTCAGCATATCTTCCAGTGTCTGAATCGTTCTTTCGCTCTGGCCATCAGTTTGCAGATGGTAAGCAGTACTCAAACACAACTTTGTACCCAACTCCTCTTGTAGACTCCTCCAAAACCTTGACGTGAAACGACTATCACGATCTGGTACAATCGTAAGAGGAACACCGTGAAGTCTTACAATTTCCTTCACGTAAGCATTTGCGAGCTTATCCATAGACCACTTCTCGTTGGCTGCTATGAAGTGTGCACTCTTGGTGAAACGATCCACGACTACCTAAATCATGTCGTGACCGTTCTTCGTCCTGGGCAGTTTAGTCACAAAATCCATGGTGATGTCTTCCCATTTACCCATGGGTACAGGTAAAGGTTCTAAACTCCCATACGGTTTCTGATGTTGTGCCTTAACCCTCGCACATGTTACGCACTCGGCCACATACTTCGCAACATCGAGCTTCATCGTCGGCCACCAGTAGTAGGGTTTTAGGTCCCTATACATTTTAGTGCTACCGGGATGAATCGAGTACATGGTCTTGTGTGCTTCTTCCATCAGAAGATCTCTTATTCCTCCCGTCTTAGGTACCCAGATTCGATTTTGGAATACCTTCAGTCCTCGACTGTTTGTACCGAACACTAACGTTCTTCCCAAGCGTTCTTCCTTTCGGTCATTTTTCTCTAAAGCTTCTTCTTGAGCTTTCCTGATACTTTCGACAATCGTTGAAACGACTTCAATTCTTAACGCTCTTGGCCTTTTCCTTTCCAGATTGACTTTCCGACTGAGAGCATCAGCAACAGTATTTGCTTTACCTGGGAGGTAAAGTATCTCACAGTCGTAGTCCTTGAGAAGTTCTAGCCAGCGTCGTTGCCTCATGTTCAACTCCTTCTGATTAAAGAGATACTGGAGACTCTTATGATCAGTGAAGAGCTTGCACTTCGTGCCATAGAGGTAATGCCTCCATATCTTTAAGGCAAAAACTACCGCTGCCAACTCCAGATCATGAGTGGGGTAGTTCTTTTCGTGCCCTTTCAATTGTCGAGATGCGTATGCTATCACCTTTTCTCTTTGGGTCAGAACACAACCCAACCCGACTCCAGATGCATCACTGTAAACTGCGAAGTCTTCAACTCCATCGGGTAGAGAAAGTATCGGTGCTTCGCATAACTTCTTCTTTAGCTTCTCGAACGCCTCTTCGTGTTTCTCACTCCATGTATATGTGGCTCCTTTATGAGTCAAAGCTGTTAATGGAGCAGCTATCGAAGAAAAGCCTTGGATAAATCGTCGATAATATCCTGCTAATCCTAGAAAGCTTCGAATCTCCGTGGCACTCTTTGGACGTTCCCACTTCATTACAGCCTCGATCTTTTCGGGGTCAACCATTATTCCCTCCTGGTTAAGAACATGACCCAAGAATTGGACTTCCCGTATCCAAAAGTCGCATTTGGAGAACTTTGCAAAAAGCTTCTCCTTCTTCAACACTTCTAATACTTCCCGTAGATGTTTGCCATGCTCCTCTTGGCTTTTCGAGTAGATGAGAATGTCGTCGATGAACACTATCACGGATTTATCGAGGAATGGTTTACAAACCCTATTCATCAAATCCATGAATGCTGCGGGAGCATTGGTTAGTCCGAATGACATAACCAAGAACTCGTAGTGTCCATATCTTGTTCTGAATGCAGTCTTTTCAATATCCTGCTCCCTCACCTTCAGCTGATGATATCCTGACCTAAGATCGATCTTTGAGAAGTAGCTCGAACCTTGCAGCTGATCGAATAGGTCATCAATCCTCGGCAATGGATACTTGTTCTTTACCGTTGCCTTATTCAGCTCTCGGTAGTCTATGCACATCCTCATGCTTCCGTCCTTCTTCTTTACGAATAACACCGGAGCTCCCCAGGGTGATGAACTAGGTCGAATAAAACCGTTGTCCAACAGCTCCTGAAGTTGCGTCATGAGCTCCTTCATCTCCGTCGGTGCTAATCGGTAAGGTGCCTTTGCTATCGGTGTTGTTCCTGGTAACAAGTCTATACGAAACTCCACTTGCCTATCAGGTGGTAATCCGGGAAGATCTTCGGGAAAGACTTCCGGATAATCACACACAACCGGTATATTCTGCACCTTTTTCTTCTCCTTCTTGGCATCGATTACGAATGCCAAGTATGATGCACATCCTTTGGACAAACATTTCCTGGCTTTCATCAGGGAGATGATTCTAGAATTCACTCTGCGTTTGTCCCCGTACACCATAAATGATTCCTTTCCGGGTGGGTTTACCTTTACTATCTTCTTTCGGCATTGAATCTCAGCATCGTTGGCGCTAAGCCAATCCATACCCAAAACGATGTCGAAACCGTTTAACTCTATGGGTAATAGCTCTTCGTGGAATTCGTTTCCGTTTAGGTCAATGACGATGTTCCTAATACGATTACTAACAGGTACGAATTTGCCACTGGCAACTTCTACAATCAGGGCATTATCTAGTTTTTCTACAGGCAATGCTAATTTCCCACCAAATTTATGCGACACAAAGGAGTAGTTGGCTCCGGAATCAAATAGTATATTTGCAGGCAGACCATTTACAAGAAAGGTACCTGAAGCGACGTCTGCTGCCTCCTTTGCAGCCTCGAGCGTCATCTGGAAGGCTCTCGCCTTCGGCTTCGGTGGTATGTTGGGTCTTCCTGTCTCCTTCTTCTTCGGGCAATCCCTTGAAATGTGCCCCTCCTCGTTGCACTCATAACAGACCTTCTTAGTGAACGTGCATCCATTGGCATAGTGCCCAGGCTTTCCGCATTTGTAACAAGTGACCCCTCCGTCACACTTCCCAGAGTGCTTTTTCTTGCACTTGTCACACCACTTCGCTTCTGATCCTCCTCCTCTCGAACCAAACTTCGAGAATCTACCATTCTTACCGGACCTTGAGGATCCGTCAAATTTCCTTTTCTCGCCAACCTCGACTTTGCTGGCAGCTCTTCCCTTAATCATATCCTCCACAGACTTGGCAGCCCAGATAGCTGCCTCCAAAGTAGGTGCCTGACGCACTGGCACCACGTACTCCCATGGTAATCCTTTTGCGTACTTATCAATTTTTGTCAGCTCGTCCGGAACAAGACGCAAGGCAAATTCCATCTTTTCTGTGAAGTTGTTCGTGTATTCATCGATTGACATGCTCCCCTTCTTTAGGGTTAGAAACTGGTTCTCTAGCTCGAGCAGGTTTTGAGCTGAGCAGTACTTTCGTTTGAATTGTACCAGAAATTCTGCCCATGTCAGTTCCAGGGGTTTGTTGGGGCTTAAAGTCTTCCCCAAAGTATTCCACCAACGTACAGCGCCTCCTCGAAACTGACGCACTGCAAACATGGTCTGTAGCTTCCCTCTGCAACCGCATGTCATGAAAGCTAACTCCATCTCCGAGATCCAATCCATGACTCCGATTGGATCTTCCTTTCCCATGAAAGTCGATGGCTTGCAAGTCTGAAAATCCTTGTACTTGCATCCATTTCTCTCGAATCCGTCATCTTGGTTATTTTCTCGAACTATTGGTTGGTTGACTTGACCAACAGTTCCACTGTAGTCTCCTTCCTCTGTCTGCCCTTCGTTCAACTCAGGCTGTTCGATCTGAATAGTGCCTTCCTCTCGATTTTGCTGGAGCAAACGTCTAGTTTCCTCCATTTGACGACCCAACATAGCCTGGATCATCGCTTGCACTCCGGCCATCGTGACTGGCTCAGGTGCAACTTCTTCTACAACAGGTATTTGTTGAACCACTGGGGGTTGGTTCCTATCTCCATTCGCGTTTACGTTTCCGCTACGGGTCCTTGCCATCTTGATCTATACACCGAATAAGGTGAATTTAGATCTTTATTTAGGGTAGACGTTTGAATCGTCCTTATCACTCCGAAACGTTTACATGCTAGTTCTAATATCGTAGTCGTACGTTTAGAATCCTAAACACATAAAGTTTCCAGATCCGGTCGGCAACAGACCATAGATCCGAACAATTAACAGCATATCATGCACAAAGCATTTAGCACATAAAAGCATTTTAGGCATAATTCCTAAAATAAGCTAGTGCTCACACCTCACAATCATCGCTTAGCATTCTAAGTTTAAGTCTAGAAATCCTACAAATTCCTAGTTCGCTTAAACTAATGCTCTGATACCAACTGTGACATCCCCAAAATCACGGTCAGAAAAGACCGGTTTGTTTATGCTTTGTTTAAAAATCAGAGTTACATTTTAAATGAAAGTGTTGCGGAATTTGTCCCAAAACAAAATATGATAAAGATTTATCAAAAGCATTTCCATAGAAATGTATTTCATTAAAAGACTTGGGATGTCATGTTCGTACAGATCAAAAGCATAAACAGTACAATATAAGCCTTACTACATTATTTCATATCTACAGGCCTATATCCGTAATCCCTCGTCCAAAACATCACATCTATGCTCATGCGCCACTACCTGTAATACATAAAACTGAGTGGGTCAGGCTTGGGAGCCTGGTGAGCACATAGGGTTTTCAACCCACAATAAATAAGTTTATTAATTTCATCAATCAACAATAACCCGATTACCCGTTCCCGTTATCCTCACTTTACGTCCCTAAACACCTATCATAAGGGACCTAGCCTAAGGATCATCATCGGGACGGACACTACTACTAAGGGGATTCCTCAGCAATAAATGTCCTAAAGGCAACCATGTGGGGGATGGAGTACACCGGTGAACACGTCGTTCACAAACACCTACAGGTTGCGAGCCTGCTAGTGTTCCACTGGACTGTCTAGAAGAGTCCGTGGTCGTCATCCATACTCCGCTAGATGACAGAATCAACAACATCAACATCGAGGCCTCTCATCATTTTATCACACATCAACTATTATATCTACCCATGTTTTACCCCAACATTTCCGTAGGTATAAAATACATATACAGTTTAAATCATTGAAAACATGTATAACAATGTTCATCCAGCATAGATAGCAAGTATTCAGATAATATGCACACATAGCACGTAATTTATATAAAATACTTCATATCTATGTGTAAGCTGAAAGTAACTATGCACTCACCTGGTTAGGTGGTGACTCAGCACTCGGACAGCGCTTCGATACTCTCAAAACGATATTCCTTCGATAAAACCTAGTATCGATACCACTAGGGTTTAGTTTAACGATAACCGCGACAAATTAATTAGTCCGAGTATTATTAAGCGTTAATAATACTCGATATAACTCATAATAATAGCCCAAATAATTATTTTAAGGACCTAATAACATTCCTATAATTATTTGAAAGCTATATTAAAAATTGCGTAAGCGTAGCACACTTATAGTGATTTTTATCGAGAACCGGGACTTGATTGGAACAACATTTCGAAACCGAAAAACTCCTTTTTCTCGGGACTCCGGGAGCCTCGAGGCTTCCCTAGGGTGCTAAGGGGCTTAACTAGGGTTTAGAGGTGTTTTGGGGTTGTAGAGAGAGAAAGAAGTTAGAGAGAGAAGTGAAAAAGGTGTGAGAAATGAAGGAAACTCGGCCCCTTTTTATAGCCCTGCGAGGCCTCGGTACGCTGGGCGTACCTCGGACCTACGTGGGGCGTAGTCATCGGATAGGAGCGCCACCTCGGACCAGCTGGCTAGCACTCCGGAAGAGATAAGGGCGAGGGTACGCGGGGCGTACTGGCTTCGGACGCGGAGCGTACAGCGAGGGCAGGTGTCGTCATCCGAAGCGCGTTCCTTCATCAGCGATGGGCGGCCCAGATGCAGCCACGTCATCAACCTCGCAACAGACTTCGCATTTTCACACTTCAACTTTAAAAATTCGTAACTTTCGCGTACGACCTCCGTTTTCGACGTTCTTCATATCCACGCGAAGGTGGGAACGTACTCTACAACTTTCGTTTAGACTCCGTCGGCTAATTTTGGCTCGATTTTAAATTTTATATTATTAACGGGTCGGGACACGATTGGTCCGTTAAATCCTCATAACTTCTTCATCTGACATCCGTTTTCACCCATCTTTTTCTCGTTATGCTACCCTTAACGAGATCTCCGATTCTCGTTCAGGTCGTGTCGGCTAAAAACCGCTCGATCTAATATTCGAATTTCGGGTTGTACACTGCTATTCCGAAACTTCGAAAAATCATAACTTCTTCATACGAAGTCAGATTTGGGCGTTCTTTTTATCGATGTTCTTAGTTTAACATATTCTACGACTTTCGTTCAGTTTGCTAAGGCTAAATCTCGCTCTATCGTAAATTCACTATTTACGCTTCCCGGTGCCGTGCCGGTTTTACCGTAAAACTTCGACGGGTCATAACTTCTTCGTTATAACTCGGATTTCGGCATTCTTTATATGTACGGAAACCTTGAGACATATTCTACAACTTTATGTAGAGATATCGGGATTATCTTATACTTTAATTTTGACGCTTATTTTTATTATTTATTAATTATACATTTATAATTAAATTATAAGCACATAAATACACATAATTCACATAATACTCAAATATTTCATCTTTATCACTTCAAAAAGAGTTACAAGAGTTGACCTAGACTATTACATTGACAAAAATGCTTAGCCCTGAAACCCGGGCGTTACAGCTATGCAGCTCTCACTGAGACGGCTGCCGCGGCGGCTACAGCGGCTGTAGCAGCGGCAGGGGGAGGAGTTGGTCGGGGCTTTCAGTATCGGGACTTCGATAATACGAAGCCTCCCACTTTCGATGGAGTTCAGGACCCGATCGTCGCTATGAGATGGTTATCAGACGCGGAGGGGTGTTTCTTCACGTGTTCATGCCCTGCTGATCAGAGGGTGAGGTGCGCTCTGAACCTGTTGAGGCTCGGGGCGAAGGATTGGTGGAGATTGACCATGGGGTCATATTCAGATACACAGAGGGCTGCAGTTTCATGGGATCAGTTCAGGGAAATGTTCATCACTCGTTATGTTCCGCAGGTTGAGAGAGAGAGATTGGCTCAGGAGTTCCTTGAGCTGAAGCAGGATTCGGAGTCGATGACTGAGATCACCAGGATGTTCACTGAGAGGGCGATGTTTTGCCCTGAGTTCGCTTTGGAGCAGGCTCAGATGTCCTGATATCTGAGTATGCTCAAGAGGGACATCAGGCAGTTTGTGTCTGCGTAGAGGTGCAGGACATTGTTGGAGTTGCAGGAGGCCGCTAGGTGGCGTGAGTTAGAGATTGAGTTGCAGATGTGTGAGTTGAGGCAGGCTCCGGTGCAGTCGCAGCCGGCGCCGAAACGGTCCAAGACCGTTGATGTTAGAATGGGAGACCTGAGCAGCCACACTTGTGGAAAGTGTGGGAGGAGTCACACCGGAGTTTGTAGGTCCGGTGGTGCATGCCGCAAGTGCGGAAAGGAGGGGCATTATGCGAGGGATTGCCGGCAGTCAGTACCAGTTCGGGATTTGAGGATCTGCTATCATTGTCATCAGGTTGGACATTTGAGGGCCAACTGTCCACAGTTTGCTGCAGGATTAGTGCAGGCTCCAGCACCGGCCACTTTGAGGATCACAGGTAGAGGTTAGGGTGGAGTGGAGCCCCCAAGGGCTCAGGGTCGTGCTTATCAGCTGGTGGCAGAGGAGGTCAGAGCAGTGGCGGATGCAGCTGCGGGTATGGTTCCTTCTCGATGTCTTGTTATCTTGTGATTATTGTGGTGTATTGTTTTTATGTGCCGGTATATTCGTGTGGTTTTCGATGCGGTATTCGTCGTTTTGCGGGTTGTGGTTTTGGTTATGGGTTATTGTTTTGGGAATTCGTCGGTTATCTTCCATGAGAGTTTTAGTGGGAACTTGGCAGGGGTTCGAAGGTCGGGTAGCATCGGCCTTCCAAGGAGTGGTTAGATGCAGTCTAAGTTTTCTTTCGAGCAGGTTGATCGGTGTTGATGTGAGATCTCGATGAGGTTGTTTATGATTGTGAGAAGCAGTCTGCGTGTAAGTGTTTTCCTTGTGCAGGGTTGTTCTGGAAGGTCGGTGATGGCAACCGGTGACTGTTAATCAGTGCTATAAGTGGGGGAGAATTGGAGAGTTCTCTGGGAGATCGATGAGTATTTGACGATGCTTAGTTGTTAGGATTCAGCAGTGTTCTGTCAGCTCATAGTATAGGCTGATAGGAGCGAGTGTCGGGCATGTGGGGCGGGATACAGACCTAGGGCATTTGATTGTGGAGGGCCTGGGAGCAGGCCGGGATCGAGCATGTGCAATTGAAACGGAGTTCGGAACCCTTAAAGGGATAGAACAGTACGCATGGGAGGATTTCCGGGAGTGTTAGCTCGGAATGATGAATACTAGTTGAGCGGTCCGGATAGACTGAAGGCCGGTAGGCGTACCAGTCAGGCCGAAGGCTCGGAGAACGATCCAACCAAACTGAAGGCAATGAGAGCGGTCCAGATTGACTGAAGGTTCTGAGAGTGGTCCAAATGGGCTGAAGGCCTGGTGAGGCGGTCCAGTCATGCTGAAGACTCTGCAGGCATTGCTGGTTCGGTTCGAGGATTTGGATTGTGTATATTGC
Organism: Lactuca sativa; assembly: GCF_002870075.4. Taxonomy (NCBI): domain Eukaryota; kingdom Viridiplantae; phylum Streptophyta; class Magnoliopsida; order Asterales; family Asteraceae; genus Lactuca; species Lactuca sativa. Next base: position 259,039,598 of record NC_056630.2, read on the forward strand.
ATTGTGATTGCTTTAGAAGGTCTGGCCCCGGGTAGTGATCTGATGAGTTGAGATAGTGCATGGGCTTGAGAGCCCCTGCTATGAGAAGCTAGAGTATGTGTGTTACATGGATAGCAGATACGCTAAAAAGGTGGTGTAGCATTGGGCGAGCACCTTGGCACTTGTTTGTGTGGCATGATGGCCAAGTGGATTCCTTGGAAAAGGAAGTGAGAGGGGTGTGTAACCCGAGAGGGAGTGCAAGTTCACGGAAGTGAAAGCAGCAAAGCAGGGTTATGATCAGAGTAATTCGAGTAAGGTTATTGAGCAGCGTGATTGCGGCAGTGGAATAGAAGCTCATCCGGTTTGGGATGTTTGCTGAGGTTGCGGAAGGAATTATGCGGGTGTAGAGTCAAGAGGCTCGGAAGGGATGCAAGGAGAGAGTCTTGGTCTCTCGGTGTGATCTCTGACCAGAGTATTGAGTATATATTAGTGGTTCATCCTGGGGGATGTTGGAGGATATCATTAGTGTATCGGGTTTTCCCAACCTGAGGGTGCTAGAGCTATTTCAGCATGTGTATGTGATTGCAAGAGGAGTTGCTCTGAGATAGAGAATGGGTCTTTCCGTCGGCATGTAATGGATAGAGTGGGATTCGGGTCGGGGATCCGATGGTTCGCAGTTTCTTAACCCATATGAGTCGAGTGATGGTTGTGATTTGGAGCAGTGTTACATCATGAGTAGTACTCAGTTGTTAAGTGGAGTTATCAGAGGGTGAGACCAGTGCCCGCTTTGAGACGCTGGTCAGGACACCGTAAGGAAAGAGAAAGTGTGTTTGAGTTTCGATGGGTATGCCTCGAGGGACTTGGCCCGGGTAAGGCTAGGTGGCGCGTTGTGGGAGTATCCTTGGGATTGAATTGCTATAGGCTTCGAGGACGAAGCCTAATTTAAGTGGGGGAGAATTGTAACATCCCGAAATAGCAAGAGTAGAGTTGAAGGGCTAAAAGTGCTAATTGGGAAAGAGTGACTCGGCGAGTCCATGGATGGACTCGGCGAGTAGAGTCGCGACTTGGTCGCGTGTTAAGCAGCCGACTCGGCGAGTCAATGAGATGGACTCGGCGAGTAGGCGCTGTGTGGAGAAAACCCTAATTCTCGGGGTTAAGCCCTATATAAAGAACATTATGTTTCCTCCCCAGCCCCTTTATCACCCCTTTGAGTCCCAGAAACCCTAAATCGCAAAGAAGCACCATTGTTGAGTGGATTGGGGCTTGGAGAAGTAATTGTTGAAGAAAGTTTGGGTGTTTGAAGGTGTGGAACAAAGGGCTTTGCTTGGATTCGAGTTTCCTTGCAGTTGGGGCGTTATTTTGAGGTAATATCTCGTTCTTAGGCTATTGCTATCTTGTTTCTTCATTTTGGGATTTAAGGGAAGCTTATCTTGGGCTATATTGGAGTCTAGAGGTTAGATCTGAGGTTGCTACATCAGATCTGAGATGGAGAAGGATCAGAGAGCATGAAAGTCCCTATGTTGGAGTATTTAGTGAAGCCTTCATGTCCCAAACCCTAGCCCAAAGTGCAAATGGCCTAGATCTCTTTGGATTCACGTAAAGTTTGCCACTTTACGCGATGGATGAGTGGTAGGGGACTAGATCTAGGTTTTGGAGCAATTGCATGGCCTGGAATGGTTCTGTATGGATTCAGACCGGTGGTACTCGGCGAGTCACATGGGTGTACTCGACGAGTTGGTTGAAGATGAACTGGGACTCGACGAGTTGGAAGAACAACTCGGCGAGTCGGATGAAGATGGCCTGGAACTCGGCAAGTCGTATGAACAACTCGGCGAGTAGGTTGAAGATAGCCTTAGACTCAGCGAGTCTGTTCTTGAACTCGACGAGTCTTGTCGAAGAGTCCCGATGTTCTCTGGTTGAGTCGAGAATCGGTGAGTCAAGGGATGACTTGGTGAGTGGTGTGCGAGTGGACTTAGAGTCGTTGGACTCGGCGAGTCTCGGGGTGACTCGGCGAGTTAAGTCGCGGATTGAGTGAGTTCTGGGTATGGAAACTCGGCGAGTCATCGGGTTGACTCGGCGAGTAGAGTCAGTCAGGGGTTGACTTTGACCTTGTCTTTGACCAAGGGTTGACCAGTGGTTTCCAGGGGCATTTTGGTAATTGTTGATTATTGTTTTGAGTTCAGTGCGTTGGTGGTTGTCTAGTGGTGGAGATCATATCTGTGATCGGAGCAGCTTGGGTTATCGGTTCAGTCGGCAGTTTTGAGGTGAGTTATCCTCACTATATCAACAGGGTCTACGGCACCAAGGCCGGCCCTTATCGGATTGAGATCCGGGTTGTTGTTATGTTATCATTATGATATGTTTGCACCCTGAGAGCTAGGGTGGTTTATGTTAGAGACCTGATTGAGATCGGTATCCTGAGAGATAGGGAGATGCTATGCTAGTGACCGGTTAGATCGGTATCCTGGTTAGGATGATGATATGCTACGTGATCTGTTTGATCTGCTTGTTGACTGTGAATTGCTATATGATTGTATGTATATGTGCACATGGTTGTTTGGACTGGAGTTGGGTTGAGGCGGGTCCAGCTGTGTGCTGTAGGCCAAGATACCCAGGGCGGACCGGTTGTCCCGAAGGCCCAGTGAGCGGTCCGGATAGGCTGTAGGCCCCAAGAGGGCGGACCAGACGTGCCAAGGCTCAGAGAGTGGACCAGATAGACTGAAGGCCCGGTGCGGGCGGACCAGTCACACTGTAGACTCAGAGAGTGGACCAGGTGGATTGAAGGCCTGGTGCGGGCGGACCAATCACACTGCAGACTCGATGTACACGGCTAGACACGGAGGGTGGACTGAAGGCCGATACGGCGGGCCAGTCAAATAATGGACCAGATATGCATGGCTGTTCTATGTTTCGTTATGTTATGTGTGTTATTCATGTTATGGGCCGGAAGGCATTATGTTCTGGACCGGAAGGTCGTAGCCTGGAAGGGCGTATAGGTGGTTGGTATTTTGGGGGTAACTCACTAAGCTTTCGGGCTTACCGTTGTGGTTTTATGTTTTTTTCAGGTTCTTCAGGAGACCGTGGCAAGACGAAGGCGTGATCGTACTGCTCCTCATGTTTTTAGTTGTATTGTGATTCTGGGAATACTTAAATAATTTGTATTGAAAACCTTTTTGTAATGATTTTAATGAAGTCGGATTCTTTTTGAAAAATTTAAAATTGGTTGTATTTTTCGGTCGTTACAAGAACTGTCCGGTCAACTTAACGAACTGCTCAGCAAGGGCTTTATAAGACCAAGCTTCTCACCCTGTGGAGCTCCAGTCTTGTTCGTCAAGAAGAAAGACGGATCGTTTCGTATGTGCATGGACTACAGGGAGCTCAACAAACTGACCGTCAAAAATCGTTATCCGTTGCCTCGTATCAACGATTTATTTGACCAACTTCAAGGGGCGAACTTCTTTTCAAAAATCGACTTGAGATCCGGATATCACCAACTACGAGTGCTAGGGGAGGATGTTCCAAAGACAACCTTCCAAACTCGTTATGGGCACTACAAATTCGTAGTGATGCCGTTCGGATTAACAAACGCGCCCGCTGTATTCATTTAATGAATAGGGTGTGTCGTCCCTACTTGGATCAGTTCGTCATCCTCTTCATCGATGACATACTTATCTACTCTCGTAGTAAGGAGGAGCATAGTCAACATCTGCACTTAGTATTAGAAACATTACGTACGGAGAAGCTTTATGCGAAGTTCTCGAAATGAGAATTTTGGATCCGCCGAGTTGAATTCTTTGGGCACATGGTTAGCAAAGAGGGAATACACGTGGAACCATCCAAAATTAAAGCCATTGAGAACTGGACAACACCGAAGACGCCTACAAAAATTTGTCAATTTCTAGGCCTCGCTGGCTACTATCGCAGGTTCATTCAGAACTTCTCCTGCATTGACCCAGAAAGGCGTGGCCTTTGACAGGGAAGAGACGCATGAGAGAGCGTTCCAAACGCTCAAACGAGCATTGTGCACCGCACCAATACTATCCCTCCCTGAAGGGATATAAGACTTCGTTGTCTATTGCGATGCATCAAATTAAGGGCTCAGATGTGTGCTAATGCGAAGAGGTAAGGTCATCGCCTATGCCTCAAGACAGCTGAAGACACATGAGGTCAATTACACGACCCACGATCTTGAATTAGGAGCAGTTTTGTTTGCTCTGAAGATCTGGAGACATTACATGTACAGTATGAAAAGCACTATCTTTGCAGACCACGAAAGCTTACAACACATATTCGACCAGAAGGAGCTCAACATGAGACAACGAAGGTGGGTCGAACTACTCAGTGATTACAAATGTGAAATTCGTTATCATCCGGGTAAAGCCAATGTAGTAGCTGACGCCCTAAGTCGGAAAGAATATTCTGGTTGTAGAGTCAAATCATTGACTATGACTATCCATTCACATCTGTCCACACAAATTAAGGCGGCTCAGCTCGACGCTTTGAAGCCTGAAAATGTGACGGGTGAATCCCTGAGAGGGATGGATAAGAACTTGGAGGTTAAGGGTGATGGAACTTATTATTTCATGGACCGGATCTGGACCCCGAATCTCGGTGGTTTCCGAGACTTGGTCATGAACGGAGCGCACAACACTCGTTATTCCTTGCACCCGGGATCAAATAAGATGTATTTAGATCTTAAAAATTTATATTGGTGGCCTAACATGAAAGCAGAGATTGCTACCTTTGTGAGTAAATGCCTTACTTGCGCAAAGGTCAAGGTCGAATACCAGAAACCCTCCAGTCTACTGCAACAACCTGAGATCCTGGAATGGAAGTGGGAGCAGATCACCATGGACTTCATAACCAAGTTGTCCAAGACAACGGGTGGACTTGATACCATATGGGTCATCGTCGACAGATTTACCAAGTCTGCACACTTCCTGCCGATCAAGGAAACAGACAACATAGAGAAACTTACAAGAACTTACATTAGGGAGATTGTACGACTGCACCGTGTTCCCTTATCCATTATATCGGACAGAGATATTATGTTCACTTCTAGGTTCTGGCAGTCGCTACAAAGTTCCTTAGGAACTAGGCTAGACATGTGTACAACCTACCATCCACAGACCGACGGACAAAGTGAGAGGACTATCCAAACCTTAGAGGATATGTTGCGAGCCTGCGTGATCGACTTTGGGAAAACATGGGATGCTCATTTACCCCTTGTCGAATTTTCCTACAACAATAGCTATCACACAAGCATAAAGGATGCTCCATTTGAAGCCCTCTATGGCCGAAAGTGCAGATCCCCTCTGTGCCGGGCTGACGTGGGTGATACCCAGTTAGCTAAAGGGCGAGTCCCTGACAGCACTCTTACAGGTCCGGAGATCATACGGGAAACGATGGAGAAGATCGTTCAGATCCGTGAACGATTGAAAGCCTCCAGAGACCTAAAGAAAAGCTACGCTGACAAACGAAGGAAACCATTGGAATTCCAGGTGGGCGACCGTGTTTTATTGAAGGTCTCACCCTGGAAGGGCTTGATACGCTTTGGAAAGCGTGGAAAGCTAAATCCAAGGTACATAGGACTTTTTGAGATTCTCGCAAGAATCGGTCCTGTAGCTTACAAACTTAACTTACCGCGTGAACTCAATAACATACATTCTACTTTCCACGTCTCGAACATGAAAAAGTGTCTGTTCGACGAGACTCTTGTAATCCCACTTGACGAGATCGAGATCAACGAGAGCCTCAACTTCGTGGAAGAACCAGTAGAGATCATGGACCGAGAGGTCAAGCAAACGAAACAAAGTCATATCCCGATAGTGAAGGTTCGTTGGAACGCCAAGCGAGGACCTGAATTCACTTGGGAGCGAGAGGATCAGATGAAACTGAAATATCCTCATCTTTTAACTTAGTTATTTGTAATAACTTAGTTGCTTAAACTCTAATTTCGGGACGAAATTCCCTCTAATGGGGGGATGATGTGACAACCCGAAAATTTCAAGCTTACATTCTTCATTTCTTATCAAAGTTAAAGTCATTTTTGCTATTTTCTAGCACTATTTGGAGTCAAATAGAGTGTTTAAAGCCTAGAATAAGCAGGGTAGGAGTCGTGGGATAAGTATTGTGGGTGTATCGCCTTGCATTTGAGCCAATCACACCAACACAAGGTGTGTGCGGCCACACACCCATCCCAACCTCACACTCTCCCTATATATAGAACACTTAGCCATTTGGAACACTTTCTACACTTCCACAAAGCTAGGACCCGAAAATCCTCTCAAGTATCATCTAAATCTCCTTGAGGATCTTCATAAAAGGTAACATCTTACGCCAAGAACACCAAGAACACCAAGAACACTAGGTGTATAGCTGCACACACCATGTATGGCCGCACACCCAACCGCACACACCAAGTGTGGCTGCACACACTGACTGCACACACACACACAAAAAGTGTGTGTTTTGACCATACACTCCTTTGTATAGCAATATATGGTTGTAACACTTCAATATAAGTGTTTACTAGTCCCTAAGGTGGTCCCAATTCAACAATTAGTTGTTTTAAACACTAATTATATTCATATATGTATCATTATATGTTAAATAGGATCCGAGTGTGTGTTCAAGTCTCAGCTTGACACTTAGCAGCTTATCCGACACTTTCATCCAAACCACTCACTACAGGTGAGTTCATACCCCTCAATTAACCTTTTAAATGTTTATAAATGCTTTTATGGGGGGGGGGGGAATACAAGTTGAATACTTATAGTTATTATATCAATCACATGTGATTAATAACTACCAAACTAGTGGATTCTTACTTTTCAAACTATGTTACCAAACTGCTATACTTCAAACTGTTTTACAAACTCTTTTAATTATCAAATACTTTTACTTAAACTATTTCATACTTATATATTGTCGAACGCATGTCTATGAATGTATAGTTATATAAGCAATGTTTAAAAGACGTAAGAAGGCCAGCTTGCTTTAATTCAGTTTCCTTGTTTGGATGTGGCTTTAGGGCATCGGTGATCCATCCGAAGGTCGTTTAAATATTAGTTGTATATCATGTATACATACATAGTCATAAAAGTTCCTTCAATCAGTTATATACCTTTGGGTAGCAAGGGTACACAAACATGATCATACATTGCTAGTAAACTACTATAGGAGTAGTTTAGGAAGATACTAATACTATTACTAGAACAATGAAACCTACAATGAGTCAGTTCATACATGAGTCAAGGGATACAATGCCCTTGGGTAGCAAGGGTATACAAACATGTTAACACTATGATGAGAAAGAAACAAAACAAACATACATGCTAGACAGAGAAAGAACACACAATACAGCTAGCACACATATACATTACATATACATTAACACAGTTATGTGAGCCATTAAACAGGGCATGACACTACCTGCCATGACTGTTTTTGTATCAGAATCTCCTTAATTGGGGAGCATATGAGTTTGAGTATAAATCTATACTGGATTGACTATCCTACACCTTGTTGCTTGCTACAGTGGGACTTGCAAGTCTACGGGTGCCAAACGTCTTTTTTACGGCATCTTACATTGTCGTTTTACTATTGAGTCGGTAGCAAGATACAGGCCGATCACATGTTACCTTAAAAATTACAATTGCTTAAGGTAGTTAGTACAATAGTAGTTACTTAATACAACACTACAATACTATAATATTTTCTCGTTACATTCACTTTGTGAACATGCACACGATGCACGGTAATGTAAAAACCATATTTTTGGTTAATGATAATCGGATTTGGGAAAATACACACTCTTACATGAGACACACACACAGATACTAGATGCCTTGGTAGAAGGCTACTTTGAGTCGAAAACATAGGGTTTTCTAGGAGAGTTCAAACAAATACAAACTTCACAAAACTTATACAAACATCTTACAAACATCTTACAAATTCTTTCATAGAAACGCAGACACTAATATACTTATGATCTCACCAGCTTTAAAGCTGATACTCGCTTTCAAAATGACTTGTATTCTCAGGTCACCAGTAGACAAGTACCGGTGCCAGGTTTTGAGAAGACAGAGCTCGTTCAAGACTACTCTTTTATTTTGATGTATATTTTTGGTGTCTATATAACTTGACAGAACATACTTGTATGAAATTATATTATTAATGCAATGGATGATGTTGTTGCTTGTTTACTACTTTGCATTGTTGTGATACTATACATGACGTCCTCCACCCCAGAACGTTTCCGCCGTTCATCAGTTTTGGGGGTGTGACAATAGCCATTACACCAAAGGATAAAAAGAAAAGAACAGAAATACATGAGAAAATCAAAACAAACTGCTACTTTCCTAATTCTGCGTTCAATACAAGAAGACGGATATGACTAGATAATATTGATTACCAAGTCATATTTATCTTATGGCATGGGCCTTATTCCAAACAGACTCAAATAAACGTGGGCTACCCCAAACATAGAGTTCATCCCAATAAATTCCTTCCCTTAAACAAGTAAGCATTAAGCTTCTTGTTTAACATCTTGCACCCCAATTTCCTTCCTGATAAACTCGAATGAATTCAGTGTTAATGGCTTGGTCATAATATCTACTAACTGTTCCTTTGTTCCACAGAACTTTAGTTGGATGACATCTTTATTCACCAATTCTCTGATGTAATGAAAGCGGGCATTTATATGCTTTGTTCTTCGATACATAACTGAGTTCTTTGATAGATTTATGGCTGAACAGTTATCACACATAACCTCCACTGTGCCAGCCTTTTCTTCAAGTTCTTCAAGTAGTCCTTTCATCCATACATAATGACATGCACATGTTTTAGCTGCCACATACTCTGCTTCTGTAGTTGATAAGGTGACCACTTCTTGCTTACGTGATCTCCAGCATATTACAGCACCACTGAACATACATACATATCCTGAAGTGCTTTTCCGGTCCTCTAGATCATGTGCATAGTTGTTGTTTGTGTACACCCTTAACTTCTGACTTTGATCCCTCCCGTAGTGTAGCCCATGATTTATAGTTCCTTTTAAATACCTCGGTACTCGCTTTGCCACAACCATGTGTTCCTCTTTGGGTTTTGACATAAATCTAGCAAACAAGCTGACCACATACATTAGATCTGGTCGTGTTATTGTTAAGTACATGAGACTTCCTATGAGACTCATATATTTGGTGTTATTCACATCCTTCCCTGCTGTGAGCTTCATAAGTTTTGTGCCCGGAACAATTGGATTCTTCACACCATTTGCATCCCACATTCTGAAATGCTTTAAGACCTCCTTTGCATGTTGTGATTGACACAAAGTGATTCCTTCTGAATTCTGTTTTAGTTCCACTCCAAGAAAGAACTTCATCTTCCCTAGGTCGGTCATTTCAAATTCACTTTGCATAGATCTTTTAAATAACCCACACATCACCGAATCATTTCCTGCATAGATCAAATCATCAACATATAAGCTAACAATGATGATCTTCTCCTGCACCTTCTTTACAAACAGTGTATGATCATGGCTGCTTTTCTTGAACCCTTCACGAATGAAATAGGCCTCAATTTGATTAAACCAAGCTCGAGGAGCTTGCTTTAATCCATATAATGCACGCCTTAACTTGTACACCTTAGCTTCCTCTCCTTTCTTTATGAATCCCTTCGGTTGAGTGACATAAACTACCTCCTTGAGTTCACCATTTAAGAAGGCACTTTTGACATCTAATTGTTATACCGTCCACTTTGTTTGTGCTGCCAATGCTAGTAGAGTTCTAATCGTGTCCCAAGGAGCTACTGGGGTGAACACTTCATTGTAATCTACACCTTCCCGTTGTGCGTATCCTTTGACTACTAATTTGGCCTTGTACTTGTCAACCTTTCCAAGTTCATTGAGTTTTGTCTTGTACAACCATTTTACCCCTATAGGTTTGGTTCCAACTGGCGGGTCAACAAATTCCCATGTTGATTCCTTTCTATAGCTGTCATCTTAACGTTCATTGCCTGTACCCATTTGTCATCTTTGCATGCTTCTTCATATGTTACCGGGTCATCCGTGGCACTAAACATTTCAAGACCGACTTCATCCTCATTCAACATCTCTAGAACTGTGTAATAGTCGTTCATCCACACAGGTGGTCTTCGAGTACGAGTGGATGACTCTAGTTGAGGAGTTGGAGTGCTTTGGACCTATGAGTTTCCTGAGGTAGGCGAGACAGGACTGTTAGGATCTTCATGTGGATTTTCAGTTTGGGGCATACCTTGAACTGGTGAGCCTGCTTCAACATCAGAGTTTTGTGTTGAGTTGGGAGGATTTTGTGGTTCTTCTATATTTTCATTTTCTTGTACATGTTCATCATCTTCTACTGTCAGTATTTGTGTTTTCTGGTTCTCTTTAGACCAATCCCAGGCCGAATCTTCATCAAAAATCACATCCCTGCTAATTACTATTTTCTTGCTTGATGGGTCATACATTCGATAAGCTTTTGATTCTTGACTCACCCCCAAAAACACACACTTATGACTTCTTTCATCCAATTATGTTCGTAATTAAGTAGGTATATGGACATAACCTATACATCCAAATACCTTAAAATGCTCAAAACTTGGTTTTGATCCTGTTTAGAACTCTTCAGGTACCTTTTCATCATGATTCCTGCTTGTACATCTATTTAGCACATGACACGCCCACCTTGCTGCTTCTGGCCAGAAATATGCATGCATAGATTTTTTAGTTAGTAGACACCGAACCATGTTCATTAGGGTCCGGTTTCGTCGCTCTGCAACCCTATTTTGTTGTGCGGTGTAGGCGGCTGTAAGCTGCCTTTTAATGCCTCGAGCTTCACAAAATTCATTGAATGCATTTGATGTGAATTCACCACCACTGTAACTTCTTAAACATTTGACATTCATGCCAGTTTCTTTTTCAACAGACCTTTTAAAGATTTTAAAGAGTTCAAAACTTTCATTGTAACATCCGGATTTCTAGGTATTATGTTTGATCATTTATTTTTGAGTAAAAGAGCGGGACTCGACGAGTTGAGTTGTAGACTCGTTGAGTAGGACCGCGATTGCTGACTGGATTAATCAACGGACTCAACGAGTCGGCAAGGGTGGACTCGACGAGTCCGCGCTGTGGAATGAAACCCTAATTCTCTGGGTATGTGCCCTATTTAAAGGCGTTTATGGCCTCCATTTGTGGCTACCAGTCCTGAGAGAGAAACCCTAGAGAACTTGAGCGAGTTGTGAGAGAGATTGAAGTATTTTGATCATTTTTGGTGTGGTTTAGCCAAGGAGAAAGTGTTTCCAGTAAGAGGAGGTCAAGGGGATTGCTATTCTGTGGGTTTCTAGCTTGGATCTGCAATTTTGAGGTAGAAAATCGATCCCTTTTTCTGTTTAGTATGAGATCCTTGAATTTTAGGGTTTTCTATACCCTTTATTGGCTTGATTTGATGCATATGTTGTCCCATTGAGTGATAGACTCTGGATCCGGACCTTTTGAGGTCTAGAGAGTCTTAGCCAACCTGCTTTATGTGATTTCATGGAGGAAATGAGCTTAGGTTTCCCTTTTAGTAGTTATTTCACCAAAAGAAGCTTTTGGGGCGTTGCATGTGTACCAAGATTCTACCTTTACGAGATTATTATGCTTCGGAAGGTCAGATCTATGGATTAGAGACACAGATTTGACCTCAGAAGGTCATTTGAGTATGATCATGGAGGCAACTAGCCGAGTTCATAAGTGGACTCAATGAGTTGAGTCAGGGTTGCCCCGTGATTCGTGACAGGTGGAACCCGTCGAGTGGAAAGATGACTCGACGAGTCAAGAGAGGCTAGTAGGACTCAGAGGACCCGCTTGGACTCGCCGAGTCACCCATGTGCACTCGATGAGTCGGGTCAAAGTTTGACCGTTGAATTTCGTTGACCTTAGGGTTCTGGCCAAGACTGATTCAAGAGAGTTCGGAGAGGGGTAGCATTCCTTCTACGCAATCTTTAGAGATGAGTCTATGAGAGATTATTGATTGGGGATGTTATTGGAATGATAGGAGGAAGCTAGGTCAGGACCTTGAGCACGAGAGTTTATCCGACTTCATTCGAGGTGAGTCTTCTCACTATACATTACCTAGAGTGGTATCTATGTGTAGACCGGAGGGTCTTGTGCGGTATGTGTATGTATGAGATTATGTGCAATGTGATATATGTATGCTATGTGATTGTATAGACCGGACCAGAGGGTCCAACGATATTGACCGGACCGAAGGGTCCAACGATACAGACCGGGCCGAAGGGTCCTACGAGCTGTGACTGGACCGGAGGGTCCAACAAGCTATGGGACTGGAGGGTCCTGCTGAGACACATCGACCGAAGGGTCGTACTGTATCCTCGAGTGGTGTATGTGTTGTATGTGGTATTTTGGGGAACTCACTAAGCATTTATGCTTACAGTTGTTGTGTTACGTGTTTCAGGTACTAGCAAGGACCGTGGGAAGGTGCCGACATGATACGTACACACTGAGAGGATTTATGTATTTGAGATGTTGGGATTTGTTTGTTGTGAGATCATGTGACACAATGGATTACTATGATATTTTATGAATGAAAGTATGTTTAAAAAACGAAAAATTGTTTTTGAAATTTACGTCGTTACAAGTTGGTATCAGAGCCTTGGTTTGAGGGATTCGGGTGCATCTTCGGACGTAGCTGAACTCAAACTGAGGATTTGAGAAAGTTTTTCATAAAATAAACAATTTTCTAAGAGAGTAAAAGATTTTGAGAGAGACAGAACGGAGCAGTGTGTACGATCAGCTAGCGCCCTAACGGTAATTTCCCAAAAATACCCTTGCATTATGTGTTATGAGATATGATATGATATGTTATGCATGTTAGAGTAGGCTAGGTATTCATATTAGGACTAGAGTTGCCTGATTTGTGATGCCTTAGCCTAGGGGATTACTGCTGCTATGAGATGCTTCGAGAGTGAGTAGGTAGCACTGAGGAGCTTATAAGAAGTCTACCGAAGGGTAGCCTATGCGTAGCGAGATGTAGAGTACTTGTGATCTGGGGTCCAAGGAGGAGGACTTGGGGTGAATACTGATGCGGTGTGGGCGGTAGTATAAGGGCCCATACTACCGAAGACATTGTATCAGTGCGCAGTCCAAGTAAGAATCCCTAGGGTACTAGAGAAAATGTAGGGTTGAGTTATCGAGTGCGAGTATGCACGAGCGAGTCTCTGATATTTTTATGTCGAATTTCAGAGACATCATGGTTGGGACATGCCACACACCTGAGAGCAGTAGTGTCAGTGATGAGGAGATCTGCCGATTGATTCATGAGGAGGTGGCTGCGGCCATCCGAGCTGAGATACAAGAGATGTTATGGTCTATCAAGACCACATTGATCGAGACTTTTGATGAGCGGTACGCTGCTCTTACTGATGCTGCTGTTGCTGCGGCCACCACAGCCATCGCTGCTGCCAGGCCATAGGGAGGTGATTCGTTGCTGTACCGAGAGTTCAACAACACGAAGCCACCAGAGTTCGATGATACACAGGATCTGATCGCTACGATGAGATGGATTGTTGATATTGATGGATGTGTCTATACCTGCTCGTGTCCGGAGCATTTGAGAGTAGCGTTTGCGCTGAACCAGCTTAACTTGGGGGCGAAGGACTGGTGGTAGTTTGTATCGGCAGATTACACCCCCGCAGAGCTTACTGTGGTGACCTCAGAGAGGTTCACCACTATGTTTTGTGATGAGTATGTTCCCCCTGTAGTGAGGGAACGACTGGCTCAGGAGTTTTTGTAACATACACGTTTTGAAATCGTGTTTTAAGTAAATAATATTATGAAATATTATGTGAATTTGAATGTTGAGTTCTAACAGATGGTCTTTACTAGAAATGATGTAAAACTATGCTTAGAATTATTCAGAAAGTATTAGAAACCTTAAGAGATTCCAATCAAATGTCAAATAGTGAAATTTAAGGAAAATATAAAATTTGGAATAAGTAAAATTTTATTAGTGAAAGTTGTAGATAATCTCGTTAGAAACATTTAGGCGAAAACCTCATCGAAGTTTGAGTTATAACGAACAAGTTATGACCAATTGAAGATCCGCGACAAAACCGGCACGACACCGAATGACATAAAAATTGAGTTTCTGATAAACTACTTTTTATCCTTAGTGATCTAAACGAAGGTCGTAGTATTCATTAAACCGCGAAGTTCGATAAAAAGAACGCCAAAATCTGACTTCGTATGAGGAAGTTATGAATTTTTAACGGATTTTCTTGTCCCGGTCTGTTAAAAATAATAATATTAAAAATAAAGTTAAAATTAGCCAACAAAGTCTAAATGAAAGTTGTAGAGAATAATTTTACCTATGCGTGCATATAAACGTCACAAACGAAGCCCGTATAAGAAAGTTATGGATTTTACAAGATTTGGCATATTTTTCGAGAAATTTCGCATGAATAGTGCTGCCACGTCATCCCTCGCATACAGCCTCCACGTGTCGCCTTCTGATAAACCGAGGTTTGCTGTGTCGCCTTCTGATTGGACCAAGTCCTAGGTCCACTAAGGTTCGGACACCTTCACATGAGACACCCCTCGGATGACCCTCGCACCTACATGGAGCCTGCCCATTGGACCGAAGTTGGGTCCAATCCGAAGCTGCCGTCCACGAGCCTACTGTTCCGACCCACGTCATCTGACCAATGCGAAGCGAGCACCTGTCCATCTGAGCCTCGCCCTGCTGCCACCTGGTCCGAGCCTCGCAGCCACCTGCCCTCACCCCTCGCTTCGGATTCGAGGCTCGCACCTATATAAGGGGTGCGAGACCTCCTGGTTAGATGTTTGAAAATTTTCATTTTTCACCCCTGTTCCATATTTTCTTACATTCTGACTTCCCCCGAAGCCCCGATACTAATTCCAAAGCCTGAAACACGCCCCGAGACTCCCGAGAAGCCCGAAAAATTTATCTTTTCGGTTTTCAAGCACTACCTTCGCAGAGCCCGGTTATCAAGAAAACTCCTGGTTTTCAATGAAGAAAGTGTTATTTAGAGCCGAAGTGTTGCCCAAATTAATATTTTAGCCCTTGGTTATTTCACGGTGAGTTTATTATATAGGAATAATTGTATGTTATGTGTTATATGTGCTACATGCTTTTCGGTGTTATTATTCCGAGTTATTTTCCCATGTTATTTTTATTCGCTATTTTTAATAGCAAAGAAATACCTTTGACCATGTGATCAGTGAAAGGACTTAGATTCATGTTGGTACTGGTATGTAGCCTCTGGCTATGTAGAACATGTCTCCGTAAGAGAATGATTTCTATTCTATGGTATTGGCAGAAGGTTAGACAGGGCTATAAGCCTGAAATCTACCAAAATGTTAATCCGAAGTTATATGTCTTCTGTGCCATTTGGGCCAAAGCTTTATTGATGTATATTAAGTATGGAAATTGTTATGTCTCATTGATTTTATATCTTTGAATCAAATCAATGATTGATATGGAAAGTTTGTCACATGATTCACATATGCCCTTGTTGTTCCTTGTTCCTCTTTGCCTCTGCTATATTGAAGTATATATATGACATAACGTTATATTGTATCTATTATTAAACTCACCAAGCGTCACTGCTTACCCTCTCAATGTTCAACAAATTGCAGGAGATAAGCATCCAATATAGTTATATACTGGTAGAAGATTTTTGAATAGTTTGAAACTATTGTATCGATAGAAGCTTATGAATAGTTTAAAACTATTGTATTTTGCACTCCCATATGTATAAAACTATAGAATCCTAGGAAGTTATGTAATATATAACACTCTAAAATAGTCAGTTTGTATCCAGTAGTTTGTAACCTCTTTATCAATATAAAATATTATTTTTATGAATATGCAAGTAGCATGTTTTGGAGTAACTATATTGTCAAGTATAAAAGTTTGGGTCTTTCATAAATACGAAAGTGAGGGTCTTTCAATCATGGTATAAAACAGTAGTTTGAGTGAACTAAATTCCACGGATTGGTATTTAGACTTAAACTATTGGAAATTCAATATATGAACTTAATCGTTGTAAGTATAGGGATACAAACCATAGGAAATATATAAGTAAAAGTATTAGGTAATAATAAACTCTAATATTCTAAAATACAATGTTACTCCGTATTGCAGAGCAATGGCTGAACAGGTAAGTAGCCATACCCCTGAGGTTAGTGGAGGTCCTCAACCCGAGGAAGTGAATAGTCCAATATCTCCTCGTGAGGAGCGACTCTTGGGTAAACTTACCGGTGTTATTCGACAGACTCTCAAAGAACACAAAAAGAATGGTGATAAGGGAAAAGAGAAAGCCACTAGAGAATCTTAAAAAGGAGAGATGAAGCATCCCTCGTTCAAAGATTTCAAGAGTAGTGGTGCTATAGAGTTTTCCGATGTTCTCAATCCCATTATTGTTCTTACTTGGATCCAGAACACAGAGAAAGTGTTTCATATTTCTCATGTGGATAATGAAGACAAGGTTAATTACGCTTCCGCAATGCTCATCGGAGAAGCCTTGGTCTGGTGGGAAGCAACATATGAAGCTCTCAACGGGTTTGACCAGGAGAATTTAGACTGGGAAATGTTTAAAACTTGTTTGCTAGAGAAGTATTGTCCTCTAGACATGAGGAGGAGATTGGAGAAGGAATTCCTCGAGCTTAAACAAGGAAGGATGACTGTGAATGAGTATGAAACTCAGTTTAATCAAAGAGCAAGGTTTGCTACAAAGTATATTCCAACTGAAGACGAGAAAATTCAGTTATTCATGGAGGGACTACGACATGAAATCCATGATTTCGTTGCCAATCGAGAAGTTCTGTCATTCGATAAAGCCATTGAGTATGCTCGAAGACGTGAGCATGACTTAGAAATACGTGGTGCCACTTTTACCACTCTGAAGCATACACGTACTGAAAGAACTATTCATGTTCCTTCTTTTCTACCAGCTCAATCCATTCGGATTGAACATGGTAATCAAGTTCAAACTCAAAATGTCTCTCATGGATGCGGCAGATCACAATCTTTTTCTATTCAATTGCCTTCATGTCGTATTTGTGGAAGGAATCATCTGGGCCAATGCAAAATAGACAAGGAATCCATTGTCTATTATGGATGTGGAGAAAAGCGTCATATAAAGCCAGCTTGCCCAAGAAAGGATGTTACTTGCTATGCATGTGGTATTACTGGCCACAAGAAGCATTTTTGACCTACTCTTACTAGTCAGATGACGGGAAGTCAAGCTTCTGTTCAACAACCGGCGAGAAGTCAAGTCCCTGTTCAACAATCAAAGGGTACTCGAACTAAAAAGGAGGAGGTGCCAAAAGCTAAGGGTCGTGCATTCCAGATTACCTTAGAGGAGGCACGCGAGGACCCGAATGTTGTGACGGGTACATTTCTTTTCAACTCTAGACATGCTCACATCTTATTTGATTCTGGTGCCTCAGATTCTTTTGTGTCTTATGAATTTGCGCATTCCTTTCAAATTGCTTGCTTTGTACTCGCACAACCATTTCACATAGATACTGTGGGAAGTATATCATTACTTGCTAATAAAGTCTATAGGGATTGCGTTATAGAAATTTAAGGCTATACTTTTCTTGCTAACCTAATCCCTATCTCCTTGCCCTACTTTGATATTATTCTCGGTATGGATTGGTTATCAAAGAACCATGCAGAACTCTTATGTTATGAAAAGATAGTACGCATTCCTATTGAAGGGGAGAATCTTATCTATGTCTACGGTGAACAGAGACTCTTAAAAATAATCTCTTTCCTTAAAGCTCGTAAATTCATATCGAAAGGGTGTTCTATCTATCTGGCCTACACAGTTGATGTCTCAAAAGAGGAGAAGAAAACTGTAAATGATGTTCCCGTTGTTAACGAATATCCTGATGTTTTCCCCGATGACTTGCCTGGCCTTCCTCCTGATAGGCAAGTAGAATTCCGAATTGACCTTGTGCCTGGTGCTGCTCCGATTACAAACACTCCTTATCGTCTTGCACCAGCTGAGATGAAAGAAATGATGATCCAACTGCAGGAACTACATGACAAGGGTTTCATTCGGCTGGGTACCTCTCCCTAGGGTGCTCCGGTACTATTTTTCAAGAAGAAAGATGGATCAATGCGAATGCGCATTGATTATCGTGAGCTGAATAAGGTAACTATGAAGAACAAGTACCCACTACCTCGCATCGACGATTTGTTCGATCAACTTCAGGGTGTTAGCTATTTCTCAAAGATTGATTTAAGATCTGGCTATCATCAGTTGAAAGTTCATGAGCAGGATGTACCGAAGACTGCTTTTCATACTCGATATGGGCATTATGAATTCCTTGTTATGTTGTTTGGTTTAACAAATGCTCCCGCTGTATTCATGGATATGATGAATCGGGTATGCCGCCCAGTGCTCGATAAATCAGTCATCGTATTCATTGATGATATTCTAATCTATTTGATGTCTGAAGCTGATCATGTCATTCATATTCGTGCAGTATTAGAACTACTTCGAAAGGAGAAACTATATGCTAAATTCTCCAAATGTGAATTTTGGCTTCGCCAAGTTCAATTTCTCGGCCATGTTATTTCTAGTGACGGTGTATCCATAGATCCTATCAAAATCGAAGCCATTCAAAATTGGGAAGTGCCCCGTAATGCTTTCGAAATTCGTAGTTTCTTGGGTCTCGCGGGATATTACGGGAGATTCATTAAAGACTTTTCTCGTATAGCCGTACCTCTCACGAGTCTTACACGGAAGGAAGTGAAGTTCAAATGGGGTGAAGCCCAAGAAAAATCTTTCTCAACCCTAAAAGATCTTTGACTCATACTCCAATCTTATCACTCCCAGAAGGTGATGATGATTTCTCCGTGTATAGCGATGCTTCAAGATTGGGACTCGGTGGTGTGTTGATGCAACGTGGCAAAGTGATAGCCTATGCCTCAAGAAAACTGAAAGATTATGAAAAAAATTATCCCACTCATGATCTCGAACTCGCTGCAGTGGTATTTGCCCTAAAACTTTGGAGGCATTATCTATTTGGTACAAAATGCCAATTATTTACCGACCACAAAAGTCTTAAGTACATATTCCGTCAGCAAACTTTGAATACGAGACAACAACGAGCCATGGAGCTGATCAAAGATTATGATTTTGAAATCCTATATCATCTTGGAAAAGCCAACGTAGTTGCCAATGCACTTAGTAGAAAGGTTTATCGCAATAGTATGTGTTAGGCTATTACTCATACTACAGTAAAATTCACTATTTTAGATGAATTAGAGAAATGGCAAGAAGAGGCCCTAAAGCCATAAAATGTGATGAAAGAAGGGATGATACATTATAATGATGCTTTACTTGATGATCTGCGAGGATTAAAAGTATTCAAGAATCGGCTGTGGATTCCAAAGATTGGTGGATTGAGACAGAAGATTTTAGATAAAGCCCATAAATCTAAACTGTCAATCCATCCTCGTACAAGTAAAATGTACTATGATGTAAGAGTTGATTATTGGTGGCCTGGATTAAAGAGAGACATTGGAAGATATGTACATGAATGCTTAGTATGCTTACAAGTCACAGCAGAGCACCAAAAGCCTTATGGAACCCTAGAAAGTCTTAGTGTTCCTGTATGGTAATGGGAAGAACTGTCCATGGATTTAATTACCAAATTGCCAAAGACTGCTAGACAGCATGATAGCATTTGGGTAATCGTCGACCGTCTGACTAAAAGCGCTCATTTTCTTTCCATGCGTGAAACGGCTCCAATGGAGAAATACGCACAAGTATACTTCGATGAAATGTTGCAAGACATGGTGTGCCACTAAAGATCATTTCCAATCGTGATACTCGCTTCACTTCTCACTTTTGGGCAAGTATGCAACGTGAATTAGGATCTCGAGTTGCTCTTAGCACAGCTTATCATCCCCAGACAGATGGTCAGACGGAGAGAACAATCCAAACAGTAGAAGATATGCTTCGTGCATGTGTCT
The DNA here is from genome assembly GCF_002870075.4 of Lactuca sativa. NCBI lineage: Eukaryota > Viridiplantae > Streptophyta > Magnoliopsida > Asterales > Asteraceae > Lactuca > Lactuca sativa. The sequence goes on from NC_056630.2 coordinate 259,059,613, forward strand.
TGGAGTTCGGTAGTAACTGGGATAAATACTTACCTCTTTTCGAATTCTCGTATAATAACAGTTACCACGTGTCACACCGCAAAACCGAGAACGACAGAAACGTTCTGGGCCAGAGGACGTCATGTAAAGTATCACAACAATGCAAAGTAGTAAACAAGCAACAACATCATCCATTGCATTAATAGCATAATTTTAAATACAAGTGTGTTCTTTCGTAGTATACAACAACATAAAGAATAATCAAAATAAAAGACGAGTCTGGACTGCTCCGTCTTCACAAAACCTGGTCGTCGTACCTGTCTATTTGTGACCTGAGAATACAAGTTATTCTGAAAGCGAGTATCAACCAAAAAGCTGGTGAATTCATAAGTATTAATGTGTATTTGATTTGTAAAACTTGTAATGAAAGATTTAAAATTTGTTTTGAAAGAAAGTTTGTATAAGTATGAAAATGTTTGTAAGTAGTTGAAAACCTTTGAAAAACCGTAGAAATCCTTATGATTCCTATTAGTATAAAAGAAATCTTCTACTAAGACCTAACTATTTTGAAAGTAGCCTTCTACCAAGACTCGACTGCTTTGAAAGTAGCCTTCTACCAAGACCCGACTGTTTTGAAAGTAGCCTTCTACCAAGACCCGATTGTCTGACTATTATTATTATTATTATTATCTAACCTACCTCATCGATTATGTGAATATGACACATAGTAAAGGTATTAATAATATATTGACTGGAGTTTTATATCCTTTTGTAATTTTCGTAAGTACTGTAGTATTTGTAATAAGTGACTACTTTTGTACTATTTTGCCTTAATTGAGAGTTAAGGCATAATGTGATGGCTAGATCCCAGGCTACACGCTCCCCTGTCAAGAGATTTTGGGACCCACACACGACACCTACATGATTGCAAGCTGCGAACATCCACATTACTATGATCATGTATACCCAATATAACTATCATAATGCTTTAGTGATTCATTGGTATAGTTAGATCCTAAAATTGTTCCATGCTATAGCACCTAGTTATGTCTGTTCTATTATCATATATCGTATCCTTATTTAGGTAAGCCTATCTATGTAAACGTACTCATGTAAGCGTATGTATGTAAGCGTAATCATGTAACCGTATCTATGTAAGCGTATCTATGTAACATGTAATGTATTAGTATAGACTCATGAATGAACCGACTCTGGTGTGATTCCTTGTACTTGGAATAGTAAGTAGTGTCTCCTAAATATACCTATAATAGTTACTAATGATGTATGTGTATAATCGAAAGTATGCCTTTGCTACCCAAAGGTACTGAACTAATTCAAAGAAACTTTTATGTCTATATATGTATACATGATATAACACTAATATTTAGACGACATTCGGACGGATAACCGATACCTTATAGCCACATCCCAACAAGGAAACGGAAATAGGGTGAGCCAGCCTTCCTAAGTCCTTTAAACATTTCTTATATAACTATACATATATGGGCATGAAATTGATAATATAAAAGCATAAAAGAAGTTTTGTAAAACCTTTGAAAAAGATTAATATCTAAGAAAAGATTGACTTGATGTCTGTTTATAAAACGATTTGAAAGTATTATGTTTGATAAACCAGTTTAAGTATAAAGAAAACCTTTGTTTGAAACGCAGTTATAACAGAGTTTAAAAGGAAACATACAGTGTATAAGAAAATTTAATAAAGAGTTTTAAACATATAAAACGTTTATGAAAATCATTTGAGGAAAAAATCTGTTTGGTAAAACAGTTAACGTATAGTAAATCCATTTGCATGTTAGTTATTAATCACATGTGATTTATATAATAACTAGCATGATTCAACTTGTATTCCCCCCCCCCCCATAAAGCATTTGAAACATTTAGAAACATTTAAACGGTTAATTTGAGGGGTATGAACTCACCTTTAGTGACCGGATCGGAAGGAAGTGTCGGATAAGTGCTTGGTGTCAAGTGAAGACTTGTACACACTCAATGACCCTAATAACATATGAAGACATATGTGTATATATATATATATATATATATATATATATATATATATATATATATATATATATAATTAGTGATTATAACACTGATTAAACATGTATAAACATCCTATTGCGAGGAAAACACATTGGTCAAGTGCTAGGAGGCTATCGGGTTGCAACAAAGGAGTGCAGAGCCTTATATGGGAGTGTATGGTTGATGGACCATGTTTGTTGGAGTTTACGGCCCAGGGAAGTTTACTCCTGGCCGTAAACTCTTAATTGGTCACCAAAAGGGGCTTAAAACTATAAGGGATTAATTGGTTAAGTGTTCCAAAGCTTAAACAAGTGTTTAGGTGAGTTTAAGGTCCAAAAATGACCCTAACTTGTGTTTACGGTCTAGGGACCACTTCCCCATGAGTTTACGGCCGTAAACTCATGGTAAGAAGTACCATTTCGTGAATTGTGGTCCTTAGATCAATGGTGTAAGGTTCTAGGCTACTATCCAAGGCTTAATAAGGTGTTTAGGGCATCAAAACACACTTTGGGGGAGTTTACGGTTTTGGGAGATCCTGAAACCGTAAACCCATATTCAAGGGGTTTTTGGTGTTTTTCATGTACTACAATCATCAAGGAAGGGATCCATGCTAGGTTCTAAGCATAAGGAAGGAGTTAGGAACACTTTGGCACCCAAATTAGGGTTTACGGCCTAAGAAGATCTTGGGCCGTAAACTCCTTTTTCTTGTGATTCTTGGGTGATTTCAATGATATCTAGACATGTAATAAGCTTTAAAACACTCTAGGGTAGATGTACTTACAATTTGGGACGAAAGATTGAAGATCTTAGGGAGAGAAATCGGGTTTTCTCTAGTTGAAAATGGAAGAAATGAAGAAAAATGGCTAAGTGTCATATATATATATATATATATATATATATATATATATATATATATATATATATATATATATATATATATATATATATATATATATATATATATATAGGGAAGAGTTATATGGAAAATGAATGATTAGGGCAACACATATTTGAACCAATGAAAACATGACAACACATCACTTCCACAATAACTTCCATAATACATTACTTGTGAAGAAAGAAATGGACACGTGTCATTTGATTATTGGTTCCGGTAAATGTTGCCCTAGTTATTTGTTTTCCATAGAACTCATTCCTATATATATATATATATATATATATATATATATATATATATATATATATATATATATATATATATATATATATATATATATATACTCCATGGAGTTTACGACCGCAAACTCCATGTTTAGGCCGTAAAATCCAAATTCTTGTAGTTTCGATACTTCTAAGATGTACAATATGCCCTGGATTATACGTCCTATGATTATCACTTGAAGGATTAAGGCTCAGAATGCTCAAACAGACACCAAACATACTTAAAGGTAGCAGAAATGAGGTTGACTCTCTATGAAGTGTTTGACTGTACAATATAGAAAATTTTGGGTTGTCACATCATCCCCCTCTTAGAGGGAATTCATCTCGAAATTAGAATTTAGGTAAGGAAGTATGGATTAATGATCGATTCAAGAGGTGGGGATACTTCCTAATCGATTGATTTTTGCGCTCCCAAGCGAATTCAGGTCCCCGATCGGCATTCGAGCGAACCTTCGCTAATGGGACGTGGCGTTGCTTCGTCCGCTTGACCTCTTGGTCGGTGGTCACTACGGTTCTTCCACGAAGGCGAGGCTCTTGTTGATCTTGATCTCATCGAGTGGGATTATGAGAGTCCTGACGGAAAGGTACGTTTTCAAGTTCGAGACGTGAAGGTACAATGTACATTACTGATTTCGTGGGGTAGGTTAAGTTGTGGATGTTTCCTTGCCCTCTCTTACTACGAGCGTAGATAAGTAAGTCATTTACAAGGACAATGAGTAACCGATCCAAGTAAGAATGGCGTACCCTATTCATTACGCTCATGAATACTACGGGCGTATTCGTCCTATCCGAGGCGTATCACTACGGACTCGTAGTGTCCGTATCGAGTTTGGAAGATTGTCCTTGGGACATCCTTCGCTAACACTCGTATCTGGTGATATTCGGATCTCAGGTCTATTTCTGAAAGGTAAATAGTTCCTTGCGGTTGGTCAACTGACTCATTTATGCGAGGCAGAGGGCAATGATTTCTAATGTAAATCTTGTTGAGGTCTCTGAAGTCGATGGACTTACGAAGCAATCCGTCTATCCTCTTGAAGAATAAGACCGAAGCTCTCCAGGGTGAGAAGCTTGGTCTTTCCATTCTATTGCTGAGTAGTTCGTTAAGTTATCCGGACGGTTCTTGTATCTCCGTGGGTGTTAGTCTGTAGGGCGATCTGGTTACATGTGTCGTATTGGGTTCTAAGTTTGTTCACATGACGATGAGATTACTTGTAGTCTTGGACAGTCTCCGTCCTGAAGTTCATATTAAAGATCATACAGGGTTCATCAATCACAGCCACGTGTATACGAGTCGTATATAATTTAGATTGAAAAGGTAGTCGAATAAATGATTCTTCTTTAAGCCACATCCCAACGAGGAAAAGAAGTTAAAGTGGAATCATCAATTCTAAACCTGTAGAACCTTATTTATATACCACCCCCATGTATACATTCTTCAGCGATAGATCAACCGTATGGGCTTTAGATTAAACTTGACGTACTGTACGAGTGGTACTTCGGGGAGGTTTGCTGAGATTTCTTAGGAAAGGATAAGAAATATGAGGTACTCTATGCATGAGTACTCAGGTGTTCTAGAATGGCGGTTTTGCTAGAAAGACGATTTTGGAGAAAGAGATGTGCGCACAAAACTGGTATTGCGAGGATCGAATTGACTCAAGTTGTATGATAATGTCGGAATCATATGGAAACTAAAGACATTAGATTTGAACATAAGGCATTACAGACAAAACATAACAGTGCAACCTTTAACAGAGTTACTGTACTTTAGATTTACTACAAGACTATTGATGCGAACAAGGTATACTACAAAAGACAAGTATACGCAGCACGAGGGTCCCTTTACTGATGGGATCTCACAAAAGATAAGACTCTAGTTGCACTAGTTTTAAACAGTTTATAAGTATGTTACAACGAAACGCCTTAATTACTTTAACGTGGGTTAGGAGTAGTCTCTCCTGCCGCAGTGATCCTTAGTATTCTGCCGTCTGCGCTGGAGTTCTTTGTTATGGGACAATCCTTCTTGAAGCGCCCTATCTCACCGCAGTGGTGACATGATTGGCTAGTACTAGCATTGGCAGTGGGAGTGAGGTGTTGAGTCAGAGTTATGTGCACACGAGTGCCCTCCTCATTCATCCACTTTGAAACTTTCCTCTTATAGGGTCCGGTTTTACCACCACCTTTGGGTGTAGGGTTGGTCCCCATGCCAGGGACTTGAGAAATGGGTCGTGCTGGTGCTCCACAGCTACGAGCATGGTGCCCTATTTTTAGGCAATTGAAACATTGCATTTCATGGCAAGCTCCATTATAATGAGATCTACACTTATCACACTTCGGTAGCTTTCCCTCGTATGGTTTGATCGGTACTGGGAATGCAGGGGCTATCACTTGTTGCTGTTTCATGGCAAGTCTTTGGGATCGCTTGCGTTCCTTCTGGGCTTGGCGCTTTCGTTTCCTTGTCATTCTTGTTCGTGTTAACAACGTTGATGTGTGCAAGGAAAGCTGTCACGGCAGCTGTTACTGCGGCTTGTAATGTAGCGGCGTCGATATGGAGGATAGGGGTTTCGTTGCTCGGCTGACTATTTCTGGGTGACGACATGATTCTGTTACACGGAAATAGAATGAATTCGTGAGCGAGTATGGTTGAACCTAGATGTAGTTCGATCGTTCAACTAAAGAGTAAGAATATGTTCTCAAGGGTTTTGACCTACATCTGTATGATGCAGCCCTAGTACGGAATAGAATATGTTCGCAAAGGTTTGACCTACGTCCCTATGATGCATTCCTAGTAGAAGTAAGTTTTCGATGGTTTGATCTACATCCCTATGATGCAGTCCTAATACAGAGTAGAAGTATGTTTGTAGAATGGTCTCAAGACGTTTGACGTTCAAACTGGGGTATTATTTGTGACATCCCCAAAATCTCGGCCAGAAAAGACCGATTTTCATTTATGCTTTTAAATATTTTCAGAGTAAATCCTTTTGATTTGAAAGAGTTGCGGAATTTGTTCCCAAAAACAAAACATGATAAAACATTGTTTACCGAAGCATTTCATAAAAGAAATGTATTTTCATTATAATCAAAACTCGGGGTGTCATGTTCCGATACAGACCAATAAGCATAAACGAATACATTACAAGTCATATAACAAATATAAACATATGCAGACTTGTAAACAAAACAACTTGATGGTTCATCCATCTCATGCCCTTCCGCCACTACCTGTAATACAATTTAAAACTGAGTGGGTCAGGCTTGGGAGCCTGGTGAGCATATAGGGTTTTCAACCCACAATAAATATCATATTTAATTTTCACCAACCAACAATAACCCAATTACCCATTCCCGTTATTCTCACTTTAATGTCCCTAAAACAACTAACATAAGGGACCTAGTCTAAGAATATTTCATCGGGGCGACAACACATGCTTCGGGGGTACCTCAGCAATATAAGTCAAATAAGGCAACCATGAGGGGGATGGAGTACAGCGAATGAACACCCAAGTTCATTAACACCTACAGGTGGCGAACCTGCTAATGTTTCCACAAGACTGTCTAGAATAGCCAGTGGTCGTCATCTAAACTCCGCTAGATGACTCAATCAAACAACAACGAGGCCTCTCATCTGTTTATTACACACCAACTGTCTACCCATGTTCTACCCAACATATTAGTAGATAAAAATATACATTTGTATACATAGTTTAAAGAAAACCTGTATAGCATGCTTTAATCAACACATATATCACATAACAGATGAGGCACACACACACATAACACATATCTCATAAAGAAATAAGCAGATCTATAAGATAGAAGAGAGTGAATACTCATTCACACATAACACAACCAAATATATATACATAGCACGTATTTTTATATAAAATACTTCGTATTATTGTATTAGAAGAAATAACTACACACTCACTTGATCAGAAGATGATCGGACAACACTACGGCTTATAGAAGTAGTAATCCACAGCAGATCTGGAAGATCTTCTCGAAAATCGAACTTCTCGCGGGCAGAGCTTCGACTCGGGAACCGCACTTTTCGGGATCTTCGGGATCTCGGGACTTGCCTCGGGGCTAGAGTATAATACCGGGGCTTCGGGATAGCTTCGGCACGAAAAACGATGCAAAAGACTAGAGAGAAGAGAAGAAAATGAACAACAAAGAAGGCTGTCTTCGGATCCTTTATATAGAGGCTGGAGCCTCGGAGTACGCGGGGCGTACAGGCGTACGCAGCGCGTACGCGTCCGAAATCGTCACTGCATGCGTCATCCGAAGTGTCGACACTAAGCTGAGTACGCGATAGCGTACTCACGTACGCGGGGCGTACCATGGATCAGACGGGTGACTCGGCTTCGGATAATGCCTCCAATTTTGATTTAAAAATAAATATAAAATGATTAATAAACTTCGGAAATTCATAACTTCTTCATACGAACTCCGTTTTCGACGTTCTTTATATCCACGCGAAGGTGAGACCATGCTCTACGACTTTCGTTTAGACTCCGTCGGCTAATTTTGACTTTATTTTTATTAATTATTTTTAATAGGCCGGGACAGAAACTTTCGTTATAAATTCATAACTTCTTCGTTTGACGTCCGTTCTCGCCTAACTTTTTATCGTTTCAATACCAACAATGAGATCTTCGATTCTCATTTAGATTGCTTCGGCTAACAACCGCTCGATCTCAAATCGAGTAAAACAGGCTGTATATCGCTAAGCCGGAACTTCGATAAATCATAACTTCCTCATACGAAGTCAGATTTGGGCGTTCTATATATATTCGGAAACCTCGTTTCAACTACTACAACATTAACCAAATATATTAAGTTTATTTTACACTTAAATTTTGACGCTTATTTTTATTCTTAATTAATCAAACCACATAATTAAGCAATTAAGCACAAAACACACAATACTCAAATAATACAATCTTATTATTTCAAAACGGGTTACAGAGGTTAACCTAGACTATTACATTGCTACAAATGGCAAGCCCGAAACACAGGCGTTACAATTCTCTCCACCTTAGAATGATTCCGTCCCCGGAATCACACATCAACAAACAAATGCGGATAGCGACTCAACATGTCACTCTCCGTCTCCCAGGTGAGATTCGGCCCATTCGTGTGTTTCCATCGGACAAGCACTAACCCAACCATTTTGCGTCGCAACTTCTTAGTCTTTCGGTCAACAATTGCCTCTGGTTCTTCAATCAACCTTTTGTTCTCATCAATTCTCAATTCAGAAATTGGAATTATATCGGGAACTTCTCCCGTGAACTTCCTCAAATAACACACATGAAAGGTGTTGTGAATTCCATTCAGTTCTTCGGGTAATTCGAGCTTGTAAGCTTGATTCCCAATCCTCTGAAGGACTCTAAACGGTCCAATAAACCTTGGACTCAACTTTCCCCTTTTACCAAATCTTATAAGTCCCTTCCACGGCGAGACTTTAAGCAAAACCGAATCTCCAACCTCAAAAGTCATCGGTCTTCGCTTCTTGTCAGCATAGCTCTTTTGACGATCTTGAGCTGCTAACATTCTTTCCCTAATTATTTTCAACTTTTTAGCAGTTTGATGAACCATCTCCGGTCCCATAAACTGCTTTTCCCCAGCCTCAAGCCAACAAGACGGCGTACGACACTTCTGTCCATACAAAGCTTGATAAGGTGCCATCTTAATGCTCGAGTGAAAACTATTATTATAGGAAAATTCTACCAACGGTAAATGTTCATCCCAATTACCTAGGAATTCCAAGGTACATGCTCTCAGCATATCTTCAAGTGTTTGTATTGTTCTTTCACTCTGACCATCAGTCTGCGGATGGTAAGCTGTGCTTAAACATAACTTGGTACCCATTTCCTCTTGTAGACTTTTCCAAAACCTTGAGGTGAAACGGCTATCACGATCCGATACAATCGTTAACGGAACACCGTGAAGCCTCACAATTTCCTTCACGTAAGAATTCGCAAGCTTTTCCATAGACCATTTCTCCCTGGCCGCTATGAAATGTGCACTCTTAGTGAATCGATCAACGACCACCCAAACCATGTCGTGACCATTCTTTGTTCTGGGCAGTTTAGTGACAAAATCCATAGCAATGTCTTCCCACTTACCCATAGGCACAGGCAATGGTTCTAAACTCCCGTAAGGTTTCTGATGTTGTGTCTTGACTCTCGCACAAGTCACACACTCGGCCACATACTTTGCAACATCAAGCTTCATCGTCGGCCACCAGTAGTAGGGTTTCAGGTCCCTATACATTTTAGTGCTACCCGGATGAATCGAGTACATGGTCTTGTGAGCTTCTTCCATCAGAAGATCCCTAATTCCTCCTGACTTAGGTACCCAAATACGATCTTGGAATACCTTCAGTCCATGACCGTTAGTAGCAAACACCAACGTTTTACCCAAACGTTCCTCCTTTCGGTCATTTTTCTCAGAAGCTTCCTCTTGAGCTTTCCTTATACTTTCCACAATAGTCGAGACAACTTCAATTTTCAACGCTCTTGGCCTCTTCCTTTCAAGATTGACTTTCCGACTGAGAGCATCAGCAACAACATTAGCTTTACCGGGGTGGTAAAGTATCTCGCAGCCGTAGTCTTTAAGTAATTCTAGCCAGCGTCGTTGCCTCATATTCAATTCTTTCTGATTAAAGAGGTATTGGAGACTCTTATGATCAGTGAAAAGTTTGCACTTCGTGCCATAGAGGTAATGCCTCCATATTTTCAGAGCGAAAACTACCGCTGCCAACTCCAAATCATGAGTCGGGTAATTCTTTTCATGCTCTTTCAACTGTCGAGACGCATATGCTATCACCTTTTCTCTTTGGGTCAAAACACAACCCAATCCAACACCAGACGCATCGCTATAAACAGCGAAGTCTTCGACTCCATCGGGTAGAGAAAGTATCGGTGCCTCGCATAGCTTCTTCTTTAACTTCTCGAATGCTTCTTTATGCTTCTCACTCCAAGCATAAGTAGCTCCTTTGTGGGTCAAAGCTGTTAATGGAGTAGCAATCGAAGAAAAGCCTTGGATAAACCTTCGGTAATATCCGGCTAATCCTAAAAAGCTTCGAATCTCCGTGGGACTTTTCGGTTGTTCCCACTTCGTCACAGCTTCAATCTTCGCTGGATCAACCATTATCCCTTCTTGGTTGACCACGTGACCCAAGAATTGGACCTCACGAATCCAAAAATCACATTTGGAGAACTTCGCATAAAGCTTCTCCTTCTTCAAAACTTCTAACACTTCTCGCAAGTGTCTGCCATGCTCCTCCTGGCTTTTCGAGTAGACCAGAATGTCGTCTATGAACACTATCACGGATTTATCAAGGAAAGGATTACAAACCCTATTCATCAAATCCATGAACGTTGCTGGAGCATTGGTTAGTCCAAACGACATAACCAAGAACTCGTAGTGTCCATATCTAGTTCTGAATGCAGTCTTCTCGATATCTTGCTCTCTTACTTTCAGCTGATGATATCCTGACCTAAGATCGATCTTCGAGAAATAGCTCGAACCTTCCAATTGATCAAACAGGTCATCAATCCTAGGCAACGGATATCTATTCTTTATTGTTGCCTTGTTCAGCTCTCTGTAATCGATGCACATTCTCATACTTCCATCTTTCTTCTTTACAAATAACACCGGAGCTCCCCAGGGCGATGAACTAGGTCTAATGAAACCTTTGTCCAACAACTCCTGAAGTTGCATCATTAACTCCTTCATCTCCGTCGGTGCTAATCGATAAGGTGCTTTTGCTATTGGCGTGGTTCCTGGTAACAAGTCTATTCTGAACTCCACTTGTCTATCAGGTGGTAATCCAGGAAGATCCTCGGGAAATACTTCCGGATAATCACACACCACTGGAATGCTCTGCATCACCTTCTTTTCCTTCTTAGCATCAATCACGAATGCTAAATATGATGTACATCCCTTGGTCAAACACTTTCTGGCTTTCATTAGAGAAATGATTCCAGAATTCACTCTGCGTTTGTCCCCATACACCATAAACGAATCTTTTCCAGACGGGTTTACTTTAACTATCTTTTTCTTGCACAAAATTTCGGCATCATTGGCGCTAAGCCAATCCATTCCCAAGACGATGTCGAAACCATTTAGTTCGATAGGCAATAATTCCTCGAGAAACTTATTCCCATTAAGGTCGATCAAGACGTTTTTCATACGATGGCTAACAGGTACAAACTTGCCACTAGCTACTTCGACTAATAAAGCATTATCTAGTCTATCAACAGGCAAAGCTAGCTTTCTACCAAACTCATGCGAAATAAAGGAGTAGTTGGCTCCAGAATCAAACAATATATGAGCAGGTAATTCGTTTACGAGAAAGGTACCTGAAGCGACATCAGCTTCATCTTTCGCAGCCTCAAGTGTCATCTGGAAGGCTCTTGTCTTCGGCTTTGGTGGAATGTTGGGCCTAGCTGCCTCCTTCTTCTTCGGACAGTCTTTCAAAATATGCCCCTCTTCATTACACCCAAAACACATCCTTTTGTTGTTCGGACATTCATTGGCAAAATGTCCAACCTTTCCACACTTGTAGCAGGTTACATCCTCGCTACATTTCCCAAAGTGCTTTTTCCTACACTTATCACACCACTTCGCTTCGCCTCCTTTTCCTCCAAACTTTTTCGAATCAAATTTCGAAAATTTACTCTTCTTACTGGAACCAGATGTTCCTTCAAACTTCCTTTTCTCACCAACCTCAACCTTGTCGGTGGTTCTCCCCTTGATCATGTTCTCCACAGACTTGGCAGCCCAGATAGCTGCCTCTAGAGTAAGTGCCTGACGTACTGGCACCTCGTACTCCCATGGAAGTCCCTTCGCATACCGATCCACCTTTGTCAACTCGTCTGGGACGATACGCAAGGCAAACTCCATCTTATCGGTGAAGTTATTGGTGTACTCATCCACTGACATGCTACCCTTCGTCAATGTCAAAAACTTGTTCTCCAACTCCAACAGATTTTGAGCCGAGCAGAACTTGCGCTTGAACTGCACCAAGAACTCTGCCCATGACAATTGCAGTGGCTCGTTAGGGCTTAAGGTCTTCCCTAGAGTGTTCCACCAACGAACGGCTCCACCTCGGAATTGTCGCACGGCATAGATAGTCTGCAACTTGCCTCTACAGCCACATGTCATAAAGGCTAACTCCATTTCGGAGATCCAATCCATAACCCCAATCGGATCCTCCTTTCCATTGAAGGTCGATGGTTTGCAAGTCAAAAAGTCCTTGTACTTGCATCCCATTCCATCATTCCTTCCATCATGGTTATCTTGCCTAACTATCGGTGGGTTGGCTGGACCAACAGACCCACTGAAGTTTCCACCTTCCGAGTGCCCTTCATTCAGTTCAGGCTCTTCCACACGAATCGACAGTTCTTCACGATTTTGTTGAAGCAACCGTCTAGTTTCATCCATCTGACGATCCAACATCGTCTGAATCATCAATTGCACACCAGCCATGGTTATTGGCTCAGGTGCTGCTGCTACGACAGGTATTGGCTCAATCACTGGTGGTTGATTCCTGTTTTCGTCAGCATTTCCAACTCCACTTCTTGTTCTCACCATTTTGATCTACACCGAATAAGGTGAAATTAGATCCTCAATCATGATAGATATTCAAATCATCCTTATCACTCCGAAACGTTTACATGCTAGTTCTAATATCGTAGACGTACGCTTAGAATCCTACACACATAAGGTTTCTAGATCCGGTCGGCAACAGACCATAGATCCGAACAAATAATATCATATATGGCAACATATAACATTTAGCACATAAAGCATTTTAGGCAACTTTCCTAAAATAAACTAGTGCTCGTGTCTAAAACTTAACAGACACGCATCTCAAAACTTCACTTAGCATTCTAAGTTTAAGTCTAGAAATCCAACAAATTCCTAGTTCGCTTAAACTAATGCTCTGATACCAACTGTGACATCCCCAAAATCTCGGCCAGAAAAGACCGATTTTCATTTATGCTTTTAAATATTTTCAGAGTAAATCCTTTTGATTTGAAAGAGTTGCGGAATTTGTTCCCAAAAACAAAACATGATAAAACATTGTTTACCGAAGCATTTCATAAAAGAAATGTATTTTCATTATAATCAAAACTCGGGGTGTCATGTTCCGATACAGACCAATAAGCATAAACGAATACATTACAAGTCATATAACAAATATAAACATATGCAGACTTGTAAACAAAACAACTTGATGGTTCATCCATCTCATGCCCTTCCGCCACTACCTGTAATACAATTTAAAACTGAGTGGGTCAGGCTTGGGAGCCTGGTGAGCATATAGGGTTTTCAACCCACAATAAATATCATATTTAATTTTCACCAACCAACAATAACCCAATTACCCATTCCTGTTATTCTCACTTTAATGTCCCTAAAACAACTAACATAAGGGACCTAGTCTAAGAATATTTCATCGGGGCGACAACACATGCTTCGGGGGTACCTCAGCAATATAAGTCAAATAAGGCAACCATGAGGGGGATGGAGTACAGCGAATGAACACCCAAGTTCATTAACACCTACAGGTGGCGAACCTGCTAATGTTTCCACAAGACTGTCTAGAATAGCCAGTGGTCGTCATCTAAACTCCGCTAGATGACTCAATCAAACAACAACGAGGCCTCTCATCTGTTTATTACACACCAACTGTCTACCCATGTTCTACCCAACATATTAGTAGATAAAAATATACATTTGTATACATAGTTTAAAGAAAACCTGTATAGCATGCTTTAATCAACACATATATCACATAACAGATGAGGCACACACACACATAACACATATCTCATAAAGAAATAAGCAGATCTATAAGATAGAAGAGAGTGAATACTCATTCACACATAACACAACCAAATATATATACATAGCACGTATTTTTATATAAAATACTTCGTATTATTGTATTAGAAGAAATAACTACACACTCACTTGATCAGAAGATGATCGGACAACACTACGGCTTATAGAAGTAGTAATCCACAGCAGATCTGGAAGATCTTCTCGAAAATCGAACTTCTCGCGGGCAGAGCTTCGACTCGGGAACCGCACTTTTCGGGATCTTCGGGATCTCGGGACTTGCCTCGGGGCTAGAGTATAATACCGGGGCTTCGGGATAGCTTCGGCACGAAAAACGATGCAAAAGACTAGAGAGAAGAGAAGAAAATGAACAACAAAGAAGGCTGTCTTCGGATCCTTTATATAGAGGCTGGAGCCTCGGAGTACGCGGGGCGTACAGGCGTACGCAGCGCGTACGCGTCCGAAATCGTCACTGCATGCGTCATCCGAAGTGTCGACACTAAGCTGAGTACGCGATAGCGTACTCACGTACGCGGGGCGTACCATGGATCAGACGGGTGACTCGGCTTCGGATAATGCCTCCAATTTTGATTTAAAAATAAATATAAAATGATTAATAAACTTCGGAAATTCATAACTTCTTCATACGAACTCCGTTTTCGACGTTCTTTATATCCACGCGAAGGTGAGACCATGCTCTACGACTTTCGTTTAGACTCCGTCGGCTAATTTTGACTTTATTTTTATTAATTATTTTTAATAGGCCGGGACAGAAACTTTCGTTATAAATTCATAACTTCTTCGTTTGACGTCCGTTCTCGCCTAACTTTTTATCGTTTCAATACCAACAATGAGATCTTCGATTCTCATTTAGATTGCTTCGGCTAACAACCGCTCGATCTCAAATCGAGTAAAACAGGCTGTATATCGCTAAGCCGGAACTTCGATAAATCATAACTTCCTCATACGAAGTCAGATTTGGGCGTTCTATATATATTCGGAAACCTCGTTTCAACTACTACAACATTAACCAAATATATTAAGTTTATTTTACACTTAAATTTTGACGCTTATTTTTATTCTTAATTAATCAAACCACATAATTAAGCAATTAAGCACAAAACACACAATACTCAAATAATACAATCTTATTATTTCAAAACGGGTTACAGAGGTTAACCTAGACTATTACATTGCTACAAATGGCAAGCCCGAAACACAGGCGTTACATTATTGGTTGGTGAATAACATGATCCAACCCTTGGAAGAGGATTAGGAATGATTCCTGAGCTAAGTTACTCTAGTCCAATAACTTGACTAGAGTGGGATTCAGATAGACTCCTATGAAAGTATGATGAAAGTATTTGAACAAAGAGTGGCACAAAAGTTAGCCGACTACCAAAATCATTGATGTTTAAGATGTAACAAGTTTGGGAAAAATTGACCTTGTAGAAGGTCTTACATCATATCCGGAGTAGAAAAGTTTTGGCCGCATAACGCCTAACTAAAAGTACTTATAGTACCAGTTAGTTACATAGAAAATATCTCATAGGACATAAACAGGAACACGGTTCTTTAAAATAAAGAAGGAAAGTAAAGCATCTCCTACTGGCGACGGTCATCCCTCTAGTGAACTCTCAGTTCAGCCAGTTGTCGTTCCATATTGAGCAGGTATCTTTCGTACACTCTCTGGCATACTCGAAGCTCTATGACTTCGGCTCGAGTTTCAGCTAATGCTTGCAGCAGGGTTTCATGGTCTCTCTCATATCTCTCACGAGCATGCTCAAGGCGATTGGTGCGAAGGATATGCATTCCTCCATTGGTATCAACTTCTGCGATACGTCGTAGAGTTGTCCTGCCCTGAATTTCGTTTCGGGCGACTCTACGGATCAGGATAGGTAGAACTCTGTCTGCTGAGCTCCCTTCGTTTACGTTGTAGAAGCTTCGGTCTCCATTAAACAGCATAGGTTGATCTTGATCTTCGCTTCATGTTTCCACACATTCTACCCAAGGAGGCGTCGGGCCATGAAAAGTCGGACGAGGGTTAGGATTTGGAATGGGAGCTACCGGGGGTAGGTTCTCAACTTCGGGTTCGGAGTTATCATCATCCGCAAGGTCTTCAGCGTGGTGATCATTCAAAGGGATAGGATGATCATTCTCTGGTTCTTCTCCAAACCATCTAGCAATGACTTCGTTCGGAAGGTACGGGTTGCCGTGGGGATGGAGTCCAGCCATGTTATCTATGCGAGAATTGGGGTAAGGAAATAATTATTATATGAACTATCTAGATAATTATTAGAAAATCTTCATTAGTTACATCACTATTTGTAAAGTGTATACCATTTATATGTAATCAAAACAGGATAGGACTTCGAATAAGTGACCTTAACTCCAAATTCACAAGGAATAGGGGTAAAGCAAAAATTTCACAGATTCTGAGTCTATAACATCCTAGTTACATATAGCCTTAGTGTATCCACTTAGAAACTATCATCTTAGTAATGAAGATCCTTTTAAGTTCTCAAGTAAGTAATTATACTAACACAAAATACTCCCATAGTATCTTATACTTAGGTTCTGTTATAATGTTCTCATTGTGGTAGTGTTGGTAAGTTTTTTAGACTTGTTGACACATCACAACCATTCTTGGGAATGTGCTAATCCTCCTCGGACCAGCATAGTTGATCAGGATATGCCACTCCCAAGACTGACCATACATCCCCGAGCTTACCTGTGATATTCAACAATCGTAATACTTTTGTTCTTGTCATTGTGACACGGATTTTAGTATGAATGCAGGCACGTATACTTTGTGAAATATTTTATTATTTAAAAGTATAAACTCTTGGTCAGAGTATTTTTTTAATCCCATTGTATTTATAGTTAGTATATCTTTTATGGATTGATATACTTAATTCACAATAAACAACGCTCTGATACCAATCTGTCACACCCCAAAACCGAGAACGGCAGAAACGTTCTGGGGCGGAGGACGTCATGTAAAGTATCACAACAATGCAAAGTAGTAAACAAGCAACAACATCATCCATTGCATTAATAGTATAATATTAAATACAAGTGTGTTCTTTCATAGTATACAACAACATAATGAATAATCAAAATAAAAGACAAGTTTGGACTGGTCCGTCTTCACAAAACCTGGTCGTCGTACCTGTCTATTGGTGACCTGAGAATACAAGTTATTTTGAAAGCGAGTATCAGCCAAAAGGCTAGTGAATTCATAAGTATTAATGTGTCTTTGATTTGTATAACTTGTAATGAAAGATTT
This sequence comes from Lactuca sativa, assembly GCF_002870075.4. Taxonomy (NCBI): domain Eukaryota; kingdom Viridiplantae; phylum Streptophyta; class Magnoliopsida; order Asterales; family Asteraceae; genus Lactuca; species Lactuca sativa. The sequence continues at coordinate 259,076,960 of NC_056630.2, forward strand.
GAAATTTGTTTTGAAAGAAAGTTTGTATAAGTATGAAAATGTTTGTAAGTAGTTGAAAACGTTTGAAAAACCCTAGAAATCCCTATGATTCCTATTAGTATAAAAGAAATCTTCTACTAAGACCTAACTGTTTTGAAAGTAGTCTTCTACCAAGACCCGACTGCTTTGAAAGTAGCCTTCTACCAAGACCCAACTGTTTTGAAAGTAGCCTTCTACCAAGACCCGACTGTACGACTATTATTATTATTATCTAACCTACCTCATCGATTATGTGAATATGACACATAGTAAAGGTATTAATAATATATTGACAGGAGTTTTATATCCTTTTGTAATTGTCGTAAGTACTGTAGTATTTGTAATAAGTGACTACTTTTGTACTATTTTTCCTTAATTGAGGGTTAAGGCATAATGTGATGGCTAGATCCCAGGCTAGACGCTCCCCTGTCAAGAGATTTTGGGACCCACACGTGACCCCTGCATGATTGCAAGCCGCGAACATCCACATTACTATGATCATGTATACCCAATATAACTATCACAATACGTTAGTGATTCATTGGTATAGTTAGATCCTGAAATCGTTCCATGCTATAGCATCTAGTTATGTCTGTTCTATTATCTTATATTGTATCCTTATTCATGTAAGCGTATCTATGTAAACGTACTCATGTAAGCGTATTCATGTAAGCTTATCTATGTAAGCGTAATCATGTAGGCGTATCTATGTAAGCGTAATCATGTAAACGTATCTATATAAGCGTAATTTCGGGGACGAAATCCTCAAAAGCAGGAGGTATTTGTAACATACATGTTATGAAATCATGTTTTAAGTAAATAATATTATGAAATATTATGTGAATTTCAATGTTGAGTTCTAACAGATGGTTTTTACTAGAAATGAAGTAAAACTATGCTTAGAATCATTCAGAAAGTATTGGAACTCTTAAGAGATTCCAATCAAGTGTCAAATAGTGAAATTTAATGAAAATATAAAATTTAGAATAAGTAAAATTTTATTATTGAAATTTGTAAATAATCTCGTTAGAAACATTTAGGCGAAAACCTCATCGAAATCCGAGTTATAACGAAGAAGTTATGACCAATCGAAGATCCGCGACAAAACCGGCACAGCGCCGAATGACGTAAAAAGTAAGTTTTTGATAAACTACTTTTTAGACTTAGTGATCTAAATGAAAGTTTTAGTATTCGTTAAACCGGGACGTTAGATAAAAAGAACGCCAAAATCTGACTTCGTATGAGGAAGTTATGATTTTTCGAAGTTTCAGCTTAGCAGTAGACAACTAAAAACTCGAATTTTGATCGAGTGATTTTAAGCCGACACAACCTAAACGAGAATTGAAGGTCTCGTCATCAGTAGTACAACGGTAAAAAGTCTGACGAAAACGGATGTCGGATGAAGAAGTTATGAATTTTTAACGGATTTTCCTGTCCCGGTCTGTTAAAAATAATACTATAAAAAATAAATTCAAAATTAGCCGACAAAGTCTAAACGAAATTTGTAGAGCATAATTTTACCTACGTGTGAATATAAAGAACGTCAGAAACTGATTCCGTATGAGAAAGTTATGGATTTTACAAGATTTGGCACATTTTTTGAGAAATTTCGCATTAATAGTGTTGCCACGTCATCCCTTGCATATAGCCTCCACGTGTCACCTTCTGATAGGACCGACGTTTGCTGTATCACCTTCTGATTGGACCAAGTCCGAGGTCCACTAAGCTTCGGACACCTTCGCATGAGACACCCCTCGGATGGCCCTCGCACCTACGTGGAGCCAGCCCATTGGACCGAAGTTGGGTCCAATCCGAAGCTACCGTCTGCGAGCCTGCTGTTCCGAACCGCGTCATCCGACTAATGCGAAGTGAGCACCTGTCCATCCGAGCCTCGCCCTGCTACCACCTGGTCCGAGCCTCGCAACCACCTGCCCTCACCCCCTCGCTTCGGATCCGAGGCTCGCACCTATATAAGGGGTGCGAGACCTCCCGATTAGATGTTTGAAATTTGGCATTTTCACCCTTGTTCCATATTTTCTTACATTCCGACTTCCCCCGAAGCCCCGGTACTAATTCCAAAGCCCAAAACACGCCCCGAGACTCCCGAGAAGCCTGAAAAATTTATCTTTTCGGTTTTGAAGCTCTACCTTCGCAGAGCCCGGTTATCAAGAAAACTCCCGGTTTTCAACGAAGAAAGTGATATTTAGAGCCGAAGTGCTGCCCAAATTACTATTTTAACCCCCGGTTATTTCACGGTGAGTTTAATATATAGGAACAATTGTATGTTATGTGTTATATGTGCTACGTGCTTTTCAGTGTTATTATTCCAGGTTATTTTCCCATGTTATTTTTATTTGCTATTTTTAATAGCAAAGAAATACCTTTGACCATGTGATCAGTGAAAGGACTTAGATTCACGTTGGTATTGGTATGTAGCCTTTGGCCATGTAGAACATGTCTCCGTAAGAGAATGATCTCTATTCTATGATATTGGCAGAAGGTTAGACAGAGCTATAAGCCTGAAATCTACCAAAATGTTAATCCGAAGTTATATGTCTTCTGTGCCATTTGTGCCAAAGCTTTATTGATGTATATTAAGTATGGAAATTGTTATGTCTCATTGATTGTATATCTTTGAATCAAATCAATGATTGATACGGAAAGTTTGTCACATGATTCACATATGCCCTTGTTGTTCCTTGTTCCTCTTTGCCTTTGCCATATTGAAGTATATATATGACATAACGTTATATTGTATCTATTATTGAACTCACCAAGCGTCACTGCTTACCCTCTCAATGTTTAACAAATTGCAGGAGATAAGCATCCAATATAGTTATATACTGGTAGAAGATTTTTGAATAGTTTGAAACTATTGTATCGATATAAGCATGTGAATAGTTTGAAACTATTGTATTTTGCACTCCCATATGTATAAAACTATAGAATCATGGGAAGTTATGTAATATATAACACTTTAAAATAGTCGGTTTGTATCCTGTAGTTTGTAACCTCTTTATCAATGTAAAATATTGTTTTTATGAATATGCAAGTAGCATGTTTTGGAGTAACTATATTGTCAAGTATGAAAGTTTGGGTCTTTCATAAATAAGAAAGTGAGGGTCTTTAAGTTTTTGACCCTCAAGCAGGGTGTTGATTCTGTTACTGTGATTACCTGGAGGTTTCATGAGAGGGTGATGTTTTTCCCTGAGCAGGTGTCTACCGAGTAGACACGCATGAGCTGATATCTGAGCATTCTGAGGAGAGATATTCGCGAGTTCGTGGCGAACTCGACATACCAGACATATTCCGAACTTCAGGAAAATGCTCGAAAGTGGGAGATCGAGGAGTTCGTGGCGAACTCGACATACCAGACATATTCCGAACTTCAGGAAAATGCTCGAAAGTGGGAGATCGAGCCAGAGACTCAGGCCAGGGAGGAGGCGAAGTCTCAGGGAAGGGATTGGCGGCCGGCACAGTCTCAGCCGGCAGCCAAGCGGGCAAAGCCCGCAGATTCAAGATGTGGGGGTCAGAAGGGCCGCACTTGCGGGAAGCGCGACAAGAGTCACGAGGGGGTGTGCAGAGCTGGGGTGTGTTACAAGTGTGGGAAGGAGGGGAATTACACGAGTTATTGCCCCAAAGGATTCTCGGTTTGCTTTCATTGCAAAAGACCAGCCATCGGAAGGTCGAGTTCCCTCAGCTACATCAGGGATCAGCGTAGGCACCGAAGGCTCGCAGGAGAGCCACCTGCTGCTAGAGCTACCGAGACCCGGCCAGTGAAGGCCAAGGCACCGAAGGCTCGCAGGAGAGCCTTCCAGTTGAAAACGGAGGAGGTCCGCGCAGCGCCCGATGTCGTGGTTGGTATGTATTCTTTCATGTAATTATTTGATGTTTGAGATATTGTGCTTATATTATGATATGCGTGGGTACTTTTCTTGTAAATTCTGTACCTGATTTGGTGTTATTTGACTCGGGTGCTAGTCGGTCATTTGTGTCCTTAGCATTTAGTCAGCACATCAGTATTCGACGAGAGGCGTTGAGTCGACCTCTACGAGTTTCTATAGCTAACGGGCGAGCGGTGTATGCTATGGATATGATTTGAGGTAGTGTACTTTAGATCTTCGGCATTGAGTTCCCGATAGATCAAGTCCCGATTGCAATGGGGACGTGTGTGTCATAGTGGGTATGGATTGGTTGAGCCGATTTGGGGCTGTTATAGATTGCGAGCGAAAGTTGGTGACGATACAAGACCCTAGTGGGGCAGTACTTACGGTGTACAGCGAGGGTACCCGGTGTGAGTCGGCATTCTGTTCAGCTGCCAGGGCGAGACAGAGTTTACAACAGGGCTGCAGCAGGTTTGTAGCCTATGTGATGGATACACAAGTGGCCGTTGGGAGGCCAAGTTCGATTGATGATGTTCCGATATTGCGAGAGTTCCCAGATGTTTTTCCCGAGGAGTTGTTAGGTGTGCCTCCCGAGAGGCAGGTAGAGTTCCGCATTGATTTGGTTCCGGGTACAGCGCCTATCGCCAAGGCGCCTTATCGCCTTGTGCTGCCAGAGATGCAAGAGTTATCCTCGCAGCTTCAGGAGCTGCTGGGGAAGGGGTTTATTAGACCGAGTAGTTCCCCTTGGGGAGCGCCGATCCTTTTTGTCAAGAAAAAGGATGGTTCACACCGGATGTGCATTGATTACCGGGAGTTGAACAAGTTGACAATCAAAACCGTTATCCATTGCCGAGGATCGACGATTTGTTCGATCAGTTGTAGGGAGCGTCTTGGTTCTCCAAGATTGATCTGAGGTCTGGATATCATCAGATGAGAGTGCGTGATGAGGATATCCAGAAGATGGCGTTTAGGACTCGTTATGGGCATTACGAGTTCGTGCTGATGCCTTTCGGGCTCACCAATGCACCGGCAGCGTTCATGGATCTCATGAACAGGGTGTGTAGGCCGATGTTGGATCATTTGGTGATCGTGTTCATTGATGATATTTTGGTGTATTTGAGATCTAGAGAGTAGCACGAGGAGCATCTGAGGCTTTATGCCAAATTCTCGGGGTATTGAGGTCGGAGAGGCTTTATGCCAAATTCTCCAAGTGCAAATTCTGGTTACGGGAGGTCCAGTTCTTGGGATATCTCGTCAACCAGAATGGGATTTGGTCGATCCGGCCAAGATTGAGGCGGTTATGAGGTGGGAGGTGCCGAGATCACCCACCGAGATCAGGAGTTTTCTAGGGTTGGCCGGCTATTATCAGATATTTATCAGGGATTTCTCCAAGATCGTCGTGCCTCTCACCAGGTTGACCCAGAAGGGTGTTGCTTATTCATGGGGTCCGGAGCAGCAGACCTCGTTTGAGACACTTCGCCGGAGATTATGTGAAGCCCCGGTGTTAACCCTCCCGGAAGGGATGGAGGATTTTGTGGTGTATTGTGACGCATCGATATCGGGGTTGGATGCAGTACTTATGCAGAGGGGGCATGTGATAGCGTATGCATCGAGGCAGCTGAAGCCTCATGAAATGAGGTATCCCACCCACGATCTGGAGTTGGGGGCTGTGGCATTCGCCCTTAAGATCTGACGTCACTATTTGTATGGGGTTCGGTGTACCATCTACACGGACCACAAGAGCTTGAAGTATTTGATGGATCAGCCCAATCTGAATATGCACCACAGGAGATGGTTGGACGTGGTAAAGGATTACGATTGTGAGATCCCGTACCACCCGGGCAAGGCTGATGTTGTAGCTGATGACCTAAGCCGTAGATAGGAGAGCGCCCCGATTCGAGACATTTGTATGTGGTTGACAGTGATGACTCCGGTGTTGGACACCATTCGGGAGGCCCAGGAAGAGGCCGTGAGACCGGAGAATCGTAAGAGAGAGCGGGCGATTGGGCAGGTATTGGAGTTCATTGTCGATAGCCGCAGGCTTATGACCTTTCAGGGTCGGATTCGGGTACCGTATGCAGGCGGGGCGCGCACCACTTTGATGGAGGAGGCGCATAAATCGAGATTTTCGATCCATCCTGGGGCCACGAAGATGTATTTGGATCTGAAGAAAGATTATTGGTGGCCCTGTATGAAGAGGGATGTAGCATGGTTTGTTGAGAGGTGCTTAACCTATCGCAGGGTTAAGGCCAAGCACTAGCATCTGCATGGCATGTTGCAGCCACTTGAGGTTCCCCAATGGAAATGCGAACAGATTTCTATGGATTTCATCACCAAGTTGCCGAGGACCGCGAGGGGTGTCGACACAATTTGGGTGATCGTCGACCAACTGACGAAGAGCGGTCACTTTCTTGCTATCAGTGAGAGCTCTTCTGTTGAGAGGCTGGCAGGGTTGTATGTGAGGGAGGTGGTATCGCGACATGGAGTGTCGATCTCGATTGTATCAGATCGGGATGTACGTTTCACTTCCAGGTTCTGGAAGAAGTTCCAAGAGGAGTTGGGCACGTGGCTGCATTTCAGTACTGCTTACCACCCTCAGACGAACGAACAGAGTGAGCGGACGATTCAAACGCTCGAGGACATGCTTCAGGCATGTGTGTTGGACTTCGGAGGGAGTTGGGATACGTATTTGCCGTTGCCTGAGTTTTCCTATAACAACAGTCACCATTCAAGCATTGGTATGCCTCCCTTCGTGTTGTTGTATGGGAGGAGGTGTCTGTGACAACCCGAAGTTTGCTGCATCGCCGTAACCCGTTCCCGTCCATAAAATTCATCTTTTCGAATTGTTTTCGTCTAAGTTTTTTTTTTAAAATTAAATCATTATTTTTTAGACTTCCATTATGACTTAATTGGTATCCAAAGACATTAGAAACTCATGAAAGCGCCCCAATTTAGAAATTTGAAAATTTTTAGTTTAGACCACGTCAGGTTACAACAACTTAATCGGGTGCGACCAAAAGCCTCGCTTAACATCAGTATCGGGTAGAATTCCACCGTGTCTCAAACTTTAACCATATATAAAGTGGAATGAGCCTCATTTGAAGCCTTTTCCACTCTCTCTCTACTCTCTCTCCTCCAATCCAAGCTCTCGGTCCAAAATCATCAAATTAAAGCTCCAAATCATCAAGGTAACTACCCTAACTCATAATAGTATAACATCTTTAGCCTTCAATTTCGTATTCAAATCATGGAATAGGACCATAAACATGTGTTTACGGCCCTGGAACAGCCTTAGGCCGTGAACACATGCAAATGGGGTTTTTGAGCCTTAAAACCCTTCCAAACCACCTTTAGAGCTTAGATATGACTTAGGGGCTTACCATACTGGACTTAGAACACCTAAACCTTAACATTTAGGGAGTAAACAGGAGTTTACGGCCCAAGCACATGCTTGGACCGTCAACACCATTTCTTGGGTAGTAAACTCATTTTAAGGTGTTAAAATGCCACTTAAACACCTCATAAGCCTTGGAATAAAGTCTAGAAGCAACCACAAACGAGTTAGGGACCTTAAACTTGATGAAAACCACCCCCATAGGAGCTTACGGCCGTAAACCCCCCAAGGATGGGTTCCTGGGCCGTAAACTCCTATAACTTACGCAAATGGTGCCTTAACTTCATCCTCTGACTTGTATATTGGACTAGAAACTCTTGTGATTGACCTAGGAACACCAAATCATACTTTGAATGGGCACATAAGAGTTTATGGCTGTAAACTCCTAGTTTACTGCCGTAAACTCCTCAAATGTTCCCTATGATGTTCAAAACCCATTCCAATGCCTTAAAACCAAGCCTAACATTAACCCTCAAATGTTATAAGGCCATTTAGCACCCTAGAACACCCCACCATGAGTTTACGGCTGTAAACTCATGGGGAGTGGGTGATTAGGGACGTAAACTCTCTTATGAGTTTACTCTTGAAGAGTAAACTCCATATCCAAGCCATATACGTCCATAGATGTCACCCGGGTCACTCCAAACACTTATAATGAAGTGTTTTCGCGACAAGAAATGTATATACTCAACTAATTAGTAGTACAAAGCCTAACTAGATACAAATGTGTATCTTTTCATATTACATAGGAACCTCACACGTGTTCAAGCCTCGAACTGACATTTAGCACCCAAATCGACACGCTTCTCGACCGGTGAGTTCATACCCCTACGTTTTTCCATGTTTTCAATGTTTTCAGGGGGGAATACAAGAAAAAGTACAAGGAAATCTTGTACTCAAACTTATGATTTCATTTGATCTAATTCATACTTCGTATGCTTTTAACACGGAAAATTGTATTAACCAATCGTTCAACTTGCAGAGTAAACTGTCATGTTATTTGTGAAACTCGTTTTAAAATGTTATATTTTATATTTCACAAATGTATTTCCACATCATTACTGTTAAAAGTATGAACCTTAGACATTAAGACGTCCTTGATAACACTCCCCGTAGATATGAGAGTGAAGGACTAATAACATTAAACTTAGAACTTTACCACTCCCCCTAGTTACGAGAGTGGTGGAATAGTAACATTAAACTTAGAACTTTAGACAAGTCCTTGATAACACTCCCCCTAGTTACGAGAGTGAAGGACTAAATAAACAGAATTTCCTATTTTATTATCTTTTAATTCATTAATCTTAAGATTGGAGACACGTCCTTGTAAGACTCCCCCTAGTTACGAGAGTGTAGGACTATCCCTATAACTAGAATCTCTTGGAGGGAGAACGTGACTTGAGTGTATAGATCTATACGGGATTGACACCCCCGCACCTGGTTGCTAGCTACAGTCGAACCAAAAGGTTCAAGAGTGACAAAAGTCATAAAAAGATACTAGCCCCTGTTTCGAGCCTTATCCAGTCTATAGTATGGTTATGGAACTCACAATTTAGATTATGAATACTTTTATACTTATTTATTAGTTTTATATACGTGTTAAAACTAATGTACTTTTCAAGGATAAACAGGTTTTCAGGAAACATCACACGAACACATAAAGTATAGTAGACACTTGTATATTACTTTCTGAACCGATCACCAACTATAAACTTTTAAGGAAAATAAGGGTTTTTCCTGGGATAACAAACTGTACATAACCGGATCGTATAACGAACGGATAACTAAACTTTACATATAAGAAAATATGGGATTTTCTTGGATAACAAACTTTTTCTGAAAACCAAAGGAAACTTGTACATTTTCATAAAACAAACCTCTTATGAACTCACCAGCTTTATGCTGATTTTCAAACTGCTTGTATTCTCAGGTCCACATTAGACAGGTACCCCGCGATCTTTTGGAAGTCGGAGCGTATAGAAGACCCGTCTTAGCTTTTGTTCATATGATACTTATATGTATAACACTTGTAACACTTTGATTTCAAACAAATGTAATGTAAAGTTTTGTGTTTACTATGCTTACTATGTACATTGGTTGCGATACTTCATGACGTCCTCCGCCCCGGAACGTTTCCGCCTTCGGTTTCGGGGTGTGACAGTGTTGGACTCCCATCTATTATGGAGAGGTAGGGCAGTGAGTGATGGGCAGCACTGAGATAGTGCTTCAGATGATAGAGCAGATTCAACAGGTCAGGCAGAGGTTGTTAACAGCTCAGAGTCGCCAGAAGAGTTATGCGGATAGGCGACGATCCGAGCTTGAGTTTCAGGCCGGAGACTTCATACTCCTGAAAGTGTCTCCTTGGAAAGGAGTGATTCGTTTTAGGAAGAACGGCAAGCTGGGGCCCTGGTATATTGGGCCGTTTAGGGTGACCGCGAGGGTGGGAAGGGTAGCATATCGGTTGGAGCTACCTGCGGAGTTGAGCCAGATTCATGATACCTTCCACGTGTCTCAGTTGAGGAAGTGTATAGCCGACGAGTCGGCAGTGGTTCTGCTGGAGGATATTCAGGTGGATGCGAGCCTAAATTATGCTGAGAGGCCAATCGCGATCTGGGATCGGAAGATCAAGGTTCTGAGGAACAAGGAGGTGTCCCTGGTTTAGGTCCAGTGGCAACATCAGAGAGGGTCCGAGCCAACTTGGGAGCCGGAGTTGGAAATGCAGGAGCAGCATCCAGAGTTGTTTGCGGATCAAGACTTCGGGGGCGAAGTCTGATTCTAGTGTAGGAGAATTATAACATCCGGATTTCCAGGTATTATGTTTGATCATTTACTTTTGAGTAAAAGAGAGGGATTCGACGAGTTGAGTCGTAGACTCGTCGAGTAGGACCGCGATTGCTGACTGGATAAATGAATGGACTCGACGAGTCGGTAAGGGTGGACTTGACGAGTCCGCGCTGTGGAATGAAACCCTAATTCTTGGGGTCTGTGCCCTATTTAAAGGCCTTTATGGCCTCCATTTACGGCTACCAGTCCTGAGAGAGAAACCCTAGAGAGCATGAGCGAGTTGTGAGAGAGATTGAACTATTTTGATCATTTTTGGTGTGGTTTAGCCAAGGAGAAAGTGTTTCCAGCAAGAGGAGGTCAAGCGGATTGCTATCTGTGGGTTTCCATCTTGGATCTGCAACTTTGAGGTAGAAAATCGATCCCCTTTTCTATTTAGTATGAGATCCTTGAATTTTAGGGTTTTCTATACCCTTTATTGGCTTGATTTGATGCATATGTTGTCCCATTGAGTGATAGACTCTGGATCCGGACCTTTTGAGGTCCAAAGAGTCTTAGCCAACCTGCTTTATGTGGTTTCATGGAGGAAATGAACTTAGGTTGCCCTTTTAGTAGTTATTTCACCAAAAGAAGCTTTGGGGGTGTTGCATGTGTACCAAGATTCGACCTTTACGTGATTATTATGCTTGGGAAAGTCAAATCTATGGATTAGAGAAACAGATCTGACCTCAGAAGGTCATTTGAGTATGATCATGGAGGCAACTCGCCGAGTTCATAAGTTGACTTGACGCGTCGAGTCGGGGTTGCCCCGCGATTCGTGACAGGTGGAACCCGTCGAGTGAAAGGATGTCTCGACGAGCTAAGAGAGGCTAGAAGGACATAGAGGACCCGCTTGGACTCGCCGAGTCACCCATGTGCACTCGACGAGTCGGGTCAAAGTTTGACCGTTGACTTTCTTTGACCTTAGGGTTCTGGCCAAGACTGATTCAAGAGAGTTTGGTGAGGGGTAGAATGGCCTTCTACCCAATCTTTAGAGACGAGTCTATGAGAGAGTATTGATCAGGGATGTTATTGGAATGATAGGAGGAAGCTAGGTCGGGACGTTGAGCACGAGAGTTTATCCGACTTCATTTGAGGTGAGTCTTCTCACTATACATTACCTAGAGTGGTATCTATGTGTAGACTGGAGGGTCTTGTGTGCTATGTTTATGTATGAGATTATGTGCAATGTGATATATGTATGCTATGTGATTGTATAGACCGGACCGGAGGGTCCAACGATATAGACCAGACCGAAGGGTTCAACGATACGGACCGGGCCGATGGGTCTAACGAGCTGTGACCGGACCAGAGGGTCCAACGAGCTATAGGACTGGAGGGTCCCGCTGAGACACATCGACCGAAGGGTCTTACTGTAGCCTCGAGTGGCGTATGTGTTGTATGTGGTATTTTGGGGAACTCACTAAGCATTTATGCTTACAATTGTTGTGTTATGTGTTTCGGGTACTAGCGAGGATCGTGGGAAGGTGCCAGCATGATACGTACACACTGAGCGGATTTATGTATTTGAGATCTTGGGATTTGTTTGTTGTGAGATCACGTGACACAATGGATTACTATGATATTTTATGAATCAACAGTATGTTTTAAAAACGAAAATTTGTTTTCGAAATTTACATCATTACATTCATCTTTCTGTGACAAGAAATAGACCCATGACTTCCGAGTGTAATCATCGATAAACACAAGTATGTACCTTTTTCCACTGTTTGAGGCAGAAGTAATGGGCCCACACAAGTCTGTGTGTATCAATTGTAGTTTCTCTGTTGCATGCCAGTTACTCTTCTTGGGTATTGCCTCTCTTTGTTGTTTTCCTAATGCACATGTCTCACATACAACATGTTTTTCAGCAACCGAGGGTAGTCCTACCACCATTCGCTTGTATAGCATGGTCCTAATGGCTTTGTGGTTGACATGTCCAAACCTATTATGCCAAAGTTGGGTCTTTGAATCATCTCTAACTTGTAGACATTGCAGTTGTTGAGGTTGGAATGAAACATGCACAGGGAACATCCTGTTCTTTGTCATGTTGGATGATATTATCAAACCTTTTTGTGGGTGGAACACCATACAAACAATGCCTTGAATGAAAAAAGTCAAAGATTTTTCTTGAAGCTGACCAACACTCATGATGTTTGATGTGAGTAATGGTACATAGTACACATTGGCGATTACTTGTGACATGTCATTCACAATGATGCGAATGTCACGTCTTCCTTTAACTTCCAGCTTGGGGTCATTTCCCAATCTAACCTTGTGTTGATACGTCTCATCAATATGAATGAACCATTCCTTAACACCTGTCATGTGATTAGAGCAAGCTGAGTCCCGAAACCAAAATGCCTCCTTATCGTGCTTCTCTTCTTCTACTGTTGCCATCAACATTTTGGTTTCTTTTTTGTATTCTTCAATATCAACAGAATCCATTAATAAAATTTCTTCATTGTCTTCAAATTCTATATAGTTTACTTATCGGTCATCATTTGGACATTCATATTTAAAGTGTCCCAACTGATGGCATTTATAACATTCAATCTGAGACTTATCAATTGTGGCTTGTTCTCGCCTTGTGCTCTTTCTCGGCCATGCCCTCTTCCTCTGTTGGAGTTTCCACTGCCTTGGCCTCTTCCACGTCCAATACTTCGATCACATTCAACTTTTAGGACTTGTTCATCGTTCACCTTTCTTCTGATTTTTTGCTCATGAATCAGTAGTGTGCTTTGAAGTTCATCCACTGTCATAGTATCAAGATCCCTTGATTCTTCTATGGTACAGACCACAAAGTTGAAGCTTTCAGGCATGGTTCTTAGTACTTTTTCTACAATTTTCACATCACTGATATCTTCACCTACATTACACATATCATTTGAGATGACCATGACACGTCCAAAATAATTCATAACAGTTTCTCCAGTTTTCATCTCTAGTATCTCAAAATCTCTACGGGGTCGCTGCAATTGAGCTCGTTTTACTCTAACATTTCTTGGTATTTAAGTTTCATAGCATCCCATATCTGCTTGGACTTCTGCTTCTGTTGGATCGTCTTTAAAATCGATTTGTCTATTGATTGAAACAAATAATTGTAGGCTTTTAGGTCTTTAAGCTTGCTTTCTTCATAGTTTTTCTGTTGTGTCGCTGTTGCCTGCTCCCCTGGCCCGATTACTTGGTACCCCTTATCCACCACTCGCCAATATTCCTTTGATCTGAGAAGATTTTCCATCACCATGCTCCAATGATCATAATCTCCATCAAATTTTGGTACACTGGGACCATGAAATTGTCATGTTTCTTCCCCCATAGCAGCGATCTCCTGAATGCTCTTAGGAACTCTCGAGAATGGAATTGTGCTGTGATACCACTTGTTGCAGATAATTGATAACAAGGTTGAATAGACTCACAAACTCCAATGCTTTTATTCAAGAGCTAAGAGGCTTATATAGCCATTACACCAAAGGATAAAAAGAAAAGAACGGAAATACAGGAGAAAATCAAAACAAACTGCTACTTTCCTAATTCTGCATTCAATACGAGGAAGACGGATATGACCAGGTAATATTGATTACCAAGTCATATTTATCTTATGGCATGAGCCTTATTCCAAACAGACTCAAATAAACGTGGGCTACCCCAAACATAGAGTTCAGCCCAATATTTTTTTGTATGCACCATGTCGCAAAGGATATATTGAAACTTGGTTATTCTAACATATTGACCCAAATTATTATATATTTGTGGATAACCTAAAAAACATGAAAAACTAATATTTGATTTACATCTTACTAAGCTGTAAGCTTTTTATTATTTTAATATTTCATTACGATCAAAAACATTATTATTTTAAAATCATGTCTCTGTCCATATACATAATTTGGTACATGGTTTAAAAACTTAACCCTTCCTTTTAGATTATTTTTGTATTTTAACTTTTTTATAGTCAAATTCAGAATTTCTAAACTATATAGAAATTGTTTCATGGAGAAATTACGTGTGACAAATGACAAGTAGCTTTCAAGTCTTTACGTTTTTAAATATGACAAATCGTCTATTCTCCACACTTTAATTACAAACACTTTTTATACATTCAAAACTCAAAAGTGTGGCACCAAAATTATATGTTCATTTTACACATTTTCACGCTTATAAATGTGCACATTGGTTATAGGTAGGGCATCTCGATTATATATATTGCACTATTTTGGTATAAAAACCATATAAACAATAATTCATCTTCGATGCAATCCACTACCTTTTACATAAAAAAACAAAATACTGTGACTATGTTAATTTGTTTTTATTATTATACTTTTAGTAATATCCTCACACTTATTATACTCATATATTTTATATTTTTTTTAACAACTTAATATACAATTTTAACGGAAGGAAATGATAAGTCCATAAATTCCCAATTAGAATATATTTTTGTTTAAAACAACATTCTATTAAATAACAAAAGTTATACTTTCAACATGTTTAGAAAAAATAATATATACTCACTTAATTTAGACATTAAAATTGATATATTTTAATACAAATTTATTTAATTAGAATATACATATGTAAGGAAGTTTTATTAATATGATGATAACTAAATTTTATTAAATATGATATTAAAGAAGGATTGATTGTCAAAAAAAAAAAAAAAAGAGGATTAAGACACTAAAAGGCAATCAATTATGCTTTTGATCGATAATGTTAGAATTAACATTTCAATTGAATTAAGAATATGTCTAAATTTTGTAATATTGATTGGTCTTTACGTTATGTCATCTTTATCGAACTTTTTTTTTTTGTATTTGACTTGAACTCCTCATTCAAGTCATTCTTTTGTGCTAATATACTTAATTGCCGTTGAAAAAAAAACATAAACCACCAAATTTTTTAGCTATCTTGTAAATATCATCATTTGATAAAAAAAAATAGTGTTGTTTAATAATGTCATATCACATTCGATACTTTATTATTAATAATTTTAAAATAGTGCCAGAAAATACGACATGTATTGAAAATGATTTTGATAATAGATTAGTAAAATACTTTATAATTTTAAGAGTTTGGTATACCATGATTGTATATTTTCAATTATTTTGCCAATATGCATTTCAAAATATCGAGCAAAGCATCAAACTCCGTTAGACCGTTACTACTTTGTTTGTTTGTGTTCGTCCATTCTGTGTAGACGAGAGAAAAGGTGTCATAATAATGTCGAGTGGGACGGCTGAACTCGCATACCGAGCTGGTGGGGCGGTGTACATTCGGCGAGAGCTATAGCTTCTATGGGTTGGTTCTAGTTTACGCATTTAATTAAACAATTTAAACTATCTAAGTTTCAACCGACCCAACATCGACCATGACTTATTAAAAGAACTAATTAATGTTTTACTTATTTAAATTTGAAAGTTTACATAAGTTTAAACTTGTTTATATAATTTATAAACCCAAATAACTGTCAACATTCAAAAAAAATAATACAACGTATAGGCTGTTTCATAACCTCATAATGGAACAATTTAAATGTTATTTAAATCGGTCAAGATTCAACATATTTTACGTAATGTTTAACAAATTAAAATCCTATAAAGTACTCTACTGTCACGTTTGGTTTAGGTTTTATGCCATAAATGGTAATATATTAAGGTTATATGGTTTTACTTCGGTAATTTTTATTACATAAAAATAGGTTCGTTTGGATCATATGATAAACCGGTCCAAGATCATTTATATGCCTGCAGACTAACTAGTAATAAAACTAATATGAGATAAATCATAATCTCTTCAAAAAGGAAGAGAGGTTAATATATACTTGTAAATGAATATGTGATCTTACTTCATTAATGCTTAAACAAGCATACTTACTGGGTTTATTTGTAGTTATGGAAAGGGGATTTACCATTATAATCATTTCTTGGTCTTGTGATCACTGCCATGACGAAACAAAGAACCTAATCCCAAGAGATTCGCAACACTTTTGGAAATGAAAGGAGGTGGCATATTAAGCACTGGACTGACTCGAATCCCATAGTCATATCCTCGTCCATAGTTCCTCTTCAATGGCGGCTTCATTGACGAATAACCATTATTATTACTCACAACTGCCATTGACGAGTTCTTATTGCTTTGCTTTTGGGAGGTATTCTGCTTGTTCTGACGGTCGACTTTCATCATAGATCCAGTTGAGTTACTTCGAGATAGAAGTGGCAGTGATGACCAAAATGAACTCTTCGGTTTCGTGCTCTCACAATGAAGACTGCTACTTCTCTTGATCCTCCAAAAGGATTTCGAGTGGTTTCCTTCACACCCTTCTACAAAAAGAACTTCTTTCGGCTTTTCGTCCATCCATAACTGATTAGTTGTGGCGGAAGTAACATGTTTCAAAGCAGAAGAATTCTTGTCGAGCAAGATATTATCTTCACTGTTATACCGACGGATTAAGCCATTGCTAAAAAGTTCATCAGCAGAAGAAGCTTCATTTTGGATGGAAACACTGGTAAAGCAAAAGTCGAAATCTGGACTGGAGTTGGATTGATATGGGTAGCTTTCAATGAAGGAGTTATCGATATTATGTGAGAACGAGATTCGAGGAGTAGCTGCAGTTGGACTGGAGCTTAAGTTCTCTGTAGAGAAGATGTCCATGGCGATTTCTTTGTTTGGTATTGGAAGATAGAAAGATTCTGCATAGGTTTTGTTCAATGATTTTTCTCTTGTAAAAGTTGAAGAACAATAAGAATTATTGTCAGAGAAGCAAATAGTTTCATAGGTATTTTGGTTATGAAAACATGGAGAAAAGATATACAAAGGGTGTCGTCAGAGAATATTTTCCATTGGATTGAATTCTTAAAGAGTGATTGAATTCTTAAAGAGTTTAATGCCTTAGCATTCTACTAAAAATACCATTTAATTTATTAAATTTTATACTCCATCAAGGATTGTCACATCAACATTTAATTCTTTTATAAATAATATTAATAAATAAAATTACAATATTACATTAATTCAATTCTTTTATAAATAATATTAATAAATAAAACTACAATATTACATTAATTTGAAATTCAAAGTTATAATTACTAAATATTAATTAGAGATTACAATTTAAAATTTAAAAGTTACGAATAATACATTAAATAAGATGTTATCTTTTTAAAATATTTCTAATATTTATAAATTTTTTATAGTTTAGAATAAAAAAATATAAAGTAACTTGATGCGACAACCGGAAACTTATCCTGTTTCCGTTACGCGATTCTGTTAATAAAAATTCAAATTTGTTAACTTTTCCGTCAAACTCTTTGGTTAATTAAAATAATCTAGTTATATTTAATTAAATTATTTACGAATCGGAACCAAAAATTGAGCAGAAACCCGAAAATCTGGAGAAAAATCAAACATTTCTGGTCGAAGTGGGATTACGACCGTAAACGTGTTTACGAACGTAAACCTGTTTACGGTCAGTGACGAGTGGACCCCTCACCTCACCCCTATAAATACGATGCTTCCGACTTCATTGGGGCGTTTTTAGCCGCATTCTCTCCTCCTCTCTCTAAGATTCATCAACCGTAAACTCACAAAATCACATTTAAACTTCGGAAAACATTGAGAAAACCACGTTTGGAGCCCTTTGGAACGCCTGGAAACACTCAGCTCGTCGAAATCAGCATCCAAACATCATTTTTCCGAGTTTACGGTCCAATCTTTAAAGACCGTAAACTCAGTTCTTGAGTTTACGGCCGTAAACTCGGCAATCTTCAGAAACCGTAAACTCGCCAATCTTCAGAAACCGTAAACTCGCCAACCTTCAGAGACCATAAACACCTTTTTGGTGGTACTTTTGGCTGTAAACTCATTTCTTTGATTCAAGCAAGTCTCGGTAACATTCCTCAACCAAAATCAAGTGTTTTCCGACACTTTAGTCATCGAAATCGCTAATTTAGATACATATATGTATTTATTTGACAATAGGATTTCGTTAAGTGTCACGTGCAATAACTCGGGAACCTTCTTTTCAGTCAACAACTCCACACAACAACTATGAGCTCATACCCCTACATTTTTCCGTATTTTTTTTAAGGTTTTCAGGGGGGAACACAAGCTAAACATAAATGTTTTCTGAAATACACATAAAACTTATGCAAGATTTCATACTTTATTTCCCTTTCGTACTATGTCGAGCATAAGGGACGTTTTCACAAATATTACATAGTTTTTTTACGGATACGCTATTCACTACGTTATACATGCAAACTATAATCGGTATAGTTTGAGATTTCTCTAAAAACCTATCAAGCATAGGAACTTCTCTACTAAACATATGCACTGGAACAGAAACCGTTTACAGTTTATATCACTGTTTAATCATGATTTTCATAACTGTAACTTATCACTATACGCGGTATACATTCGGATTCTCACTACGGTAGAACACTACTGCATCACTTGTAAACTAGATTGTACGATACTGTGAGGCGCTACTTCACTACTATACCCTTAGGTGTACAGGGATAAATCCTACCACTGTATAACCAGAGTCTCCTGGAGGGAGAGCGTGGGATTTGTGAATAGATCTATTCGGGACTGACAATCCCACATCTGGACTGCTAGCTACAGTTAAGCGGGCACGCCTGAGATGTACAAATGTCATTTAACATCAACGCCTGAAGAACGCTGGAAAGGTCACTAGTCATATCAAGCATGGTTATACGACTCACATTATGTATAAATCACCGATAGTTTACCAACCTGGTGTTCTTCAGTAGTTTTATTTATACCAAGTAGAACTAAACACACTATGCATACTGGCCGACCAGGGTTTTCAAAAATCGAATCATTTATGCTATGGTTTTACATTTAAATACGTATACTTCATGATTAGCTTTAGCCAGTCACATGAAGTAGTATTTTGCATATCTATACGATGATCAGAAACGAACATTCATAGTTGTATACGAAATCGATCACACTATGTTTTTCACAAAAGAAAATATCGAATTTTCTTGAAACTACATAATCATTTCGGCTCGCTTATCAATAAGTTTTCATTACAAATTACTACTTATGAACTCACCAACTTTATGCTGATATTTTTCAAACTGCTTGTATTCTCAGGAAATCCGTAGACAGGTACTTGTTGGATTTTCGAGGAACCGAAGCATTTAGAGATTTTAAGTTTTTATTTTGTAAAACTATTGGATGTATTTCAAACTGAGTTTCAAACAAATGTAAACATTTTATTCAAATATTCACTGTAATGGTTGTGTTGCTATGATTGTTGTTATTCATTAGTTGTGATGCTATACATGACGTCCTCCGCCCCGGAACGTTTCCGCCATCGGTTTCAGTGTGTGACAGATTGGTATCAGAGCCCATGTTTATAGCGAACTAGTATACCGAACCTTACGTGGTATACAACTATAAACACTAAGGGGCCTAAGTGCTCTACACTAAAAGTATACTTTCAAAAATATAAGTATTTTTATAAGAAGTATACGAGCATGCATACATAACAGGACTCATGTTGCTAGTAGAACTGAACAAAATTATTATGGATGTTGGAATGCTGCGGTTAAACCTGGGCAGTTATGTAATCATGTCTAGGGTGAATATAGCCTGATCAACTATATTCAGTCGAGACATGGCCAACATGTGTTTGGGAGTGACTGTGGTGCTACAGCAGGCATAAAACTTACCAAAAATCATCTCACATAAAATACTATAGGAGTACTTTCGCTAGAGCCAAACTTAGTACGCAGATTCACTGTAAGTATTGCTACGTCTCCTTCCTTAAGCGATAAGTTACTCATGTTAGTAACCTTTCTATGATTATCGCTCGGTAGAATACTTTCATTATCAGGATGAGATATATTTTGTTTCTATATATCTCGAGGACTTACCATCCTCTTCTTCCTCATTGTTTCTAGAACAAGATGCCTCCCCGACCAAGACCCATCAGAAGGAACAACGACACTCTGCCACCACCACCACCTCCTCAGTTTGACCCTGCCATGTTTCAGGCAGCAGTTACCGTCGCTGTGACTGCAACAATGGCACAAGTGAATGCTGTTGGAGCTGGAGGTGGAACCAACCCCCAGAGACAAGATGGAAGTCAGGGACATCAGAAAGAGTGTTCCTACAAGGACTTCATGACTGCGAAACCTAAGTCCTTCGATGGAAATGGAGGTGTCATCGCCCTGACTCGATGGTTCGAGAAGATCGAATCCATTTTCGAAATTTGCATCTGTTCTGAAGCCAACAAGGTGAAGTTTGCCGCTTGCACCTTTACCGACAGAGCCTTGACCTGGTGGAATGGTCGAGTAAAAACCTAACCCTGCCAGTGGCTAATGCCATGGGTTGGGAACGACTTAAGGAGCTCATGCTAGCGGAGTACTATCCGAGGGGCGAAGTGCAAAAGTTGGAGCACGAACTCTAGAATCTGAAGATGAAGGGTTCTGACATTGCTGCCTACACCGCGAGATTTTGTGATCTGGCTCTTCTCTGTCCGGGAATGGTCACCCCTGAATGCAAGAAAATCGAGAGGTACATCTGGGGACTGGCGCAACCCACCAAAGGAAATGTCTTGGCTGCTAGGCCGACTACATTTGAAAGCACGAATGATCTAGCACAGACTCTGATCGATCATGGAATCGATCTGGATGAAGTGACAACTGTCCCTGAACCCCAAAATGATGGCAGTGGGAAGAAGAAGAAGTCTGGCAACAAGCGTAAGGGTCAGTCTTCGTAGGATCCCTCCAAGAAGCAACAAATAGTAGCAGTTCATGCTGCTACTGCTCCTGCTGCTGCTCCCACTGCTGTTCCAACCATCCAATCTCCTACCGGTGGTTATGCTGGAAAGCTACCCCTATGCAACAAGTGTAACTTCCATCATCACGGACCCTACGGTGAGTTGAATTGCAACAGCTGTGGGAAGAAGGGGCACACAGCTCGATACTGTAGGACACCGGCTCAACCAACCAACTAGGCTCCGGGAGCGGGCGCTGGTCAGACTTGTTATGGATGTGGAGAGGCTAGGCACTATAGGAGAAACTGCCCCAAGGCAACAACAGGTGGCAATACAGGGAGAGTTTTGGCTATGGGTGAGAATGAAGCAGTTGTTGATCCTACCGTTGTTATGGGTACGTTCCTCCTTGACAACTCTTATGCATGCATTCTCTTCGACTCTGGTGCGGAGAGGAGTTTTGTTAGTCATTCATTCAAACATCTAATCAAGTGTAAATCCCAACCTCTAACCGAAACATTTACCGTCAAGATGGCTAACGGAAAGAAGGAGAACACTAACGACATATTCAAAAACTGTACTCTTACTCTAGACAATTATTCTTTTCCTATCGATCTTATGCCTGTGTTCATCAAGAGCTTCGACGTCATTATCGGCATGGACTGGTTAAGCTCCAATCATGTTGATATTCTTTGCTTCGAGAAGGTTGTTCGTCTCAATCTTTCTTCTGGCGAAACTCTTATGATTTATGGTGATAAGCTCAGTTCGAACCTCCATATCATTTTGTGCTTCAAAGCTCAGAAGTATCTGCGGAAGGAATGTCATGCATTCCTAACTCATGTTGTCAACGAAACGCGAAAAGTTAGAGACCTCGAGAGCATCCCCGAAGTCTGTAACTTTCCTGATGTCTTCCTTGAAGATCTCCCATGAATCCCTCCCGAACGTCAAGTTGAGTTTCGTATTGACTTGATCCCCGGAGCTACTCCTGTAGCTAAATCTCCCTACCGTTTAGCGCCAGCAGAAATGCAAGAATTATCCAGTCAGCTCAATGAGCTGATCAATAAAGGATTCATAAGGCCAAGTTCCTCACCCTGGGGAGCTCCGATCTTATTTGTGAAAAAGAAGGATGGATCCTTTCGGATGTGTATTGACTACCGAGAGCTGAATAAGCTGACCATCAAGAACCGATATCCTTTACCTAGAATCGACGATCTCTTCGACCAACTTTAGGGAGCTAGTTATGTAACACCGAAAATTTCAAAACAATTTTTCATTTAAAATAATCATTTTATTCTTAGAAACACGTGTTTAAAAATCTCATAAAGTAATCGAATTACAAAATATAACTCCATTTTCACTTGCATAGAAAACCAGGATCCTCCAAAACATGACTCTTTCTCTGGTGTGTACAATCAAGCCGGTGCCGTCCCGTGATACTGAAAGAAACCTGAAAAACATAACACAAAACACTGTAAGCACGAAGCTTAGTGAGTTCCCCAAAATACCACACACATAACACATATTAGCCACTCGAGGCTATAACTCTATGAGTCCGTGCACCCAAACTCTGTGAACCTTCCTGTTCTAACTCTGTGAACCTTCCGGTTCTAACTCTAGGAACCCTCCGGTTCCAACTCTGTAAACATGCACAACATAAATCACATAGAAATAATGCAGTACAACACATAACATACATAGCATACAAATACTCTGTCACATAACTCTGGTTACCTACTCAAGGTAAAGTATAGTGAGAAGACTCACCTGGCAGGCAGAAAGCAGATATCTCCACACTTGAATCTCGAACTCGCCACCGCCTAACACGTAAGGCAAATACTCTCATGAATATAACTCTCGAGACTAGAATCAACCCTCTCATGGCACCCTCTTAAGGGTAAAAGACTATTTTACCCCTCTCTTGGCCCCAAGGCCACATCGCTGACCAAACCCTAAAAGTCAACGGTCAACACTTGGTCAAGGACAAGGTCAAAGTCAACCCCTGACTGACCTTACTCGCTGAGTCCGCCCTATGACTCGCCGAGTTCCCATAATTAGAACTTCACTCAATCTGCGACTCAACTCGCCGAGTCACCCCGAGACTCGCCGAGTCCCACAACTCTGAGTCCACTCGCGCACAACTCACCGAGCCATCCCTTGACTCACCGATTCTCGACTCAACCAGAGAATATCGGGACTCTTCGACAAGACTCGCCAAATCCAAGAACAAACTCGCCGAGTCTAAGGTTATCATCAACCTACTCGCTTAGTTGTTCGTACAACTCGCCGAGTTCCAGGCCATCTTCATCCAGCTCGCCAAGTTGTTCTTCCAACTCGCCGAGTCCCAGCTCATCTTCAAGCAACTCGTCGAGTCCACCCATGTGACTCGCCGAGTACCACCGGTCTGAATCCCTTCAGAAGCACTCCAGGCCATGCAATTGATCAAAAACGTAGATCTAGCCTCCTACAACCCATCCATCACGTAAAGTGGCAAACTTTACGTGAATCCAAAGAGATCTAGGCCTTATTCACTTTATAGCTAGGGTTTGGGACATGATGCCTTCACTAAGCACCCTAACACAGGAACTTTGATGCACTCTGGGCCTTCAATATTCCATATCTGAGGTAGCAACCTCAGATCTAACCTCCAAACTCTAAAACATACCAAACCCCACAAACCCCAAAATGATGAATCCATATGATTGATAGCCCCAGAACGAGATATTACCTCCAAAAGAATGCCCCAACTGCAATGAAACTCGAATCCAAGCAAAGCCCTTTGATCCAAGCCTCTTCTCCTTCAAGATTTCTTCAACAAACACCTCCTTAAGCTCCAATACACTCCAATCTTCTTCAATCACGCTTTCTAGGGTTTCTGGACTTCAAGGGGAATCAAAGAGGCTGCGGAGAGGATATAATGTTCTTTAAATAGGGCTCATTCCCCAGATTTAGGGTTTTTTCCACTCAGCACCTACTCGCCGAGTCCATCTTTGGACTCGCCGAGTAGGCCACTTAAGACGCGACCCAGTCGCGACTCTACTCGCCGAGTCACTCTTTCACAACTTACTCTTGATATTTCAGGATGTTACAATTCTCCCCCACTTAAATTAGGCTTCGTCCTCGAAGCCTACATCAACTCAACTCTAGAAATACTCCCACAGCGTGCCACCTGGCCTTAATCGAACCAGGTCTCACAAGGCATACCCATCGAAACTCGAACACACTTTCCCTTCCTTCACGGTGTCCTGACCACTGTCTCGAACCGGGCACCGACTGTACCCCCTGATCATCACTCTCAATAACCGAGAATTACCCAAGATGCATCACTGCCCCAAATCTCAATAATCACTTGACCCATAAGGGTTAGAAAACCATGAACCATCGGATCCCCGATCCGAATCCCACTCTATCCATTCCGGGACGACTGAGAGACCCATTCTCAATCTCAGAGCAACTCTCACGAGCTCTCCTCTTGCAATCGCATACACATGCCGAACTAGCTCCAACACCCCCAGGTTGGAAAACCCGATACACTGATGATATCCTCAAACATCCCCCAGGATGAACCACTGATACATACCCAATACCCTGATCAGAATCACACTGAGAGTCCAGGATTCTCTCCCTGTATCCCTTTCGAGCCTCCTGGCTCTATACCCGCGGAATCCCTTCCGCGTCCTCAGCAGACATCCCATCATGATGTCATTCCATACCACTGTCACAGACACAGTGTTCAACCCCCATACTCCAAATCATCCACTCTCGCTACTACCTTCACTTCCGTGAACCAACACTTCCCCCCCCCCCCCCCCCCGGGGTTACATACCTTTCTCTTCCCTTACCCAGGGAAATCCACTTGACAACCTTGCCATTACTCCATGTATCGCACATGCTCTGGATCTGCTTGCAAGTGCTCTCGGGTCCATGCGCTACCTCTCCTCAGCAAATGAGGGTCCGACACCTCCTCCCATACAACAGCTCAAAGGGTGGCATACCAATGCACTAATGATGGTTGTTGATATAGGATAACTCAACCAAGGATAAATACGTGCCGCCACTCCCTCCGAATCTAATACACATGCCCGAAGCATGTCTTCGAGCGTCTGAATCGGTCGCTCTCTCTGAAGTGTCCTCAGACATCATCATGATAAGCTCTAGCTCATTTCGCATATCCCTCTTCGAGAGTAAGCACCAGGTCAGCTTTTGACTCCACAGCTGAGCCCCCAAAGGTCACCCATAGCATGATCCAAATATCCCACTAGCTTCTTCCCCGTGACCACTATCCCGGCCCAGGGACACGCAAGTCACGAAATCCTCTTTTCCTCATGTACAACCCAACCGAGGATCGTCTCAACTCCGATCTTTGGTTTCTGCTGCGCATATTCCTTGCGCATCTCACCACATTTCCCGACAGAGACGGAGACCCCAGTCTCGCCCCCGGTTCAACATTCAGGCTGCAAAAACTCAATACGAAGGCTACTCAAGCCCAAAACTCTTCCACATAATACACTGTTCGGAAAACATTCCATCATCACATTCTCTTGCCATCTAGTGAGTACTACGGCTCCCCGTAGTATCACAACACCCTCTGACTAGTGAGTACTACGGCTCCCCGCAGTATCACAATACCCTCTGACTAGTGAGTACTACGGCTCCCCGCAGTATCACAACACCCTCTGACTAGTGAGTACTACGGCTCCCCACAGTATCACAACACCCTCTGACTAGTGAGTACTACGGCTCCCTACAGTATCACAACACTCTCTGACTAGTGAGTACTTACGGCTCCCCGCAGTATCACAACACCCTCTGACTCCACTAGCTCGTGCTCCGCAGACTATCATAGGCGGCTACCCATACTCGACTCGAATATTCATCACAGACTCTGGAGGCAATCGGCATAACAAATGCCCACCCTTGCAAAGATCCATTCTCTCAAATAATCTCCCTGGATGCCCATACTCGAAGGGCTCCCACTAGATCCCTAGATACCTGATATACCACAAATCATCTCAATTCAAGATTCACGAGTAACTCCGAAATAAAGATAACATACCCAGATACCCCGGAATACCCCAACAGAACATCACCAGATCCTGCCACAACCACTGATCTCCTGCCCCAAGCATCATATAGACACAATAATACATTTCCTCTGAACCCCATAAATAGATCTACATTTTTCCCACATTGCAACTTCGGTGCATCCAGTTTCTCCATTGGAATACAAGAAAACGCTGACGCTACGAAATACGCTGATAATTCTCTGAAACCCTTTTCCCGTTGCTCAAAATCCAAACAAGGATACGCATACCAACCCCGGGAGTTGGCTGCCCAATCATTCTCTATCTACTTGCCCCAACATTGACCAATACCAGATTCCTGACCAATGAACACCTGTCGTGGAGACATTCATCCTTCTCAAACAAGTACTTCCCGCATTAACTCACTCTAGCCCCCTTTCCTCGATCACCGACATATCTGGTCTCATGATTTTTTACCACAGATCTCTATACTCCACTTACAACTGCTCTTGACAAATCTCTGCTTTCTTACATACGGCACCCGGTTCTCCCCCACTTAGGGTTCGAACCATCACCAAATAGCACACAACCAACCCGTAATTATTTTCACCATCAAAATCGCACCTGCCCCCAGAAAGTGCTACACAACGCCCGATAATCCCCCCTTAAGGAAATCAATCAACCTCATATACTCTGAACCTCTGATGAACTCCTCAAGAACTTCTCGTCACGACTTCCTCTAGTCGTTCCAAATCTCGTACCAATCTAGTACCAAACAACTCAACTACTCAATAACATCCCTAGCTCATGGACTGAACCACAAAATCATCGTACCCCTCGCCTCAACTCATCAACCAATGCTCCAACACCGGGATCATCACAAGAACAGGGACCCACTCCCATATTCGACACCCAACATAGATAGAAAAACTTTCTGCACTGCTAAACTCGACTGAACTCCCCACTGATACCACTACAATCCATCCTACTATACTCGAATAGGTGTAGTGTGGTCCTCAACTATCTCAGTCCCAACTGACTATCTGCTCATGATAAATCACTGCTTCGCGGCACACATGCTACCTGATACTCTGGTGGGAAATCATCGTCAATGACGACCTGCAGGGTTTACCCCCAAACCCAAAACTAAAACATCATGCTTCTCACACGAACATAATCAGTACCTCCCAGATCATAGAAGGTGACATCCCCTTTATCGACTGATCGCTCAACCCAGATCGGAATTTTCCTTCTCACTGACTCCTTAATAAAATACTCTGAGGGGCTCTCGATCTCCCTCTCAAGGGACACCTCTTCGAACTTAATCATGACCGGATAACAGGAGAACCACAAGCATCATCCACTACAAACCATGGTACTCATTCCATGACATCTCTTCTCAATATGCTCCGGTGTATGGTACCCTATCCATAACATCACTCCCCAATCCGCTCCGATGTATGGTACCCGGACCATAACATCACTCCTCAATCCGCTCCGATGTATGGTAATCGAACCATAACATCACTTCTCAATCCGCTCCGATGTATGGTACTCGAACCATAACATCACTCCTCAATCCACTCCGATGTATGGTACTCGAACCATAGCATCACTCCTCAATCCGCTCCGATGTATGGTACTCGAACCATAGCATCACTCCTCAATCCGCTCCGATGTATGGTACTCGAACCATAGCATCACTCCTCAATCCGCTCCGATGTATGGTACTCGAACCATAGCATCACTCCTCAATCCGCTCCTTAGGACCTTCAGAATACTCCCTATATCAAGTATGGGTCCTCTGCTTTCAGTAGTACGGGCCCATACTACCTGCCACATCTACCCATACTTTCCACACGGACCATCCTAGAGCTCCTAAGTAGCTGCTCGACCTGCTCTTTCACCAATCCCATCGCGCATGCTCGCTTCCCAGCGAAATTCTCTACTCTACCAGCGCACTCATCTGGCTAGGGTTACTCCCTAGGCTCTTCCGTTGTCCTCCCACTTCTTTGCTATCATCTGCTGAAGAGCTCTTAATGATGCCCGCCATCTACCTCCTGAATATCGTCATATTCACTTGGTAGCTGACTCCCATCATCGAGAGTTCCACAAAGCACAAAGCACAAAGCATTCGAGCATCGAAGAATACATAGGACTCCCTCTCTGTGATAACTCCACTTTCTCGGCTCATCCTTGGAAGTACCACTGAACTCTATAACTCTACCCCTCATGGGTTCTAACTGGATACTCTCACTCATCACATACTCAAAAGCATAACACATATAACAACAAGTCCTAGGCTAAGGCATCACAAATCAGACCACTCTAGTCCTAAGATATGAAATACCTAGCCTGTTTCTAGCATGCAATAATATCTCATAAAGTGCATCATAAATATCTCATAACACAAAAGTAAGGGTATTTTGGGAAATCACCGTTCGGGCTCAAGCTGATTGTACACACTCCTCTTTCTTGCTTTCTCCTTGAACTCTTATTCACTTTTAGAAAATTATTTCTTTGAAAACTTTTCTTACTTCCTCAGTTTGAGTCCAGATTTACCCGAAGGCGCATCCGAATCCCTCAAACCAAGACTTTGATACCAACTTGTAACACCGAAAATTTCAAAACAAATTTTCATTTAAAATAATCATTTTATTCTTAGAAACACGTGTTTAAAAATCTCATAAAGTAATCGAATTACAAAACATAACTCCATTTTCACTTGCATAGAAAACCAGGATCCTCCAAAACATGACTCTTTCTCTGGTGTGTACAATCAAGCCGGTGCCGTCCTGTGATACTGAAGGAAACCTGAAAAACATAACACAAAACACTGTAAGCACGAAGCTTAGTGAGTTCCCCAAAATACCACACACATAACACATATTAGCCACTCGAGGCTATAACTCTATGGGTCCGTGCACCCAAACTCTGTGAACCTTCCGGTTCTAACTCTGTGAACCTTCCGGTTCTAACTCTAGGAACCCTCCGGTTCCAACTCTGTAAACATGCACAACATAAATCACATAGAAATAATGCAGTACAACACATAACATACATAGCATACAAATACTCTATCACATAACTCTGGTTACCTACTCAAGGTAAAGTATAGTGAGAAGACTCACCTGGCAAGCAGAAAGCAAATATCTCCACACTTGAATCTCGAACTCGCCACCGCCTAACACGTAAGGCAAATACTCTCATGAATATAACTCTCGAGACTAGAATCGACCCTCTCATGGCACCCTCTTAAGGGTAAAAGACTATTTTACCCCTCTCTTAGCCCCAAGGCCACATCGCTGACCAAACCCTAGAAGTCAACGGTCAACTCTTGGTCAAGGACAAGGTCAAAGTCAACCCCTGATTGACCCTACTCGCCGAGTCAGCCCTATGACTCGCCGAGTTTCCATACTCAGAACTTCACTCAATCTGCGACTCAACTCGCTGAGTCACCCCGAGACTCGTCGAGTCCCACAACTCTGAGTCCACTCGCGCACAACTCACCGAGTCATCCCTTGACTCACCGATTCTCGACTCAACCAGAGAATATCGGGACTCTTCGACAAGACTCGCCGAGTCCAAGAACAGACTCGCCGAGTCTAAGGTTATCATTAACCTACTCGCCGAGTTGTTCGTACAACTCGCCGAGTTCCAAGCCATCTTCATCCAGCTCGCCGAGTTGTTCTTCCAACTCGCCGAGTCCCAGCTCATCTTCAAGCAACTCGTCGAGTCCACCCATGTGACTCGCCGAGTACCACCGGTCTGAATCCCTTCAGAAGCACTCCAGGCCATGCAATTGATCCAAAACATAAATCTAGCCTCCTACAACCCATCCATCACGTAAAGTGGCAAACTTTACGTGAATCCAAAGAGATCTAGGCCTTATTCACTTTATAGCTAGGGTTTGGGACATGATGGCTTCACTAAGCACCCTAACACAGGAACTTTGATGCACTCTGGGCCTTCAATATTCCAGATCTGAGGTAGCAACCTCAGATCTAACCTCCAAACTCTAAAACATACCAAGATATACTCCCCACAAACCCCAAAATGATGAATCCATATGATTGATAGCCCAAGAACGAGATATTACCTCCAAAAGAATGCCCCAACTGCAATGAAACTCAAATCCAAGCAAAGCCCTTTGATCCAAGCCTCTTCTCCTTCAAGATTTCTTCAACAAACACCTCCCTAAGCTCCAATACACTCCAATCTTCTTCAATCATGCTTTCTAGGGTTTCTGGACTACAAGGGGAATCAAAGAGGCTGGGGAGAGGATATAATGTTCTTTAAATAGGGCTCATTCCCCAAATTTAGGGTTTTCTCCACTCAGAACCTACTCGCCGAGTCCATCTTTGGACTCGCCGAGTAGGCCACTTAACACGCGACCCAGTCGCGACTCTACTCGCCGAGTCCATCCATGGACTCGCCGAGTCACTCTTTCACAACTTACTCTTGATATTTCAGGATATTACAATTCTCCCCCACTTAAATTAGGCTTCGTCCACGAAGCCTACAACAACTCAACTCCAGAAATACTCCCACAACGTGCCACCTGGCCTTAATAGGACCAGGTCTCACAAGGCATACCCATCGAAACCCGAACACACTTTCCCTTCCTTCATGGTGTCCTGACCACTGTCTCGAACCGGGCACCAACTGTACCCCCTAATCATCACTCTCAATAACCGAGAATTACCCAAGATGCATCACTGCCCCAAATCTCAATAATCACTTGACCCATAAGGGTTAGAAAACCATGAACCATCGGATCCCCGATCTGAATCCCACTCTATCCATTCCGGGACGACTAAGAGACCCATTCTCAATCTCAGAGCAACTCTCACGAGTTCTCCTCTTGCAATCACATACCCATGCTGAACTAGCTCCAACACCCCCAGGTTGGAAAACCCGATACACTGATGATATCCTCAAACATCCCCCAGGATGAACCACTGATACATACCCAATACCCTGATCAGAATCACATTGAGAGTCCAGGATTCTCTCCCTGTATCCCTTTCAAGCCTCCTGGCTCTATACCCGCGGAATCCCTTCCGCGTCCTCAGCAGACATCCCATCATGATGTCATTCCATACCACTGTCACAGACACAGTGTTCAACCCCCATACTCCAAATCATCCACTCTCACTACTACCTTCACTTCCGTGAACCAACACTTCCCCCCCCCCCCAGGGTTACATACCTTTCTCTTCCCTTACCCAGGGAAATCCACTTGACAACCTTGCCACTACTCCATGTATCGCACATGTTCTGGATCTGCTCGCAAGGGCTCTTGGGTCCATACGCTACCTCTCCTCAGCAAATGAGGGTCCGACACCTCCTCCCATACAACAGTTCAAAGGGCGGCATACCAATGCACTAATGATGGCTGTTGATATAGGATAACTCTACCAAGGATAAATACGTGCCGCCACTCCCTCCGAATCTAATACACATGCCCAAAGCATGTCTTCGAGCGTCTGAATCGTTCGCTCTCTCTGAAGTGTCCTCAGACATCATCATGATAAGCTCTAGCTCATTTCCCATATCCCTCTTCGAGACTGAGCACCAGGTCAGCTTTTGACTCCACAGCTGAGCCCCCAAAGGTCACCCATATCATGATCCAAATATCCCACTAACTTCCTCCCCGTGACCACTATCCCAGCCCAGGGACACGTAAGTCATGAAATCCTCTTTTCCTCATGCGAGAAAAATACAACCCAACCAAGGATCGTCTCAACTCCGATCTCTGGTTTCTGCTGCGCATATTCCTTGCGCATCTCACCACATTTCCCGACAGAGACGGAGACCCCAGTCTCGCCCCCGGTTCAACATTCAGGCTCCAAAAACTCAATACCAGGGCTACTCAAGCCCAAAACTCTTCCACATAATACACTGTTCGGAAAACATTCCATCATCACATTCTCTTGCCATCTAGTGAGTACTACGGCTCCCCGTAGTATCACAACACCCTCTGACTGGTGAGTACTACGGCTCCCCGCAGTATCACAACACCCTCTGACTAGTGAGTACTACGGCTCCCCGCAGTATCACAACATCCTCTGACTAGTGAGTACTACGGCTCCCCGCAGTATCACAACACCCTCTGACTAGTGAGTACTTACGGCTCCCCGTAGTATCACAACACCCTCTGACTCCACTAGCTCGTGCTCCGCAGACTATCATAGGCGGCTACCCATACTCGACTCGAATATTCATCACAGACTCTGGAGGCAATCGACATAACAAATGCCCACCCTTGCGAAGATCCATTCTCTCAAATAATCTCCCTGGATGCCCATACTCGAAGGGTTCCCACTAGATCCCTAGATACCTGATATACCACAAATCGTCTCAATTCAAGATTCACGAGTAACTCCGAAATAAAGATAACATACCCGGATACCCCGGAATACCCTAATAGAACATCACGAGATCCTGCCACAACCACTGATCTCCTGCCCCAAGCATCATATAGACACAATAATACATTTCCTCTGAACCCCATAAATAGATCTACATTTTTCGCACATTGCAACTTCGGTGCATCCAGTTTCTCGATTGGAATACGAGAAAACGCTGACGCTACGAAATACGCTGATAATTCTCCAAAACCCTTTTCCCGCTGCTCAAAATCCAAACAAGGATACGCATACCAACCCCGGGAGTTGGCTGCCCAATCATTCTCTATCTACTTGCCCCAACATTGACCAATACCAGATTCCTGACCAATGAACACCTGTCGTGGAGACATTCATCCTGCTCAAACAAGTACTTCCCGCATTAACTCACTCTGGGCCCCTTTCCTCGATCACCGACATCTCTGGTCTCATGATTTCTTACCGCAGATCTCTATACTTCACTTATAACTGCTCTTGACAAATCTCTGCTTTCTTACATACGGCACCCGGTTCTCCCCCACTTACGGTTCGAACCATCACCAAATAGCACACAACCAACCCATAACTATTTTCACCAGCAAAATCGCACCTGCCCCCGGAAAGTGCTACACAACGCCCGATAATCCCCCCTTAAGGAAATCAATCGACCTCATATACTCTGAACCTCTGATGAACTCCTCAAGAACTTCTCGTCACGACTGCCTCTAGTCGTTCCAAATCTCGTACCAATCTTGTTCCAAACAACTCAACTGCTCAATAACATCCCTGGCTCATAGACAGAACCACAAAATCATCGTACCCCTCGCCTCAAATCATCAACCAATGCTCCAACACCGGGATCATCCCAAGAACAGGGACCCACTCCGATATTCGACACCCAACATAGATAGAAAAACTTTCTGCACTGCTAAACTCGACTGAACACCCCACTAATACCACTACAATCGATCCTACTATACTCGAATAGGTGTAGTGTGGTCCTCGACTATCTCAGTCCCAACTGACTATCTGCTCATGATAAATCACTGCTTCGCGGCACACATGCTACCTGATACTCTGGTGGGAAATCATCGTCAATGACGACCTGCAGGGTTTACCCCCAAACCCAAAACTAAAACATCATGCTTCTCACACGAACATAATTAGTACCTCCCAGATCATAGAAGGTGACATCCCCTTTATCGACTGATCGCTCAACCCAGATCAGAATTTTCCTTCTCACTGACTCCTTACTAAAATACTCTGAGGGGCTCTCGATCTCCCTCTCAAGGGACACCTCTTCGAACTTAATCATGACCGGATAACCGGAGAACCACAAGCATCATCCACTAAAAACCATGGTACTCATTCCATGACATCTCTTCTCAATATGCTCCGGTGTATGGTACCCTAACCATAACATCACTCCCCAATCCGCTCCGATGTATGGTACCCGGACCATAACATCACTCCTCAATCCGCTTCGATGTATGGTACTCGGACCATAACATCACTCCTCAATCTGCTCTGATGTATGGTACTCGAACCATAACATCACTCCTCAATCCGCTCCGATGTATGGTACTCGAACCATAACATCACTCCTCAATCCGCTCCGATGTATGGTACTCGAACCATAGCATCACTCCTCAATCCGCTCCGATGTATGGTACTCGAACCATAGCATCACTCCTCAATCCGCTCCGATGTATGGTACTCGAACCATAGCATCACTCCTCAATCCGCTCCAATGTATGGTACTCGAACCATAGCATCACTCCTCAATCCGCTCCTTAGGACCTTCAGAATACTCCCTATATCAAGTATGGGTCCTCTGCTTTCAGTAGTACGGGCCCATACTACCTGCCACATCTACCCATACTTTCCACACGGACCATCCCAGAGCTCCTAAGTAGCTGCTCGACCTGCTCTTTCACCAATCCCATCGCGCGTGCTCGCTTCCCAGCGAAATTCTCTACTCTACCAGCACACTCATCTGGCTAGGGTTACTCCCTAGGCTCTTCCGTTGTCCTCCCACTTCTTTGCTATCAGCTGCTGAAGAGCTCTTAATGATGCCCACCATCTACCTCCTGAATATCGTCATATTCACTTGGTAGCTGACTCCCATCATCGAGAGTTCCACAAAGCACAAAGCAAGCAACATTCGAGCATCGAAGAATACATAGGACTCCCTCTCTGTGATAACTCCACTTTCTCGGCTCATCCTCGGAAGTACCACTGAACTCTGTAACTCTACCCCTCATGGGTTCTAACTGGATACTCTCACTCGTCACATACTCAAAAGCATAACACATATAACAACAAGTCCTAGGCTAAGGCATCACAAATCAGACCACTCTAGTCCTAAGATATGAAGTACCTAGCCTGTCTCTAGCATGCAATAATATCTCATAAAGTGCATCATAAATATCTCATAACACAAAAGTAAGGGTATTTTGGGAAATCACCGTTCGGACTCTGGCTGATTGTACACACTGCTCTTTCTTGCTTTCTCTTTGAACTCTTATTCACTTTTAGAAAATTATTTCTTTGAAAACTTTTCTTACTTCCTCAGTTTGAGTCCAGATTTACCAGAAGGCGCATCCGAATCCCTCAAACCAAGGCTTTGATACCAACTTGTAACACCGAAAATTTCAAAACAAATTTTCATTTAAAATAATCATTTTATTCTTAGAAACACGTGTTTAAAAATCTCATAAAGTAATCGAATTACAAAACATAACTCCATTTTCACTTGCATAGAAAACCAGGATCCTCCAAAACATGACTCTTTCTCTGGCGTGTACAATCAAGCCGGTGCCGTCCCGTGATACTGAAGGAAACCTAAAAAACATAACACAAAACACTGTAA
The DNA here is from genome assembly GCF_002870075.4 of Lactuca sativa. Lineage (NCBI taxonomy): Eukaryota > Viridiplantae > Streptophyta > Magnoliopsida > Asterales > Asteraceae > Lactuca > Lactuca sativa. Next base: position 259,112,108 of record NC_056630.2, read on the forward strand.
GCACGAAGCTTAGTGACTTCCCCAAAATACCACACACATAACACATATTAGCCACTCGAGGCTATAACTCTATGGGTCCGTGCACCCAAACTCTGTGAACCTTCCGGTTCTAACTCTGTGAACCTTCCGATTCTAACTCTAGGAACCCTCCGGTTCCAACTCTGTAAACATGCACAACATAAATCACATAGAAATAATGCAGTACAACACATAACATACATAGGATACAAATACTCTGTCACATAACTCTGGTTACCTACTCAAGGTAAAGTATAGTGAGAAGACTCACCTGGCAAGCAGAAAGCAGATATCTCCACACTTGAATCTCGAACTCGCCACCGCCTAACACGTAAGGCAAATACTCTCATGAATATAACTCTCGAGACTAGAATCAACCCTCTCATGGCACCCTCTTAAGGGTAAAAGACTATTTTACCCCTCTCTTAGCCCCAAGGCCACATCGCTGACCAAACCCTAAAAGTCAACGGTCAACTCTTGGTCAAGGTCAAGGTCAAAGTCAACCCCTGATTGACCCTACTCGCCGAGTCAGCCCTATGACTCGCCGAGTTTCCATACTCAGAACTTCACTCAATCTGCGACTCAACTCGCTGAGTCACCCCGAGACTCGCCGAGTCCCACAACTCTGAGTCCACTCGCGCAGAACTCACCGAGTCATCCCTTGACTCACCGATTCTCGACTCAACCAGAGAATATCGGGACTCTTCGACAAGACTCGCCGAGTCCAAGAACAGACTCACCGAGTCTAAGGCTATCATCAACCTACTCGTCGAGTTGTTCATACAACTCGCCGAGTTCTAGGCTATCTTCATCCAGCTCGCCGAGTTGTTCTTCCAACTCGTTGAGTCTCAGCTCATCTTCAAGCAACTCGTCGAGTCCACCCATGTGACTCGCCGAGTACCACCGGTCTGAATCCCTTCAGAAGCACTCCAGGCCATGCAATTGATCCAAAACATAGATCTAGCCTCCTACAACCCATCCATCACGTAAAGTGGCAAACTTTACGTGAATCCAAAGAGATCTAGGCCTTATTCACTTTATAGCTAGGGTTTGGGACATGATGGCTTCACTAAGCACCCTAACACAGGAACTTTGATGCACTCTGGGCCTTCAATATTCTAGATCTGAGGTAGCAACCTCAGATCTAACCTCCAAACTCTAAAACATACCAAGATATACTCCCCACAAACCCCAAAATGATGAATCCATATGATTGATAGCCCAAGAACGAGATATTACCTCCAAAAGAATGCCCCAACTGCAATGAAACTCGAATCCAAGCAAAGCCCTTTGATCCAAGCCTCTTCTCCTTCAAGATTTCTTCAACAAACACCTCCCTAAGCTCCAATACACTCCAATCTTCTTCAATCATGCTTTCTAGGGTTTCTGGACTTCAAGGGGAATCAAAGAGGCTGGGGAGAGGATATAATGTTCTTTAAATAGGGCTCATTCCCCAAATTTAGGGTTTTCTCCACTCAGAAACTACTCGCCGAGTCCATCTTTGGACTCACCGAGTAGGCCACTTAACAGGCGACCCAGTCACGACTCTACTCGCCGAGTCCATCCATGGACTCGCCGAGTCACTCTTTCACAACTTACTCTTGATATTTCAGGATGTTACGATTCTCCACCACTTAAATTAGGCTTCGTCCATGAAGCCTACAACAACTCAACTCCAGAAATACTCCCACAACGTGCCACCTGGCCTTAATCGGACCAGGTCTCACAAGACATACCCATCGAAACTCGAACACACTTTCCCTTCCTTCACGGTGTCCTGACCACTGTCTCGAACCGGGCACCGACTGTACCCCCTGATCATCACTCTCAATAACCGATAATTACCCAAGATGCATCACTGCCCCAAATCTCAATAATCACTTGACCCATAAGGGTTAGAAAACCATGAACCATTGGATCCCCGATCCGAATCCCACTCTATCCATTCCGGGACGACTGAGAGACCCATTCTCAATCTCAGAGCAACTCTCACAAGTTCTCCTCTTGCAATCACATACACATGCTGAACTAGCTCCAACACCCCCAGGTTGGAAAACCCGATACACTGATGATATCCTCAAACATCCCCCAGGATGAACCACTGATACATACCCAATACCCTGATCAGAATCACACTAAGAGTCCAGGATTCTCTCCCTGTATCCCTTTCGAGCCTCCTGGCTCTATACCCGCGGAATCCCTTCCGCGTCCTCAGCAGACATCCCATCATGATGTCATTCCATACCACTTTCACAGACACAGTGTTCAACCCCCATACTCCAAATCATCCACTCTCACTACTACCTTCACTTCCGTGAACCAACACTTCCCCCCCAGGGTCACATACCTTTCTCTTCCCTTACCCAGGGAAATCCACTTGACAACCTTGCCACTACTCCATGTATCGCATATGCTCTGGATCTGCTCGCAAGGGCTCTCGGGTCCATGCGCTACCTCTCCTCAGTAAATGAGGGTCCGACACCTCCTCCCATACAACAGTTCAAAGGGTGGCATACCAATGCACTAATGATGGCTGTTGATATAGGATAACTCACCCAAGGATAAATGTGTGCCGCCACTCCCTCCGAATCTAATACACATGCCCAAAGCATGTCTTCGAGCGTCTGAATCGTTCGCTCTCTCTGAAGTGTCCTCAGACATCATCATGATAAGCTCTAGCTCATTTCCCATATCCCTCTTCGAGCCTGAGCACCAGGTCAGCTTTTGACTCCACAGCTGAGCCCCCAAAGGTCACCCATATCATGATCCAGATATCCCACTAACTTCCTCCCCGTGACCACTATCCCAGCCCAGGGACATGCAAGTCATGAAATCCTCTTTTCCTCATGCGAGAAAAATACAACCCAACCGAGGATCGTCTCAACTCCGATCTCTGGTTTCTGCTGCGCATATTCCTTGCGCATCTCACCACATTTCCCGACAGAGACGGAGACCCCAGTCTCTCCCCCGGTTCAACATTCAGGCTCCAAAAACTCAATACTAGGGCTACTCAAGCCCAAAACTCTTCCACATAATACACTATTCGGAAAACATTCCATCATCACATTCTCTTGCCATCTAGTGAGTACTACGGCTCCCCGTAGTATCACGACACCCTCTGACTAGTGAGTACTACGGCTCCCCGCAGTATCACAACACCCTCTGACTAGTGAGTACTACGGCTCCCCGCAGTATCACAACACCCTATGACTAGTGAGTACTATGGCTCCCCGCAGTATCACAACACCCTCTGACTAGTGAGTACTTACGGCTCCCCGTAGTATCACAACACCCTCTGACTCCACTAGCTCGTGCTCCGCAGACTATCATAGGCGGCTACCCATACTCGACTCGAATATTCATCATAGACTCTGGAGGCAATCGACATAACAAATGCCCACCCTTGCGAAGATCCATTCTCTCAAATAATCTCCCTGGATGCCCATACTTGAAGGGCTCCCACTAGATCCCTAGATACCTGATATACCACAAATCGTCTCAATTCAAGATTCACGAGTAACTCCGAAATAAAGATAACATACCCGGATACCCCGGAATACCACAATAGAACATCACGAGATCCTGCCACAACAACTGATCTCCTGCCCCAAGCATCATATAGACACCATAATACATTTCCTCTGAACCCCATAAATAGATCTACATTTTTCCCACATTGCAACTTCGGTGCATCCAGTTTCTCGATTGGAATACGAGAAAACGCTGACGCTATGAAATACGTTGATAATTCTCCGAAACCCTTTTCCCGCTGCTCAAAATCCAAACAAGGATACGCATACCAACCCCGGGAGTTGGCTGCCCAATCATTCTCTATCTACTTGCCCCAACATTGACCAATACCAGATTCCTGACCAATGAACACCTGTCGTGGAGACATTCATCCTTCTCAAACAAGTACTTCCCGCATTAACTCACTCTAGCCCCCTTTCCTCGATCACCGACATCTCTGGTCTCATGATTTCTTACCGCAGATCTCTATACTCCACTTATAACTGCTCTTGACAAATCTTTGCTTTCTTACATACGGCACCCGGTTCTCCCCCACATAGGCTTCGAACCATCACAAAATAGCACACAACCAACCCATAACTATTTTCACCAGCAAAATCGCACCTGCCCCCGGAAAGTGCTACACAACGCCCGATAATCCCCTCTTAAGGAAATCAATCGACCTCATATACTCTGAACCTCTTATGAAGTCCTCAAGAACTTCTCGTCACGACTGCCTCTAGTCGTTCCAAATCTCGTACCAATCTAGTACCAAACAACTCAACTGCTCAATAACATCCCTGGCTCATAGACAGAACCACAAAATCATCGTACCCCTCGCCTCAACTCATCAACCAATGCTCCAACACCGGGATCATCCCAAGAACAAGGACCCACTCCCATATTCGACACCCAACATAGATAGAAAAACTTTCTACACTGCTAAACTCGACTGAACTCCCCACTGATACCACTACAATCCATCCTACTATACTCGAATAGGTGTAGTGTGGTCCTCGACAATCTCAGTCCCAACTGACTATCTGCTCATGATAAGTCACTGCTTCGCGGCACACATGCTACCTGATACTCTGGTGGGAAATCATCGTCAATGACGACGTGCAGGGTTTACCCCCAAACCCAAAACTAAAACATCATGCTTCTCACACGAAAATAATTAGTACCTCCCAGATCATAGAAGGTGACATCCCATTTATCGACTGATCGCTCAACCCAGATCGGAATTTTCCTTCTCACTGACTCCTTACTAAAATACTCTGAGGGGCTCTCGATCTCCCTCTAGAGGGACACCTCTTCGAACTTAATCATGACCGGATAACCGGAGAACCACAAGCATCATCCACTAAAAACCATGGTACTCATTCCATGACATCTCTTCTCAATATGCTCTGGTGTATGGTACCCTAACCATAACATCACTCCCCAATCCGCTCCGATGTATGGTACCCGAACCATAACATCACTCCTCAATCCGCTCCGATGTATGGTACTCGAACCATAACATCACTTCTCAATCTGCTCCGATGTATGGTACTTGAACCATAACATCACTCCTCAATCCGCTCCGATGTATGGTACTCGAACCATAGCATCACTCCTAAATCCGCTCCGATGTATGGTACTCGAACCATAACATCACTCCTCAATCCGCTCCGATGTATGGTACTGGAACCATAGCATCACTCCTCAATCCGCTCCGATGTATGGTACTCGAACCATAGCATCACTCCTCAATCCGCTCCGATGTATGGTACTCGAACCATAGCATCACTCCTCAATCCGCTCCGATGTATGGTACTCGAACCATAGCATCACTCCTCAATCCACTCCTTAGGACCTTCAGAATACTCCATGTATCAAGTATGGGTCCTCTGCTTTCAGTAGTACGGGCCCATACTACCTGCCGCATCTACCCATACTTTCCACACGGACCATCCTAGAGCTCCTAAGTAGCTGCTCGACCTGCTCTTTCACCAATCCCATCGCGCGTGCTCGCTTCCCAGCGAAATTCTCTACTCTACCAGCGCACTCATCTGGCTAGGGTTACTCCCTAGGCTCTTCCGTTGTCCTCCCACTTCCTTGCTATCAGCTGCTGAAGAGCTCCTAATGATGCCAGCCATCTACCTCCTGAATATCGTCATATTCACTTGGTAGCTGACTCCCATCATCGAGAGATCCACAAAGCACAAAGCAAGCAACATTCGAGCATTGAAGAATACATAGGACTCCCTCTCTGTGATAACTCCACTTTCTCGGCTCATCCTCGGAAGTACCACTGAACTCTGTAACTCTACCCCTCATGGGTTTTAACTGGATACTCTCACTCATCACATACTCAAAAGCATAACACATATAACAACAAGTCCTAGGCTAAGGCATCACAAATCAGACCACTCTAGTCCTAAGATATGAAATACCTAGCCTGTCTCTAGCATGCAATAATATCTCATAAAGTGCATCATAAATATCTCATAACACAAAAGTAAGGGTATTTTGGGAAATCACCGTTCGGGCTCTGGCTGATTGTACACACTGCTCTTTCTTGCTTTCTCTTTGAACTCTTATTCACTTTTAGAAAATTATTTCTTTGAAAACTTTTCTTACTTCCTTAGTTTGAGTCCAGATTTACCCGAAGACACATCCGAATCCCTCAAACCAAGGCTCTAATACCAACTTGTAACACCGAAAATTTCAAAATAATTTTTCATTTAAAATAATCATTTTATTCTTAGAAACACGTGTTTAAAAATCTCATAAAGTAATCGAATTACAAAACATAACTCCATTTTCACTTGCATAGAAAACCAGGATCCTCCAAAACACGACTCTTTCTCTGGTGTCAAGCCGGTGCCGTCCCGTGATACTGAAAGAAACCTGAAAAACATAACACAAAACACTGTAATCACGAAGCTTAGTGAGTTCCCCAAAGTACCACACACATAACACATATTAGCCACTCGAGGCTATAACTCTATGGGTCCGTGCACCCAAACTCTGTGAACCTTCCGGTTCTAACTCTGTGAACCTTCCGGTTCTATTTTTATGAACCTTCTGGTTCTAACTCTAGGAACCCTCCGGTTCCAACTTTGTAAACATGCACAGCATAAATCACATAGAAATAATGTAGTACAACACATAACATACATAGCATACAAATACTCTGTCACATAACTCTGGTTACCTACTCAAGGTAAAGTACAGTGAGAAGACTCACCTGGCAAGCAGAAAGCAGATATCTCCACACTTGAATCTCGAACTCGCCACCGCCTAACACGTAAGGCAAATACTCTCATGAATATAACTCTCGAGACTAGAATCAACCCTCTCATGGCACCCTCTTAAGGGTAAAAGACTATTTTACCCCTCTCTTAGCCCCAAGGCCACATCGCTGACCAAACCCTAAAAGTCAACGGTCAACTCTTGGTCAAGGACAAGTTCAAAGTCAACCCCTGACTGACCCTACTCGCCGAGTCAGCCCTATGACTCGCCGAGTTCCCATACTCAGAACTTCACTCAATCTACGACTCAACTCGCCGAGTCACCCCGCGACTCGCCGAGTCCCACAACTCTGAGTCCACTCGCGCACAACTCACCGAGTCATCCCTTGACTCACCGATTCTCGACTCAACCAGAGAATATCGGGACTCTTCGACAAGACTCGCCGAGTCCAAGAACAGACTCGCTGAGTCTAAGGTTATCATCAACCTAGTCGCCGAGTTGTTCGTACAACTCGCCGAGTTCCGAGCCATCTTCATCCAGCTCGCCGAGTTGTTCTTCCAACTCGCCGAGTCCCAGCTCATCTTCAAGCAACTCGTCGAGTCCACCCATGTGACTCGCCGAGTACCACCCGTCTGAATCCCTTCAGAAGCACTCCAGGCCATGCAATTGATCCAAAACATAGATCTAGCCTCCTGCAACCCATCCATCACGTAAAGTGGCAAACTTTACGTGAATCCAAAGAGATCTAGGCCTTATTCACTTTATAGCTAGGGTTTGGGACATGATGGCTTCACTAAGCACCCTAACACAGGAACTTTGATGCACTCTGGGCCTTCAATATTCCAGATCTGAGGTAGCAACCTCAGATCTAACCTCCAAACTCTAAAACATACCAAGATATACTCCCCACAAACCCCAAAATGATGAATCCATATGATTGATAGCCCAAGAACGAGATATTACCTCCAAAAGAATGCCCCAACTGCAATGAAACTCGAATCCAAGCAAAGCCCTTTGATCCAAGCCTCTTCTCCTTCAAGATTTCTTCAACAAACACCTCCCTAAGATCCAATACACTCCAATCTTCTTCAATCACGCTTTCTAGGGTTTCTGGACTTCAAGGGGAATCAAAGAGGCTGGGGAGAGGATATAATGTTCTTTAAATAGGGCTCATTCCCCAGATTTAGGGTTTTCTCCACTCAGCACCTACTCGCTGAGTCCATCTTTGGACTCGCCGAGTAGGCCACTTAACACGCGACCTAGTCGCGACTCTACTCACCGAGTCACTCTTTCACAACATACTCTTGATATTTCGGGATGTTACAAGTTATTTCTCAAAGATCGATTTAAGATCAAGGTACCATCAGTTGCGAGTTCACAAGAATGATGTGCCCAAGACAACATTCTGAACTCGCTATGGACACTACGAGTTTGTAGTAATGCCCTTTGGTCTGACTAACGCACCGGTAGCATTCATAGACCTGATGAATTGGGTGTGCCGCCCTTTCTTAGACAAGTTCGTGATTGTGTTCATCGACGATATACTTGTCTATTCGCGGAGTGAAGATGATCATAAACAACACTTGAGGCAGGTGTTGGAAACATTAAGGGCGGAAAAGCTATACGCAAAATTTTCGAAATTTGAGTTCTGGATCAGGAGGGTGAATTTCCTTGGTCATGTGATTAGCAAAGAAGGCATACACGTGGACCCTTCCAAGATCAAAGCAATTGAGAACTGGTCTGCACCAAAGACACCCACAGAAATCCGGCAATTCTTGGGTCTCGTAGACTATTATCGCAGGTTCATCCAAAACTACTCCAGAATCGCTAAGCCTTTAACTACCCTGACACAAAAGGGTGTAACCTTCAGTTGGGGAGTCAAGCAAGATACTGCGTTTCAAACATTGAAGCAGGCCCTGTGCAGCGCACCTATCTTGTCCCTGCCTGAAGGGACGGAAGACTTCGTGGTCTACTGCAATGCATCTAATCAGGTCCTAGGTTGTGTGCTCATGCAACGAGGAAAGGTTATCGCCTATGCCTCGAGGCAATTGAAAACACATGAGGTCAATTACACAACTCATGATTTGGAGTTGAGAGCAGTGGTCTTTGCGTTAAGGATCTGGAGACACTATCTTTATGCAACCAAGTGCACTATCTTCACCGACCATAAGAGCTTACAGCACATCTTTAATCAGAAGGAGTTAAAAATGAGACAGCGACGATGGGTCGAACTACTCAGTGACTACGAGTGTGAAATTCGCTACCATCCCGGCAAGGCCAATGTGGTAGCAGACGCCCTCAGTCGAAAGGAGTTTTCAGGGCGTAAGGTGAAGGCACTAACAATGACCATCCATTCCCACCTGTCCGCGTAGATCTATGAGGCTCAGCTGGAAGCCTTAAAACCTGAGAACGTGACAGGGGAAGCCTTGCAAGGAATGGACAAGAACTTGGAGGTCAAAGAAGATGGAGTGTACTATTTCATGAACCGAATATGGACCCCAAAGTTCGGCGGTTACAGAGAGGTTGTCATGAATGAGGCGCACAAGAGTAAATACTATGTTCACCCAGGTTCGGATAAGATGTACCTGGATCTCAAACAACTCTATTGGTGGCCAAACATGAAAGCAGAGATTGCTACCTTCGTGGGCAAGTGCCTGACTTGCGCCAGGGTGAAGGTTGAATATTAAAAACCCTCAGGTTTACTTCAACAGCCAGAAATACCTGAGTGGAAGTAGGAAACGATAACCATGGATTTTATCACCAAGTTACCCAGGTCTCCGAGTGGGCACGATGCCATCTTGGTAATTGTCGATCGGTTGACGAAGTCCGCCCACTTCTTGCCAATCAAAGAAAGCTTTAAGATGGAGAGACTCACACGGATCTACCTTCAAGAAATAGTTCTCCTTCATGGTGTACCTACATCCATTATCTCCGACCGAGACAGCAGGTTTACATTGAGGTTCTGGCAGTCTTTGTAAAAGGCTCTTGGAACTAAATTGGATATGAGCACGGCTTATCATCCGCAAACTGATGGACAGAGTGAGAGAACAATTGAGACCTTGGAAGATATGTTGAGAGCCTGCTTCATTGACTTCAGCTCGTCATGGGACACTCATCTTCCTTTGGTTGAATTTTCCTACAACAACAGCTACCATACCAGCATCAAGACTGTGCCGTTTGAAGCCCTCTATGGCCGTAAGTGCAGATCCCCTCTGTGCTGGGCTGAGGTGGGTGACACATAGCTAGCCAGGGGTCAAATCCCCGACGGTACTCTCACTGGTCCTGAAATCATTCGAGAGACAATGGAGAAGATCGTACAAATCCAAGAATGAATGAAAGCTTCACGAGACAGGCAAAAGAGCTACGCCGATAAGAGACGTAAACACTTGGAGTTCCAGGTTGGTGACTATGACCTTCTAAAGGTCTCACCCTGGAAAGGCATGATATGCTTCGGAAAGTGTGGAAAGCTAAACCCAAGGTACATCGGACCATTCGGGATCCTTGCTAGGATCGGTCCCGTAGCATACAAGCTTCAGTTACCGCGAGAACTCAACAACATTCATCCTGTTTTCCACGTATCGAACCTAAAGAAGTGTCTGTCTGATGAGACACTTGTGATTCCTCTCGACGAGAATGAAATCAACGAGAACCTCAACTTCGTGGAAGAACCTGTCGAAATCATGGATCGGGAAGTCAAACGAACGAAAAAAAAATCGCATCCCGATAGTGAAGGTTCGCTGGAATGCCAAGCGGGGACCTGAATTCACTTGGGAGCGCGAAGACCAGATGAAACAGAAGTATCCGCATCTTTTTTCTAATCCATGATCTGTATTCTAGATTCGAATTTCGGGATGAAATTCCCTCTAACGGGGGGATGATGTGACAACCCGAAACTTATCCCGTTTCCGTTACGCGATTCTGTTAATAAAAATTCAAATTTGTTAACTTTTCCGTCAAACTCTTTGGTTTATTAAAATAATCTAGTTATATTTAATTAAATTATTTACGAATCAAAACCAAATATCGCGCGGAAACCCGAAAATCTAGAGAAAAATCAAACATTTCTAGTCGAAGTGGGTTTACGATCGTAAACCTATTTACGGTCAGTGACGAGTAGACCCCTCACCTCACCCCAATAAATACGATGCCTTCGACTTCATTGGGACGTTTCTAGCCGCATTCTCTCCTCCTCTCTCTAAGATTCATCATCCGTAAACTCAAAAAATCACATTTAAACTCCGGAAAACTTTGAGAAAACCACATTTGGAGCCCTTTGGAACATCTGGAAACACTCTGCTCGTCGAAATCAGCATCCAAACATCATTTTTCTGAGTTTACGGTCCAACCTTGAAAGACCATAAATTCAGTTCTTGAGTTTACGGCCGTAAACTCGGCAATCTTAAGAAACCGTAAACTCGCCAATCTTCAGAAACCGTAAACTCGCCAACCTTCAGAGACCGTAAACACTTTTTTGGTGGTGCTTTTGGCTGAAAACCCATTTCTTCGATTCAAGCAAGTCTCGGTAACATTCCTCAACCAAATTCAAGTGTTTTCCGACACTTTAGTCATTGAAATCGCTAATTTAGACGCATATATGTATTTATTTGACAATAGGATTTCATTAAGTGTCACGTGCAACAACTCGGGAACCTTCTTTTAAGTCAACAACTCCACGCAACAACTGTGAGTTCATACCCCTACATTTTTTCGTATTTTTTTTAAGGTTTTCAGGGGGGGGGGGGGGGGGAATAAAAGCTAAACATAAATGTTTTCTGAAATACACATAAAACTTATGCAAGATTTCATACTTTATTTCCCTTTCGTACTATGTCGAGCACAAGGGACGTTTTCACAAATATTGCATAGTTTTTTTATGGATACGCTATTCACTACGTTATACATGCAAACTATAATCGGTATAGTTTGGGATTTCTCAAAAAACTTATCAAGCATAGGAACTTCTCTACTAAACATATGCACTGGAATAGAAACCGTTTACAGTTTATATCACTGTTTAATCATGATTTTTATAACTGTAACTTATCACTATACGCGGTATACATTCGGATTCTCACTACGGTAGAACGCTACTGAATCACTTGTAAACTAGATTGTACGATACTGTGAGGCGCTACTTCACTGTTGTACCCTTAGGTGTACAGGGATAAATCCTACCACTATATAACCAAAGTCTCCTGGAGGGAGAGCGTGTGATTTGTGAATAGATCTATTCGGGACTGACAATCTCACATCTGGACTGCTAGCTACAGTTAGGCGGGCACGCCTGAGATGTACAAATGTCATTTAACATCAACGCCTGAAGAACCTTGGAAAGGTTACTAGTCATATCAAGCATGGTTATACGACTCAAATTATGTATAAATCATTAATAGTTTACCAACCTGGTTTTCTTCAGTAGTTTATTTATACCAAATAGAACTAAACACACTATGCATACTGGCCAAGCCAGGGTTTTCAAAAACCGAATCATTTATGCTACGGTTTTACATTTAAATACGTATACTTCATGATTAGCTTTAGCCAGTCACATGAAGTAGTATTTTGCATATCTATACGATTTTCAGAAACGAACATTCATGGTTGTATACAAAATCGATCACACTACGTTTTTCACAAAAGAAAATATCGGATTTTCTTGAAACTAAATAATCATTTTGGCTCGCTTATCAATAAGGTTTCATTATAAATTACTGCTTATGAACTCACCAGTTTTATGCTGATATTTTTCAAAGTGGTTGTATTCTCAGGAAATCAGTAGACAGGTACTTGTTGGATTTTCGAGGAACCGAAGCATTTAGAGATTTTAAGTTTTTATTTTGTAAAACTATTGGATGTATTTCAAACTGAGTTTCAAACAGATGTAAACATTTTATTCAAATATTCACTGTAATGGTTGTGTTGCTATGATTGCTGTTATTCATTGGCTGTGGTGCTATACATGACGTCCTCCGCTCTGGAACGTTTCCGCCATCGGTTTCGGCGTGTGACACTTAATAAAATAAATTATTAAATATAAATTAAAATAAAGTATAAGTCAAAAAATAATAATAATATATAGTTTTTTGAAAAAAAAAATTGTTATTTTAAATAGAAATTATTATATTAAACTGAGAAAAAAAGACAAAAAAAATCACTACACGATTCAATGGGGATTAAACCATCCACTCAGTAAACTCTAGCTACAATGCATTTTTACCCCCATTCAATACCACATGACAACTTTTTAGCCCATTAAACTCTTCATAAAACCTTCGGGGATGGTCTGAAGATGAATGAGGAATAAGAAAAGAAATGTTATAAAGGCCTTTTGACATAAAAGTCTTTAACTTTGACATTTTTTTTAGATATAAGGTTTTCATGCCTAAGATTTACAAAGTTTCTGTTTTGTTATTTTTATCATTTAGTCGGTTTACCCATTCATTTAACCGGTTTATCCATTCCTCCCAGCTCATAGCTCATCTTACTGATGTGCATATAACGTGGCAAGCCATATAATATCAAGCCTTTTTTATTTAACTGAAAAATAAATTTGTTTTGTTATTTTACCATTTAGACGGTTTACTTGCTCACCCTCAGCTTATATGGCGTTGACTAGCTCATCTCACAGATGTGCATATTACGTGGCAAGCCACATAAGAGCAAACCTATCTAATTTTATTGAAAAAAAATGACTTAGTGTGAAGGGGAAATGTATTTTTCAAGATTGAAACCTTAGTCTCCAATCAATAAGAAAGCCTCCTCTTCCACCTGACTACTTACTTAATGTGACATCTCAGAATTTAGGGCAAAAATTATAGTCGACCAATTCATTGTGAATCTCGTGATAATCTGACTTATTGAGTTTTAGTGCATCTAAAATAAAATAATTAAATTTTCAATTATTATAGGATGTCAGATGATACCTTACTTCCAAATGTGTAAACTGTCAACTGAATCAAAGCGCTTAAACGACAACACTAATTAATGATTTTGAAAAACAGAAATGTTGCATTAAGCAGTTTTTGAGCAAAACAAACATTAAAATATTATAGAACATGTTTCCCTGTTTCTGAAAATATAAAGAACATCCAAAACGGAGTTCGTATGCAAAATCTACGACAGTTTTAAGAAAATAGACGGTAAAACAATATTTTTCTTTAATCGCGTAAAACTGAATCGATCCGTTAAGGCACTAACACTTTTCCAATAGGATTTCCGAGAACGTTTTTGAACTCAGACTATAGTTTATTATTTAATTTCACACTCGAAATATTTTTAACAAAAATATTTACAAAAATCGCGAAAACAGACACCGCGAGACGTTTAGACGCGAAACTTCAAATGAAAATTTCTGGGGATCCATAACTCCAAAAATTAATCTGTTCGACACTCCAGAATCCTAGAATTAAACTCTGATCTGTTCCTTCCTTGTATCAGCCAAGTGAGTCTTTCTTCTTCCCCTCTTTTTTTCTTGAGTGCAAGTCTATATAAAGTGGTATAAATCCTAGTTGGAAGCATGACCTTGCTAGGATGTGTGTGTGTCTCTCTTCTACTACAAAAAAAGTTCATACCACCTCAATTATAACACAAAAATCCCAACTTTCTTCTCTAAAGGTCCTCTCTCTCTCTATCTATCTATCTATCTCTCTCTCTCTCTCTCTCTCTCTCTCTCTCTCTCGGTTTGCTCTAAAACCATCCTAAACACCACTCTACCACCCTAAACACCACCTTTTAACCCGATCTTGATCAACCAACACCCCCTCACATTCCCTCTCCTCCCCTCACTATTTCTGCCAAGAAAAGCAAGAGAACAACCACCACCGGCCACCTACTACCACCTTCAAACCTCCACTGCACCACCCTTTCTCCACCAATAAATCATCACCACCACCACTACTTTGATGATATAACACTTAAAGACGAACCCCACCACCTCCTCCCATCCCCCCTCACATCGAAATTACCAACGGAAGGAAGAAACGAAGGCAACAATACTAAACTGCCACCTCTGTCGCCTCCCTGTCGTAGCCCCAAACCACCACCGTCACCACCTGCTACAATTGATCCCTCCACCGTAAGTCCACTCCATCCATCAACATAAGATTATTTGATCAAATGTGCTTTCATCGATCACCAAAAGGCGTAAATCCATTTGTATTGTTTTTTTCTTCGATGATTCACACAACAATGAGCACATGAAGGGTTACCTCCTGTGCAAAACTTGAGATTACTATGCAAGATCATTTACAAAATTAATTTCATGCCCCCTATTCCGAAAATCCTTTTCAAAATCAATCCTAACCTAATGAAAACATGTATTAAAATGTACAAAACTACCCCCCCCCCCCCCCCCCCCCACCTAGTTTGGAAAAGCTTTTCAATTTAATCAAATTTTAATATAAAGTTTAAGAAATTTGTTTACAACGTTTATATATATATATATATATATATATATATATATATATATATATATATATATATATATATATATATATATATATATATATATAACATTGGATTTTTAACTTTTACAAAATATTAATTATACTTGAAGTTCAATAAATTTTGGATTTATTTACAAAACTTGAAAAATAGTAAAATACATTTTTAGATAAAATTTATTTAAATTGATTATTTAAATAAATTTTGAAATAATAAAAACCTGGAAAATTGATAAATCATTATACATAGTCAAAATACCCAGTCACTTTCAAATATTAATTAATTTATAACAAATTTTGCTAGGAAATTGGATTAATCCTAGAAGTCACAACCTCTCAACAACACATCTTGGTTTTCAGAACAATTCAATAACCACTCGATAAGGGGACTGTTACGACCTCACTTTTCCATATTTTCGCGGGGTATATATATATATATATATATATATATATATATATATATATATATATATATATATATATATATATATTCTGAATGCTTTGCTTATACAAACAACATCACCCTTTTTATGCAATATATATTACACAAAAATATATTATTTACTACTCTAATACTTATGGTACAAGGAATCTGGTTTGAAGGGCCGTTTGGTTTGTTGGATATTAGAATGGTTTAATTGCTAAAATGATTTTGCCCTCCGGTGTTTCATGTCTGACCCTCGTCTGTACAGTGGTAGTACGTATACTAAGTAATATTTATCATACAAAATACACATGAAATATTATTGTTTTGTGTAAACACTTTTCTAGTTGAGAAATAATTGTTTAAACGCATATATGTTAAGTAAAGAAAATCGTTTTAAAAATCAATATTTATATATGTCATATTGTTAAAATAATACAATTAACAAAAATAACATATACAATCTGACTATAAATGTGCTATGACTGTATAAACAGTTATCAACTTGGTAGTTTTAATATACCTCATATGTACACAAAAATATATAGGTTTATATATTTATACAAGTTTTAGAACTTGTATCTTAGAATCATACATGTGCTTGTGTACACTATACTAAGTTGTATCAACTGTGTAAACAAGTATCGTACACTTTTACATGTACGCTTATCAAATATACTTGTTGTTTATCCGTTTTTCCGTATCTGCGGTTGTTAAGTACAACCTTTTCAGATAACTTTATCTGTATATCTGTTATCTGTATAACTTTGTCACTATAAACTTTAACTACATTTCATTATCTAGAAACCACAATTTAGATTTCTATCTTTATCAAACATTTCCAAACACGATTTTAGTTACAAAAAAGGAAATGCTTTTGAACTTTTTAAAAGCATTGCACTGTGGTTAAGTAGAAACCTTGTGACTCTTACCAACCTTTGTGTTGACCCTCAAACTTAAATGAATTCTTAGGAGATCAGTAGACAAGCTTTCAGACAAAAGATTAGTCGTGGATTACAGACGACCTAGCAATGTAGTTTTTGTTATCTATCTACCTGTTTAAGGAAACCACTATTCTATTTATATCTGTAAGAACCATGTATCCAAACTTAATGATGGAATACAAATGTTGTTTTGTTTATCATTGTACTTGTGCTATATATTCAGTTTATCCGTGATCCATGAATTTAGTCGCACTCCCAGCATGTTCCACCCAAGCCAGGGGTGTGAAATAATGGTATCAGAGCTAAATTGGCTATAAAGAACTCGTATCCTCAAAAGAGGAATACAACTATAGCAAACTAGCTTCTAATAAAAGTATTATTAATAATAACACTACTTCTCGACTACTTACCGTACGAGGAATTTGGTTTGAAGTGCCGCTTGGGTTGCTGGATACAGAACAACTTGATTGCCAAAATGATCCTGCCCTCTGGTACTTCATGCCTAGCCCTTGTTTGTGTTCGGTAGTCGGGAAGTACAAAAAAAAATAATACTACAAACCCTACCAACCATAATATATAAGAGTTTATATATATCATGACCCACGACGAGAACACTTAATAAAATTCTAAACATCCCTTCAACTAAACCTATCAACTCAACCCTTTATGTCAAACACCTCAATTAAAGGTTAGTACCGTACATAAGGCATACCACAAATAAACTTGGAATGAGTGCCTATGTTATTTATGGTCGGGTTGGTGCACAACCAACCTTGAGCAAGGAGTTTGACAGATTACAACGGTTGAGAGTTTTAGAGATTGAAGAATGTTCTCCAGATTCGCTGCAGCAACCTAGTATCTTAGAATCCATATGTAAATTTTAAAACACTTATACATTTCAAAATCATTATCAATTACGGTCCCCTTTCTATCATTTGGAAATCTAGAGGATTTCTAAACCAATTACCTTTCCCCTGTTATTTGAAAATCAGTAGGATTTTAGGAATCAATCTCACTCCATGATATGGAAATCTATGGGATTATAGGAATAAATTATGCTAATACACTCTCATGCAATACAATTCCTACATGTTTTTATTAAGTAGTATTAACAACTAGAGTGTGTCTTTTCTAAACATTTTAGACAATGCCTCTACGAAAGGAACCACGAGTTCGTCCACCGCTAACTCCCCAAGGCAACCGAAAGAAAGCCCCACTAGTAACTCAAACATTAGTGGATACTCCAAACCGGGGAGGACCCCCAGAAGTAATAAATGTGAACCAAACTTCTCAGATGGAACCCACCATGATGCAAAACATGCATACATAAGGAATTGCTACAGCCTTGGCAGCATACAAGGCAACCCGAAACGGAAACACTGGGAATAGTGGAAGCGGCACTCCAATAACTCACCAAAACAACCCTAGACACTGCTCCTTCAAGGAATTCATGGGCTACAATCCTCGATCCTTCTATGGCATTGAAGGAGCTGTTGGTCTATCCCGTTGGATAGAAATGACTAAGGCAGTTTTCATATCAGTGCATGCCCTGCTGACTGTTGGGTCAAGTACACTATCTGCACGCTAATGGACTCCACCTTAACTTGATGGAATAACCATGAAAAGTCCATGGGAATCGTGAAAACTGATGCCATTTGTTGGGAACCATTGAAACAGATGATGATCAGAGAATATTGCCCTCGACAGGAAATCCAGGCTCTAGGACAAGAGATTTGGAATCTGACCATACAAGGATCTAAGATAGCTGCCTACACCTCCCGATTCAATGACTTTGCTAACCTTTACCCAAGAATGCTACCCTCGGAAGATAAGAAGATTGAGAGATATATATGGGGACTAGCATCACCAATCCAGGGTATGGTTACTGATTCCGGACCATCACCAGTTCAGGGTATGGTTAATAAATTTGTCTACAAAGTTTATATATATATATATATATATATATATATATATATATATATATATATATATATATATATATATAACATTGGATTTTTAACTTTTACAAAGTATTAATTATATTTGAAGTTAAATAAATTTTGGATTTATTTACACATTTTGGAAAACAGTAAAAAAAGTTTTAGATAAAATTTATTTAAATTGATTATTTAAATAAATTTTGAAATAATAAAAACTTGGAAAATTAATAAATCATTATACATAGTTAAAATACCTAATCACTTCCAAATATTAATTTATAACAAATTTTGCTAGGAAATCGGTTAATCCCTGAAGTCACTACCTCTCGACAACACATCTCGGTTTTTAGAACAATTCGATAACCAGTCGATAAGGTGAGTGTTACGGCCCCACTTTTACATATTTTTGGGGGTAATACATGTACTACTTGTAATATATATTATATATATTTCCTAAATGTTTTGTTTATACAAACAACATCATCATTTTTATGCAATATAAATTACACTAAAAATATTATTTACTACTCTACTACTTACGGTACGGGCACTCTGGTTTGAAGGGCCGCTTGGGTTGTTGGATTTCAGAACGGATTAATTTCTAAAATGATCCTGCCCTCCGGTGTTTCATGCCTAACCCTCGTCTATACAATGGTATTACGTGTACTAAATATTATTTATCATACAAAATACACATGAAATATCATTGTTTTATGTAAACACTTTACTAGTTGAGAAATAATTGTTTAAACGCATATATGTTAAGTAAAGAAAATCTTTTTAAAACATCAATATTTACGTATGTTATGTTGCTAAAATAATACAACTAGTAAAAATAACATATACAATCTGACTATAAAGGTGTTATGACTGTATAGACGGTTATCAACTCGGTAGTTTTAATATACATCATATGTATATAAAAATATTTAGGTTTATATATTTATACAAGTTTCAGAACTTGTATCTTAGACTCATACATGTGCTTGTGTACACTATACTAAGTTTTATCAATTGTTTAAACATGTTTCATACACTTTTACATGTACGCTTATCAAATATACTTGTCGTTTATCCGTTTATGCGGTTGTTAAGTACAATCTTGGAAGATAACTTTATGCGTATATCCGTATGTCTATTTATCCGTTATCCACATAACTTTGTCAGTATAAACTTTAGCTAGATTTCATTATCTAGAAACCACAGTTTAGATTTCTATCTTTATCAAACATTTCCGAACACGGTTTTAGTTACAACAAATGTAATACTTTTGAACTTTTTAAAAGTATTGTATTGCGGTTAAGCAGAAAACCTATAACTCTCACAAACCTTTGTGTTGACCCTCAAATTTACATGTACTCTCAGGAGATCATTAGAAAAGCTTTCAGACAGAAGATTAGATGTGGATTACAGACGACCTAGCATTCTAGTTTTTGTTATCTGCCTACCTGTTTAAGGCAACCACTGTACTATTATTATCTATAAGAACCCTGTATTCAAACTTAATGATGGAATAAAAATGTAGTTTTGTTTATCGTTGTACCTGTGCTATATATTAAGTTTATCTATGATCCATGAATTTAGTCGCACTCTCGACATGTTTCGCCTTGGCCGGGGGTGTGACACTTAACCTACTACAAAACTAAAAATAGTGAAATCTTATATTATTTTTTAAATAATATTATTATTATATTCATGTAAAAAAACATTTTTATATGTACTTAAATATACCTCCTCACAAATCCAGGTTCTCGATTCACCCTTGAGTTGTTCGGTTTACTTCACAGTTTTGGCAGAAGTTTCATGAGGAGATGGGTATGAGACTGCATTTCAGCACTGCTTATCACCCTCAGACTGATGGATAGAGTGGGAAGAGCTTTTAGACGCTTGAAGATATGCTGAGGGCTTGCGTTCTCGATTTCGGTTAGAGTCGGGACTCCTACCTTCCCCTAGTTGAGTTTTCTTACAACAACAACTATTATTTCAATATTGGTGCGCTGCCTTTCGAGTTTCCCTTTAGAAGGAAGTATTATACACCAGTCTGTAGGGGCGAGGTCAGTCACAGGGTCACGGGGAGGAGTGAATTGGTCCTTCATACTACGGAACTTGTCCAGTTGGCCAGACGGGGATCGCAGACAGCCCAAAGCCAATAGAAGAGTTATGCCGACCGACGACGATATGAGATAGAGATCCAGTTCGGGGATATGGTTTGATAGAAGGTATCATCCTAGATGGTTGCTATACGCTTAAGGAAAAGGGGTATGTTGGGGTCCCATTTTATAGGAAAGTTGTAAACAGGGTAGGCAGGGTAGCCTATGGAGTGGACCTATCTCAAGAGCTTAGTCAGATTCACAGCACCTTCCATGTTGCTCAGCTTCAAAAGTTTGTAGTTAATGATTCCGTTGTAGTCCCCATGGACGACATTCAAGTCAATAAGTGTTTGAATTGCATGCTAGTATATAGGGTAAGGATCTCCAGGAATTGTATGATAGAATTTTCTGATGTATGATGTATGTTGCATGCATCGTAATTGTACATAACTAAGATTCTATAGCTAGACAATGCTCAATTTCGCCTTATTTCCTGTTCCTTGTCTGGTTGTGGGCTTAGGGAAGAATCTGATATTCGACTGTCTATCGAATCTAGTGTTATATATGATTAGCATACAGTGGCGGCTGTAGGGTTAGTGGAAGTATCATGAGTGAGTGCGGTTTATATTAGGCCAATAAGAGGAATGATTAGCTACTCTTGATGGAATATGAATAGGATGTATGTGTATCCTAGGTGTTAGACCTTGTGGTCAGGTGGTCCGTGAGAACCATTGAGACAAATACGGGTAAGTGTGGAAGGTAGTATGGGCCCGTACTACTAGAAGCATAAGAGCCGTACACGTAGATAAGAAGTTAGGAACCCCGACAATTTAGTATTTCCTTAATGTTATAATAGTATGAACTGTGGCTTTTCTAATATAATCTGATTTGTTTTCAATATGCTGATCACTAGAGTCTCAACATTAGAAGTGGGTAGCCCGACGAGGCCAGTATAAACGGATGATGAAATCCGGGAGTTGATCATTACTCAGTTGACCATGGAGGTTAGGGAGGAAATCCCAGAGGTATTCAGTTCTATTAAGACTATGATAATTGAGCTTTTGGACGAGCAATAAACCGTTATGACTCAGGTTGTTGCTACCGAAGATATTGTTGTTGTGGGAGTTCAGGTGAGAGGGTCATTTCAGTACTGGGACTTTAGCAACATGAAGCCCCTGGAGTTTGACGGGGTCAAGGACACGATCATTGCTATGAGGTGGTTATCTGATGTAGTGGGTTTTTTCTTCACTTAGTCGTGTCTAGAGGATTAGAAGGTCAGGTGCTCCCTAAACCTTCTTTGTTTGGGGGCGAAGGACTGGTGGAAGCTGGTGACTGGTACTTATGATCCTATGGAGAAAGCTGGAGTGACTTGGAGTAGTTTACCGAGATGTTCTATGTTGAGTATGTATTGTTGGTGGAGAGGGAGAAGTTATCCCAAGAGTATCTTTCGTTGAGGCAGATGATAGAGTTATTGATGGAGATCACCAAGATGTTTACAGAGAGAGCCCTCTTATTCCCCGAGTATGCTGCTTCGGAGCAGGTCCAGATGTCCTGATATTTGAGCATGTTTAGGACGGAGATCTGGGAGTTTGTATTGACCCATTGGTATGGTTCACTCCCCGAGCAAAAGACTCAGGATGGAGATCTAGGGGTTTGTATCGACCCAGAGGAATGGTTAACTCTTCGAGCAAAAGAGCCCCGAGCTTTAGTATTTCGCTCAGATGAGGGAAATTGAGATCGTGACTCAGACTAGAGAGATGAGGCAGGAATCAGTTCAAACATTGTTGGAAGCGAAGCGATTTAAGCCCGTTGGTTTGCAATTGGGAGGGTAGAGGCGTCATACTTGTGCAAGTGCGGGAAGGTACATGAGGGTGTTTATCTATCAGTGACTGGGTGTGTATGTGTGTGTGTGCGACATTTTAAATTTTAGAAGAATGCACACAACATTTTAAATTGGCAACGCGGGTTGTAATTATGACAAAATAATTAGGACAATAATGGAAAAAAAAGTCACAGAGAGTTCTTTATGTTGCATTGTATTCTAAAACAATAAAACTATAAATGTTGATGTAATATGGTATACATTACAAAATCTTAATTTATTCTTATGGAATATAATCCTTGAATAACGTGATTAGGAACTAAATTGTATGAAAAAGTTTTTACTTGTTCTACCATTTTGAAGAAGTGTTTACTTGTTCAAATCATAACACTTCCTCACTCTGGATTTCATAATTTTTAAATAGTTAAAGGTGTGCTAAATCTATACTTTTATATTTTGGCATTCAAAAATATTAAAATATCATGAAAAGGGCATAATCAACCAATTAATGTCATAGCTCAATTTCAAAAAGTGAACATTGTGAGCATTTTAGGTTTCTCAATAAAAGCATAGTTAAGCATTCCATCGAGCAATTGATGTGCATCACCAAAAAAAACAATATGAAATGAAAATGAATTAATGTAGTTTAATATAATTGTTTTGTAATGGGATTGCTTACTAAAACAATACACACACACACATACACACATATGATATTTCGTGTTACATCAAGTGTTTATGTATAAGAGTTCCACAAAAAAAATCATGTAAATGCATCAATGGATAAAAAACTCCATATGGGTTGTTCTATTCAAATTTGAGAATCGAATTTGGAAATTGAAAATGTATAATAAAGACCAGAAAGAAAAAAAATACAATGTACACCATTGCAGTCAATCAGAAACAAAACAAACGCCATATGGGGATGCGGCGACACTGCCGTTGACCCAACAACATCCGCCATTGCAATTAATCAGAATCAAAGTTCAAAAACATCAAATATAGATTTCAAAAATATCGAAAGTACAGCTTCAAAAACCGATTAGAAAGTTATTTTCAAAAGAAAGTCAATTGCAAAATCAAAAATTGAGTTTAAGAACATACCGAGGCTACGATGTTAGTGACCAACAACATTTATGGCCCTCTTCCGGCGATGGAAAGGGAGAAGAGTAAACCAACAATGGCGAGATGTTGATATTCAGGAATGAAGAGTTGTGTTGATGGTTTGTAGGGTTTTAAGTTGTATATCCCAAATTTAAAGGTTGTTACATAAAGATTTTTTTATCATTTTGCCATACTTAACTATACCTTAGATTACTAATATACCCTTTTATGATTTAATAATGATTTTATTTTTGTTTAATTATTATTAGTGCTTACATACACACAATATTTTTTGGAAATATATGAACCTAAATCTCTCTCTCTCTCTCTCTCTCTCTCTATATATATATATATATATATATATATATATATATATATATATATATATATATGATGGGTTTTACATGCAATAACATGGATAAATCCTTAACACTTAAGGGTATATACAACATATTAGATCTATGTCATAACACTATTGAAGTAACATTCTATTGAACAACAAGAAACCTACGAACCCTAGATATTTTTCAAAAAATATAAATAATTTAGGGTTTACATAAATTTTAGTTATTATGGTAAATAGCTAATCAAAAACTTTTTGAAATGCTCTTAGAAGCAAGCACCACAAATGGCATGCCTCTAATGGTTCACACCCAAGCTAGTAAGAAGGAGATTGTGGAGTGATGAGGAAGGAGAGCAAAATTTCGGCCTAACCTTGGAATCATTAAGTGGCCAAAATTCTAAGGGCTTAGGCTCCTTATATACTGCAACAAGGAAACTATGGATACGCCTAAAACCAATATAATAATATTATCTTGAATTTGTAATTGTCTAGCTTCCTAATTATCCTTCAAGGATATTTCTAGATCTCTAAAACCCTCCTTAAAACTATCCATAACTGTAGGGAGGTTCTAGAATGACTCTTGCTCAACTATTGAACAATTACACTTTAATCCTTGTACTTTTAATCAATTCCATTAATCCCAAAATTAATTCTAATTAATATATGATTAGATATTAATTAAATATTACTATTTTTAAATCAATATATTATTCTCATAATATATTAACAAATCATTTATTTTGATTTCTAATTATTTTATTAATCATATAATAAATTAATAAATTAGTCTCTCTCTCTCTCTTTCTCTAAAAATCACCCTGTCCAATCGCTAGGTTTGAGGGCAACCCAAAAGGATTGTGCTACTATTAATTCAAGTTTATACCAACTATAGTTATGGGCTTAGACACCCAATCCAACAATCTCCCACTTGGATAAGTCTATAACTATAATTTGCAGCATAACTTCCAAACTGATCAGCAAATTGTTTCTTCCAAAACCCATTGATGAACTCTGACGTAGTCAGTTACGTGTCCTAAGATAAGTGATCAAATATCCTTCTATTCTACAAGATATCGTACAGACATGAGACATGGATTATAATCAATCTCATTGTCCAAGATTTTGTTTCCCAATTTCTGATTTGTGATGACGACATAAGACTTCTAATTGAACACAACAATTTAGTCTTGGCTAGGCCTAACACTTATAAGTCAACACCAAATCACTGAGGGGCCCATTGATATCACTTTTCCCATTAGGGAAAAAGTAATGAATAAACTTTGACTTATATGCTTGCATCTTTTACTCATCAAGTCATACATAGCGGTATGTTTTATAACATCATGTTAGTGATGCGTTTACGCATTACCAATGTACAACCGACTTGTAAATTAAAACTCATATATCTTAGTTTAAGAATATAAGATATTATTGTCTCAAAATTACTCGTGATAGAATCCATGAATTAATTCTCTGAGCGTGAGTTTACCCAATACTTAAAATCTCCATTTTTCTAAGTACACATGAACATTGTTGCAATCATTCCAATGCCTAATCTCTATAGACAATCTACAATTCAATTCATGACATCTTATTTCACTACTTACTTCCAAAAGTATGAGCGGATTTGGAATTTTGAATAATCAAATTATTCAGGAAGTAAAACACGCAAAGTGAAACAGAATAATAAACTAATTAACTATGGTCTCACAACTATTGAATATAAATAAAACTCTTATTATTTACTCACCATAACAATTAAGACTTTATTCATTGTATAATGTTTCGAGTAGTTGACTAACCAATTGAATTAAACACCATTCATGGCATGTTATGAACATGCATACTTTGTCTCTCTATGGTCCTTCCTTTGTGAAAAAATCGACTGGACATTATTCCGATGATCCTTATTTTGCAACTCCAAATTCTTGTCACTCCTAAAGTGTGTTAGAATTACAACCTTAAATGCATCGACCTTTTGTGATGTTGAGGCATCAAAGTCATAGAGACTTAGCCAATGATATTACAAAATGTTCCGTTGGAACTTTGTTACTAAAAATAATTCTATGGAAATGACTCCTTAAACACCTTTCTTGCATTGATGTTTCCAATTCACATGTAGTTTTAAATAATCAACTCCCACTATAGAAATATTTCCTTATTTCCATATGACCATCAATCAAGAATCATCCCAATCTAAAACATGTCACTATGGTTCATCCAAACAATACCATACTTCCAACTATTTACAAACAATTAATCTTTTGGTATAACCTTAGAATGTTCATGAAAGTTTCTTAACAGCTTTAGTCACCCAAATTTCTAGTCCTTTTCCCTCTTAATGCCCAAGGCATTTGGAAAAATTAGAACAAGTGAATATTATAGCATATGTAATTGATCCTATATCAGAAGCATATGAGACTCGATTCATTATGTCTTACATAAGGATCAAATATCTGTTTTGTCTCTTGCTATAATATTTATTGAATTTCCTATGTTGAATCATTTCAAAATGATATTCATATATGTCCAAGACTAAGTTCTACTAAACCCTACAGTCTAAACTTTTAGATTTGAAACGAAGTATGAGTGACCTCTTCCTTAAGTCTATCATAGAGAAACAATTCCCAAACTATGAAATTTTCAAAATTGAAAACTTTGTTCTCTACATACAGTATTGTTAACACATACAATACTAGCATAACAATTATGCTCCCACTAGCATTGACATGTACCCAGAAATCAACTAGACTTCTAGAAATCAATACTCTTGACTTTCTTACTGAAGTACAGATTTCTGTTATGCAATGCTTCGATAAGTCTTTAACTAGACTTCTTAAGCTTATACACATTAATTGGATATCACATATGTAATTTTAAACCCTTTCAAAACTTATAGATATATGTCATGAATGTTCGAACTATTCCTTCCCATTCCTCATAATTCAAAATATGAAAAGGGATGCCATAATCATATTGAGAATTTGAGAATGAAATTAACACAACCACTAACCATAATGATATTTATTAGATTTTTAAAATATACTAGCGAAAGTATTTCTTTATAATTATTATCATGAATTAGAGGGAAACCTTTTTCCCAGCTAGATTTTATGGTGTATACATTCTCATCCATGTGAATATATCATTTCCAACCTACAATCATAAGATAAGGTTTAGGGAAAAACCAAACTCAAATTTAGCTTTCTTTTCATGGACTGAACTTCGCTTATTCTAAATTTTTTTCCCTCTGGTAGCACAAGGGCCTACCAGTGCTTCCATGTTGTTAAGCAGCTCACCCATATTGATCAATGTACCTTCAATGAGCAATGTTCTTTGCTTTTGCAGTCAAATGAGAACCATAGAGATCATGAGCATTTCCAATTCAACTGGAAGGCGCACAGAAATGAGAATGTGTCAATTAAACACGACTAGTTATCAACCTCAATTCGCATGCTAGTGATAATTAAAAGGTTTATTCTCGATTGAATCTTGAAACTCTCAAGATCATTAAGACTCCCACTAGCTTCTTGACATGTACGTTTATCTCTCAACGAACATTCCTTGACGAGCTAAAACAAATATTCAAAAATTCGTCTGGATTCCCAACAAGAAAACACTTCATAGAATTGGTCTTAGTGCATCCTTTGTTTTAACCAAAACATCAAAACTTCCAATTCCAAATGTGCTAGAGTAAGAAAACATTATTACTCCACATTTCATGAGGTTTTAAAAACCTACTTAGTACGAAATAAGTTTTCAAGATACGATATGTAGTAACTAGAGCATGGCTCTAAAACTTGAATGGAAATAAAGTATGACGCATCTCTTTATTGAACTATTTTAACAATATTCGATTCCTCTTCTTAGTCATAGAATTACACTACGATGTTATTCGAGGATGAATCGTGATATAGTTCCACACTCATTAAGATGATCATAAAACGTGATACTAAAGTAATATCCTTTCCTTTCAGATTTGAGAAACTTTTATCTTCTTCTTAATAGATTCTTCTATTCGTTTTGCTACTCTTTGAAAGCCTTTCCAAAATATTAGAATTATGCTTAATCATATAAACACTACCATATTTACTGAAGCATCAGTAAATCATGACGAATAAACTTATCGTCGTTTGTGGTGGATTTGAAGAGTTCATATTAATATGTACTAGATCCATTAGTCCTTCACTTGACTCACATAAACATGTGATCAGTAAATTAGTTATAATTTTCCAGTGACTAAGACTCTCATGCATTACACAATTCGAATTGCATGAGTCCAAGTTTCTATCAAATTGAAAATTGGTGATGAGAATTATTTTTCACTTAGTTAATTATGACACTACCACAAGCGATATAACAATAATCAAATCCGTAATTAATATTGCTAATATTAGAAATGTAACAAATACTTTCATAAATGTCATTGCAAGGAAATATATAAAATGAGGCAAACATATAACAAAAATCTCACTTTTATTGAAAATAAACAAATAAATTTGAACTTGTCCTTACAACGCGTGAAATGAAAAACAACATTTCTAGACATCTACGAAGAGTAATTGCAATCTATTAAATTATCCTAATTTCTTATTAGCAGCTCCAAAATCCAATCATCAAACCATGTGATCGAAGTCCATTTCCTTGATCAGATTTAAGATACTCTACTTAAGCTTCCTTATTTCTCTTAGATCCTGCTATAACATCAAAATATAATCATCACATCATGTATTAAGAGTCTATGAATAGGAATTTGTTTAGATAATGGATGTACTTGAAGTAGAGTCATACAACCTGCCTTCACTTTCTTTAAGATCTTTCAGGTATTTTGGGCAGCTTCACAACTAATGTCCCTTCAATTGGTAATACAAACATATGGAATCCTTAGGGTTAAAGCATGGAACTATCTCAGAACTAACCTTTCTCTTTACCATATGATCAAACAATTTAACCTTGCCTGCCTTTCCATTAGGAAGAGAAATTTGTTCTGGACTACCATTGTCACCGCTGTCAATGTTCATGGAAACTTTAGAGTCAGACCCTTTAAGAACTTATGCTTCAAATGTGCTCTTAAGCATTTCTGCTTCAGCAACAATCAAAATTTAGGTCAGATCAATAAGGGTCACGTCGATGTTCCTCATACGAAAATTCTCAATGAATTGACCATATGACTTAGGAAGCGAACGAAGAACCAAATCAATGGCTTGCTCCCTAGAGAAAACGACACCCATTCTATCCAATTTTTCAATGTTGAATTTCATTTCCAAAACATGCGCACACACAAAATTTCCATCTTGATGTCTACATGCGAATAGGGTTTGAGTAGTTTTGTATGTTTCAACTCAAGGAAAACGCAACGTTGGGAGATTCACTGGAGGAAGAGGTGGAAGAGTTGAAGAAGCATGATGTCCAATTCCACCATTGCTCAAAGAAGGGAACATACTTTCACCTTGATCAGAGTATGGAAGATCATCTTCAGAAGGAAAAAGAAGAACATTTCCAAAAGAATGAGGAAGACCATTATTGTCTTGATTTGACATCTATAATGGGAGAAAAGAGAATTCAAGTTACTTGATTTTAGTCCTTAATTATTAAGCCATAAATTTTAAATTAACGTTAGGATCCATATTTTTTATTCGAAATTTGAAGAGGTTAGAATCTGTGACAACCCGATATTTCAAGACGATATGATGGAACGCAAGTCAAATTTAGGTCAAAATTTAACTTTCCTAAACTCTTATTTGGGTTAAATAAAGTAGAAGGAATCGTATCAAGGTTTCCAAGCATATAAAGAACACTAAAATCCGAGTTATAACGAAGAAGTTATGACCATTCTAAGTTTTTCCAACAGAAAAACGGCAATACGAAGTTACGTAAAAACTCGAATCGGAGATCGATCGACTTTTGACCGGAATGACCTAAACGAGAATTGAAGGTCTCGTCAATGGTATTTCAGCGGTAAAAAGTCTGGCAAAAACCGACGTCAGATAAAGATGTTAAGAATTTTTAAAGAAATTCCTTAATAACGTCATTTTAATAAATAAATAATAAAAATTATTTCAAAATTTGCCAACGGAATCTAAACGAAAGTTGTAGATCTTAGTCTCACCTTCGCGTGGATATAAAGAACGTCGAAAACGGAGTTCGTATGAAGGAGATATGAATTTTTGAAGTTTATTTAAAATAAATATAAATTTAATTATAAACTCCCGGTATTATCCAAAGGGGAGTCATCGGATAGGACCGGAGTACGCCCTGCGTACCCTCATACGCCCCGCGTACTTAGATCGAAGGCCTCGGATCGTCCACGTCGCCCCTATGCGAAGCTATCCGACCCGTCCGACCCGCCGTCCCATCCGACCCGCTCCATCCGAAATACGTAAGCGATGACGTCTCGTACGCGCTGCGTACCCTCGTACGCCCAGCGTACCGAGGCGGTTCAGCACCCCTATAAATGGGATGCGAGGCTTTCCGAAAAACTTGCTCATTTCTCTCCTTTCTCTCGCGGTCTTGCCTCGTTTTCCGTGCCCGTTCAAACCCGAAGCTCTGGCCTTTTTGCTCAAGTCCCGAGGGTCGATTTTACTCCCGAGATTCCTGAGAATCCCGAGAAAAATCCGTTTCCCGAGACGAAACTCTGCCCAGTTTTCCATCTCGCTATCTTCAAACTTTCAGGTGAGTTCATACCCCTATAATCCACACTTTTAAATGTTTTATAAATGTTTTTATATGCTTTTAAGGGGGGGGGGAATACAAGTAAAACACGCGATGATTATCGTATGTTATATAAAGTATCGTTATACACTTTCATTCAACGGAATCGCATGTGATTTATAATTATTATAAAGAAACTTTCGTATGCAAAATGTATCACGATGACATTATACCTTTTGAAATGAAAAGTGTTGTTATTTATATATAAATCAAAC
Organism: Lactuca sativa; assembly: GCF_002870075.4. NCBI lineage: Eukaryota > Viridiplantae > Streptophyta > Magnoliopsida > Asterales > Asteraceae > Lactuca > Lactuca sativa. The sequence goes on from NC_056630.2 coordinate 259,142,910, forward strand.
ACTCTGCTTATACTGTATGTATATGTGTCCACCTTTCGTACTACAAACATACGATTATTTTGGCACGAAAAACATCAATATTTTGGAATACTTTTTGTTTATAAATCAATCATATGTGATTTATAACTAGTATACAAATGGATTTACTACAAGTTTAACAGTTTTACTAAACATATTACTTCAAATGACTTTCTTAAACGTTTTTACATGATTAAAGCTCGTTATCAAACTGTCTTACATACTGCAAGCTTCCTTTCAAACTCGGTTACAAAGGTGTTTTCAAACAGTGGTTTTCCGTGTACTTAAACTGTCTTATCAAACAAAATACTTTCAATCATTTTATAAACTGACATCAAGTCACAACTACTTTATTAGACTTTTCAACGGATTTACAAAACTTCCTTATGCTTTTATATTATAAATTGCATGCCTCTATATGTATAGTTATATAAGAAATGTTTAAAAGACTTAGAAAGGCTATCCACCCTATTTCCTTTTCGCGCCTTGAGATGTGGTCTGGTGGGATATTGGGTATTCGTCCGAAAGTCGTTTAAATATTAGTTATATATCATGTATACATATATGGTCATAAATGTTCCATCAGTTAATTTAGTTCCGATACTCTTAGGTAGCAATAGTGTATAAACCTACTTGGACACTCATCAATTACATTCTAGTAAACTATTATAGGAATAGTTTAGAGTAAACAAAACATTTTTCCTCCTACAAGAAATTACACCGGAGTCAGTTCATTCATGAGTCTAGACTACATGTTATATGAAGGAATACTCTTACATGAATACTTATACGTGAATACTTTTACATAGACATTACATGGCAGATTACTACTACATGTTATATGAAGGAATACTCTTACATGAATACTTATACGTGAAAACTTTTACATAGACATTACATGGCAGATTACTACTACATGTTATATGAAGGAATACTCTTACATGAATACTTATACATGAATACTTTTACATAGACATTATATGGCAAATTACTATTACATGTTATATGTTTAGATACGGTTATATCGTTCGCCTTTCTATCTTTACCTTGTGATTCAATCACATCATCGACGAGATAGATTGGGACTTTATCTCCTAGTACCACATGATACTTTGAGGGACTAACCATTCCGACAACCACTGTCAGCTACAGAGGTAAATGAACAATCTACGGATGTTTTAGGTTGATGCCATCGCGGGTATACATAAGGGACTAACTATTCCTAAACCCGGCTGTTAGCAACAGAGGTAAATGAACAATCTACGGATGTTTTAGGTTGATACCATTTTAGGTATACTTAAGGGACAAACTAATAAGAGTTAAACAGGGAAAAACCGTCACATTTTCAAGAGATGCGTACTTTCAAAACAGTCAGGTTTAGGTAAAAGACTACTTTCAAAACATTCGGGTCTTGGTAGAAGACTACTTTTATACTAGTAGGAAATATGGGATTTTCTAGAGTTTTCATACTTATACTAAATGTTTCATCAATCATTCACCAGTCTTTCATATCAACTAATCAAAGCAATGACATTAAATACTTATGAACTCACCAGCTTAAATGCTGATCTACTCTTTCAAAATAACTTGTATTCTCAGGTTACAAATAGACAGGTGTCGATGCAAGGTTTAGAGAAGACGGAGCAGTCAAGACTCGTCTTTTATTTTGATCAGTTATCATGCTGTCCTGTACTATGAAAGAAAACACTTGTAACCAAAATTATACTATTAATGCAATGGATGATGTTGTTGCTTGTTTACTACTTTACATTTGTTGTGATGCATACATGATGTCCTCCGCCCCAGAACGTTTCCGCCGTTCTCGGTTTTGGGGTGTGACAGAATCTAATCAGTGACATGTTTAATCCTGAATTATTAAGCCATAAATGTTCTCTTTGTCCCATTATAGATGTCAAATCATGAGCATTAACTCTCATATCATGATAACAGTTTGACAGAAAACAAAATTCCAAATTTAACTTTGCTCACATCGTGAGCATCCAATCTCGTGTCTTGAGAACAGTGTGACAGAAAACAATTGATTTGTTTAGGTTCACGCAATGTACATTTAATTGTTAGACAATTTGGCTCTGATACCATTTATGAGTTTTACATGGAATAACACAGATAAATCCTTAACACTTAAGGGTACATGCAAACTATTAGATCTATGTCATAACGCTATTGAAGTAAGATTCTGTTGAATAACAAGAAACCTATGAACTCAAGCTATTTTCAAAAAACATAAAAATGTTAGGGGTTACATACCTTTTAGTTATTGTAGTAAATAACTAATCAACAACTTTTTGAAATACTCATGGAAGAAAGCACCACAAGTGTCGTGCCTCTCATGGTTCACACCCAACCTAGCAAGAAGGAGATTATACAGAATGGAGGAAGGAGAGCAAAATTTCGACCTAACTTTGGAATCATAGAGTGGCCGAAACTCTACGGGGTTAGGCTCCTTATATAGTGCAACACAGAAACCTTGGATAAGCCCAAAAGAAATATAATAATATTATCTAGAATTGGTTATTATCTGGCTTCTTAATTATCCTCCAAGGATAATTCTAGATCTCTAAAACCCTCCTTAAAATCGTCCATAGATCTAGGGAGGTTCTAGAATGCATCTTGCTCAACTATTGAACAATTACACTTTAAACCCTATAGTTTTAATGAATTCCATTAATCTTAAAGTTAACTATAAATAGTTTATGATTAATTATTAATTAAATATTACTATTTCTAATTAATATATTATTCTCATAATATATTAACATCTCATTTATTTTGATTGTGCTACTATCAATTCAAGTTTATACCAATCATAGTTATGAGCTTAGACACCCAATCCAACAATATATATATATATATATATATATATATATATATATATATATATATATATATATATATATAAAGAGAGAGAGAGAGAGAGAGAGAGAGAGAGAAGTAGGTTCAATACAAAATGCATAACTATAGCAACATATGCTAGAACCAATAATCAATTAACAGATATTATTTCTTTATTCATAAGTAATGTATCTTAGAATTTATTTATTTAATTACTCTAAAGTGATGTGTTATCATGATTTCATTGATTCTATCATGTGTTGTTCTAAGAATGCATTTTGTATAGAAACCCCCCCCCCCCCTCTAAAGTGATGTGTTATCATGATTTCATTGATTCTATCATGTGTTGTTCTAAGAATGCAATTTGTATAGAACCCCCACCCCCCATATATATATATATATATATATATATATATATATATATATATATATATATATATATATATATATATATATATATATAGAGAGAGAGAGAGAGAGAGAGAGAGAGAGAAATTTTTTTTATCAAATAACTGAAACGAGAGCAGTGTTTGAACAAATGACCAAGATAAACTCAATTTTATAAAATGACCAGGACTTTCACAAAGAGGGGCTCTGCAGAAGTCCTTATGCTCTGAGGAACAAGAAAGTTGTATGAGGAAATGTCGTGGCGGGGAAAAAGAAAAAAGAAATTATAAAATTTAATTCTGCAGAAGATGCATCGTTCCACAGAGATGCCCTCTGCAGATTTGTTCTTCAGAGGAGTACTTCTGAGGAATTGTTCTTTGCTAAAACATTACTTACTTCTTCGCTAAATTCCAAGTCTATTTCTTAGAAACATATTTTTATAGTTTAAAGTGTTATGTTGAATCAATAATATGTGTTAAATGTTGATACCTCCTTAGATTTAGAAGAAAACAAATACCAAAATCATTATTAGGCCATGTTTTAGCGAAGAACAATTACTCAGAGGTACTCCTTTGAAAAAACATGTCCGCAGAGGGCATCTCTATGGAACGATACACCCTTTGCGGAATTAAATATTTATATTTCTTTTTTGTATTTTCTCCCCGTCACGTTATTTCCTTAGAGAGTTTTTTGTTCCTCAGAGCATAAGGACTTCCGTAGAGCCCTTCTCTGCAGAAGTCATGGTCATTTTATAAAATTATGTTTTTCTTGGTCATTTGCTTCAAACACTCCCATTTTGGTTATTTGATGAAGTTTCACACACACACACATACACACACACACACACACACACACACACACACATATATATATATATATATATATATATATATATATATATATATATATATCACGGTTGTGAAAATCACTCGCCGGTAGCTAGGCGGTCGACTGTCGATAAATGATTAACCGGACTAGGCTGGGACTAATCGAGGATTACTCGGAGACCCTAATATTGTATAAAGAATTAAGTATTTTAAAATTAAAATTTTGAAATTCTGAAAATTTTAGTATAATATTTTAAATTTTGAAAACTTAAAATTTTGAAAATTTAAAATTTTTGTGTAATATTTGAAAATAAATTTTTTGAATTTTTAATTATTTCCTACCTATGACCGCCGAGGATCACCAAGCCCGAGTTTGACCGATTTTTACCAATTTCCGTTAAGCACGCTAATCATAATCGGTTCAAGGTCTCCAAACGATTAATCGACATGTGTGATGTACATTAACTAGGATATCCTGCTATTTTTTTCCTATAATTTTTTATTGATTAATAAAACTTAGTTATCATCGTACAACGAATGAGAAGGCAAATAGTCAATAAATTGCGCCGCTAAGTCTTTTTGTATGGTAAAACCAATTCTTTTGAAGACTACATCCATAGATCTTGGGATATAACATTGCAATGCATGATCTGTTGTACTCTGTCAAGAAGTTTCACCGCATGCGGCTCAAGGAAATCAAACGTATCAAATAGAAATGGTATGAAAACGTGTTGATTTTCCATGCACAATTTCTCATGTTTTGTGACCTTGCATGTAGCAACTTTTAATGCAACTTTTCCCGCTGTGAAACCCCTTGCCCTCAAACCTACGAGAGGGGATACCCCTGTAAGTTCTACAAATGTGTGTTTCCCTCCAACCCATCCAAAAATCAAAACGTCCCTAACCATATTGTGCCTGTATTTGAAACTCGAGAGTTCTTTGCAATGAATTACATGCTCTCCAAAAGTGTCTAAATATGCCTTGCGGCATACCATACGTATGTCATCATCTAAGAATGTTGGAATCATGAGTCGATATTTGAGGATGGTATGATACTCCATAGGTGATGTATGTTTGCCAAGCCTATCTATACGGGTAGCTAGAAGAAAATCTTCAGCATGCAGTGTATGTAAACACTGGAAAACTCCTTTCTACTGAGCCGTCATGTTGAAATGCACATCCATATCGTGGATAATTTTACTAAAAAGGGAACTCGCCAATGTATTTTAGGATTTAGGGGAGGCGGTATCCTTAATACTAAAATTTCTACAGTCAATGGTCGGAAGCTTGTTACGAAGAGAGGCTAAGGCACAAGTATAATCGGAATTCATACCATATATGCTGCTATCCCATAAGATTTGGTCTTGCAATACCTAAGATTCGGCCCTTGACGCAACAAAAGTCTATGATGTAGCCTCTACTGCTGAGTATAAACCCAAACCACCAAACCTAATGGGAAGGAAGCAATTCGCCACTGTATGTCGCCAAAGAAAGGGCCACCACAAACCACAATGTCCTCAATCGCCCTGCGCAACCCATTGTCAAAGAACAATGTCGCCTCCTACATGTGAACGGGTTGGCACGTCCTCATCCCAAAGAAATTTTAGCAATACCCATAAGCTGCTAATGATACTAGCATCTCTACTAACAGCTCCCCCGAGAAGTTTCACACTCAATGGTAGCCTCCCGATGCCAACAAGAAATAGCCCTTCACATAGCTTCCTACCATCACACGACGGACAAAAGTGCTTAGTTTTCTTGATATTCAACTACAGGCCCAATTCTGGGCCAATAACCTTAATGATGTCTAACGCTTTGGCCACCTCCTCTGAATCTCTAGTAAGTGTGTCGTCATCAAGGTACCATACATGTAAATGAAGGTTGTGATTTTCTCTAATATTATGAAAGAGCGGGTGCAACACAAGGGCAACGAGACGAGGTCCCACGGTGTCTCGTTGTTGAATTGCAGTAGTAGACCAAATATGCATGTCTCCATGATACAACCTTGTTGCTTGACCATATAGGGATTCTACCCACAAGGTTATAGAAGGGCAGCTTAATCTGACCTCATGAAGTAATGCAAATATGTTAACAAGGTTAAAAGCATTTAAGAAGTCCACGGTAAGCATGGAAAGAGACCCGTCATAGTGGCGCTCACTCAACACCCTATTGGCGCTATGTAATACGGCTTCAACGCCACCCCACACTCTGACCCCGAATTGAAAATCATTGAGATACTTGAAAATTTCTTTACCAACACCTTTCATTCTAGCTTGGAAACCAAACGTCTCCATATAGTTGTTGGGATTTATGTACTATAACAATCCTATGGTGCACATACAACCCTAATGCTTTGGATATAAGTTTTCTTTAATTATATATGCAACATTGAAAACCAAATCATGAAGCCTAAACTAGCATACAAAATTTAACATATGAATCATAAAATTAGTGAGAAAGTTACCTCTTGATGTAGCTAGTAAGACTTTGGCCTTATGAGAACTTAGCACGCCAAGTGTCGTGCCTCAAACAAGTCACAAACACCAATAAACAACTAAATGGAGATGAGAGAGGCTAAGGAGACTCATAATCGACTTCAGTTCTTAGAATACAAGTAGTGGTCAATTTTAGGGCTTAGCACAACATATATATATATATATATATATATATATATATATATATATATATATATATATATGTGTGTGTGTGTGTGTGTGTGTGTTTGTGTGTGTGTGTTTGTGTGTGTGTGTGTAGAATATCAATGGTCATGTGTAATCCTAATCCATACACATTAGCCCATGATCCATACATTTGATTTGGATAAATACTTCATGGATTAACCCATAAGCCCATCACAAATCAAACCATAGATCACTAGCCCAACTCATATGTATCAACTTAATTAGTCTCTTTTCACCACTAAATTAATTCTTGATCGATACTAATTAAATAATATGATTTCTCAATTAATATATTATACTAATAATATATTAATAAATCGTAAATAACCTCTTACTAAAATATCCATCTATCAAATTGTTCTGGTGAAGGCCACCCGAAATGGACCATGCTACTATCGGGTCAAGTACATACGAATTATAGTTATGGGCTTAGACACCTAATCCAACAATAGTGCCTATTGAAATAGGTCAGATTCCCTTGTCAGGTATTAAAACCGGTGTAATGGGAGCAGAGGCAACAAATTCTGCCAAACTCGAAGGGCATTTTCCCCTATCGATAGATTAACCACACATGTAATAGCACGTAGGAGGTCTTTGGCTATAGTTGAACCATCTCCACGAAGAGCATCTTGTAGGGTTTTATGTACTCTAACATCCCTATGGTGCACATACAACCCTAATGCTTTGGGTATAAGTTTTCTCTAGTTATACATGCAACAAAATTATCCAAAGCATGAAACCTACAACTAGCATACAATTTGATATTTGAATCATAAAATTAGTTAGAAGATTACCTCTTATTGTAGCTTGATGTATTTGACCTTTAAGAACTTAGCACCTCAAGTGTGATGCCTCTAATAAGTCACAAACACCACCAACAATTGGAGGATAATGAGAGAGAGCTTCTAGGCACCAAAATTCGGCTATAGTATCTCCAAGATCACTAGTCTCCAATCTTAGGCCAAGGGGTCACATATATATATATAGTGTAGAATTCCAAGGGTTACTTGTAAACCCTAATTCATACTTTTAGGCTTGTAATGGACCAACACATTATGGACTCTTAGATAAGCTTAGCCCATCAATAATCAATCAGGGATTATTAGCCCATAAGGGATGTGTGTGTGATTGTGAGTATGGACTGGCTTAGTCAATTCAGTGTCATGATCGACTGTGAGGTTCAGCGGGTCGTGGTTTGAACCATGAGTGGGGGAGAGTTGATTGTCTGTGGCAAGGGTACCAGAGTGGGATCAGGGTTTTGTTCAGCCGCCATGGCTCGATAGTATATTCAGCACATGTGTGCAGGTTATCAAGCGTATGTGGTGGATACACGAGTTAGAGATCCAATCTCAGTTGCAGAGGTTCCAGTGGTCAGGGAGTTTGTGGACGTGTTCCGGTAGGAGTAACCAGGGACACCTCTGGAGTGACAGGTCGAGTTTCGGATCAACCTAGTGCCAGGTGCGGCCCCTATCGCCAAGGCGTCGTACCAATTGGCTCCACCAGAGATGTAGGATCTGTCATCACAGCTGCATGAACTGTTGGGCAAGCAGTTCATTCATCTGAGCAGTTCTCCATGGGGAGCATCAATCCTCTTCGTCAGAAAGAAGGATGAATCACACCGGATGTGCATTGATTACCAAGAGTTGAACAAGCTAACGGTGAAAAACCGTTATGCACTCCCGAGGATAGATGATATCTTTGATCAGTTGCAAGGAGCATCTTGGCTCTCCAAGATAGACTTGAGGTCTACATATCATCAGCTCGGGGTCAGAGAGGAGGATGTGGAGAAGACTGTGTTTCAGACTTGTTATGGGCACTACGAGTTTGTGATGATGTCGTTTGGGCTCACCAACGCCCCGACAGTATTCATAGATCTGATGAATCAGGTCTGTAGACCGATGCTAGATCGCTCAGTTATCGTGTTCATAGAGGATATCTTGGTGTATTCCAAGACCTAAGAGCAGCATGAGGAGCATCTACGAGAGTTATTAGGAGTTCTGAGACGGGAACGACTTTATGCCATGTTCTTGAAGTGTGAGTTTTGGTTACGAGAGGTTCAGTTCCTTGGACATCTCGTTAACCAAGAGGGGATTTTAGTGGATCCGGCCAAAATCGAGGCGGTTATGTAGTGGGAGGTACCGAAATCTCCTTCGGATATTAGGAGTTTTCTGGGATTGGCAGGGTAGTACCGAAGATTCATACTGGATTTCTTCAATATTACAGTACCCCTCACTCGTATGACGAGGAAGGGGTAGATTTCAGGTGGGGCCCCGAACAGCAGAGGGCGTTTTAGACCCTCCAACAGCGACTTTGCGAGGCTCCAGTCTTCACTATCCCGAAGGGAGTTGAGGATTTTGTAGTGTTCTATGATGCATCCATCACGGGACTGGGAGCGGTCCTCAAGCAGATAGGACAGGTGATAGCCTATGCATCGGGGCAGCTAAAGCCGCACGAGATGAGATACCTTACTCATGATCTGGAGTTGGGAGTGGTGGTATTCACTCTCAAGATTTGGAGACATTACCTCTATCGGGTCCGTTGTACCATATACACGGATCACAAGAGCCTAAGACACATCATGGATTAGCCAAACCTGAATATGAGACAACACATGTGTCTAGATGTAGTCAAGGACTATGACTGTGAGATCCTTTACCACCTAGGTAAAGCGAATGTGGTGGCGGATTGTCACACCCTTGATCCAGATGGCAGAAACGTCCGAGGGCTCGTGTGACTTAAATTGAATATCGTCACAATGAATATACATGAATCATAACATAAACATCACCATGCATCAATATATTACAACCGTCATTGTTCACATCAAGTACATTGTTTTAACATTACAAATCCATACATAAATTGTTTGATAGTTTTCATAAGCAAAACACACTAACATATTTGGTACTTATTCCTCAGCTTACCTATTACCTGAGAATACAAGTTATTTTGAAAAACGGTCAACATATGGAATGTTAGTGAGTTCATAAGTATGTTTTATATAAAAAAAATGTTTTGTGTAGTTTGAACGAGAACAACCCAGAAAATCCGATATTTTTTGAAAATACCATTGTTTGTAAAAAGGTGTGAAGATCCGTACATATATGCATGCTGATTACAAAAACATGTATAATTGAAGAACTTAGTATTAACGTGCAGGTGAAAATGTTGTACTTCCCCGGAAAACCCGATGTTTTCGAAATACATAAAATATAGTGATTACTCAAATTGATATACCACCACAATGAATGATTTGGATTACTCTTCCTTGATTACTTGGATGGTTTTGGATTAATTAATGGTTGTGAGTCGTTATAACCACTCATGACAATGACTAGTTATAACTCCAGACTACGAACGGTCCTTAAAGGTGTCATCCATTATCACTCACTTAAATCCAAACCACCTTGATTACTATCGATTAACAACCTGAATCTGTTTACTTTGATTACTCGTAAGCCTAGAAAACGAGGAAAATAAGAGTACAAAGTCCTGCTACTTCCGTGAGTTTGTTGTAGGCTGACGGGGATGTGAAAGGCACATTGGTCCATCTCACATTTGATTACTTTGACCTTACTGGCAATACTATTGGATCACTAGGGCCCAATAGCACTTGAGAGCCACTGAAGGTCCTTTTATATGGAATTTGGGTCATAGAAGGCCCAATAACATATAATCATTATCTCTTGGGCCCAAAGATCATGTTAATGGACTTGCAAGGTCCAATAAGCATGATTTGAAACTTTCAAGCTCAAGTGTCGAATGTTTACTTGTCTTAGGTATCGCGTATCTACTGGAGAGTTCGATTTAATGATTGTTGTTTTGTATCGACTCGAGACCGATCGATTTGTGTATAACGATATTTGGAGTTATACATGTATTTGTCTTTCGATTTTTGTAAACTGTAGATTAGTATTTTTGACTCAATATTCTATAAATAAAATAATTGGTTTAAAAATAGTGGTTTTGACCCTTTTCAACCCCTTTCTTTTTATAAAATAACAAATGTAGTCCTTAATATAAAAGAAAAGACATTTTAAACCCTTAAGACATTTTCTTGACACTTTTGCATCATAAACTTGTTCAATTGATGTTTTTAGCTCAAAGTTCATTTTTTTGGTAGTTTCAGTCCTTCCAGAAAAATGTTTTTCGGTTTAAAACCCAAGCTTTTGCCACTTTTACAATTTTGGCCCAAAATCCAAAAACTTAACATCTTTTATCCTTTTTGGAAAAGGAAGACATTTTAAACCCTTGAAATAGTTTTGTTACACTTGTTATCCCCTATTTTGAAGAATTTACCATTTCATCCCCTTTAAATGTCATATTTTCGCAACTTTGGGCTTGTTGGGCCGAAAAGCCCAAAAATAAGCCCATTAAGCTAATATTTACATTTTAATTCTTTGAAGTGCATAATATTCATAAAAACATTTATTGTAACTGTTTTGACTCCTTTGACCCTTAAGAAACCGTAAATGACAATTTTTAACCCAACTTTTGTTATTTGGCAATTTAAGCCCAAAAATGGGTTTTATGTTGAAATATGTTTATCACAATCTTATGAGTTATTGTTCTTGACTTGTTTAGTATAATATAACTTAGATCATGTTCGTTTTTCCTTCTTATGGTATGAATCTCGAAATATCTTCCCTTTTTATCACATATTCAACACAAAAACACATAAAATCACACATACATGTATGAAATCATACATAGCACACACATACACATAGATCTACACATTTTGCTTGTATTCTCCCCCATAAAACTTATGAAAACCGAAAAGAGAGGGGTATGAAGCTCACCTTTGCTTGTTGTTTTTGGTTTAGATGGAAGAAATGAAGAAAACTTGATCCTAGCAAGCCTCCTTGGAAGATCTCGAACTTAAGGAGTTTTCTAGGAGTATGATCACCAAAAACTTGTTTAGAATGAGTGATCTTACATGAGAGAGGAGTTTTATAACTTAGACATGTGAAAACTTACCAAAGGATGATGATTATCTTGTGAAATCCTCTTGAAACTCAAGCAAAATTTTGAGATTTTTGGATGAAGAAGAAGGGATGAGTCTTGAGTGATTTAGAGAGAGTTTTGTTGTGAAGTGTGTGTGTTTGGGAGACTCTCGGCCGAAGGACAAAGAGAGAAGGGGAAAAGAAGTGAGTGAAGTGATATGTGCATGGGAATATGAGTTATTGCATGGAGATTCAAGAGATAATAAAGAGGTTGCAAATGAAAGTCAACTCTCTTCCATGTTGGGTTGTTGGGTTGTTGGGCCGAGAAGAGGAGAAAGGAAAGGAAGAATATTGGGCTTCTTGTGTTTACGCCCATATTATGACTTAATTATGCAAATTTTTGGCCCAAATAAATCTAGGAATGATTTTTTTTATGACCCATTAGGGCTATATAAATTCGTTGTGACCCAATAAGGTCCATTAGGGTATTTTATTTCATTCTAGGCCCAATATGGCCCAAAATGTTAAAATAAATGAAAGTGGGTCCAAATTAGAGCCCATATAAGAGTTTTAAGCCCAAAGTTGTCAAATTGGAAGCTTATTGGTCCATTGGGCCCAATAAGGAATTCCTAGTCCAAAATGGACTTAAACCAGGATTTTTAGGGTTTCCAATCCTTTGTTGACTATTTGATGTGGTTGTATAAATTGTTTGATGGAAGTTTTGTTGTTATTCAAATAAGCATCATACATGCTTTCACATTGTTGGTTCACATTTGTTATCATTGTTCAATGTTTACAAGGTATTAAAATTCCTAGTTGTGACACGGATGCTATGAGCTGTAAGTCAACTGGATCTTCCACACCAGCGACATGTATGAGGATGTCGGTGGATTCTCCACTTGTGAGTTTGATTACAGAGGCTCGAGTTGAGGGCATGCGACCTGAGAACTGGAAGCTAGAGAGGATCTGGGGCGAGAATGCCCGATTTGTACAGGATAGTTGGGGATTGTTGACCAGATGCGGTTGGGTATGGGTTCCGATATCTGTAAGGTCAGGGAGACGGTTATGGAGGAGGCTCATAAGTCTCACTTCTCTATTCACCCGGGACTCACCAAGATGTACTAGGATTCGAGTTTAAGCTACTGGTGGTTGTACAGCGAGAAATTTCTTGGTACGTCGAGAGGCGCTTAACCTGTAGGATGGTCAAGGCCGAGCATCAGAGGCCGCATGGAAAGCTGCAGCCTCTGGAGATTCCCATGTGGAAATAGGAGCAGATCAAGATGAGTTTCATTACCAAGTTGCCGACGACGACGAAGGGATTTGATGCTATATGGGTCATCGTGGATCAATTGAACAAGAGTGCCCATTTCCTGGCCATACGGGAGAGTTCGTCGGCTGAGAAGTTGGCCGACGTGTATGTCCGCGAGATGATTACTCACCATGGAGTTCTGGTCTCTATTTTTTCCGACCGAGATGTTAGATTCACCTCCCGCTTCTGGCAGAAGTTCCACGAGGAGCTGGGCACGCGGCTACATTCTAGCATAACTTATCTATCGTAGACCGACGGCCAGAGCGAGAAGACTATACAAACCCTCAAGGATATGTTGATGGCTTGTGTCATCGATTTCGGTGGGAGCTAGGATTCCTACCTACCTGTTGCAAGGTTCGCCTACAACAACAACTATCATCCCTGTATTGGTGCCCCACCTTTTGAGTTGTTATACGGGTAGAGATGTCGCACCTCGGTTTGTTGGGGTGAGGTTGTTCACACAGTGATGGGGCAGATAGAGGTAGTTTTACTAACTATTGAGAAGATTCAACAAATTAGAAAGCGGTTGCAGAATGCACAGAGTAGACAAAAGAGCTATGCCGACCAACACCGATTAGAGTTAGAGTTCAAGGTCGATGACATGGTACTCCTGAAGGCCTTGCCCTAGAAGGATGTGCTCTGCTTCAGGAAGAGGGGGAAATTAGGGCCCCATTACATTAGGCCCCATTACATTGGGCCATTCAGGATCATTGCCAAGGTTGGCAAGGTAGCTTACAGACTAGATCTTCCTGAGGAGCTCAGTCAGATCCACAACACTTTTCAGGTTTTGTAATTGCGACAATGCATTCCGGATGAGGAGGCAATAGTATCATTGGATTACATTCAGGTCGATGAGCGCCTAAATTATATGGAAAGGCCTGTGTCCATCCTGGAGAGGAAGGTGAAGGTTCTACGGAACAAGGAGATACCCTTGGTAAAGGTACAATGGTAGCACTGTAGAGGGTCTGAGTGGACATGGGAGTCGGAGGCTGAGATGCGGAAGCACTATCCGGAGATGTTTACCGTAAAGGACTTTGAGAATGAAGTCTAGTTCAAGCGGGGGAGAATTGTAACACCCCAACTCTCAGGTATTAATTTTACAACTTTATTTTTTCATATTGAAAGGTCTACTCGACGAGTTGGATGCCTTGACTCTTCGAGTAGGAACGTTGTTGGCTACGTGTTTAAGTGACCAACTAGACGATTCGGAGGACATGACTCTACGAGTTGGAGCTGATGGGTGAAACCCTAATTTTCGGGGTTTTGCACCCTATTTAAAGGATCCTTTGCCTCCTTAGCCTCCCCTTACAGCCCCTTGTGAGTCTAGAAACACTAATTCATGTGTGTGCTCCATTCTTGTGTGATTTTCAAGCTTAGAAGGTGATTTGCAAGAAGAAAACTTGAAGTATAAGAGGAGTAGTGCAAGAGGAGCTAGTAGATCTGACTCTTCTGCTTATTGGCATCAGTTTGAAGGTAACAAGTCGTTACGTTGATCTTCCCTCTTTCTAGATCTCTTTATGTTGAAGATTAGGTCATTTCTAGCATATATATTAGCCATTTTCGAGTGTGAGCTAGGATCTAATGTTTCAACTTCAGATCTAAGCTAATCTTGGTCTCTATAGTTATAAAGTCTCCAGCATTAGCAAGTACGAACCTGCCCTTTTGAGTTAAACCCCATTATAAGCTTGGATTTGACATTCTAAGCCTTGAGATCCTTACATGCACGTAAAGTTTGCAACTTCACATAATAAACATGCCTTGGGAATCTTGATCTGCAATATGGAGCTGTAGAGTGGCTTAAAAAGCATCTGAATGGAGAAAGGACTAAAGGAACTCGACGAGTTGCATGGCCAACTCGGCGAGTCCGATGAAGATTGTCGTGCAAGGATTTCTGCATGGACTCGGAAAGTCAGCTAGGGTTTTCCCGACATTTGGACATGCATGAACTCAACGAGTTACATGGAAACTTGACGAGTCAACTGGGGATTTCACGACTTCTCGAGTTCAGGAAGGACTCGACGAGTCGGGTCAACATGGACTGTTGACCTTGACCATTGACTTGGACTTTAACCAAGGGTTGACTAGTTGACTTCCTGGGTATTTTGGTAAATTGGAAACTTATGGAAATGGTTTTATGGTAAATATAGGTAGTGGACTTCGTGGCCGTGGTTCGAGAGTTTGAGTTTATCAATTCGATTTGAAAGTTGAGAGGTGACTTTTCCTCACTATACTAAGGGGTCGAAGGCACCAATGTCGACCCGTTGGATATGTTATCCTAGAAGTTGGTAGTATGTTGAGTATGAGTTAGTTTTGCATGCTAGTTGTTATGCCAGTTTGGTAGAGCTGTAGGACTACCTGTGTTATTATCTAATTATTTGTATGTGCATTAGTTATGTTATATGTCGACATATTATGTGGGTTGGGTTGAGGTTGTACTGCTCCGTGCGGTAGCCAACAAACCCTAGAGTATTCCAGATATGAGCTGAGGGTCGGGCGGGGCATGCCAGACTCATACTGAGGACTCGGGAGCATTTCGGATACGAGCTAAGGGCGGGGTAAGGCATGCTAGACTCGTACTGTGGCTCAAGAGCATTACAGATACGAGCTGAGGGACGGTAGGGCATACCAGACTCGTACTGTGGACTCGGAGGCAATCCAGATGTGAGTTGTGGGCCCGAAAGGCAATCTAGACTCACACTGTGGGCCAGGGGTAATCCAGTCTTTATGGTTGTGGACCCAGTACGTGTTGTTATTTTTATACGTGTTATTTGCAGTGTATCAGTATTATGGGGGAACTCACTAAGCTTTGGGCTTTTAGTTTCGGTTTTTGTTTCAGGTACATCAGATGATCGCAGGAAGGCAAAGGCGTGATCGTACAACTCCTCATGTTTATGACTTCTTTCTGGGATACTCTGATATTATAAAATTGCGGAAAACTTGTCTTTACAGTGCAAATACATATGAAAACTATGTTGTTATCTATTCCTAAGCAATCTATCATAACTCTTAAGCAGCAGCTCAAAAATCCGAGCATCGAACCATGCGATCGAAATCCATCTCTTCGCGATCAGACTCATCATGCTTTTCCCTTAATCTTCCTTTATTTTCTTCGATCCTGCAACACATCACGATGCAATCTTATCACATCATGTATTAAGAATATAAAAATAGGAACTTAATAGAGTTAGATCGTGGACTTACCTGAAGCAAAGTCAAACATTTTGACTTTACCATCCTTATGATCCTTTAGGTAGATTCGGCAGCTTCGCAACCAATGCCCATTCTCTTGGCAATAGAAACAAACAAACTCTTTCGGAATGGTACATGGGATAATCTCAGACTTAACCTTTCTCTTTACCATTTGGTCAGATGGTTTGACCATGATCGATCCCTTTCCAACAGGAAGAGAACACTTTTCTGGACTTCCAATGTTTCCATTGTCGGTGTCCATGGAAGTTTGGGAAATTGATCTTCCAATCAAATTTGCTTGACCAGCGCGCCAAATCATTGCTGATTCAGCATCACTTAGCAAATAGGTAAGATCTGTAAGGGTCATGTCGCGGTCTGTCATCTAGTAATCTTTAATGAAATCACTATATGACTCAGGAAGGGATTGAAGAACCAAGTCAACAACCAACTTCGTCGAGATATCGACTCCTAACATTCCCAGCCTGTCAATATGCAACTTCATCTCCAAGATGTGAGCACATACAAACTGTCTATCTTGGTGTTTGCTAGCCAATAGGGCTTGAGTGACCTTGAACTTTTCAAGTCTTTGAACTTGTGGACCAAGGAGAACTTTTAGAGGAGGTGGAGGAAGTGAAGTATGATTTCCATTTCCATGATCCAATCGTGGAATATCATCTACATAGGGAAAGCTTTTTCCAAAAGATTCGAGAAGACCATAGTTGTCAGAACTAGACATCTACAAGGGAGAAATTCAAGTTAGTTGATTTAAGTCCTTAATATAACACCCAAAATGAAATATTAAGGCTAGGACCCAACACAATATTTTACAATTCGGAAGAGGGATATCGTAATCTAATTGAAAAATATTTGAAGGTAGGTAAACAAAGATTTACCAATTTCCACCATGAAAAAGGAAATGACTTTTAGGTTTTAAATGAATTGAAATTCCTATATTCTTTTAGATTCATTGAACTATTCAATGGCATGTTTAATCTTGATTATGCCTGTGACAACTGTCAAAATTCGATTTGGTTCTAGATTTGAATAAACTTAGTTGCACATATAGACATGACAAATACTAGACTTAGTAACTAGAAGTTAAGATATAACCTATTAGAAACTTGGAAACAAGTAGAATCGAAGGATAGTTTACTTAGATTTCACATGGTTATGTGAATTCTAGAACTACTTAACTGTCGAGACTATCCATATTCGGGTCACTCTTTGACTCGAACACCTTTTCATGAGTTATATACACACAAAATGCACTTGACCTAGTAGTAAAAGTTAGGTCAAAGTCTCATAGAAACTTAAGTCAAAGTTGAAACTAGGACTAGTATACTTGATTCCTCAATTTCGTTTGAATCTCGGAATCACTACATAGAATGCCAATAAACCAATAAAAATAAATTACAAAAAATATTTCTAATTTGAATAAGAGTTATGAAACTCTAAAATAGTTTGAAGTCTCAAAATTCAAGTAATTTTGATACGCAAAGATTTACAAACTCTCAAAAACCCTAAATGCCCTAAAAACTCATATTTACAAACTTTAACCTTAAAAATTCTATAAAAATAATTATAAACCATGTAATATTATCTTATAATAATTAAAGTTAGTATAGTATATTCAAGGCAAATAAAATTTAACTCATTAACATTACCCTTAATTTATAAATAAAAAAAAAAAGGTTTTATGAATAAAAACTTGATTTTAGTGTATATTTTATAAAAAGTTTGATATTTTTATAAAAGATTTAAATTTATATAAAAGAAACAAGAGAGAGGGAGCCTCTCTCACCAAAAATCTCGGCCTTCCCTCTCCCACGACCCTCCTCCTCTTCCCAAAACACAATCATTTCTCTGTTCTCCACACTCTTCACCTCTTCATTCTCTCTCTCTCACACACTCTACCATCATTCATTGAATTTTATCTTCTTTCTCCCTCTAAACTCATGAAAATCTCAGAAAATTTCAGCCATTTCTACTAAAAAAAACCTCAACATTTGATGTTATTCTTTAAGGTAAACCCGAAAATCATTCATTCCCCTTCTCGTTTCCTTCGAGTTTTACTTGTTTTTCATGGATTTTCTCCATCTTCTACCCCATTCTATTGTAAAATCATGAAAACTTGCACCTACTCACGGTTTTGATGATGATGGTGGTAGGATTTCACCCAAAAACAACATGCATGTTGTAAATGGTGAAATCCAAGGACCTAAACCTAAGTCAAAATCAAGGAAATGCACTTTTCTACATGTTTTGGTGGGAAAACACCACATGCACCCTATGTTTTCTATCAAAAATTTTTTTTTGAACATATGAAACTCATTAATGATCTTTCAAACCAACAAGCATGTGATGATCTTCAAGCTTAGATGCATGATGATCAAAGTTTGTTGTTAAAAGCTTTCAAATATGTTCATAAAAGATTTATTACCAAATAAATACCTAAACTTATTTTTTGTTCAAATGATATCTTTCCCAGAATCCAACCAACAATATAAGATGATCTGCAAAATTTCAGAAAATAATTCGTTTTTCTCGAATAATTATAATTAATGCAAGAAAATAGGGCAATAAATCATATAAAATATTTTTTGTGCTCTATAAATCCTAGTTAAATTCTTGGATGACCCCTATGCTAAATAATGACTTCTCAATAAGTTTCATCGATTTTTGTTATTTTTTAGTGTGGTTTTGAATTTTCTTTGTGTTTAGTCCCAATAAATCATAAAACCGCTTTAGATAATTTTAAAAGGGTATAAATAATTTTTGCAGACTATAATCTCTGTGGAAGACTTAGAAGAATATTTATATAATTTTTCATAATGCATTCCTAATTTTCTCCGATTTTTGTATTTATAATGGCCTAAAAATAGAATAAATAGTTCTGCTCATCCAAAATTCATGACAATTTACCAGAGCACCTTTTAGTACATGAGGATGCTACATAAAATTTTTGACGATTTTTCTCTTCTGTATACTATTTTTCTTCTATTTTCCCAAGATTTAATACACTTAAACCCAATTTTTATTAGAAAAAATACACAAAAATCATAAAATTGGGTTAAACAGTTTATAAATTCTTTTAATATTTTTCCCAGCTTAATAATGTTTAATAACAATGTTACAAATATTTTGGGCAATTTTGGAAACTATTTTCTATTTATTTCAATTTTTATTAGAATAAATGCTCAAAAATCATAAAACTGGGTTAAAAAGTTTAGAAACCGATTTGTATATTTGTCCCAGCTTAAGCATGTGTAATTACATTACTATAAAATGTTTGGGGTATTTTTTAAACTGATTTCTATTTTTCATGAATTTGTATCTATTTAGAGAATTAAATATAAGAAAAATGGTTATGCATATCTATAATCCATGAAAATTTATTATGAAGTCTCTTAATGTAGTTAGAACCAAAATCTGAAGTTTGGTAAATTTTATTAATTGTATAGTATTTTTCATGATTTTATGGTTATTCAAGAAATTAAAATGGAGAAAAATAGGTAGACAAATCAAAAATTCAAGAAACTTTATCTTGAGGTCTTTGACTTCAATTAAAACTGAAATGCAATGTATGAGAAATTTTAGAACTTAATTGATTTCGTTTTTGAATATTTAATCATTGGAACACCTCTTAAAATGTTAAATATTAACATTTCAATAATGAGAATTTTCCACTTAAATTGTTATATAACAATTGATTCTTTGAAATTTAATTTCTACAAAAAAATGTTTATAACTTATTAGTATTAAAGTTTGACACAATATTGACATAATTCTATTGTAGTAGTAAGTATACTAGTGCTAGATTTCGATTAGAGACTCATTAGTGTGTAACATCGTGTAGGAATTGATAGTGGTACAAGTGGATCGTAGTTGAAGGCACCATTTGCATCACCTCAATGCATATTATGAGTATTCACGACTCCCCCTATTTTTGGTTTTTATGCTTTGGGGTGGAAAAGCATGTCCTAAAATATTTATGTTCGTTGTATTTAATTTGACTTGTATCAAACTTGGTTGTTATATGTTGCTATGTATGTGTATGTTATTGTTAGTTCATGAGGCCTTATCCCGTTTAAGTCCCTGGAATCAGTTCACATAACTCATTAACTCGTTTGAGCCTATGGTTATTATAGATAACGCTATTAGGAGGTAGACAGCTCCTCACTCGCACGATTCACTTAAGTACATTTTACCATATTTCCCTATGTTAGCAATAGACATAGAAGAGGGCACCCTCGATCATTAGGCTTGGGTTGTGAACTCATGGTATAATCATTATGCACATACGAACCTTGTATCTCATTTTAGCAACAAACTTTATTTCCAATGAGAATATGAACGTTGCATCTTTTTTTTTGGGCAACATACTTTATCTCTCATGATGACAACAAAATTTGTTTATGTAAACTTATTTACTCATTTGCAATATATTTCTATTTATGGAAACTTTATTTCCCATGAGAATATGAACGTTGCATCTTATTTGGGCAACATACTTTATCTCTCATGATGACAACGAACTTTGTTTATGTAAACTTATTTACTCATTTGCAATATATTTCTATTTATAGAAACTTTATTTCCCATGAGAATATGAACGTTGCATCCCATTTGGGCAACATACTTTATCTCTCATGATGACAATGAACTTTGTTTATACAAACTTATTTACTCATTTTAACAATATACCTTATTTATGGAAACTTCTATAAAAACTTTGATTACGATTCATGAACCAATATTATTCTTAACCTGTGAGTACTCACCAACTATTTTTATAGTTGACGCTCGTTTACATGCTTTTTCAGGAATCATCGAGTAAGTGGCACGTAGGGACACATCACTTTTAGGAGCATTCACATGTGTTGTATTTCAGTTTACATTGTAATTTCTTTTAAAAATTTGTTCAAACCCATTGTAAATTTGTAATGATTTTTAAATTATGATTGGTGTTGTCTTTTAACTTTTGCTATAAAACCCTTTATATTGCCACGCCTCGTGTTTCCGCTTTAGCGGGGTGTGACAATGCCCTTCAAGTTTGTGACTGGGATACCGATGATCACAAATAAGGTGTGAATAACCATGCAAATTAGGTTGGTACTCTCGATGTCATTAATCACCTAATCAATGTGTCGGTTAACCACACACGCTCCATTGATCAATGATAATTTACGAGAAACCCATTGACATCCTTCATTAGTCCACATTAGTATGCCGGTTAACCACACACGCTCCACTAATTGATCAATAAGGTGCAATGTGCAATTTCATGGGTTAGCATCAAATTCACATTTTTTTCTAAAGTAACTAATATTGGGAATTTATACGACATTTAGTTAGTTTATATTTCATTATACTTTTAATGAGGATTAATAGTCCTACCAAACCCATTTGGCTAATGACACTCCACTAGTCAAGAGTGCGGTGGGTAAGAATGTATACCCAATGGCGGTCATTTTATAGGCCGTTTCCTTAAACACCTCTTATAGACCAGCTTCGTGAATGAGACCTACTAACGGTAAGACTGACTTTTACTTATACATATATAATATATTAAACTTTTAATTTTATGTAGTATAAGGGTGTATTTTACACATTTAAAATACTTGGTGGTTTAATTATATTAATAATCTATACTCTTAATTTAATTAAACTTAAACCATGTTATTATGGATTTATTAATCTTCTATTTTAATTAAACATTTAATTAACTTAATAAAATCCATAAGAGGTCATTTAAACTATTCAAAAACATCAAGGTTCTAAACATAAAATTCAAAATTAAAACTATTTAATTAACTTTTAAGTTATGAACCCAAGAGTTGCACCTTTTGACAACTTTTCAATGTTCCATAAATGTGACTTTTAACCTTTCAAAACTTAAGGGCAGTTTTTGTAACTCTTGAAAACCTTTTGAGTTTCAAACTTGATGACAAGATTTGTAACTCCATAAAAAAACTTTTGAGTTCAAAAACTCGATGGCAAATTTTTGTAACTCCTAAAAACAATTTGATCAAATTTTAAAACCAATAATATAATCATAATTTTATCTTCTACAAATTTGAATTAATGCAACTCTTAATGCAAGATAACTTCAAATCAAAATATTACAAACAACTGGCTTATCATATAAACTAGTAATAATTTCATGATTTGACAATTCAACTTTTAATTGGATGGGATAACCATTACCATATCAGAAAGAACAGATTTTATGATACAAAATAGTTGAAGGTAATGATCCAAATCCAATTCTGGCAAAAAAAACCCGAAAATCTGTCAGCAAACTGCTGAACTCGTCGAGTCAAACAATGGACTCGTCGAGTTCAAGAGTGGACTTGTCGAGTTCACCTTGGCAGAGTGCAAATTTCCATTTTTTTTTAGCTTTGAACAATTAACCAATGCAACTATGTAACAGAAAACTACCCATGGATCTTATACCACTGTTGGGTTTTATGTACTCTAACATCCCTATGGTGCACATACAACCATAATGATTTGGATCTAAGTTTTTCTCTAGTTATACATGCAAAAAAAAATTCCAAAGCATGAAACCTACAATGAGCATAGAATTTGATATTTGAATCATAAAATTAGTTAGAAGATTACCTCTTGTTGTAGCTTGATTTATTTGGCCTTTAAGAACTTAGCACCTCAAGTGTGATGCCTCTAATAAGTCACAAACACTACCAACAAGTGGAGGATAATGAGAGAGATTCTAGGCACCAAAATTCGGCTATAGTATCTCCAAGATCACTAGTCTCCAATTTTAGGCCAAGGGGTTACATATATATAGTGTAAAATTCCAAGGGTTACTTGTAAACCCTAATTCATACATTTAGGCTTGTAATGGACTAACACATTATGGACTCTTACATAAGCTTATCCCATTAATAATCAATCATGGATTATTAGCCCAACCTATATGTATCATTGATTTACAAAATCAGCTTCCGTTTATTTAATTAGTCTCTTTTGATCACTAAATTTATTACAAATTAATTCTTGATCAATACTAATTAAATAATGTGATTTCTCAATTAATATATTGTACTTGTAATATATAACTAAATCACAAATAACCTCTTTCTCAAATATCCTTCCTATCAAATTGTTCTGGTAAAGGCAACCCAAAAGGACCATGCTACTCTCGGGTCAAGTACATACCAATTATAGTTATGGGCTTGGACACCTAATCCAACACATCTAAAATGCGTTCAACTCTCAACCCATCTCTCCCACATGAGTTTCCGATACGGAATGATTTAATGCGTCCAAGGACATTGTCAATATCCTCTACAAGGGAAGGTACATAACATATGGTAATCGGCATGGATGGTGATGGCTTGTATGGATGCTTACACTCCAATGCCTTCATGGTATCATCCTCGTATGGAGCAACCCCCAAGGAACATAATAGTTTCATTGCAGCTGTGAAATGTCCATCTGCAACCTTACAGAGACATTGTCTGACATTGATGCCACCCCGTGCTCTCTTTTCCTGAATGTACTATTCTTTTTCCCTTGGTGCTCCAGCCTTGCATTGTCAACCAAGTTTTTAACAATCTTGGTATTACCGCCTTTAGTACCCCAAGTAGCTAATGTGCTTACAATACTACGATGTTGCAAAGACTTCTTGTTCCCAGACCTACTTCCCTGCCTATTCTTGGGTATGAACACCTGAAGAGTACACCTAGGAAGAATTAACAATGTAACCCACGCTTCAATGAATCCAGGATGAATAGCCACCTTGGAAAGGGCTGCTTTCAAAGCCTGAGAGAAAGTCATACGACAATTATGAGGGATGCCTTTGACTGTGGTGATAGGTCGCTTAAACACACGATGAAGGGGTTGATCATCCAACACCAACCCTTCATTAAGGTCGGCCTCCAGTTCATTGGGTGACATCTTTTGAATACCAACAATATGTCCGCTCATTTCATCAACCTCACCATTAAACTTAACAAGACTATCTGAGTGGCGACACGAGTGATTTAGGGCATGTAGTCTTATACAATCCCCACATATCCATTGACCAAACTCCTTCAATTTTGCTGCCACTAACATAAAAAATCCATGGTTTAAAGAAATAGCCTCTCGCAATAAAGCTCTACACTCATCCGTAGGGAGGTGCAAGCTCTTGATATGAGAAATCATATGAGAAATCCCCTTACTGCCTACTTCACCGTTCAGGCAGCAATGAAACCCTCAAAAAGGACATGCCCAAGTTCCACTCATATATGTATGAGAAGACGCCATAAACACACAAAAAATCTTATTAAAGCCTCAAGGGGAGGCTCGAAATGAGAAGCAGAAATCCAAAGTAAATGTGAGACTCCAACAAAAGGTTGGAGTGCACAATGAAAAACAACACTGAGAAAAGACTCTACATCTTCTTGAGTACTAAAATTGTTGCAACACTTGAAAACCTCATTTAGACATTTTATCGAACACCTAGGAGTAGGGTCAACGGTCTCCGGTGTTGTTGTGGGGGTGTGATGGTCTCCGGCCGATGGCTTCATAGGGGAGAAGGCGACGAGCATGGAAGACGAGTTGGGAGGTCTTGTTATTGTATTAATTTTCCATAAATAGCATACACTGTCATTAACCACTTCTAAGCAGCCAATTTAGAAATGTTTTGAATTGATCTTTCAAAACCAAGCAACCAGGGTCCGCCCAATACATGGGCGAATTGGGCTTAGGCCCAAGGAAACATATTTATAAGGGCATCAAAATAGTCCAGCTGTCTAATATATATAATAATGATAGCCCAAAAATTTAGCCCACATCTTGTTATCTCTAATCAGTTTACAGATGAGAAAAAAAGTAGACGCGCTGAATAATCATCCATCGGACGCTTAGAGAAACCAACCGTCGCCTCGTGCTTAGAAACTCATTGTCGTTCGCCTTGTTCTATGGGACAAATCAATGCCTGCCTGGAATACCTCTTCCATAAATCAAAAGTAAGAATTGCTTTCTCTATTTTTCACGTCCATTAACAAGTCCATAAATTGATTTTATGTAGATTTGATTTCTCCCATCGAACAAATCTTAATTTCTTAGTATCAGTCGACACTTAGTCCTGATATTAGCAGCAAATTCTCTAATTGGGCCCGATTTTAAGGTCTGGTTTTGTTTAATCTGACACATCATAGCTGATTCTGAAGTTCTGATTTAGCAATTCACTGATTTGGGTGTGATTCATTTCTCGTTGGTTGTTTCAGAGAATCAGAAATTAGATTTAAGTGGTGAGTTCATTGTTCATTTGAAATCTATGTTTATTTAGGTTTGTTTAGAAATCTGATTACTTTCTTATTTATCTGAATTTCTCTATTTGATTATAGGAAAAAAGAGTGCAAGTCTCAAAGAGTATAGACTTATTCAAAATTTGTGTTTATTTAGTTTTTTTAATGTGAATAATATGTATTGACTTCTCATTTATTGGAATTTGGGTTTGTATTTTTTGTATCTGATTTCTTTATTGTTTTGGAAATCAGATTTGGGTTATTTCTCTATTATTTTCTCCACGTTTGAGCCCTGAAATCATATTTGTATTTGATTTCTCTATTGTTTCATCAAGAAATCAGATTTGTGTATGTTGTTTCAAAAATCATATTTTAAGATTTTGGTGATTTTAAATTTGTTTATGTTTGTGCTCAGTATTTTCTATATAACACCCTTTCTAATATTTGTGTTTATTTACGTTTGTATTTTAAGATGTGAACCAGGAGCAATATTTCTGATTTTGTTGTCTTCATAATTTAGATTTGGGTTTGGTTGTTTCAGAAATCAAATTTTGGTTAGTTTATCTGATATTTGTGTTTATTTAGGTTTGTTTCAAATCTGATTAATTTCTTAGGGTAAATTACACCGTTGGTCCCTCGTGCATATGCCAGAAAGTGTGTTTAGTCCCTATTTCCAAAATTTAACTCGGGCAGTCCCTCGTTGTTATTTATCTTTCACGGTTAGTCCCTATGCACGTTAATTGTCAAATGCTTCCGTTTAAGCTACCCATGTGCCTTGCATGCAGGGGCATTTTTGTCTTTTCAGGGTTTGTGTCCATTCTTAATGTCGTTACACCTTAAATCTTATAAAACAGTGCAACCCTCTTTTCCTCTGCTATCCTCTCCTTCGTCTCTTCCCCTTGTTCGATCGATTTCTTCCAAATAGATAACAATGATCAATATTAAATGCAATTGTGGAGCCACTGCAGTGATTCGCACATCTTATAGCAAAAGAAACCCTGGGAAACTCTACTATGCTTGTATAGTAAAGGTAAGGTTAATGATTTTAATTTCGGTCTTCATCTTCTCTAATTTTTCCCTAATTCTTCATCTACTTTAATTGGTTCAGGGACCATTATGCAAGTTCATAGGATGGGTGAATGATTATGATCAAGACTGTGATTGTATGGCGTTTAGGATGAAACTTGAAGAACAAAATCACAAATTGAAGCTTTACCTAGTTATTAGCTGGGTTTTTTTTGTTTCAATCCTTATATATAAAGTGTAGGTTTAGTAATGAAGTTGTTAGTATTTTTTATGTGTATTTTGTATTGTAATTTGCATTAAGAAAAAACCTTCAATTCCAGTTAGAATATGTTGTGTAATCATAATGTGGTGTTATCAGTTGGTGTTCAAATTTAATGAAAATGTGGTATTTGCAACATATGCAATATACCATTCAATACATATAGCATCCAATATAACAATAGAAAAGGACAAAACTTAAAATATCCAAGATAACAATTTACCATTAACTTATAGGGACATCCAAAATAACAACTTAGTGTTATGGCTTATAGATAGTTATCCTAGATAGCAACAAAGTATCAAAATACAAAACATAACAACAAAGTAATATGGCAATAAATGCCTAACAAAAACATAGTTATCCTTCATGATCATGATACCAAACTACAAATTCTCAAAGCATGGGGCTTTTTCCCTTCTTCCTAACTCCTTTTTTTACACCATCATTGCTACCTGCTGCACCTTCTCTTGTTGTATTCCCTGCCGCACCTTCTCTTGTTCCATTCCCAGTCTGTGATTGTCCCTTGCAGGTCCTTCCATTATGGCCCACATTTCCACATTCTGTGCATGTTACAGATTTCCATTTTGTGGACACTCCATCATCTTCTGTTGCAGATCTTCTTCTCTTTTTTTTTTGGTCAGCCATTAGGGACATGATACTTTGGTGGTATCAACTTGGTAGGACATGTGCTTTTTTCCCACAAAAACCTCCCATTAATAGGTTCAACTTTAAAGACATACATTTATTTCCAAGTCTTGAGCCAATATGTTGGGTGAACCCATGTCTCAAGTATTCCAACATTTTCATTGTTGAGCCTCATATCCCATATAGCTGTTATACTATGTTTGTAGGGTATGCCTGTCAGTTCCCACCTGTTACATGAACAAGTTTGTTATTGACCACATACTGATTAGTACCTTCACTTGTAACTTGGTACTTCCCATTGCCACAGAACACTGCCCTTTCTTTAATTTTTTGAAGGCTCTTAGTGGCTATAGGAGTTAATGGGTCATTAGCTTTGTCAATTTCTTTTTGAACCATGACAATTTTCCTCATGATATACTCCCTAATAAACTCCAAGCAACTGATAATTGGCTTATCACGACCCTTCACTATCTTGTTATTCAAACTCTCACACATATTATTCAACAAAGCATCACAATGTGCCCTCCCTAATAAAACACAACTATATTAGATTATATTTAAAAATTATACACTTATAAACATAATATTATATACCTGAGAAGTGGGATCTGGACCAGTCCTTATAAACATAATATTATATACCTGAGAAGTGGGATCTGGACCAGTGCTTAGGTGGAATAGAATTAAGCCAGTCATATGCTTCACTGTTAAGTTTCTTTAGTTCTTCCATGGCACTGTTGAATTGTGGTGTGGTGGTACATGTTGCACAATTCCAAAGACAATCCGTGAATTTCTTGCCCCTACATTTACGTTTCATGTTCTCATGAAGATGCCTTAGGCAATATCTATGCTTTGCTGCTGGGAAAAATTTCTCAAGTGCAGGCAATAACCCCTAAATCATTAAAAGAGTGAAGTTGCTTATTGAATTGTAAAACATGCAAGTGAAAATGAATGGAGAACATTATTTACCTTCTGTTTGTCTGATATGAAAGTGATGTTGGAGTTTGCATACAAACCAAGATCATTTCCTAAGTTAGTTAAAAACCAGGTCCATGAATTAAAGTTCTCTGCTTCAACAACTGCATATGCCAAAGGGTATGTGTAATTGTTCCCATCTAAACCCTGAATTATCATGTCAAACATAGTAATAAGCAAACAATTAACTATGGTCAAACATTAATCAAATACTAAAATATGATTATGCACATACCACTGCTGTGAGGATCATACCATGGTATGGACCCTTCATGAATGCACCATCAAGCCCTAGTAAATCTCTTTTCCCTGCTGCAAATCCAATTTTCAGTGGACCAAGACAAATGTATACTCGTTCAAATACCCTGGTCTTAGATGCATAACATGGTTCACTTTGCACTTGAAGTTCGACCGTGGTGTTTGGATTTCTACTTTGCACCTCCTGTAAGTAGTCTCTTAGACATGAGTAAGCAGCAAAATCTCCCCTAATTGATTCCAGGGCTTTCGTTTTCGCCCTATGAACTTTCATGTCTGACAATCCAACTTGGTATTTCTTCTCAAGCATCTCACATAATGCTCTAAGTGGTATTTCTGGGTTTGACTCCACTGTGTCAATAATCTGTTCATAGAGAAACTTGTAGTTGCATGGCCTAATTTTCCTTGTTTGAAGGCATGTATGTTGCTTTTCATAGGTCTTAAAAGTCCAGTTAATGTCTTTTTTCCACTTACTCACTAGTAGGACCCATGAGCATTTATGAATAAAACCATCTTTCACTTTCTTTTTCTTTTGACTTGGTCCCACTTTGTCATTACTTTTGTTGGTCCCACCTGTTTCTAATATCCCAAGGTTTGGTATTGTCCCTTTAAAAACCACTCTAATCCTGTTTTTGTCATTCTTGACGAAATCTAACTCCCTTCTACTCTTTATGGAATGAAGATAAATTTGTTGTTTAACTTCCTTGGCTGTGCTAAAATTCTGGTGGATGTAAAATGGATCTTTGATAGCAGCTGCTTCATTCTTATGTGCTCTTTGTAAATCTCTTATCTTCTTCCTTTTTTTTACTAGCTTCACCCTCATCTGGTGAAGATGCAGATACAAATTCTTCAGTTTCTATAACCTCTAATTCTTCATCACCTTCTACTGCTTCATCTCGATCATCAGGAAAACTTCCAACCCAATCCACCTCTTTGTCAATGTTGAGGTGAAAGTTCTTCATATTAACCTCTGGATCATCTACCAAATTATCTTCATCGACTATGTAATCACTATCTTGACTGTCTTCACTATCTTCATTGTCATCACTATCATGACTGCCTTTACTAGCTTGACTATCTTCACCTGCTTTTTCACTATTTGGTTCATCTTGTTCCATAGGAGTCCCACCTCAAATGTATCATCCAAACCATCAACATTAGGACATGTGCTTCCTATCATTGGTTCAGTCAAAGGGCTTTCAATTCTTGGTATATAGGCAGGGGTTGACTCAACTATTTCACTCAATGTAACAAGGGGTTGTTCCAAGGTTGTTTCAGGTAATGTACTAGGGGGTTGGTCCATAGTTTCTACATTCTCAAAAACAGGGGCTTCTTCACTAGGACAATCCCCTGAATTTGACCATGTCAATCACAAGCTTTTACGACAAAGGGACTCAGAAATTTCGTGTATCTTTATCTTTGCAGGGTTTGGGGACATTTGATACGTATGCAGCTTGGTTTCCTAAAACTCTGTACACACTTCTATCACCTTGTGTTCATAAACGTATGACCAAAAGTGGTTTATATCTTCGTCACAACCCAAAATCTAAATCCTAGGTTGGTCGTTTGAAATGATAGTAAATACTTTTACCTGGTTCCACACAATCAAGCAATTCCATTATCTCGTCCATATCATGCACCGAGAACAAGTCACTATCAATGCCATAAATATATTTCATCTTCCCCTTTATGTATTTGCAGCCTAGAAAGTTCGTAAAAACTCCACCATAGTTCAATCGTATCGAGAACATAGATGGATTGTCAGCTGCGAACCCAAAAAATAAAATAAATAAATAAATAAATAAATTACCTTTTAGGAACGTATAATGGATGATCAACTGAAAATGTAGAAAATTTTACCGTATGAGCTTTGGAGATCGTATTCCTCCCATTCTTGCCTAGTCCTCCAGTTCACCATCGTAGAAAACTAGGGTTTTCTTGTGCAATGCTAAGGGTCAACGGAGGATGAAATGAGAAATGATCGATTATCGAAGTCGCGCCATAATGGTTCATGTATACAAACCCTGAAAAGACGAAAATGCCCTTGCGTGCAAGGCACGTGGGTAGCTTAAACGGAAGCATTTAACAGTTAATGTGCATAGGGACCAACCGTGCAAGATAAATAACAACGAGAGACTGCCCAAGTTAAATTTTGGAAATATGGACTAAACACGCTTTCTGACATGTGCATGAGGGACGAACAGTGTAATTTACCCAATTTCTTATGTACCTGATCTCGTAAAAGGGATTATTGACGATGCAAGTTACGGTTGCTGCTTCCGCAAAAGGAAGTTTTTCAAATTTGAAAGCTCTTGAAATCATATCTCCAAGGTACCATGACTCAAGAAAGATAAGAAATATTAAATGGATTAGAAATTTTAAGTATTGAAAGTCATTTTTTTACAAAATATTGAATATTGTAATATTAGGCCACACGGAGTCGTTTCAAAATTGAGAAATGGGTTAGGGCGGTACCCCGGTACCGCCGGCAAACAACTTCCTTTTAATTGGGTTTAGCGGGTTGAATGAGTTGTTTGTTTCTATAGGGTTCACCAACCCGTGAGTTTATGCATTCAATTTTCCTTGACCATTCAACTTTTCTTTGACTATTCATGCATGCATGCAATCTGCAAAGATTCCTGCCAAAACTTTAATTTACTTTTATTGCATGTGAGTATTTTTGAACAATATTCACCAACCACCCGTGAGTATTTATTTTATTTATTTATCTATTTTTTGCTTTCTTTTTATAAGTTTACGATGAATGCAAAATTTACTTATTTGTAGTGTGATTTGTATGGAAATATTTTACAAGTTGGTTCAATTCCTCTAGTAACCTTCAATGGATTCCCGAGGCAAAGGTAAACAAATCGGTTCTAACCAAAGATGCAAATCCACGAAAGACGGTCAAGTCAAAATATTCCACTTTCTTCTCCAACCTTTCATAACCCAAATCCAAACTATCAACAATACCAAATTTACCAACAAAACCAAAACTACCAACAAAACCAAAACTATCCACAACAATATTACCCAGTGTAACAATCTTACAACACATTTACGCTTTCAGAGGAAAATCTGAGTTATAATCCATGTAATCAGTTTTCTCAAAGGGTTCCAGAAACTCAATTCCAATCTTCCCAACCCGAGCATTTCCAGTTCCATGATTCTCAGAACGTAGAATTTGAGAGTTCTAGTGACGATCCGGTTCCCGAAAGAAATGAAGAAGAAACTAGTGAGGAGTTGCGACCTATTGTTGAGAAAAAACGCACCTTTATAAACCACCAGAAGTCAAAGAAATGGGTGGAACGTGAAGAGTTGGCTTTGGCTAAGGCATATGTCGATTGTTCTCAAGATAAACATCATGGAAACCAACAACGGTTCGATGCACCTCAGCAATACGTCAATTAGCGAAGGGTTATAACCCATACTTATTAGATGAGTATCTAAATATGTCAGAAAGAACTTCTCATGAAGCTCTATAAAACTTTTGCTATAGTATTGTCCAAATGTATAAGGCTGAATATTTACGCCGTCCAACATCCACTGACATTCAAAAATTGTATGAAGCACATGAAGCTAGACATGGATTCCCTGGAATGCTTGGTAGCATTGACTGCATACATTGGAATTGGAGGAATTATCCAACAGAACTGAGAGGCCAATACATGAGGGGTGACCATCAGTATCCAACAATGATACTAGAAGCAGTGACATCACAAGATTTATGGTTTTGGCATGTATTCTATGGTGTAGCTGGTTCGAACAATGATTTGAACATCCTCTACCAATCACCATTGTTTGATGAGAAATATCATGGAACAGGACCTGATTGCTCATTTGATCTGAATGTTGAACACTACAAGCATGGTTACTATCTTGCCGATGGAATATATCCAACATGGGCTGTATTCGTGAAGGCATATCCATATCCAATAACAGACAAAATGAAACGGTTCAAGGTGGCACAAGAATCAGCAAGAAAGGACGTAGAACGTGCGTTTGGGGTCCTTAAAGGACGTTGGGCCATATTAAAGATGTCGGCACAGACTTTGACGGTGAAGAAAACGAAAAACATAATGTATGCTTGTATTATACTGCACAATATGATACTGAAAGATGAGGGTGCTGCGATATCTCCTATGCATCAGCCCGACTCCCCAATGACAAAGTCGAAGACCCAGAAATCATACATGAATTACGCAATGATGAAACTCACCACCAGCTTCGATCTGATCTTACTGATCACCTTGAACATGTTTACATTTCAACTTTGAATAACTAGTTAATTTTAATTATCGTTTTAGGATCTTAATTATTTTGTCTTTTTGAAGTGTTTTTTTAATTATCGTGTATTTTTTTCTATTTGTAGTGTGGTTTTTTAATTAATGTTATTTTTAATATTATTTTAGATTTTTTGTTTTAAATTAGCAAATATTTATTTTTAAATAAAAAATGCTATATTTTATTTTATTTTATCTTTTTTAATTTAGTTAAATGATGTGGAAAGTGGGTTGAGTGGGTTGGGAAAGAAAGGATTTCCATATGTTGTGGGTTGGGAAAAATTGAAGTGAAAGAATAGAAAAAAACTGATGTGGCAGTGGGTTGTGAGGGAAAGACTCTCTCCTCTCTTAGAGATGTTTTCGCTTCAAAAAATGCACCAAAACATTGATTTACGTGATTTTTTAGGTTTTTGTTTGTATGATTTGTTTGATTATAAGATTTAGTGTATTTTGACAATTTTTTAGATATAAGGGCACAAAAATATAATCTCTTCCAAGATAGGAAAAAACAAAGACCAGCGCCCTGCAAGCAACCATATAAATACATAAATCTATTTATTGACATGTAACCAGGTGTTTACTTTTTCCAAAACACCGATGCTTTCAAATAAAAATATAATATAAAAATAGACAACTAGTTATTTCCTTACCAAAATACATTTAAAATCCATTAAAATAGAAGCTTTTGTATATAACAGTATTACCAGTTCACAGAAAACTATCATTCGGCCAAAAAAACTAAAGGTTCAAGTCTCCTTAGAAATAAAATATATATATAAATTTATGAGTAATAATCGACCGTTAAACGTTTAAAAACTATAATAAACAAAAACTTTTGTAAACAAAAATCCAATTCCTTTTATTCTAATAGTAGTTTTTAAATATCATTTTTGTTCAAAGAAAATACGTCATCCAATTATTAAATTAACTCTTTAATAAATTATTGATTTGTCTGCCGCAAAATAAATCGCAGAGCAGTCCTACATAATCCAATATGCGACAGGTGGTTGGACCCAGTCCAAAATTATTGTAACCAATCCATTAGTATAAGCAAAGCAAAAAGCCTTTTTTGTGAGCCATCCTCCCATAGTCCCATGCTGCATTATTATTCATTGGTGGGGTTTATCAATTATCATGTTGCCTTCTTTCTTTTATTTTCGAACAGATTATTATATTCGTATTTTTTTTCCTACTAATAATATTTGAGAACATTGTTGTACAATAAACTTAAAACCAACCGCTACAAATGACAGTATACATTTCTTTCTTTCTTTATTATACGGGAGTTTGATCCGTACACAACAATATTTATCCATAAACAACAGTTAATGTTTTAAAATGTTATATTGTACAACTATATAATGCATAAATTATTGTGTATGGCAAAAAACTGTTGTTATAATATTATCTTGTCTTTGTTTCTTTTACAACATTGTGGTGGTAAGGGTGCCCAAATATCTTGGTGGTGGAGATAGTGGTTGTGGTTGAAGTTGGTGGTGGCTTGTTTTTTTATAGAAAAAGAAGAAAAAAGGATATGTAGTGGTGATCAAAAATCAAAGCACAAATAAAAAAACCACAAAAACCAAAACTGGAAAAAAAACCGATGTACAGTTATTAATTTTGCAGAAACCGAAGATTTACAGTGCGATGTGATTTTTGTTTTTACAAAACCGAAAATAACGAAAGTGCACCTAATGTTGGAGTTTTTATTTTGTTTAAACTTTAAAAATGTTGAAATTTGGTGTTTCTAAAATGTTAATTGTTAATTACTTATATTATTAGTGGTGTTTTTAAATTCCCATAACTTTTATAAATATGGTTTGGTGGTGTTTAAACTTTTAAAGTAGATTATTGAAATTTGATATTTTGTTGATGTAAATTGTTAAGTGTTTAACTTATTAGTTTGTTAGTGTTTTAAGTTATTATTTTATATTTTATTCTTTTTTATAATTATAGTTAATAGTCTTTGAACTATTAAAACCATAAAAAATTACGAAATTCATAATTGATAGTTTTTGAATCTTAAAACTACAAAAAATTACCAAATTCATACGGTTAAAACCAGTCTCAATTCCACGGTTAAATAAAATCGCATAACCGCATCGCCAAAATAGGTGTACCATGCCGTTTCAAATATGTAATAAATGTATTTGCGGTTTATGGTTTGGTTTTCACTAATAAATGTATCAAACCACACTATGCTCACCCTTAATGATAGTACTTTAGAGAAAAATGGAAGAAGGCACTGAACGACGAGTTTTAGGGTTAGGGTAAAGTGAAGTTATCTATTAATATATAATAGATTATTTTAAAATAAAAAATTAATAAAAAAAACCAAGTTACGGGTAATAGAGTAATTATAGGTTAATTTTCAAATAAACCCAAACAATATAAGAAATTGAAACTAAAGAAGTGCCTAGACATTTTGCTAGTTTTTTCGCTTAAAGACTTAAAAAGGTAATAAACTTTAACATGTGTACATATTTAATCACTTATATTTTATTATGCACATATAATCATTAAACTTGTTTACCGTTAACAAAAATTACCATTATGATCTACATTAACCGGTCAAAATATTATTTTGTGAATATGTAAACTAGTTTAATGGTCACATGTTTACAAAAACATAAGTGCCTAAATATGTACACGATACAAAGTTTATTACTCTTATAAGTCATTAACATTTTTATTTAAAACCTATATGTCACCGAACTATATCAAATTTCTAATAATTATGGAATTAGATTTTAACCAGTCTCTAGCCTCCACCAATCCTTAGCACCTAACTGAAGAAGGTTTAGGGTACACTTAACCTTCTGGTCATCCGAGAACGAACATGTGAAGAAACAACCATCCACATCAGACAACCACCTCATCACCACAATCGGGTCCTTAACCCCATTAAACTCCAAGGACATCGTATTGTTGAAGTCCCGATACTAGAATGATCTCACCCTGAATCCCTGCAGCAATGGCAACCTCAATCACAGTGGCGTACCGCTCATCAAACATCCCAATCATAGCAGTCTTGATAGACCCAAAAACCCTGGGGATGACACCCCGAACAACAGCAACTACCTCGCTCAAGGACAAGGGAGGTGATTGCTTATGATTAGTGAGTTCCCCCAAAGTACCATACATAACCAATACAGATAACAACATGCATATATGAGCCTTCAGTCTGACTGGACCACCTCAAGGGCTTACATCCTATCTCGACCTCTCTCCGGGCCTTTGTCCTGACTGCACCACCTCGCAGGCCTTCAGCTTATCCAGACCTCCATAGGTATCCTGACCTTCAGCACAAAGTAGGTCCTCCTCAACCCAACAAACCATAACATGTCGACATATATAATAACAATCAATAACTAGCAAGACAAATAATCATATATATCTACCAATCTAACGCATACTCAGCATAATATCAATCCAATATACCAAGATACATAATGCAGTGGGCTGGAATTGGTTCCTTCAACCCACAAGCATAGTGAGGAAAACTTACCTCCAAGTCTAAAAAGATAGCAGAAAAGAACACTACTTCAAATGCCAACTCTATGGATCACTTAAACAACAAATAGTGATCTAAACTCAAACTATAGCTCAAAATACCCAAAATGCCCCAAAGTCAAACTTGGTCAAAGTCAACGATCAAAGTCAAGGTCAACTCCACCGATTCGCTACGACGTGGCCATCCTTGGCCACACCATGGATTTTAATTGACAAAACAGATGGGTCTCGACCCAGTCACCATGCCATGGCAACCTAATCCATGTCATGTGGACTGGTCTGGACAACTTAAACCATTCATTCATTTTTCCCCAAGCTTCAAGAGCTCCAAAGCTGAAATCTGGTCCCTCCCATGGTCTTGATGGATAAACTTCCCTACTTTGTTCCTTAAGACCTATCAATAAATCAAGATCCTAAATCCTAACTCCTAAGAATAACTTAATGCATCAAGACTCTCATTAAGCACCCAAATCCTTAGAGTTGCACCTTTAAAGTTTCCAAAATGACTTCATATTCCTAATAAACCCTAAAAATTATGGCTTTATGGATAGGCATGTCCAATGCATGTCCTTTCCATTTTAGGACAAAATATAACCATAAGGAATTAAACTTGAATACAAGATAAAAAAAACTCCATAGATTCAAAGATCTGGACCACATGTGCATTAGGTGATAATGGTTTATAGTATCATATCAGGACCAATGGATGACATATAGGTCGTGGATCATGTGTAATGGGTGGTAGTGGCTTATAGTGTCATGTCAAGACCAATGGATGACATATGCTTTTTGGGTCAGGTGCATTGGGAGTGGCTATTTAATTTGCAATGTTCAAAATATTGAACATTATAATTGAAAAGGGCATCATAACAAACCTTTTCACAATGGATTAAAAACTTTATATTCATCATGGAAATTTAATGAAACTTAAGGAATTTTTTTTACTTTAGTTAATTTAAAAACAATATACATACAGAAATTAAATAACTAACAATATAATTTAACTTGTTTTTGGTAATTTGAACCATACATTTATAATGAACATTTCATATCCGATATATCATCGTTTACGTGACCAAATTTTTTGCAAATGGAGTTACACATTTAATAAGATCATATTAAAAATAGATTAAAAGTAAATAACATTATTTCCAACCCTAAATCGACATCATTGAAGAATCATGTTTAGGAACTCCTTCCTCTTGATGTTTCTAGCCAAGATTATCATGTAATCTATTAAATATTGATTTTGATCTCTTGTGTCTGACTTCACCAAACCCATTACTCTCATTCTTGATTCCAAACCTTCTAGGTCTTCTCGAATGGTGTGATGAAATCTTCATTAAAGGTTGCGTTTGATGAAAGATAATCCATTAATGTTGTTTAGAGAGGTATCTTGGTACTATTGAATGAAGAGAAGATGGTTTACAAAATAGGAGTTGTTATGTGGGTAGAAAACAAGTGGACGACATTATGTTGAATGAAGAAAAGAGGGTTTACTAGTGATCTTTTAATATCTTCCCTTTATTCCTATAAAATCCACCACATACACATATTATCTACCACATCTACATCTTACTTCATTATAAATGAATGTCTTCTTCATCCAATGCTAACAATTCTTCGGATATTTTGTTTTAAGTAAAGAAGCTTGCTCTCAACAAAAGTATTGATGATGTGTACACATGTATTAATGTGGATGCAATCAAAGTAAAGCTTGATACTTCCATCTAGAATCGTGAGAATAAGATAAGACGGATCGAGGCAACTAACTTGATTCACAAAGAAGTTTTATATAAATATCTTGATGACGAGATCAAGGCAGAAAAAAGTACAATATCTTGAAGACCTTCATGGCATGATTAAAATGAAAAATATGAAATGTAATGAGCTTAGTAAATAGATTAGATCTTAATTTTTATTTGAATATTTTGTCAATTTAATAAATATATTTTGTTGTCTACTTTCTATTTTTTTCTTATATAACTAGTTTTATTAATTCTATATATGTTCTTCTAACATTATATTAGTTACTTTGATGTTATTAAAATCTATTTCAATTTTTTATTTTATGTTGTTCTAACAATTTTATGTCAATGTTGTATAATTGGTTATTATGATTCATATTCCAACCATATTTCGAATAACAATGTAAAAAAACATGATATTTATAAAGATAAATATAAATCCAAATATAGTTTGAGTTGATTTGTTTTGACAAAAAAAATCCCTTTTGTGATCCAACAATAATAATTGTATTTATAAGGGCAATTAGGTCATTTTGTCATTAATTAATTGGTTCTTGATAAGGCACAAATAATTGCACTGGTTGTTTACTAAAAAGGGTTACTTTTTTTTAATAATGTGTTTAGACAAAACTACCCTTAGTACTCACATATTTATAATTATTTCAAGGGCAATTTGGTCTTTTTGCACTCTACATCTGTCTCAACTAGAAATTTTTGTGCCTTGTAACTACAACACTTAAGCCAAATTATGAATCAAAGACATAAGAGCATGTATGATGCATACTCTATGACAACAAAATTTTAATCAAACACCCCATGCAAGCAATTCAAGTAGTCAATAAGCAATTGGAAACCCTAGAAGTTCTTGTTTAAGTCCATTTTGGACTAGGACTTTCTTATTGGGCCCAATGGACCAATAAGCTTCCAATTTGACTATCTTGGGCTTAGAACTCTTAAATGGGCTCTAATTTCATTTATTTTAACATTTTGGGCCACATTGGGTCTAGAATGAAATAAAATACCTAAATGGACCTTATTGGGCCATAACTAGCCTAAGTTAGCCCTAATAGGTTATAAAAATTATATTTTTATTTATTTGGGCCAAAAATCACCTAACTTAACTACAAAATGGGCTTAAGCATTCAAGGCTCAAATATTCTTTCTTCCCTCTCCATTTTCGGCCCAAACCCAACCCAAGAAGAGGAGTTGACTTTTGGATGTCACCTCACAATTATTCAAGGGATTTCCATGCAAGATGACTTATACTTCCATGCACCATCCAATCACTCACTCTCTTCTCCCCTCTCTTTCTTTCTCTCGGCCAAAACAACACCCACACACACACTTCACACAAAAATCTCTCAAATAAACTCTCTCCATTCCTCTCCAAAACTTTCGAGATCTAAGGAGCTTTCAAGAAGATATCTCCACAAATTCTTCATCTAAGGTAAGATCATGCTTGGATCTATGATCTAGGTTCTTTGTTTTATCAAAAATCTCCTTCTAATCCATGTAAAATCATGATCACTCTCTTAGAAACCCTCTAAGTTCGAAATCAACAAAGGAAGGCTTGTTAGGGCCGAAAACAACATCAAACTCCTTCCAATCTTCTTCAAAAGCAAAACAACAACTCAAGCTGAGCTTCATACCCCCTCTTTTTCGGTTTTTATGAGTTTTTATGGGGGAGAATACAAGCAAATGTGTAGATCTATGAGTAAATGTATGCCTTGTGTGATTTTTATGCTTGTATGTATGATTTTATGTGTTTTGTGATGAATATGTTAGCCAACAAGTACCTAAAAACCGAGATCTACAACATGAGGGATGAAATAAACATAACTTATACCATTTTACACTAATCAAGTCTAGAAAAATAGTTTATTTGGTTAGGATGAACATTTTTGGACATAAAACCCATTGTTGGGCTCAAATTGTCAAAAATACAAAACTAAGGGCCCAAAACGACAAATGATAATTTCTGGAGGTTGAAAAGGGTCCAAACAGTTTCTAATATAATTTTTCTGAATATCAACATTTTTGAGGGGCTTAAAATGTAAATTTTGAACATAATGGGCTAAAAT
Source organism: Lactuca sativa (assembly GCF_002870075.4). NCBI lineage: Eukaryota > Viridiplantae > Streptophyta > Magnoliopsida > Asterales > Asteraceae > Lactuca > Lactuca sativa. Next base: position 259,183,168 of record NC_056630.2, read on the forward strand.
GGGCTTTTCGGCCCAATAAGCCCCAAATTGCGAGATTTTTGAAATTGAGGGGCTGGAAAAGCAACTTTCTGTAAAACAGAGGATTACAAGTGTATTAAAACCATTTCAAAGGTCAAAAATGTTTTTCAAAGTCAAAAGGGATCAAAAATGCAAAAATTTTCCATTTTCAGCCAAAACTGTAAAGTTTGCGAAAATGGGGGTTCCAACCGAGAAAACTTCATTTTTGAAGGACTTAAGCTGTTTATCAAGTAAATCTGGGCTGAAAATGTATTTTCAATCAGTATTGATACTAAAGTGTCAAGAAAAATGGTTTAAGGACTAAAATGGAAATTCTTTTATATAAAGGATTAAAAGTGTAAATTTTATCCAAGAAGGGTCGTGAGAAGGTAACCTCTTACTTTAAACAAATAAATCCTTTAAGATAAAATACGAGAACCACGACTACCGGCGAAACGTAATAACAAATACACTTTCAACACTAATAGCGTTACCAAACGAATTGATTCAGTCTCGAATCAATAACAAATCAAAAATCAATAAACAATAGTACTTCAATAAACACGCGAAATTTACGAGAAGTTAATATTCAATCTTTGGGCTTGAAAGTTTCAAATCGTGCTTGTTGGGCCTAGCTAGCCCAATAACATGATCTTTAGGCCCGAAGGGAACACACTTACATGTTATTGGGTCTTTTATGACCTAATTCCATGTAAAAGGACTTTCAATAGCTTTATTGTGCTGTTGGGCCCCAAGGGTCCATTGGTACTGCTAGCAAAGTCGAGAAGTCAAATGCGAGTCGGGCCAAGTGCCTTTCGCATTCCCGATAGCCTTGAACGAATTATGGAAATAACGGGGGCTTCGTACCCTCCTTTCTCCTCTGTTGTGGGCTATGAGAAGTCAGGGTGGTTGGATTAAGTGAGTAGTACGGACAACGCCTAAGGGATCGTTTGTATTTGGTAGTTATAAACTAGTCATTGTCATTAATGCGTGATTATGACGACTCACAACCCATAATTAATCCAATGTCACCTGGGTAATCATAAACAATCGTCGTACCGGTATACCAATAAATAAGACATGTAATTTTATGTATTGGGAAAACATCGGGTTTTCCCGGGGAGTTCAACACTTTTACCTTCGTGATGTATACAAAGTTTAACAATTATACACGTTTACAAGAATCAACAAGCATACTTACGGATCTTCACACTTTTTCTTACATACAATACTCTTTTCAAAAAATATCGGATTTTCTGGGTTTTCAAACTTCACAAAAATCATTTTTTTAATCATTACTTATGAACTCACCAACATTTCATATGTTGACGTTTTTCCAAAATACTTGTATTCTCAGGTAACAGGTAAACCGAAGAATAGGTATTCAGTGATGTCATGGTGTTTTGTTTAAATTAGTATCGAACGGTTTAAGTTATGGAAATGTAATGTTTTAAACATTGTACTGAATGTAAATAATATCAGTTGTAATATTTCAATGCATGGTGATGAATGATGTTATGATTCATGTATAATCATTATGATGGTATTCAATTGAGTCACAATAGCCCTCAGACGTTTCCGCCGTCTGGTTCGGGGGTGTGACAGGTTGGTATTAGAGCTCTGTTTATAGTGAACTAGCATATCTAACCACACATTGATATGCAACTATAAACCTAAAGAGGGACTAACACAACTCTGAACAAAACAAGTAAAACATAACAATAAAACACCCTTGCTTGCATTAGGAACAAGAACCTAACACCGAACCAAACAAGATAATGCTAGTATCTCGGTTAATCCAAGACTGTTCTTAGTTGTATCAAGGAGCGGATGTAGCCTGATCAACTACATTCCCTCCAACGTATAACTATCACACGTCCTGAGGAGATCGTGATAGCTAGGGAACCCAAAAACATACCCCTTTATCACCAAAAAGAGAACATCCGTTTAGTCTATACCATAGTTGTAGAGTCATAGGAGTAACGATAGTTTATACCTTCCCCCAGTCTTCATGGAGGGAGGGCAGTAGGGTATCCAGTTTCATCAAGTCCTAGTGGATCACGGGATGCTTGAAGATGAACCAGAAGGGAATCAAGAGGGAGCACACGACGTCGGACCTGACGAATACACATACACACCGACTACAAGTTCGAGGAGGCCGATGATGACATAGAGGAAGGACAAGACTCGGGCAAAGATCACACCACGTCGTTTGTTAGCGAGGCGCAGCAGGACCACCCCGCCCTACCAGTGAACCCCGCAAGGGAGAATCGCTCCCCCGAAGTTGAGATTGCTGCCCTGTGGCAATAGCTATTTGCCATGGAAGCACGTGCAGTGCGAGTTGAGCATGAGAGGGATGTGGTCATTGGAGACATGGTGGAGATGGCTCAGTTGTTGGCTCAACACTTCGGCATACGATCTCACCCCCTATCTTAGGATACTCCGTGGAGTACTAGGGATAGCAGTATCAGTCTTTAGTACTATGTCATTAGGATTTATGCTATGTACCCTGACTCTATGTTTAAGTGATTACACTACTCATAGAGCTGTTATGCTATCAAACTAATATCACTTATGTATGCTCTTTCGAGCAAAATTTTCATGTATCAAATGCGGATAATATTAGTAAACTTTTATGTGTTTTACTTTGATGTTGTAATCTGCTATGTGTACGAATTCATGATTGTGTGCCAAATTGTGAAAGTACCTAAGTTAGTGCCACACACTTAGCTCATAGGATCATGCTTTCACAAAAAGCTCAGATACTCAACATCTTTCTGTTCCTTGGTAGAAAGATGCCTCGAAGACCCACTCACGGAAACCCTGGACCAACTCCACCCGAAGTTGACTCAACTACATTCTAGGCAGCTGTATCTGCTGCGGTCACTACGGCAATGGCACAAATTCACCAAGGGAACAATGGAGGAGTCAACGAACAAGGGGCCGGGAGTTCGAACAACGGAATGAATCAAGGACCCACCAAAACATGTTCCGACAAAGACTTCACAAACGCCAAACCACGAACCTTTAACGTGTCACACCCCAAAACCACAAACGGCGGAAACGTTCAGGGGTGGAGGACGTCATGTACAGTATCACAACAGTGTAATATAATAAACAAGCAACAACATCATCCATTGCATTATAAGTAAAGTTTTAATACATGTGTGTTCTTTCAGTGTAGTAAGACACCAAAAATATACAATCAAAATAAAAGACGAGACTTTTCTGCTCCGTCTTCTCAAAACCTGGCCTCCGTACCTGTCTACTGGTGACCTGAGAATACAAGTTATTTTGAAAGCGAGTGTCAGCTTTAAAGCTGGTGAATTCATAAGTATATAAGTGTCATTGCCTTGTTTGTGAAAATCTGTTATGAAGGCCATGTAAATCGTTAAATGAAAATGTTGATGTAAGTATGAAATCCCTAGAAAAACCCTTATTTTCTATAAGTATGAAATGTAGTCTTCTACCAAGACCCGAATGTTTTGTAAGTATGAAGTGTAGTCTTCTACCAAGACCCGAATGTTTTGTAAGTATGAAGTGTAGTCTTCTACCAAGACCCGAATGTTCTGTATGTATGAAGTGTAGTCTTCTACCAAGACCTGAATGTTCTGTTTGTAAAATGATAGTTTTTCCTTTATGTTGACTAGTACTAAAAGTGCTTAGTCTAACTCACCGTTTATGTGAATGTGTCACAAAATAAAGTAAACAGGAAAAATGTAATATTGTAAGTGTTGTCACTGGGTACTAGGACCAACACAACATCGCATTAAGCGAAATGTATAACCTAATGAACATCCGAAGATTATCCAATTGTCCTCTGTAGCAGCAGCAAGTGGGTGGAAGGGTTAGTCCCAAATCGATTTCCTAATATAAGTAGTAACCTTAGACCTCCGAAGATGGTCATCGACCACTGGTGCTAAACAGTGGGGTTCGGAATGGTAAGTCCCGTCTAGTTATTCCCATTGAACCGGGATAGGAAAGACAATTTCACAGTAAGTACTACCAAATCATCCTCATAGTCCTAAGTACAAGTATCCAGGTAAGTGAATACAAGATAATGCACCTATGTAAAAGTGTTCCTGTATGGTATTCATGTATGTGTGTCCATGTAACAGGTAAGTATATGTAAACATATTCATGTATCAAGTAAACATCTGTAAGTACTCATGTATCAGGTAATGTACTAGTATAGACTCATGAATGAACTGACTCTTGTGTGACTCCTTGTAATAGAAGTAATGTTTGATATCTTCCCATTATCCCTATGATAATCTACTGTAATATAACTAGTTGATCATGTAAGTTTACACACTCTTACTACTCAAGGGTGTGAGAAACTAAATGAAAGATGCAAACTATAACATCAATACATATATAAGAATATAAGTGTATATGCATAGTTTAGTTCAAGAATGTAAAATGGTTTTGTAAGACATCTTATGGGTTTTGAACAATAAATAACAATGACTTGATGTCATTTGAATAAACATTTCAAAAGTAAAACATTTGGTAACAATGTGCTTTTAGGATGTAAAACCATTTCATGCATCACATTTTGTAGCATGTAAAACATTGATTAGGGGTATGAACTCGCCTGTAGTTGGTGATTAGAATGAACTGAACGGTATAGGACGGCTAGGTGTCAAGCGAGGACTTGTGCACACACTACGATCCTAATGAACATATAATCACACATATATGCACTCAATTAGACTCAAAAGACTAATTGATAAAGTTTAAAGCATCCTAGACATAGATAACACTTTATATAAGTGTTTTAAGCCGTAAGGACTTCATCTAAGATATTGTGGGACAGGGTACTTGAGTTTAGGGTTTCCAAAGGACCCTATATGAGAGTTTACTCTCCATAAACCATCACACATGGAGTTTACGGTTGTAAACTCTTGAGTTTACGGCCGTAAACTCCCAAACATGTGTGTTTGGTGTGTTTTGAAGTCCCAAACGCTTTCTAGAATTATTCTAACCTAGTGGCTATGTCCTTGGAAGGGTTTAAGGTCTATAAGTACTCCAATTAGGAGTTTACGGCCTCAAGGCCATTTCCCCTTGGAGTTTATGGCCGTAAACTCCCTTGGGGTGTTTCCTTTGTTGCTTTCAAGCCTCTTGCACTTGTGGGATATGTTCTAGACTCTTATTCCTAGTATATGAAGGCATTAGGCACACCTTAGTGCCCTTTTTAGGAGTTTACGGCCCAAGAACCATGTCTTGGCCGTAAACTCACTTGGTTGAGTGATTTTGGTGTGGTTTGGTCCTTTCATTTAGTGGGTACAATTTCTTGTAAAGGCCTAGGGCTTTAGGTATAATGAAAACACCCTTTGTGTCCATTTATATGGAGTTTACGGCCTAAGCTTCACTTGGGCCGTAAACTCACTTTCATTTGTGTCATATGATGTGTTTAAGACCTTAAACTACTTGGGAAAATAGCCTAGATGCAAGCCTTAAAGTCCTAGTGTCCTCAAAACACCTTTTAGTGTTAGGAAATGGAGTTTACGGCCTAAGAGGGTTCTGGGCCGTAAACTCCCAATCTTGGGTGGATTTGTGTATGTTTTCATGTCCCTAACATGCATACCTAATGGTCTAAGGCCTTATCCTAGCACAAGTGTCAGTTTTGGCTTTGTTTCGGGAGTTTACCGCCCAAGAACACCTTGGGGAGTAAACTCCTAGATCTAATGATTTAGCCATCTAAATCATGTTATAAGCATCTAATATGTATTCTAACACTACTAGAAAGAGTTACTCACAATCTGGGATAAAAACTCGAAGATCCGTCAGAGAGAAAATGGCTTTTCTCTAGTTGGAATTGTGAATAATGAATTAATTTAATTCAGAAAACTATTTATAGTCCTGAAATATTTTGACAGAAAATATTTTTATTCTCGAACTTGGACTGTAACATTATGAAACTTGAAATGTCCAAATTTCACAAACCCAGGAGCATCCACTCTCCTAATATCTCCTAAAGTGCAAACCCTAATGTACACAAACTTGTTCGGAAAAGTCTGAAAATCATTAAAATTGGATTGGCTTCTATTGAATAGATATTGTTCGTACAAATGGAAATTTCGTGTTGTCACATCATTCCCCCGTTAGAAAGAATTTCGTCTAGAAATTAGAATGTAAGCAAATAAGAAATTACAAATAACTAAGCAAAAAGGTGAGGGTATTTCAGTTTCATCTGATCCTCACGTTCCCAAGTGAATTCCGGTCCACGCTTTGCGTTCCAGCACACCTTCACTATCGGGATGCGGCTCTGCTTGGTTTGCTTGACCTCTCAGTCCATGACCTCTACTAGTTCTTCCACGAAGTTGAGGCTCTCGTTGATCTCGATCTCGTCGAGTGGAATAACAAGAGTCTCGTCGGATAGGCACTTTTTCAAGTTTGACACGTGGAAGGTAGGATGTACGTTACTGAGTTCTTTTGGTAGATTGAGCTTGTAAGCCACAGGGCCGATTCTTGCGAGAATCTCGAAAGGCCCTATGTATCTTGGATTGAGCTTCCCACGCTTTCCAAAGCGTATCAAGCCCTTCCAGGGTGAGACTTTCAGTAGGACTCGGTCGCCCACCTGGAACTCCAATGGTTTCCTACGCTTGTCGGCGTAGCTTTTCTGTCGGTCTCTAGAGGCTTTTAATCGTTCACAAATTTGAACGATCTTCTCTGTCGTTTCCCGAATGATCTCCGGACCCGTGAGAGTGCTTTCGGGAACTCGTCCCTTAGCTAACTGGGTATCACCCACTTCAGTCCAGCACAGAGGGGATCTGCACTTTCAGCCATAGAGGGCCTCGAATGGAGCTACCTTTATGCTCGTGTGATAACTGTTGTTGTAGGAAAATTCAACAAGGGGTAAATGAGCATCCCAAGCTTTTCCAAAGTCTATCACACAGGCACGCAACATATCTTCTAAGGTTTGGATAGTTCTCTCACTTTGCCCGTCGGTCTGTGGATGGTAGGCTGTACTCATGTCCAGCCTAGTTCCTAGGGAACTTTGTAATGAATGCCAGAACCTCGAAGTGAATCTACTATCTCGGTCTGAGATGATAGATAAAGGAACACCGTGCAATCTTACAATCTCCCTAATGTAAGTCCTGGTAAGTTTCTCCATCTTATCTGTTTCCTTGATCGGTAGGAAGTGTGCAGGCTTAGTCAGTCTATCGACGATGACCCATATGGAATCAAGTCCACCCGTCGTCTTGGGCAACTTGGTTATGAAGTCCATAGTGATCCGCTCCCACTTCCATTCTGGTATCTCCGGTTGTTGTAGAAGACCGGAGGGTTTCTGGTATTCGACCTTGACCTTTGCGCAAGTAAGGCATTTACTCACGAAGGTAGCAATATCTGCTTTCATGTTAGGCCACCAATATAGCTTTTTAAGATCCAGATACATCTTATCTGAACCCGGATGGACGGAATAACGAGTGTTGTGAGCTTCAGTCATGACCAAGTCTTTGAAGCCACCGTGTTTCGGTGTCCAGATCTGATCCATGAGGTATAAGGCTCCGCCACCCTTGACTTACAAGTTCTTATCCATTCCTCTAAGGGATTCACCCACCACGTTTTCAGGTTTCAAAGCGTCGAGCTGAGCCTCCTTTATTTGCGTGGACAAGTGTGAATGGATAGTTAGAGTCAAAGATTTGACTCTACGACCAGTATATCCTTTCCGACTTAGGGCGTCGGCTACTACATTGGCTTTACCCGGATGATAACGAATTTCGCACTCGTAATCACTAAGTAGCTCGACCCACCGTCGTTGTCTCATGTTGAGCTCTTTCTGGTCGAAAATGTGTTGCAGACTCTTATGGTCTGTAAAGATCGTGCTTTTGGTACCGTATAGTTAATGTCGCCAGATCTTCAGAGCAAACACAACTGCTCCTAGTTCAAGATCGTGGGTTGTGTAGTTAACCTCATGTGTCTTCAGCTGTCTCGAGTCATAGGCGATGACTTTACCTCGTTGCATCAGAACACATCCGAGTCCTTGATTGGATGCATCGCAATAGACAATGAAGTCTTCTATCCCTTCGGGGAGGGATAGTATTGGGCGGTGCACAAGGCTCGTTTGAGCGTTTGGAACACTCTTTCCTGTTTCTCTGCCCAGTCAAAGGCCACGCCTTTCTGGTTCAGGGCGGTAAGAGGTTTCGCTATGCTGGAGAAGTTCTGAATGAACCTGCGATAGTAGCCAGCTAGACCTAGAAATTGACGAATTTCGGTAGGTGTCTTTGGTGCTGACCAGTTCTCGATGGCCTTAATTTTGGAAGGGTCCACGTGTATACCTTCTCCGCTAACCACATGGCCCAAAAATTCGACTCGCCGAATCCAAAATTCGCACTTCGAGAACTTTGCGTAGAGCTTCTCCGTTCGCAATGTTTCTAAGATTTTACGGAGATGTTGACCATGCTCCTCCTTACTTCGAGAGTAGATGAGTATGTCATCAATGAAGACGATGACGAACTGATCCAAGTAAGGACGACACACCCTATTCATCAGATCCATGAATACTGCGGGCGCGTTAGTTAATCCGAATGGCATCACTACAAACTCGTAGTGCCCATAACAAGTTCGGAAGGCTGTCTTGGGAACATCTTCCTCTAACACTCGTAGTTGGTGGTATTCATATCGCAGATCTATCTTCGAGAAGTAGTTGGCTCCTTGAAGTTGATCAAATAAATCGTCAATGCGGGGCAAGGGATAACGATTTTTAATGGTAAGTTTGTTGAGTTCTCTACAGTCGATGCACATGCGAAACGATCCATCTTTCTTCTTGACGAACAAGACCAGTGCTCCCCATGGCGAGAAGCTTGGTCGAATGAATCCCTTCTGGAGAAGTTCGTTAAGTTGACTGGAAAGTTCCTGCATTTCAGCCGGTGCCAGACGATAAGGAGATTTGGCTACGGGGGTAGCCCCTGGCACTAAGTCGATTCTGAACTTGACTTGGCGTTGTGGTGGTAAACCGGGAAGTTCTTCTGGGAATATGTCGGGAAAGTCGCATACTTCTGGGATTTTCTGGATGTCTTTCTGTTCTTGGCTGGTATCGACGACGTGTGCGAGAAATGCATGGTACTCCTTCCGCAAGCACTTCTGGGCTTGAATGCACGAAATGATGCGAAGGCTCGTACTAGGTTTGTCGCCGTAGATAATTAAAGTTTCGTTGTTAGGAAGGTTAAGACGAACTGCTTTTTCGAAGCACATAATGTCGGCACGCAGATGACTCAACCAATCCATACCGATGATAACATTGAAACATTTAATGGTAACTGGCATGAGATCTATCTTGAAAGTATAGCTATCTAAAGTTAAGGTACAACCTACGTATATGCAGTTTGTACTCTCTGTTTTCCCGTTAGCCATTTCTACTGTGAATGAATTATCTAATGCACATGGTTTTTGTTTAAGCAGGTGTGCAAATTTGTGACTTACAAAACTTTTCTCGGCTCCACTATCGAAAAGTATGCAAGCATAAGAGTTATCGAGGAGGAACGTACCAGTAACTATCGTAGGATCAGCTACTGCTTCCTCGTGGCCTAGGGCCATAACTCTTCCCACTCCTCCAGCCATCCCTGCTTTAGGGCAGTTCCTTTTGTAGTGGCCCACTTCGCCACATCCGTAGCAAGCTTGGCCCATACCGGCGTTAGGAATCTAGGCAGCTTGAGCTGTTGGAGTTTTGCAGAAGCGGACGGTGTGTCCCTTCTTGTTGTAGTTAGAGCACTGCATCTCCCTGCAAGGTCCGTGGTGATGGAAGTTGCACTTGGTGCACTTCGGGAGAGTCCCAGCATATGTTTTTGCTGGTAAGAGGTTAGCAGGAGCAACAGGAGTCACCGTGGCAGCATTGATCGCCACAAGTTGTTGCTTATTGGAGGATCCTTGCGGAGCCCCTCTTTTCCTCTTATTCCACCCCTTCTTGTGGTAGTCGGGGTTGGACTTCTGTGGTATAGGTGTAGGGATTGTTGTGTTCTGGGGTTTTCGGTGATCGATGAGGGATTGTGCTAGTTCCTTGGCGCTATCAAAGGTAATAGGCCTGGAAGCGATCACACTTGACTGAATCTGGGGCGACAGTCCCCATATATATCTCTCGATCTTTTTGCTCTGGAGAGCAACCATGTCGGGGCATAAGTTTGCCAAATCACAAAACCTATTTGTGTAGGTAGTGATGTCGGATCCAACCATTTGTAGACCCCAAAATTCTTGCTCGAGCTTTTGTATTTCACCTCGAGGACAGTATTCCTTCATCAGCATTTCTTTCAACTTTTCCCAGCCGATGGAATACGCCACCACCAAAGTTAGATAGTTAACATGGCTGTTCCACCATGTTAGTGCTCAGTCAGAGAAGGTACAAGCTGCGAACTTGACCTTGCTGCCCTCCTGACAAGCATAGATTTCAAAGACGGATTCCATCTTTTCAATCCGTTGTCTCAACACCATAACACCCCCAGTGCCATTGAAGCTGCGGGGTTTGGCGTTAGTGAAATCCTTGTAGGTGCATTCCCGAGGGTGTCCATGGCTTTCGCCGTGGTTCGAGGGTGGTGCACCTGTTCCTGATCCACTAGGGGCAAGAGCGTTGATTGCTGACACAACAGCTGCAACTGCTGCTGTGAAAGCTGCCTGGAACATAGTGGCATCAAAAGGGTTTGGTGTTTGAAGAGGTACAGGTGGTGGTGGAGGTGGTGGTATTGGTGCTTCGTTGTTTGGGTTCCTCCTTGGATTCCTGCGTGGCGGCATCTTTAACTATACGTTTAAAAGATGACGACATGGATAAGAATAAATGATAAATGAATGTGTCTCATGGACTAAATCCCCATAGTCCAACAACAGAAAGAATAGCATGACTAAATGAAGAGATAGCATTTGGATAATAATTTCCATAAGATTAGCTATCTGTCAATAATACTGGAATTATAGATGTAACAAGTTCGGGAAAAATGGCCTAGAAGTAGGCCTTACATCAACCAAGATGGAAAATTTTGACAGACTTAAGATTAGACAAAGACCTAACAGGTCTAAGATTTATATAGACAGGAAATTAGACCAAAGTTTTACATAAACTAGGTTATATCCAAAAGATGAGATGACGATATTCTATCGGCGACGAGAACTACTAGCATGAGTCCTCGATCCCGACAGTAGACGTTCGATGTCCCTTATACGCCTGTCCGACCTTGTTTGTTGAGCTCAAAGTTCTCTAACTTCAGCTCGGGTTTCAGCAAGTTCCCTTTGCATATTTGCATTACGGACCAGAGTCCTTTCATGAGCAGACTCTAGTTGGCGAATGTGGACAGTGTTAACACCAGAGTTGGCGTCAACTTCCAAGACTTGATTGATAGTCGCCTGAGCCATTATCGTGTTCCGAGAAATCCTACGCACCATGATTGGTAGGACTCTATCAGCAGAACCTCCTTCAGTGAGGTTGTAGAAACTTTGGTCGCCATTGTAGGGAATGGGCTGACCTTGTTCCTGATTCCATTCAGTCAAGTTAATGGCCCACAAGGGTGTGGGTCCTTGAAACATAGGGCGAGGGTTCAGGTTTGGGTTTTGAGCAGCTGGGGGTAGGTTGTTGACTTCTTGCTCCGAGTCAGAACTATCGGAAAAGCCCTCAGCATGGTGATCATCCAAAGGGATTGGGTGATCATCTTCTGGCTCTGCCTCTAGCCAACCAGCATTGCCTTGGTTCGGGAAGTACGGATCGCCATGGTGAAATCCAGCCATTTTAATCTACGCGAGAAAAGGGATATAAGAAATAGCTAAGATAGACGAACTACTAAGATAATTATAGTAAGATCAAATACCCATATGGTATTCCTTTATGGTTGTGTTGGTAAGTTTTTAGACTTGTTGCCATATCACAACCATTCTTGGGCATATTCTAATCACTCCTCGGACCAGCATAGTTGATCAGGCTATGCCATTCCCAAGACTGACTATGTATCCTCAGGCTTACTTGTGATATTCAACAATCGTAATACTTTTGTTCTTGTCGTTGTGACACTGATTTTAGCATGAATGCAGGCACGTATACTTACTTAAATATTTTATTATTTAAAAGTATAACTCTGAGACAGAGTGTTTTAATCCCATGTATTTATAGTTAGTATATCTTTTATGGGTTGATATACTTAATTCACTATAAACAAAGCTCTGATACCAATCTGTCACACCCCAAAACCACGAACGGCGGAAACGTTCAGGGGTGGAGGACGTCACGTACAGTATCACAACAGTGTAATATAATAAACAAGCAACAACATCATCCATTGCATTATAAGTAAAGTTTTAATACATGTGTGTTCTTTCAGTGTAGTAAGACACCAAAAATATACAATCAAAATAAAAGACGAGACTTGTCTGCTCCGTCTTCTCAAAACCTGGCCTCCGTACCTATCTACTGGTGACCTGAGAATACAAGTTATTTTGAAAGCGAGTATCAGCTTTAAAGCTGGTGAATTCATAAGTATATAAGTGTCATTGCCTTGTTTGTGAAAATCTGTTATGAAGGCCATGTAAATCGTTAAATGAAAATGTTGATGTAAGTATGAAATCCCTAGAAAAACCCTTATTTTCTATAAGTATGAAATGTAGTCTTCTACCAAGACCCGAATGTTTTGTAAGTATGAAGTGTAGTCTTCTACCAAGACCCGAATGTTTTGTAAGTATGAAGTGTAGTCTTCTACCAAGACCTGAATGTTCTGTACGTATGAAGTGTAGTCTTCTACCAAGACCCGAATGTTCTGTTTGTAAAATGATAGTTTTTCCTTTATGTTGACTAGTACTAAAAGTGCTTAGTCTAACTCACCGTTTATGTGAATGTGTCACAAAATAAAGTAAATAGGAAAAATGTAATATTGTAAGTGTTGTCACTGGGTACTAGGACCAACACAACATCGCATTAAGCGAAATGTATAACCTAATGACCATCCGAAGATTGTCCAATTGTCCTCTGTAGCAGCAGCAGGTGGGTGGAAGGGTTAGTTCCAAATCGATTTCCTAATATAAGTAGTAACCTTAGACCTCCGAAGATGGTCATCGACCACTGGTGCTAAACAGTGGGGTTCAGAATGGTAAGTCCCGTCTAGTTATTCCCATTGAACCGGGATAGGAAAGACAATTTCACAGTAAGTACTACCAAATCATCCTCATAGTCCTAAGTACAAGTATCCAGGTATGTGAATACAGGATAATGCACCTATGTAAAAGTGTTCCTGTATGGTATTCATGTATGTGTGTCCATGTAACAGGTAAGTATATGTAAACATATTCATGTATCAAGTAAGCATCTGTAAGTACTCATGTATCAGGTAATGTACTAGTATAGACTCATGAATGAACTGACTCTTGTGTGACTCCTTGTAATAGAAGTAATGTTTAATATCTTCCCATTATCCCTATGATAATCTACTGTAATATAACTAGTTGATCATGTAAGTTTACACACTCTTACTACTCAAGGGTGTGAGAAACTAAATGAAAGATGCAAACTATAACATCAATACATATATAAGAATATAAGTGTATATGCATAGTTTAGTTCAAGAATGTAAAATGGTTTTGTAAGACATCTTATGGGTTTTGAACAATAAATAACAATGACTTGATGTCATTTGAATAAACATTTCAAAAGTAAAACATTTGGTAACAATGTGCTTTTAGGATGTAAAACCATTTCATGCATCACATTTTGTAGCATGTGAAATCTGTTAAAAGACAAACACAGTTATAAAATACATATCAATGATTTAATAACATGTTTGTTTCTACTTGTATTCCCCCGCTCCCCCCCCCCCCCCCCATTAAAGCATTTAAAATCATTTAAAACATTGATTAGGGGTATGAACTCACCTGTAGTTGGTGATTGGAATGAACTGAACGGAATAGGGCGGCTAGGTGTCAAGCGAGGACTTGTGCACACACTACGATCCTAATGAACATATAATCACACATATATGCACTCAATTAGACTCAAAAGACTAATTGATAAAGTTTAAAGCATCCTAGACATAGATAACACTTTATATAAGTGTTTTAAGCCGTAAGGACTTCATCTAAGATATTGTGGGACAGGGTACTTGAGTTTAGGGTTTCCAAAGGACCCTATATGAGAGTTTACTCTCCATTAACCATCACACACGGAGTTTACGGTTGTAAACTCTTGAGTTTATGGCCGTAAACTCCCAAACATGTGTGTTTGGTTGTTTTGAAGTCCCAAATGCTTTCTAGAATTATTCTAACCTAGTGGCTATGTCCTTGGAAGGGTTTAAGGTCTAGAAGTACTCCAATTAGGAGTTTACGGCCTCAAGGCCATTTCCCCTTGGAGTTTACGGCTGTAAACTCCCTTGGGGTGTTTCCTTTGTTGCTTTCAAGCCTCTTGCACTTGTGGGATATGTTCTAGACTCTTATTCCTAGTATATGAAGGCATTAGGCACACCTTAGTGCCCTTTTTAGGAGTTTACGGCCCAAGAACCATGTCTTGGCCGTAAACTCACTTGGTTGAGTGATTTTGGTGTGGTTTGGTCCTTCCATTTAGTGGGTACAATTTCTTGTAAAGGCCTAGGGCTTTAGGTGTCATGAAAACACCCTTTGTGTCCATTTATATGGAGTTTACGGCCTAAGCTTCACTTGGGCCGTAAACTCACTTTCATTTGTGTCATTTGATGTGTTTAAGACCTTAAACTACTTGGGAAAATAGCCTAGATGCAAGCCTTAAAGTCCTTGTGTCCTCAAAACACCTTTTAGTGTTAGGAAATGGAGTTTACGGCCTAAGAGGGTTCCGGGCCGTAAACTCCTAATCTTGGGTGGATTTGTGTATGTTTTCATGTCCCTAACATGCATACCTAAGGGTCTAAGGCCTTATCCTAGCACAAGTGTCAGTTTTGGCTTTGTTTCGGGAGTTTACCGCCCAAGAACACCTTGGGGAGTAAACTCCTAGATCTAATGATTTAGCCATCTAAATCATGTTATAAGCATCTAATATGTATTCTAACACTACTAGAAAGAGTTACTCACAATCTGGGATAAAAACCCGAAGATCCGTCAGAGAGAAAATGGCTTTTCTCTAGTTGGAATTGTGAATAATGAATTAATTTAATTCAGAAAACTATTTATAGTCCTGAAATAGTTTGACAGAAAATATTTTTATTCTCGAACTTGGACTGTAACATTATGAAACTTGAAATGTCCAAATTTCACATACCCAGGAGCATCCACTCTCCTGATATCTCCTAAAGTGCAAACCCTAATGTACACAAACTTGTTCGGAAAAGTCTGAAAATCACTGAAATTGGATTGGCTTCTATTGAATAGATATTGTTCGTACAAATGGAAATTTCGGGTTGTCACATAACGGCACTAGAGGAGTGATCACCTTGAAACGATGGATCGAGAAGGTGGAATCGGTGTTCGAGATATGCGATTGCCCTGAAGAGATGAAGGTGAAGTTTGCAGCATGCACTTTTGTTGACCAAGCGCTCACTTGGTGGAACGGACACGTGGAAGCCATGACACTCCCCGTAGCTAATTCCATGCCATGGACAGAAATGAAAGAAATGATGATGGCTGAATACTGCCCTCGCGGTGAAATTCAGAAAATGGAGCAAGAGTTGTGGAACCTCATTGTCCGGAATGCTGATATAGATGCCTACATATCAAGGTTTAGCGAACTGTCTCTGTTATGTCCTGGCATGATCACCTCAGAAGGAAAGAAAATCGAGTGATTCATCCGGGGACTAACCTCCCCGATCAAAGGAAACGTGATAGCTGCAAATCCCGAAACTTTCGACAGTGCCAAGAGATTGGCCAAGAAGCTGTATGACCACAACAACAAGAAGGGTGAGAAACCAGCGGAGGCCGAGGCCAAGAAGGAAAATGATGGCAAGAAGGGGAAGAACAATAAGAGAAAGGGGCGTCAAGGCTCCGAGACTTCCAAGAAGCAGCAGACAGTGGCGGTTAATGTTGCAACCGCGCAAGTTCCGTCCACACCACATGCTCTAGCCTCAGCTGCTCCAAATGCTCCTAGACCTTATTCCGGTAATCTTCCCAAGTGTAACATACACGTTCTGAAATTGTGTATTGTTATTATTAAAAGTGAATAAAATTGAGTGTTGAGTTCTAACAGCTAGTTTTTACTAGAAATGAAGTAAAACTATGTTTAGAATCACTCATAAAATGTTGGAAGTCTTATGAGATTCCAATTAATAGTCAAATCATGAAAATTTAGCGAAAATATAAAATTTGAAATAAGTAAAATTTTATTATTGAAAGTTGTAGATAATCTCGTTAGAAACATTTAGGCGAAAACCTCATCGAAATCCGAGTTATAACGAAGAAGTTATGACCAAACGAAGATCCGTGATAAATCCGGAAAATACCTTGTCGCGTAAAAATTTAGTTTTCGATAAACTAATTTTTAGCCTTAGTAATGTAAATGAAAGTTGTAGAACTCGTGAAAATAATCAACTTTCATATAAAGACCGTTTGAATCTGACTTCGTATGAAGAAGTTATGATTTTTTGAAGTTTTAGCTTAGCAGTAGACAGCTAAAAACTCGAATTTTAGATCGAATGATTTTTAGCCGACTCAACCTAAACGAGAATTGAAGGTCTCGTCATTAGTAGTGCAACGGTAAAAAGTCTGACGAAAATGGACGTCAGATGAAGAAGTTATGAATTTTTAACGGATTTTCCTGTCCCGGTCTGTTAAAAATAATAATATTAAAATTAAAATCCAAAATTAGCCGACGAAGTCTAAACGAAAGTTGTAGAGCACAATTCTAGCTTCGCGTGCATATAAAGAACATCAAAAACGGAGCTCGTATGCGAAAGTTATGGATTTTAGAAGTTTTTGCACATTTTTCGAGAAAATTCGTATGAATAGTGAAATGCCACGTCACCCTCGTATGCGAGGCTTCCACTTGTCGGACAGATGTTCGCTTCTGATTGGACCGCAGCCTTGCGTGTTGCCTTCTGATTGGACCAAGCCGAGGACCACTAAGCCCGGAACACCTTCGCATGAGACACCCCCTTGATCACCCTCGCATGCGAGACCCACGTGCGAGCCACCTGCTGTCCGAGTCGATGACCGAGCCAAAGACCCAGCCGATGACGCGCCTGAAGCTGATGACTCCTCGCATCCGAGCCTCGCTGGAGCCCTGCGAAGCTGCCATCTGGTCCGAACCTCGCAGCCACCGTCTCCTTCCCTTCGCTTCGGATCCGAAGCTCAGCCCTATATAAGGGGTGCAAGCCCTCTCGGCTAGTTTTTGAAATTTGGCATTTTCACCCCCTCTTTCAATATTTTTACGATCCTGACATCCCCCGAAGCCCCGGTACTGATTCTAAAGCCCGAAACACACCCCGAGACTCCCGAGAATCCTGAAAAATTTATGTTTTCGGTTTTGAAGCTCTACCTTTTTAGAGTCCGGTTTTTAGCTAATTCTCCCGATTTTCAACAAATAAAGTCATATTTAGAGCCGATATGCTGCTCAAATTACTATTTTAACCCTCGATTATTTTCAGGTGAGTTCAATATATAGGAACAATTGTATGTTATGTGTTATATGTGCTATGTGCTTTTTAGTGTTATTATTCCGGGTTATTTTCCCGGGTTATTTTTATTCGCTATTTTTAATAGCAAAGTTATACCTTTGACCATGTGATCAGTAAAAGGACTTAGATTCACGGTGGTGCTGGTATGTAGTCTCTGGCCATGTAGAACATGTCTCATAAGAGAATGACTTCTATTATATGGCATTGGCAGAAGGTTAGATAGGACTGGTATGTAGCCTCTGACCATGTAGAGCATGACTCCGTAAGAGAATGAACTCTATTCTATGGTATTGGCAAATGGTTAGACAGGGCTTTAAGCCTGAAATCTACCAAAATGTTAATCCGAAGTTGTATATCTTCTGTGCCGTTTGGGCCAAAAGCTTTATTGATGCATATCAAGCATGGAAATTGTTATGTCTCATTGATCGTAAATCTTTGAGTCAAATCTTGAGTTGATATTGAAAGCGTGACATATGATACGCATATGCTATTGTTGTTCTTGTTCCCTTTTGCTTCTGTCATATTGATATATATAAGGCATAAGATTATATTGTATCTATTTATTGAATTCACTAAGCGTTATCGCTTATCCCTCTCAATATTTAACAATTACAGGTGATGAGTATCCAATATAGTTTTATACTGCTGAAAGATTTAGAATAGTTAATACTATTTCTATGTATTTTAATGTTCATGTATGTATATGAATAGTAGATTCCTGGGTAGATATGAAATGTAATAAAACTTAGTCGGTTTGTATCCAATCTTTTGTAATCACTTTATCAATATAAAATATTGTTTTATAAATATGCATGTAGCATGTTTTGAGGAAGTAACTTAAGAATAATGTTGAAATAATATGAAAGTTTGGGTCTTTCATAAAGACGAAAGTTGGGATCTTTCACCAAGTGAAACAAGTGCGGTCTCCATCACAATGGAGAATGCAAGGAGATACAGTGTGTAACATCCCGAAATATCAAGAGTAAAGTTAAAGGGCTAAAAGAGTAAGTTGTGGAAGAGTGACTCGGCGAGTCATCGGGTTGACTCGGCGAGTAGGGTCAGTCAGGGGTTGACTTTGACCTTGTCTTTGACCAAGGGTTGACCAGTGGTTTCCAGGGGTATTTTGGTAATTGTTGATTATTGTTTGAGTTCAGTGCATTGGTGGTTGTCCAGAGGTGGAGATCGTATCAGTGATCGGAGCAGCTTGGGTTATCTGTTCAGTCGGCAGTTTCGAGGTGAGTTATCCTCACTATATCGACAGGGTCTACGGCACCAAGGCCGACCCTTTATCGGATGGAAATCTGGATAGTTGCTTGTTATGGTATTGCTTGATATGGGACGGAAGGCATTACGATATGGGCTAGAAGGCATTATGATATGGGCCGGAAGGCATTATATATTATGTGGACCGGAAGGTCATGGCCTGGAAAGGCGTATGTGCGTAAGTAGTATTTTGGCTGAGACGTAGGGTGAAGTTATGCTAGTAATCGGCTAGGCTGGGATCTTGGTTAGAGTAATGTTATCTTATGTGATCTGTTGATCGATTTGCTGACTGTGATCTGTTATATGCTTATGTGTTATGTGCAAGGTTGCTTGGTCTGGGGTTTGACCCGATATGTATGGCTGTTCTATGATCTGTTATGTTATGTATGCATTTTATGCTATGGGCCGGAAGGCGATATGTTATGGGCCGGAAGGCAATATGTTATGGGCCGGAAGGCGATGTGTTATGGGCCGGAAGGCAATATGTTATGGGCCGGAAGGCAATATGTTTTGGACCGGAAGGTCGTGTCCTGGAAGGGCGTATATGTGGTTGGTATTTTGGGGGTATCTCACTAAGCTTTCTGGCTTACAGTTGTGGTTTTATGTTTTCAGGTTCTCAGGAGTCTGTGGCAAGGCAAAGGCGTGATCGTACCGTTCCTCGCGTTGGCGTTTTATGATATGAACATGGGAAAATACTCTGTTAAATAATGTATTGAAAACCTTTTTGTAACAACGTTATTAAAATGGGTGGTTTTTGAAAAGTTTTAATTGTTTTGAAATTTTGGTCGTTACAAGTTGGTATCAGAGCCTTGGTTTGAGTGAATTGGAGGAACACTCGTGTAACTCCAGTCTCAAATCGAGGAAGGTTTTAAAAAGAAAAAAAATTAAAATGGTTTTCAAATTAAGTAAAAGGAGGACGCGGAGGTACGATCAGCCGGAGCCAGTAAGTAACCCCAAGATACCATACATGATATTTGTCTTATTGAGCTCGATAGAACAGCATGCTAGTGGTAGGCTAGGGATCTTCAGGATTTCATGATGATGTTGCCTGTTATGTGATGCCTGTAGCTTAGGGTCCCTTATGGGAGATTCTCAGTGTTCCTCTAGGGGTGAGCGTTGATCGTTGTTATGCATGTTCTCTAGGGTATTGTGGTAGTACTTCATAAAAATATGGGTAGGTGTGGAAGGTAGTATGGGCCCGTGCTACTGAAAGCACATGACCCATACGCGTATCAGGGAAACCATGATCTCTAGGGTTGGGTTGAGAGAGTTGGATCCCAGGTTTGTGGGATGAGTCTGAGATTTGGTATAGTGTTTTTCAGTATGGAGATTCCGAGGCATGATGAGAGTGGATCCGGATCGGGATCGGGAGCCGGAGGGAGAGTTCCGGGTGGATCGGTGCCGTCTGAGGTTATCGATCAGATGAGCACGAGCGAGTTGGATGCGAGGATTCGCGAGATCCTGCATGATGAGGTTGCTGCATTGTTCCGGGCTGAGTTGCCGGAACTATTTGGGTTGATCAAGACCGCCATGGTTGAGTATTTTGATGAGCGCTATGCGACTCTCGCGGAGGCGGCTGCCACGGCGGCTACAGTGGCTGTAGCAATGGCAGGGGGAGAAGCTGATGGGGATTTTCAGTATCGGGACTTCGATAATACGGAGCCTCCCACCTTCGATGGAGTTCAGGACCCGATTGTTGCTATGAGGTGGTTATCGGACGTGGAGGGGTGTTTCTTCACGTGTTCATGCCCTGCTTATCTGAGGGTGAGGTGTGCTCTGAACCTGTTGAGGCTCGCGGCGAAGGATTGGTGGGGATTGACCACGGGGTCATACTCGGATGCGCAGAGGGCTGAGGTTTCATGGGATCAGTTCAGAGAGATGTTCAGCACCCGCTATGTTCCGCAGGATGAGAGGGAGAGATTGGCTCAAGAGTTCCTTGAGCTGGAGCAGGATTCGGAGTCGGTGACTGAGATCACTAGGATGTTCACTGAGAGGGCGATGTTTTGCCCTGAGTTCGCTTCGGAGCAGGCTCAGATGTCCCGATATCTGAGTATGCTCAAGGGGGATATCAGACAGTTCGTGTCTGCGTAGAGGTGCGAGACCTTGTTGGAGTTGCAGGAGGCCGCCAGGCGGCGTGAGTTAGAGGTTGAGCTACAGTTGCGTGAGCTAAGGCAGGCTCTGATGCAGTCGCAGTCGGCGCCGAAACGGTCCAGGACCGTTGATGTTAGAGTGGGGATCTGAGCGGCCACACTTGTGGGAAGTGTGGGAGGGGTCACACCGGAGTTTGTTGGTCCGGTGGTGCATGCCGCAAGTGCGGAAAGGAGGGGCACTATGCGCGGGATTGTCGGCAGTCAGTGCCGGTTCGGGATTTGAGGATTTGTTATCATTGTCGTCAGGTTGGACATATGAGGGTCAACTGTCCACAGCTTTCTGCAGGACCGGTGCAAGCTCCAGCACCGGCCACTTTGAGGATTTCAGGTGGAGGTCAGGGTGGAGCGGAGCCCCTAGGGGCTCAGGGTCGCGCTTATCAGCTTGTGGCAGAGGAGGTCAGAGCAGTGTCGGATGCAGCTGCGGGTATGTTTCTTTCTTGATGTCTTGTTATCTTGCGATTATTGCGGTGTATTGTTTGTGATGGTATCTTTGTGTGGATTTCGATGCGCTATTCGTCGTTTTGCGGGTTTGGCATGGTTATGGATTCGCGTTTCGGGTTTTCGTCTTGGTATCCGTTGTTCCCTGAGGGTTTGGTATGATTATAGTTTGGTGTTTTGTGCTATCGTTGGTTATCGTTCGTGAGGGTTATTAGTGGAGATGCGGCATTGGGTTGAATGTCAGGTAGCATCTACATTCGTGGAAGGGATAATTGGAGATCGGATTCTTTTTGAGCGGATTGATCAGTGAGGAGATGTGTTTTGCTGAGGGTTGCTTATGCTTGTGGGAAGCAGTCAGTGTGTAAGTGTTCTCTTTGTGTGGGGTTGTTCTGGAAGGTTGTTAATGGAGACCGGTGGTTGTTAGTCAGTGCTTTAAGTGGGGGAGAATTGGAGAATTCTCCGGGAGATCGATGAGTATTTGAGGGTGCTTAGCTGTTGGGATTCAGCAGTGTTCTGTCAGCCCAGAGTATAGGCTGATAGGAGCGAGTGTCGGCCATGCGGGGCGGGATACAGACCTAGGGCATTTGATTGTGGAGGCCTGGAAGCAGGCCGGGATCAACTTTGAGTAGGTAACCGGGGTTATGTGATCAGAGTATTTGTATGCTTTATGTACGTGATGTGTTGTACTGCATTAATTATATGGGATTTATGCTGTGCATGTTTATAGAGTTGGAACCGGAAGGTTCCCAGAGTTAGAACCTGAGAGTTCACAGAGTTTGGGTGTACGGACCCACAGAGATATAGCCTCGAGTGGCTAATATGTGTTATGTGAGTCGGTCGAGTCATGCTGGAGACTCTGCTGGTATTGTTGGATCAGTTGGAGATTGCGGATTGTGTATGTTGCAGTGTGATTGCATTGGAAGGTCTGGCACCGGGAAGTGATCTTGTTTAGTTGAGGTAGTGCATGGGCTTGAGAGTCCCTGCGAGGAGAGTAAGAGTAAGTGTGTTGGATGGATAGCGGACACGCTAAGGGTGGTGTAGCGTCGGGCGAGCACCGTGGCATTTGTCGGAATGGCATTGTGGACGGGTGGATTCCTTGGTAAAGGAAGAGAGAGAGAGGTAAGAGGTGTGTAACTCTGAGAGGGAGTGCAAGTTCACGGAAGTGAAAGCGGCAGAGCCGAGTTATGATTAGAGCAATTCGAGTATGGTTATTGAGCAGCGTGTTTGCGGCAGTGGATTAGAAGCTCATCCGGTTTGGAATGCCTGCTGAGGTCTCGAAGGGAAATCCGCAAGTGTAGAGCCAAGAGGCTCGGAAGAGGTATAGGGAGAGAGAGAGTCTTGAACTCTCAGTGTGATTCTGATCAGGGTATGGGGTGTATATTAGTGGTTCATCCTGGGGGGATGTTTGAGGGTATTATCAGTGTATAAGGTTTTCCCAACCTGAGGGTGTTAGAGCTAGTTCAGCATGTGTATGCGGTTGCAAGGGGAGAACTCGTGAGAGTTGCTCTGAGATTGAGAATGGGTCTCTCAGTCGTCCCAAAATGGATAGAGTGGGATTCGGATCGGGGATCTGATGGTTCATCGTTTTCTAACCCTTATGGGTCGAGTGATTGTTGAGATTTAGAGCAGAGTTGCATCTTGGGTAATTCTCGGTTATTGAGAGAGATGATAAGGGGTACAGTCGGTGCTCGGTTCGAGACGGTGGGCAGGACACCGTGAAGGAGGGGAAAGCGTGTTCGAGTTTCGATAAGTATGCCTTGAGGGACCTGGTCCGGTTAAGGCCAGGTGGAGCGTTGTGGGAGTATCCTTGGAGTTGAGTTGTTGTAGGCTTCGAGGGCGAAGCCTAATATAAGTGGTGGAGAATTGTAACATCCCGAAATATCAAGAGTACAGTTGAAGGGCTAAAAGAGTAAGTTGTGGAAGAGTGACTCGGCGAGTCCATGGATGGACTCGGCGAGTAGAGTCGTGACTGGGTCGCGTGTTAAGTAGCCGACTCGGCGAGTCAGTAAGGAGGACTCGGCGAGTAGGCGCTGAGTGGAGAAAACCCTAATTCCCAGGGTTGAGCCCTATATAAAGAACATAACAGCCCACTCTCAGCCTCTTTATTCATCTCCAAGTCCAGAAACCCTTAACTTTCGTGTGTGAGTGATCACATCTCAATTGGGAGCTTGAAGGAGATGATTATTGAAGGAATTTTGCGAGATTGAAGGCTTGGAGCAAGGGGCTTTGCTTGGATTCGAATTACATTGCAGTTGGGGCGTCCATTGGAGGTAATATCTCGCTCTTGGACTGTTGTTATGTTGTTTCTTCATTTTGGGGTTTGTGGGAACTTGTCTATGGATTTAATTGGAAGTCTAGAGGTTAGATCTGAGGTTGCTACCTCAGATCTGGAATGGAGAAGAATCAGAGAGCATGAAAGTCCCTGTGTTGGAGTGTTTAGTGAAGCTTACATGTCCCAAACCCTAAACCAAGTGCAAAAAGCCTAGATCTACGTAAAGTTTGCCACTTTACGTGATGAAGGGGTTGTAGGAAGCTAGATCTATGTTTTGGATCAATTGCATGGCTTGGAGTGCTTCTGTATGGATTCAGACCGGTGGTACTCGGCGAGTCACATGGGTGTACTCGACGAGTTGTTTGAAGATGAGTTGGGACTCGGCGAGTTGGAAGAACAACTCGGTGAGTTGGATGAACATGGCCTAGAACTCGGCGAGTTGTATGAACAACTCGGCGAGTCTGTTCTTGGACTCGGCGAGTCTTGTCGAAGAGTTCCGATATTCTCTGGTTGAGTCAAGAATCGGTGAGTCAAGGGATGACTTGGTGAGTTGTGTGCGAGAGGACTCAGAAGTTGTGGGACTCGGCGAGTCTCGGGGAGACTCGGCGAGTTAGGTCATGGATTGAGTGAGCTCTGAGTATGGGAACTCGGCGAGTCATCGGGTTGACTCGGCGAGTAGGGTCAGTCAGGGGTTGACTTTGACCTTGTCTTTGACCAAGGGTTGACCAGTGGTTTCCAGGTGTATTTTGGTAATTGTTGATTACTGTTTGAGTTCAGTGCATTGGTGGCTGTCCAGAGGTGGAGATCGTATCAGTGATCGGAGCAGCTTGGGTTATCTGTTCAGTCGGCAATTTCGAGGTGAGTTATCCTCACTATATCGACAGGGTCTACGGCACCAAGGCCGACCCTTTATCGGATGGAAATCCGGATAGTTGCTTGTTATGGTATTGCTTGATATGGGCCGGAAGGCATTATATATTATGTGGACCGAAAGGTCATGGCCTGGAAAGGCGTATGTGCGTAAGTAGTATTTTGGCTGAGACGTAGGGTGAAGTTATGCTAGTAATCGACTAGGCTGGTATCTTGGTTAGAGTAATGTTATGTTATGTGATCTGTTGATCGATTTGCTGACTGTGATCTGTATATGGTTATGTGTTATGTGCAAGGTTGCTTGGTCTGGGGTTTGACCCGATATGTATGGTTGTTCTATGATCTGTTATGTTATGTATGCATTTTATGCTATGGGCCGGAAGGCGATATGTTATGGGCCGGAAGGCAATATGTTATGGGCTGGAAGGCGATGTGTTATGGGCCGGACGACAATATGTTATGGGCCGGAAGGCAATATGTTTTGGACCGGAAGGTCGTGGCCTGGAAGGGCGTATATGTGGTTGGTATTTTGGGGGTATCTCACTAAGCTTTCGGGATTACAGTTGTGGTTTTATGTTTTCAGGTTCTCAGGAGTCTGTGGCAAGGCAAAGGCGTGATCATACCGTTCCTCGCGTTGGCGTTTTATGATATGAACCTGGGAAAATACTCTGTTAAATAATGTATTGAAAACCTTTTTGTAACAACGTTATTAAAATGGGTGGTTTTCGAAAAGTTTTAATTGTTTTGAAATTTTGGTCGTTACACAGTGCACCAGTTGCAATCGGAAAGGGCATACGGCAAGGTATTGCATGACTTACCCTCCTCAGAATCAACAACAGGGAAGCAACAACAACAACAACCGCAACAACAGCAACACCAACACCG
This sequence comes from Lactuca sativa, assembly GCF_002870075.4. Lineage (NCBI taxonomy): Eukaryota > Viridiplantae > Streptophyta > Magnoliopsida > Asterales > Asteraceae > Lactuca > Lactuca sativa. The sequence goes on from NC_056630.2 coordinate 259,208,580, forward strand.
ACGGCAACAATGCAGGACTTAGCCACACCTGCTATGGGTGTGGAAGGACTGGGCATTTTCTTCGAGATTGCCCTAACAACAAAAATCCCGGAAATGGAGGAACAAGAAGGGTGCTGGCCATGGGTCAGGGGGAGGCGATTCAGGATCCCGCTGTTTTTACCGGTACGTTTCCCCTAAACCACACTTATGCATGCATCCTATTTGACACCGGAGCAGAGCGAAGCTTTGTGAGCAATAAGTTTAAACATTTATTAAAACAACAATCCCAGAAGCTCAATGAAACCTTTACGGTGGAGATGGCCAATGGGAAAACCGAATCCACTGGGGAAATCTACATCAGATGTACCCTAACCTTAAATCAACACGTCTTTCGAATAGACTTAATGCATGTTTCCATTAGGAGTTTCGATTTGATTATTGGCATGGACTGGTTTAGCCCCCACCATGCTAAAATTATGTGTCACGAGAAGGCCGTTCGCCTTCACCTTCCCAATCACGAAAAACTAATTATTTATGGAGACAAACCTAGCACGAACCTTCGCCTCATCTCGTGCGTCCAGGCACAGAAGCATCTACGAAAGAAAGATTGGACGTTCTTGGCTCACATCATGGATAAAACCAAGGAAGAGGTTAACATTCAAGACATTCCAGTAGCACGTGAATTCCCAGACGTATTTCCTAAAGATCTTCCTGGAGTACCCCCAGAGAGACAAGTTGAGTTCCGAATTGACCTCGTTCCAGGAGCAAACCCTCTCGCTAAATCGCCTTACCGGCTAGCTCCTGCTAAAATGCAGGAATTGTCCAGCCAACTCAGCGAACTCCTGGGCAAGGGATTCATCCGACCCAGCTACTCGCCATGGGGAGCTCCGGTCCTCTTTGTCAAAAAGAAGGACGGATCTTTTAGAATGTGCATCGATTACAGAGAGTTAAACAAACTCACTGTCAAAAATCACTATCCACTCCCATGAATCGACGATCTATTTGACCAGCTCCAAGGGGCTAATTACTTCTCTAAGATAGATCTACGGTCCGGGTACCATCAGCTCAAGGTCCGGGAAGAGGATATTCCCAAAACCGCATTCCGAACTCCTTACGGACATTATGAATTTGTCGTAATGCCCTTCGGTCTAACAAATCCCCCTGCCGCATTCATGGACCTGATGAACCGAATATGTCGACCATTCCTCGACAACTTTGTCATCGTCTTCATTGACGACATTCTAGTCTATTCTCGAAGCGAAGAAGAGCATGGCCAACATCTCCGACAAATCCTGGAAACCCTGCGAACGGAAAAGCTATACGCAAAACTCTCCAAGTGTGAGTTCTGGCTCCATAGCGTGAACTTCCTAGGTCATGTTGTTAGTCGGGAAGGAATTCATGTGGATCCTTCTAAGGTCAAAGTCGTCGAAGGATGGGCAGTCCCGACGACACCCACAGAAATTCGCCAATTCTTAGGCCTAGCAGGCTACTATAGGAGGTTCATTCAAAACTTCTCTAAGATCGCCAAGCCACTTACCTCGCTTACACAAAAAGGCGTACCATTCAAATGTGACAACATCTTTTGGGCGCCATGATGTTTCTGACGTCATCACATCGTTTCTGTTCTTTAGGTCATTCTTAACATTTGCAATCTTTCAGTAGAACAAACTAATGACAATCAATGAAAACCGCAAAATCCTTTATTAAGAATCGATCTCATAATCGATTTTCCCCAGCATTATTGAAGCTGGTACTTAGTCCACGACCAGTGCATCAAAGAAATGTTTTTTTCTTACCCTGTTACACCGTATTTCATATTTACACCTATTTTTTCTTTAAAAAAAATGATATCAACTTATGCAATGTTTATTTTGTTGGTAGAATGTCTAATACAAAACGGTGTGTTTTGTTGGATGATCTTCCGGTAGAGATTTTGATGCTTATTATTGCAAAGTTAGGGTAAGAATCTACAAAAGACATCATATATTCAAGAACTTGGTAATTGTCATAAATATTAACTTATGAATGTATATTTCATGAAATATAACTTGATTTATTAGTTATTATCTATAATTTTCAATTTTTGTAGTTCGAAAAAAGATGTATGCGGCAGGGGAAGAACATGAAGTGTTCAAAAAAGCGTCCCTCGACATGTTTGAAGGGATGGGTTCCAAAACTCTTAAGGCTGTTGTACTTATTCACAAATGTGCAACGCATAAAAACATTGAAGTTATGTATAGACAAGGAGTGATATGTGTAATTTGAGAAATTTGAAGTAATTTGATTTAGTTTATTTTTGAAGCGTGTTATAATTGATTAAGAACACAATGGATTCAATAAAAGCAGTAAAGAACACGAGATCTAAATAAGATATGTTTGGCTCTATTAACGTCTGAAGAGTACAAAAGAGTGTTTGAGTACAATATACAAAATGATGCTTAGTTTGTTACTTTACTCTAAGTACTTACCTTATTTATAGGGTACAACTGACTAGCTAAAAATGCAAGGACTAGACATTAAGTGTCGAAACTAAAACTTCCTTGTAAATAGATAAAGTATCGAAACTGAACTGCTTTTGAAACTTACAGACTCTGACAATTTTCGACTTCTCACTATATACATTCAACCCAACATTCTCCCCCTTAGTGAGAAAATTCTAATATCAAGCAATCAACTTCATAGTCTACAAAAGTTCCCTTCAAATCTTCATATACCATAAAATGGATTTTTTGAATTTCAGCTTTGTCATCTGGCCTTTCTTGTTCTTCCCCTTGAACACGAAACCAAATGCTTGATGAATAATTTCACCATCTTCAAACTAATCAATATTTAACTTTCCATTAAATATAGATTGAGGAACTTTTAATGTCTTGTTAACAGCTAAGGCAAAATCAATGTCTATCATTGCCAAATAGTTATAGTAGTTGTCAAGAAAGGCTTTGATATGAGCAAATCCAATAACGAAATCAGCCTTATTGGTCTCTATTATCTTCAATACATCAACAACGCTCAAAAATTTTGTGATCATGATAAGATCATTCAAATTCATCAAAGGGAAATATTCTATAGTGAACTCCAACACAACGCTATTTTCCTTTACCACAACATAATGAAAATTTGTAGCAGACCTTCAAAAAAGTTGTCACGCACAATGATCATTAATTTGACAATCTTCACAAAAGACCACACATCATCTTCATTCTTGCTCAAAACTGCATGAAAGCGAATCTTCAATTTTTCAAAATTCTTCTTTATCATTGAAGTTGTCTGCAATCTTGAATTGTGAAGAAGTGAACAACATATGATTGATTGGGAAGTCAAGCTGATTAAAATCAGAATTCTCTATATCATAGCTCTTCTTTGGCACTTTTCAAAACTCATCATTCGATCCAATTGCAACAATTTCTTCTGTTGTTTCATAACACCACTGCTTGTTGGGACCACCCTTGTTCAAGCCAGATAGGTCATTTGCTCGTTGCCTTAACAAGGATTACACGATTGGTCTTCAAGACAAGACGAAGGGGGATGCTCAAGTCTTCTATAATCCAAGTAGAATGATAAACAAAATAGCATTTATATTTCACCATATGTTTTGAATACAAGGTTCTTGCAAGTGGTAATAGACATTAGTTGCCTTAAACAAGTAGGCAGATAATAAAAAACTAAATAGCTAAGCCTTCTATAATCCACGACTAATCTTCGATCTGAAAGCTTGTCTAATGATCTCCTGAGAATACATGTAAGTTTGAGGGTCAACACAAAGGTTGGTGAGTATCGCAGGTTTTCTGCTTAACCGCAATATAATACTTTTAAAAAGTATTTCCTTTGTGAGAAGACTGTGTTTGGAAGAATAAGGCGGAACATGGCGAGAGTGTGACTAAGTTCACGGATCATAGATAAATTGAATATATAGCACAAGTACAATGATAAACAAAATAGCATTTATATTTCACCATAAGGTTTGAATACAAGGTTCTTATAAGTGGTAATAGACATTAGTTGCCTTAAACAAGTAGCCAGATAATAAAAAACTAAATAGCTAAGCCTTCTATAATCCACGACTAATCTTCTATCTGAAAGCTTGTCTAATGATCTCCTGAGAATACATGTAAGTTTGAGGGTCAACACAAAGGTTGGTGAGTGTCACATGTTTTCTGCTTAACCGCAATATAATACTTTTAAAAAGTATTTCCTTTGTGAAAAGACTGTGTTTGGAAGAATTTTTGATAAAGATAGAAATATAAACCATGGTTGCTAGGTAATAAATTATAGTAATCAATTTGTACGGATAGACATATAAACTGTGGTTTCTAGGTAATAAACATCTAGTCAAGTTTATAGTAATGGAATGGTACAGACAAACATATAAATTATGGTTTCTAGGTAATCAAACATCTAGTCAAATTTATAGTTACGAAACTGTATGGCTATACGGATAGAGTCATCTACCAAGGTTGTATTTAACGACGGCAGATACGGATAAACGGATGGATGACAAGTATATTTGATAAGCATAAAAACATACAATACTTGTTTAAACAATTGATAAAACTTGGAGTACAAGCGCATAAATTCCTAAGATACAAGTTCTATAACTTGTATAAATATATAAATCTATATATTTTTTGTGTATGTATAAGGTATATTGAAACATCCAAGTTGGTAAACGTCTATACGGTCATAACACATTTTTAGTTGGAGTGTATATGTTATTTTTATTAGTTGTATTATTTAACAATATAACATATGTAAATCTTGATGTTTTAAAACAATTTTCTTGACTTAACATATACACGTTTAACAATTATTTCATCAACTAGTAATGTGTTTACACAAAACAATGATATTTCATGTGTATATGGTATGAAAAATATCATTTAGTACACCTACTACGATGTACAGACGAGGGCCAGACATGAAACACGAGAGGGAAAGATTATTTTGGCATTTAAGCACTTCTGAAATCCAACAACCCTGGCGGCCCTTCAACCCATACTCCTAGTACCATAATTAGTAGAGTAGTAAATAATACGTAAAAATGATGAAATTGTTTGTATAGTAAAAGCATTTATGTATGTATATATATGATATATTACATGTTGTATATGTATCCCCCCCCCCTAAAAATATGTAAGAGTAGGGTCGTAACACTCACCTCGATATGCGGTTAACAAGTTGCTTTTGAGTATCGGATTGCGAGAACCGAGGTAGGTTGTTGTGATTTTGAACATCCGAGATTAGCTTATTATTGATGATTAAAGAGACTGTAGAAGCCTTTGGGAATGATAATATACACCCAAAGTGGTAAAAATTCCGAGGTGCAAAAGTTTTGAGGTTGGTTGAAATTACGAGGCTATAGAAATCCGAGGTGAAAAATGATCCAAAGTTGCTAAAATCTGAAAACCGTGGTGAATTCTGAAGTGGAAGGTCTAAAGTTAGTAGGGTCCAAAACTGATAGAAATTTCGAAGTCGGAGCTTTGAAATGGGAAGAAGGTCTGAAACTGACAAAAAATTTGAAGTTAAAAGCTCCAAAACTGGAAAAAGGTCCAAAGTGGAGAAAATTCTGAAGTTGGTCAGAATTTCGAAGTCAGAAGGTTCCGAAGTGGCCAGAAAACCGAAGCTAAATAGTTCCGAAGTTGAAGAGGGTGCGAAGGTGACAAATTCTGAAGTTGAATAGTGAATTCCAAAGATGGTTGGTTGTTCTTGGTTTTCTTCTTCTGTTTCGGTCCGATTTCAACAAAGGGAGAGATGGAAAGAGAGAGAGAGAGAGAGAGAGAGAGAGAGAGAGGGAAAGAGAGAGAGAAAGAGAGAGAGATTGTGATCAAGGTTGAGAGAGTGATTGGAGAGCTGATGTTTTGTGCTAAAGATGGAGGGCCAAGGCCTCTATTTATAGTCTTCAAGAAGCCTTCATGCATCATGTAAGCTTGGATACATACACACTCTATGCCACATTGCTTGTACCTTATAAGGTTGGTGTAAGAAAAGGAGAAGTTGATGGAGGGAAATGAGTTGGTCAAGTGGGAGAAAAGTAGAAGAAAACCTGGATATTTTCTTCTTCAAATCCTAATGGGTCCCACTTAAAAGTTACCCCCTTATTAATGGCTCAAAAGCACACATAATCGGGTACGTCGGGATCCAGATATCAAGAAAAAAATTCGGATATACCTATGGATTGAATTTAATTCAGGGATTTCAAAAACCCGAACGGATTAATCTTTGGAGTTACGGAACTGAAGGAAATCACGTTCGAAGTTTTGCGTCTAAACGGCTCACGGTGTCCGTTTTCGCGACTTTTGTAAATATTTTTACAAAAAATATGTAACTCCTGGTTCCTGGTATGCAATTTAAATTATAATTTATTCAATATCATAGAGCAAATCGACGAATTGATAGCCCCAAACTCGTCGAATAGATATTGGTTTGGACGCGGGTTTTAAGAAACCTACTCGACGAGTTGGAGGCTTCAACTCGACGAGTAGACCGGCTAGGATGAAACCCTATGATGCGTGCAAATAGCTACTTCTAATTTTAAATTTATAACCTAACTAACTTAACTAACTAAAATGAACCTAGGCAGTGTACCTAGTCGAATTATAAAATAGTTTAGGTAAGTCAGGTGTCGATCAGGGAACGGTTTTAATTAATTAATTTACCTACTATTAAATTAACCAAAATTTCTAGCAAAGTAAGGGTTTTATCTAATTTTGCAAGTTTAGATGAACTTAATTTATCAACAACTATTCAATCAAATTATAAAACAATTATGTTAGGTTGAATCCACTTTCCCTCAATGGTTTATATATTAATTATGACAATTCTTGTTAGTTACCAATTAATGTTTTATTAGCAATTCAATTCCAAATTTACTAATATTGAATTAATTCGTGTAGATCTATGAATAGTCACACATAATTTAACACAAAGTAAATTATTTAATAGAATTGGAGTTATGTAAGATTGAGTTGACAAACATAATTATGTTCATAATATGAGTTCTCCAGCACAGCCAAATTCAATACTCAATTACTTATCTAAGATTGGTTCTATCTTAGCTTGAATAATCTAATGTTCACTAAAATACTAGTTAATCAAATTCATGCAGATTAATGGTCATTAACTACACTGAATAAGAATCTAAAGCAATCTAGTATCAAATCAAGCATGCTAGGTATAATCAATTAAACACAAGACATTAACCAACAAGAAAAGTCTAAGTTATTATAAACAAACCATGAGTTCCAGCTTCATCTAGCTAACGGAAGCAGCTAGATTTAGCTACCCATACCAACAAATAAACTCAAACAAGTCATAGTTGAAAGCATCATAAAAGTACCAAACTAGAAAGTTAATTATGATCTTCTCCTTCTTCCTTGGTATTTAAACTAAATTCCTAGCCTTCAATCCTTCTGAACTTTTCTCCAGCTGGCCAACCTCTCCAATTCGTAGGGATCAAGGGTTTATACATTTTTTCGAATAAACCCCACCCACGTAGTGAGAATAGAAGTCTCACGTTGTGAGTCCAGTAATTATCTGTATCCAACACAGACTCTTTCTCCGCGATGTTTATCTTCTAGAAGGTCCAAGCTCACATCATGAGCCTTCACTCCTTACGTCGTGAGTTCTTTTTTGTTGGGTTTTTCATCATTTAAGCTCTTTACCTCCAAAGTTCCAATCTTTCACACTTTCAGTCCTTTTTCTTGAAGATGTCTTCTTTTGGCTGCAAAATATAAATTAACATTATAAGTACCAATTATCTATGCAAATAACCAAAATATGAATCAAAATATAATTAAATATTGCCTAAAATATGTATAAATATGGCAATATCACCCAAATTCTTGGGGTTTTGCACCATATTTAAAGGACTTAACCTTCTTTCACCAGCCCCTTATCAGCCTCCAAAACCCTAAATCGCGTGTAAGCTCCTTGATTGAAAAACTAGAGGTTTTTGTGTGTTTTTGTCCTTGGTGAAGGACTTGGAAGAGCTTGAAGGTCATTAAGCTTGAGGAGATGAATTAGATCTGGGATCTCATTCATCTTTGATAACTTTTTGAGGTAAGAAGTCCCAAACTTGATGCTTAATAGCTTAGATCTCCCTTAGTTTCATTTTATGGATATTGTGACCCCATTGTTGGAGTATGACTAGCCTTCATAGCTCTAATGACTAAAAATTTCCATTCTCAATGTTATTTGGTCCTTAGATTCATAAAAAGGGTCCTAGACACGTTCATGATCAAGTAAAGGCCATATCCATAGAAGTAGGTTGCTATATCTTGAAATTTGGTCCATTTAATGCATGCAAAGCCATCAAGTTGTCTACTTTACGAATGCACACCATAGAATCAATGTGGATCTATATTTTGGAACTTTAGATTTGAGAAAATGGATTAATAGATTAAGAATTATGAATAAATCGACGAGTTCATGGAAGAACTCGACGAGTTGGATCAAAGAGTCTCGCAACTGTTTAAGGGAAGAACTCGGCGAGTTGGAGGAAAACTCGACAAGTTGCATCGCGATTTCGTGATTTTATGATTCATGGGAACTCGACGAGTTGAGTCAACTCGGAGCGTTGAGTTCGACTTTGATTTGACCTTGACTTTGACCATAGTTGACCCTAAAAGGGGTTATAGGCATGAAATGGTATCTACGGGGTGGCTTTGGTTCAGGGAGTGAGTAAAGTTGATTATGGGTGGATGTAACAACCCGAAATTTTATGTTTCCTTGAAAGCACAACCATTTAACCCAAATAAATGTCAGAATTATTCCTACTATCATTTAGCACAATTTAGAGTCTGTTCGAGCGTTCTAAGCCCAGTACACTTAAGGAATAAGTGTTGGGGTTTATCTGCCAAAGCAATAGTACGTCAAACGAGCCTGAACCACCTCGACCTGTAGTTCACGGCCACCACATGGGAGTTTACGGCCGTAAACTCCATGTAGGCCGTAAACTCCACTTTATATGGAGGAATGTTGGCCATTTGCTCATTCCATCCTTTCCTTTGGCTCAAATCCTCTCAACTATCATCCCGTTCTTCGTCCCCGGTCTTCAAAACTCGTAAGTTTCTTATTCCAACTAGTTGATCTACTACTTAATCTAGTGATGTTACACCTTTCCATCCATGAAATCATTCCAGTTGAGTGGATCTTCAAGTGTTCTTAGTTTCACCAAGAACACCAAGAATACACACTAGTGTTCTTGGCCAAAATCGACCATTCAAGCCCCTAGATCGTAAGTACTCCTATCCTAACTCAATGTACATTGGGTTTAACATGTTTAGGGCATAGAAATCATCAAGAAACAAGGAGGAATGAGAGTTTACAGCCAAGGGATGTTCTTGGGCCGTAAACTCCCTTTTAGGGTGCAAAGGTGCCTTTCCTTCCTTCCTTATGACCAGAACTTAGTCTAGAACCAACCACCATTGAACTAGAGACATAAATCATCAATGAAACCATATCCTCATAGGTTTTACGGCCGCAAACCCCTAAGGAATTGGTCCTTGGGCCGTAAAATCCATAAAGGGGTCATATGGTGCCCCTAACCCTCCCTTATGGCTTGTATAATTGACTAGGGCCTTGCATGCTTAATCTAGGAACATAAAAACACAAAATGATTGGGCACATATGAGTTTACGGTCGTAAACTCATATGTTTACGACCGTGAACTCCTCCAAAGGTCCATTTGGGGGCCCTAAACACTTCCTATGCCCTAAATTCGAGTCTAGCTAAAATTCCTTGAGTGGTATAAGACCTTTAATCAACCCATTGCACCACTACCATGAGTTTACGGCCGTAAAATCATGGGGGTTATAGTCTAGGAACCGAAAACACCCCTAAGGGCCATTATTTGAAGAGTAAACTCCAATGTGAGTCCATACACTCTTCATATGCAACCCTTGGTACTCCTAGCACTTGTAGCAAAGTGTTTTCATGTAGTAGGACATCCTTACTTGCTTAATTAGTTATTAAATGACTAATTAGATACTTAAATGTATCATTACATGTTAAATAGGATCCGAGTGTGTGTTCAAGTCCTCACTTGACACCTAGCGTCTTATACCGTACATTCATCCGAATCGCCCACGTCAGGTGAGTTCATACCCCTAAATCAACCTTTTAAATTATTTTAACTGTTTTTATGAGGGAGGGGGGGGGAATATAAATTGAACTATACAATTATTAGATAAATCACATGTGATTAATAACTGTATAGCAAATGGATTTTTACATGTTAAACTGCTTCATCTAACAAAAGGTTTTCCAATCTCGTTTTCAAATCTTGTTAAAGTATGACTTTCTCTTTTAGATTATAAAAAGAATTCGAAAGGTTTTTCAAAGGTTTTCCAAAGGTTTTCAATGCTTTTTTTTATAAAATGACATCAAGTCATAAATTCTTATTTGTAAAGATCTTCCAAAGGTTTTACCAAAGTTTTCTTCTATGCTTCTATCTCGTTAAATGCATGCCTATATTTGCATAGTTATATAAATAGTGTTTAAAGGACTTAGAACGGCTACTTCGCCCTATTTCCTTTTCCTCGTTGGGATGTGGTATGGTGGGTATCGGTTATCCATCCGAAGGTCGTTTAAATATTAGTTATATATCATGTATACCTGTATAGACATAAAAGTTTCCATCAACCAGTTCATTTTCTTTGGGTAGCAAGGGCATCCTTCCATTCACCATTCATATACCTGAAACATTAATAACTGTTATAGGAATAGTTAGGAGATTCTATTTACTCTCTCTCTCTCTCTATCTCTGTCTCTCTCTTTAGTACGAAGAATCACTCAGGAGTCAGTTCATTCTTGAATCTATACTAATATTATAATACTTTAGATAGAATGTGACACACTATTTCCCTCTACGACGCCTCATAGCGCCATCGCCGTGTAACCAGAATCTCCGGGAAGGAGAGCGAACATCATATGTATAGATCTATACGGGACCGACACTCTCACACCCTGACTTTTAGCTACAGTCCGCGTCGGTAAGGCCCATGGGTGACATAATGCCACTACCTCTAGGCTTGACTTGGAGGGTCATCGAATACTTCATCGTCAATCAACATGGTTACATACGAGTTCACATTCACCCCTTGTTTTAGACTTTGCTAGCTGTATCGTTCATTTGATACTGTCTGGAGTCTGTAATTCCTTGTTTTAGACTTTTCTAGTTGTATTGTTCATTTGATACTGTCTGGAGTCTGTATTTCCTTGTTTTTGACTTTGCTAGCTGTATCGTTCATTTGATACTGTTTGGAGTCTGTATTTCCTTGTTTTAAACTTTGCTAGCTATATCGTTCATTCGATACTGTCTGGAGTCTGTGCTTCCTTGTGTTAGACTGAGCCAGGCGTATCATTCATTCGATACTCTCCTGAAGTCTATGTTTTCATTTGCTTTCGTCGGCAGTATTACTACTGAGGTATATATTATTTTCCCCTAGTATTTTTACTTGTGATTTTCTCACAATTCCTTTAAAGTCAAAACTGTATTTCGGTAATGATAGTATTTCGGGGAAATTACTCCTTAAAACATAAATTTGTCGAGTCTTGGTAGAAGACTGCTTTTATTTAGAAAATATATGATTTTCTGGAAAGAACGCTAATACACTGTAGATTCTAAACTACTATCTGTCATAAAGTTATTTTGAATAAAAATGTGTATTTATACAAATGACACTAAATACTTATGAATTCACCAGCATTATAAAAATGCTGATACTCGCTTTCAAAGTAACTTGTATTCTCAGGTCATCGATAGACAGGTACATCTCGGGAGCTTTTGCAAAGACAGCCTAGTACCAAGCTGCATCTATGTTAATCTCTGTATTTACTTTGATGTTGCTATGAAATGTAACCAATCTAAAATTATTACTATTAATGCAACGATTTTTGTACTTTGATTACTATACTACATATGTTGTGATACTTGACATGACGTCCTCCACCCTAGAACGTTTCCGCCGTTCCAGTTTTGGGGTGTGACAGTGGAGACGTTTCAACTATCATTCGACATTTGAGATGAGTTTCCTCCTGGTTGAATGGGTCTAAGGCACCAATGTCGGTCCGTGTAGATTGTATGCTCTTGATTAGGAACGCAAGTGTAGGTCGGGCCTATATCTCATCACTGTTGAGTATGTTTATCAGTTGAATTGCTAGATTGTTATACTTGTTGTATGTGTATTGGTAGGAATGCAAGTGTGAGCGGGGCCCGTATCTCCCGATTAGCTGAGTGTGGGTGGGGCCTGTATCTCTTAGCAGCAGAGTGTGGGCGGGTCCCGTATCTCTTAGCAGCAGAGTATGGGTGGGGCATGTATCTCTTAGTAGCAGAGTTTGGGCGGGGCCTTTGTCTCTTAGTAGCAGAGTGTGGGCGAGGTCCATATCTCTTAGTAAATGAGTGTGGGCAGGGCCCGTATCTCTTGTTTGCATGATATGTGTGGTATGTGGTAGTTTGTGGAGACTCACTAAGCTTCGTGGTTACGGTTTTCAAATTTGGTTTCAGGTACTTCTGGCAGCAAGGGGAAGAGTTCGGGATGACTGTATTGCACACACCATGATGTCACAACCTGGGATATTTACTCTGATATTTTGACATGTGTTTGATACTATGATATGATATTTTGGAATACTTGACTTATTTTGACTTGATGTTTGATAATAATGGTTTGATTAATAAATAAAAATAAATTTTTTGGGTCATGATTTTGGGTTGTTTCAAAATATTTCGAGTATGAAATTAAATAATAGACTATAGTCTAATTTCAGAAACGTTCTCAAAAATCTCGTCAGAAATGCGTAAATATCTTAGCGATGTGATATATTTTACTTATAATAGGTAAAACCAGTGTTATACCGATTTGTTTTCTTAAAATTGTCGTATCTTTGCATACGAACTCTGTTTTAGACGTTCTTTGTATTCTTGGACTCATAGAAACACGTACTATGAGACTAGAATAATTGCTTCACTTAAAATGACTTTTTACGAATTTTCAGTTTTTTAGACGTATTCCTAATGTTACATTTTGTGCTGTTTGATTCGTCTGAGATCTTATACATTTGGAAGTATGATATCATCAGGTATCATATAATAGTTAAAATGAACTTATTTATTTTACTTAAGATACATTAAAACTTAATAAGTCAGGTTACAACAAGATTCACAGTTTAATGTCGGTTATAATTTTTGTCATAAATTTCGGGATGTCACAAACCCGTTCATCATTACGCTTATCAACATCATCTTTTTAAGTTTGAAGTCGAGACCCTTAAGCTTTGAGAATATATTCAACTTCGACTCCACTCACATAATGCTTGCTACTTGTATCAGCCAAGAACTGTAAAATCTAATTTATATTGGAATTTAAAATTTGGAATTGTTTTCCTGACATGATCAATTCATCAAGAACATTTTCTTCCTCTAGATCAAAATAAAGATCAGCAAATAAAACCATGACATCATCATCATCAACTTCTTTTTCTTGAATCCCTTTCTCATCCTTGGTGGATTGAGACGAGAAAAGTGTTGTGATAGACTTATTCATCACCCCAACAAAAATAGGAGAAATTGTGGAAACAAGAAATGAGGAAACAAGTGTTGATGATGGTGGTAGTGGAAGAATTGTAGATGTTGAAACTGTGGATGTTGTTGTTGAAGGGTTTTGAGCATTCTAACACTTGTATGGTGTACATGCAATCCTAGATTCTTTGGATCTATGTTTTCTCTAATATACATGCAAACTTTCATTTTCCAAAGCATCATCCTAACTAGCATACAATGGAGTAACTATACTACAAAAATTCTAGTTAGATCACATACCTTTTTTTATAGTTGAAAGCCTTAAACCTTTATGAGCTTAGCGCCAATATTATGAATTCCTCAAATGGAATCACAACACACCTTTGGACAAAGGATGACTTTTGAGAGAGTATGGTGTACACAAATCGGTTATGGCTCTCTGAGAACACTCTAGTCTATCTAGGACCAACTTCACCAACCAAGGGGTTTCTTATATAGTGTGGCACAACTAGGGTTACACCATGCAAATCCTAATGTGCATGACTTTCCACATTCCATAGGCTCGATGGGTTTTAACCTCCATGGAGTATCCATGGGTCACCACACGAGTTTATCCTAACATAAAAAACTATGGATCATAAGCCCACTTTATAAGAAAATGATTTACCAAATCAATCCCCATTTATTTAATTAGTATTTTTTTATCACAAAATTAATTCCAAATTAATTATTGATCAATACTAATTAAATAATATGATTTCATATTAATATATTAGAACTTATAATATATTAATAAATCACAAATAACCTCTTCTAAAATGTACATCCTATTAAATTGTCTTGGTGATATGCAACCCAAATGGACCATGCTACTCTCGGGTCAAGTACATACCAATTATAGTTATGGACTTAGACACTAATCCAACAGTCTTCCACTTGAATAAATCTAATAACCATTATTGCAAGTACGACTTGAAAACTGACTAGCAATCATAGCTCTTAAAATCCGTTGTCGAACTCTGACTGTAACGACCCGTCTCCGGTATGATGATTCCATGGTATTTATTTTGAAGTTTGAAAGAGGGACTCGGCGAGTTCATAGCCTGACTCGCTGAGTAGGGAAGGGAGTTCAAGCACGTGTTAGCCGGCGACTCGGCGAGTCCATATTCGGGACTCGGCGAGTCTGCCTGTCTGGATGAAACCCTAAATCCCCGGGTTGCTCACTATTTAAGCCACCTTATAGCCCCCATTCTCGCCTCCTTCACCCTCAGAGAACTGTGAGAAAACCCTAATCCGTTCTTGAGTGATTTAAGTGTTCTTGTGTGAATTTTGTGAAGGCTTGAAGAAGGAGAAGAAGAAAGGAGCAAGGAGAAGTGGTGTAGGGCAAAGATTCAAGGGCAAATCAGAGTTCCTTGAGGTATTCTTCGGATTTCCTTCCCTTTTATTCTTTAAAACCCCATTAGAACTTTTCTAGATCTAGTTGATGCTTTTCTCAAGCCTTATGATTATATGGAAGCCCTATTATGTCGAGATATCCTTAGATCTGTTCATTTAGGAGTTGTAGAGCCCAGATCTATTGCCTTTATGGAGCTATTTTGCGTAATAACCCTAGATCTACCCTTTTAAGTACCTTTTTAGCCTTTATCTCCTTTTTCATGTGTTTGTACACGTAAAGTTGGAAACTTTACGTGGTGAATCAGCTTATTGGACTTAGATCTATCATTTGTATGTAATGGATTCAAGCAGAATCGAGTTTAGAATAGTTGCATGGTTGTGACTCGGCGAGTCGAGTCGCGAGTCCCCGATTTCTTCCTTTTTGAGCGGTGCCGAGTGGGACCAGTGAGTAGTGGAGTGGACTCAACAAGTTTGAGGTTAGACTCAGTAATGGAGGGACTCGACGAGTTGTTCATACAACTCGGCGAGTCCAAGGCAATCTTCTTAGCTCGAAGAACAACTCGTCGAGTTGTTCATATGACTTGGCGAGTCGGATGCAGATTGCCTAAGTTTTGATTCAAAAGGGAACTTGTCGAGTTGATGCCATACTCGACGAGTAGCAGCGAGTAGGGTCGAGAAGTGAGAATAGGGACTCGGCGAGTTAGCGGCCCAATTCGGCGAGTCAGCTCAACTGTGGGTTGACTTTGACCAGGAGAGTTGACTTTGACCAAGGGTAAAAGAGTCATTTTACCCCAGTATAGTGTTTAGCATTGATTGAATGTGTTTATGGACTTGTAGCCGGGGAGATACCGAAGCAGCAGCAGATAGCTTCCAGAGCCATACACACAGCAGCCAGTTCACGAGGTGAGTTTCCTTTCAGTAGGAACGGGTCTACAGCCACAATGCTGGCCCGTTTAATTAGCAGTAGTCCCGGACTTTGGTCTGATGCAGTAGTTAGAGTGGTTGATGTCTTTGTGATCCAAGCATGTTTGTGTTATGTGTTCCGGACTCTGTTCTGATGCAGTATGCAGTATATGTGATTATAATAGTTGTTATGTGTTATGCTATGCCATGATCAGCCAGTTCCGGACTTCGGTCCGATGCAGGGGACAAGGTCCCAGTCAGTTCCAGACTTCGGTCTGATGCAGTTAGTTCCGGACTTCGGTCCGATGCAGTCAGTTCCGGACTTCGGTCAGATGCAGTTAGTTCCGGACTTCGGTCCGATGCAGTTAGTTCCGGGCTCTAGTCCGATGCAGGGGACAAGGTCCCAGTCAGTTCCGGACTTTGGTCCGATGCAGCTAGTTCCAGACTTCGGTCTGATGCAGTGGGCAAGGCCCAGTATGTGCTTTATATGTATTGTATGGTATGTGGTAGTTTGGGGGAGCTCACTAAGCTTCGTGCTTACAGTTTCAATTTTGGTTTCAGGTACTTCCGCAAGCAAAGGGAAGAGCTCGGGATGATGGCATCGCACACACCACAGCTTCAGTTTATATCCTGGGAGTTGACTCAGTTCTCTTAGATATGTTTTGATACAGTTGTGACACAGTTTTCTTGTTACAGTATTTTAGTATGGTTTTTGAGATATGCAATGCATGGTCTTATTATGATATACTCAGTTTTATGATTTTTGGTTATATTAAAAATGAAATTTTCGGGTCGTATTTTTGGGTCGTTTCACTGACCTAGTCAATGACACATCCATTAGATAAAGGATCATATATGCCTCCATTCTAGATATCATATGGACTGAGACATGGATTATAATCATTCTCTCTGTCCATCTGTTATTTCCCGATTTATGATTTATGACTACCGACTAACTGAACAAATCAAATCAGTCCAGGCTTAGCTAAGAACTTAGGGGTGTCATCACAAAATCATCGAGGGCCCACAAATATCGCTTTTATCCCTCCAAGGGTAAAAGGAATGGAAAAACTTCGACTCATATGCTTGCTCTATCTACTCATCAAATCACACACAATGATATGTTTTATAACACCAAGTTACTTGTGCATTTACATATCATCAATGTGCAACCGACTTGTAAACTGCAACTCATACCTCTCCGTTTGAAGAATATAAGATATTATCGTCTCATGATCACTCGTGATAAAATCCATGAAGTGATTCAAACGAGCATGGGTTGAATCCAATACTCGAATTTTATTCCAGGAGCACTCATGAACACTGAAGCTATGTCTAAAACACCTAGACAAACTACAGACCCATTCATGACAGTCTTGCCTTAATACCTACTTCCAAAGTATGATCAACTATGGATGGTTTGAATAAAGCTATTATTCAGGAAGTTAAAACATGCAAAGTGAAACACAAGAATAATACTAATCCTATATGGCCCCAAAACTTTTGAGCCATATTGATTACTCATTATTCATTGTATAATGTTTCGAATAATCAACTTAATACTTAAATTCAATAACAATATTCATGCCATGCTCCAAGCATGCACACTATGTTTGTCTAAACAATAGCCATGCCATACTCCAAGCATGTACACTATGTTTTTCTATGGTCCTTTGTGAAATAGATCAATTGACCATATTTCAATGATGCTCACTTCATAATCCCAAATCCTTACTGTAAATGCAAGAATACCAAATTCTTAACATTTAATGTAATTTGTTAGATTCTAAACTTGTATGCAATGATTCTCTTGTAATGACTATGCACAAAAGTCATAGAGACTTGGCAACAAACATTACAAAGTATTCCAATGGAGATTGACAACAAAACAATTCCAAGGAAGCGAAGTCTCAAATTCAAAGTACATACCTTTGAACATCTTTCTTGCATTAAGTTTTCTAATCTTACACAGATTTAAGGAATGATTTCCACCTATAGAAACATATCCAGATTCCCATTTTGACTATCATTTCTGAACAAGAGTTGACTCTTTACAGAATATGTCAATGTGGTCCATCCATTTTTATACTTCTAACTACAAGCGACCAATCCTTGGCGAACCTTAGATTGTCCTTAATAGTTGTTTAACCACTTTAGTCATATCTGGTTCTATTCCTTTTTCCCTCTTAATGCCTTAGGCATTTGGAAAATTTTAGAACGTATAAATATTATAGCACATGCAATCGATCCTATACCCGAATCATATTGGACACGATTCATAACAACGTGATACCAAACCAGTCTTTTGCTACAATATTTATATATGCCATGTTCTCATAACTCGGATATGAAAAGGGATGTCGTAATCATCATCGAATTTGAGAACGAAATTAACACAATCATGACTAAATTTGATTAAACTCTCACAATCTAAGCTTTTAGATATGAAATGAAGTATAATTTCATCTCCCTTAATTATAGCAAAACAACTTTTCAAACTCTGTAAATTGCAAATTGAAACTTTTGTTTTCTATAATTAACATTTCTAACTTGCAACATTCATCATAATTGATTATACTCCCACTAGCATAATAATCATTACTTTACTAGCATAGCACTTATCCTCCCACTAGCTTTGGCATGTTTTCAAAAATTTGCTGGACTTCTAGAAATCAATACTTCATTGACTTTCTTACAAATGTTCAGATTTCTAACATGAGATGATTTGATAAAACTTTATCTAGGCTTCTCCAAATCATACATCTTTCCTTAGACAGCTTACATGTGTGTCTAAACAATTTTAAAACTTATAACAATAAGTCTCAAATGTTTAGACCTTTTTGCCATTTCTCACAATTCAAATTATGAAAAGGGATTTCGTAATCGTAATCGAATTTGAGAATGCAAATATCACAACTGCTATCTACTTAAAATCTACTTAGTGAAAGTGTTTCCTCACCATCATTTTCATAAATCGGAAAGAAACCTTATAATACTTAGATTTTAAGGTGTATGTGTTCATATCCATACGAATTTGTCATAACCATAATCACAAGACAAGTTTAGTGACAAATCCAAACTCATATGAGCTGAACTTGTTCAATCATAATTTCTCGTCACCTGACAGCACAAGGGCCTACCATAGCTTACGAGTTGTTGCCTTATGCAAACAATTGAGAACTTATAAAACTCACATGCATAGTCAACTTTAATTGGAATGGGCACAAAAATAAGAATATGTCAACACGATAGGTTATAATCCTCAAGTCGTGTTGTAAAGACCCGAAAATCCTTCTAGAAACGACGTTAACTTTTTGTTACTCAAATATTAGCGGTTGTAAAGTTATTTCGGTTCTCAACGTAAGAATTGAAATAAATTAAACAAAAAAAAAGATAGTAATTAATATCTAAAAGAAGTAATTTATATTAAATGGGCATATAATTTAATTAAATGATTTTGTGAGAAAATAGGGTAAATTAATAAATAAAAGAGTTAACTAATTATTAAAGTGTGTAAGAATCTTACTAATTAAATTGTGGGAATATTTAGGTTGATATAATCTATAAATGGATAAATAAAGTCTAGGGGGTAAAGTGCCATTTTTAAAAGTGTTGAATATGGTAATTTTACAATTGGGGTTTAAAGTGTTATTAAGGCTAAACATTAGGGACCAATGTTGTAACTTCATTTAATAACTCCCTTACAATTAGAGGAAATGGTCACTTTTCTTTTCCTTACGTCTGTTACTTACAGCGTCTCATGTGCCGCCTTCTACCCTAGAAGAATTGACCGCAACCTTTCGTGTGTGTGTGTGTGTGAGTGAGAGAGAGAGAGAGAGAGAGAGAGTATTTTTTACTCCGACCTTCTCTTTCAATGGTCTGGTCACGTTAGCAAGATACGGTGGGACTGCAACCGGGGTTTCCATAGAGCGGGCTCGGTATTGATGCAATCAATCGAAATTACGATCTCATAGGATGAAGGCTTCGATCAAGGAAGCGATGCAGATCTGGAACATATGAATTTATGTGTGAGTTTTGCTAGATAGTTTTCCAACGACAAGTTTTTTTTCACAAAGTGCTTTCCCGCTAGAAACTCCTCGGGTTGTGCAAGTAGTGTCGTTCCAAAATTTCCGTTTACTTATATAGCAATGACATAGATGGGATACGGATTCCATAAAAACAACGAGATGCATGGATAAGGGAACCATCCTCTCGATGAATCCATGATCAAAGTGACGGAATCGCAAGGATTAAAGGATGGATAAATCGGCAATATGGAGATGGATTTGATCAGGTGCATGTTCTCTAATTATTATTATGTGTATAACGATGGTATTAATCTCACAGACTATAAATCATTGATAGAAAAGGCTTGATATATAGAATAGACTCAAACAATTATACACAAAGAACTAGTTATATATTCTTTTACATGTGATTTGAGCTTTCTGGTCAAAAGTAAAAAGCTTACCAGGGGATAAATCCCGATGTCTCACATATTTTATTGTTTTAGGGTTAAATAAATAAATATTGTTAATTACGTAATTGATTAACTAATTAGTTATTGCAAATTAACCTCGGTATAATCATATATTTTATTTAGGTTATTGTAGGTGCTGAGCTTAAACTATATGTAATTTTGAATGTGTTTAGGCATTTTGGCGGACTAACACGAATACAAGATGAAGCGTAGACATCATATTATGGAAACATTTAGGTGAGTTGATAGTTTTAACTCACTAAGGTTGTATTATTGAAACATGCAATCCGTATATGGTGATTTGATTCACTTTAGGATGACCATGTCATTACATGTGCTTGATGATGATATGATATTTGTGATGCTAATATATGATTTGTGCTATTGCCATGCTATGACCTAATTGTTATGTTGCTTACACCTTGATGAACTTGGTGTATATGACACTGGTTTAAGTTGCTTGATAGAATGATGTATGGAAGTGATTTGATCTGTTGGTTATGAATATATTGCATGTTTAAGTACACACTTATATTGTATGAATTACATGCTTTACTTAATGTATAAATGACATTGCGGGGTTATGCATAGAGGATTTGGGTAGTTCATGATCTTTACCTAAAACCTTATCAGGATCATTGAGGGTGCCTACTAGGTTGAAAGAGTGCCTATAGGAAGAGTTATAGCCACAACGGTGATTAGTTGTCGGTCTTTTTAGATGACTGTGTGACACATGGTTTGCGGGCACTTCGGTGTTCGTGGGCTGGAGTGATGTTGGTCCCTCGTTCGTGACCAGCACAAACATCATGTGGGAATCGGAAGGTGTATCAGTGGAATTGGCACCGTTTGTACCGATCCTGAATAAGACCGCAGGGTACTTGTACTTTACAAAGTTGGAGTATAGAAAGTAGAGTCACGGGGTTGGTGTTTCAGGTGGAAGTCATGAACCACTTAGAGCATTCGGTTGGCCGTGCACACAAGTAGTGAACGGGGTGTTTCTCTTGGGTTAGGTGGCACTAAGGGACACTTTTCTATCAATCGGTTGGATAGAGGTAATAAAAGGCGGAACATGTAACAAAAGGTTGGTTGCATATTAAAAGGTTGAATATATATAACAAAGGTTGGTTTTATATTAAAAGGTTGAATTTATAACAAAGGTTGGTTGTATATTAAAAAGTTGAATATGTAACAAAAGGTTTGGTATTAATAAAAGGTTGAACAATTAAAGGTTGCTTATATATGAAATGTGATTAATTATATGCTATGCGGTTGCTTATGTGGTATTTGGTTGATCATATATGTTATATGGTAGAATTGTGATTACACATATGTGCATGTATGCGGTTGAATAATTATGATATGTCATACCCCCAAACCTGAACGGCAGAAACGTTAGGGGGCAGAGGATGTCATATTCAATATCATAACAATTGAATAGTAATGAAAGTACGCACCACCAAAATATAAATATATTTGAAAAGTTTACATGTTTGTATGTGTTACATGTTTCAATATCAAATACAATATGGTGATCCAAAATATGTTACTAACGCCAGCGCGTTAGTCTTCAAAAGTAGTTGCTACCTGGTTAGTGTTTTCCTGAGAATACAAGTTATTTCAAAAAAAAAGTGTCAACAATAAAGTTGGTGAGCTCATAAGTATTGTTTTGAGAGAATGTATGTCATTCGAAAGTTCACGTTTGTTTTCCAGAAAATCCGATATTTTCTTATGAGTGTATGAAATAAGTATGAATGATTGTTGTATAAATTGTATGTATTTGAACCAGGAAAATCCTATATTTTTCTAAAAGTGAGGAGCAGTCTTAAATGTCCAAGTCCGTAACTTGTAAGCAAATATGTCATGCTTAACTAATGAGGTATAGTCTTATTATAAAACAAAACTATATGAAGCTTGTATTCGTATGTGATAATGACTGAAATATCACTTTTTCCCTTGAAAACATAATACCATAATAATTGTCTATCTAGTGAGTTTTCATTACCGTACTATGATGGGTTTGCCTGAACGACGTTCTTCAGGCGTCGGAATGATATGACACTTGTGACCCCGAGGACTGTAGCTAACAGTCGGGGTGCAGGATCATCAGTCCCGTATAGATCTATACACACTTATCATGTTCTCCGGACAAGAGACTCTGGTTATAAAACAGAACTTTCTAGCGGTACCTTGATAGGTATAATGAAGATGAATGACTCATGGATTCTCAATTAAGTCACGTGTTCATGAAAATGTGCTTTTGTCTTAAATGATTACCCTTTCTATAGTATGAACAAAGGCATAATAATGAGTTGTATTTACTTGTAAAATACATAGTGTTATAGTTGAAATGGTTACCCTCGATTTGATGTAATATGCATGTTTACAAATAAAACATATTTCTATTTATAAAACATAATGTATCTTAATAGACTAAAGTTGCATTGTGAGATGATTTGTATGTTAATAACTTCCTATGATAGTTATAACAATAGAATGAAAAGTACAGCAAGAGAATTGTGTTTCACACAATTTTAGTCATGTGTTTACTTGTATTCCCCCCCCCCCCCCCCAAAAAAAAAAGATTTTAAAAAGGTATTTAGAAACGTAGTGATAGGGGTATGAACTCACTTAGTAGAAGTGGTAGCATGAAGAAGACGAGACTAAACTCGAGCAACACTTCGACTGGAGAAAGTCGATTTCTAGGGAATCTTGGGGCATCGAACTTCCGTAAGAGCTTAGATATGAAACCGGGATGTCGGGATAGTCTTGAGAGGGTAGAAGTATGAAATTTGGGAGAGAAAGTTGGGAATTAGCAACCAAAACCCGGAGCCTTCACATCCTTTTTATAGGGCTGGAAGAGGCCTCGAACGCGGGGCGTTCCTGCAAGGTATGCGGGGCGTTCCTGTGACGTACGCGGGGCATTCCCTCGTACGCAACGCATTCCGGAGCCTAGTGTGTCACTGCTTACGAACCTCGGATTGGATGGCGATTGGACTCGGTTCTGATCTGCGAACGCAGGGCGTTCCTTAGGGAACGCAGGTGTGCCCAGTTCTTTGAAATTCTGTAATTTTGGAGTACGAGCTCCAATTTCGACGTTCTTTATATCCACACATAGGTGAGAAAATGCTCTACAACTCTCGTTTAAACTCCGTCGGCTAATTCTGATTTACTTTTAATGATATATTTTTAACAGGTCGGGACTGGAAAAGTCCGTTAAAAATCCATAACTTCTTCATCCGATGCCTGTTTTCGTCAGTCTTTTTACTGTGGTATTACCATTGACGAGATATTCGATTCACATTTAGGTCGTGTTGGCTATAAGTCGTTCGATCTCTATTTCGAGTTTTTAGCTGTCTACCGCTATGTCCGAAACTTCGAAAAATCATAACTTTGTTATATGAAGTCAGATTTGGGCGTTCTTTTTATGTATGTTTACGGTTTTGGGATATCTACGACTTTCATTTATATACCTAAGGTTAAAAAGCATTTTATTGGAATTTCGCATTTTCTGCTTAATAGTGTATTACCGGTAATATCGCGGATCTTCGATTGGTCATAACTTCTTCGTTATAACACGGATTTTAGTGTTCTTTATATTTTTGGAAACCTTGTTACGATATCTACCACTTAGTATACTCAATTATGGTTACTGAACATATTTATTTTTGACCTAATTTCTACTGGTGTTACATGATATGCGGTTGTTTTCTAAGTGGTATTTGTCTATCATTTTTATGCTTCATCATAAAATGAATGATTGACCCATTTGGGGTTTGTATGTTTTATGTGCAACTTTATGAACTCACTCAACAGGGGCTGACACTTGTATCTTTTCTCTTTTGTGTCTTATGATTGGTACTGATAGTTTACTAGATTAGCCTTAGTGAGAGGGGTTCTTATGGGTAGTAGATTTGTATTAACGATACCACACTTGGACACATTTTTGATTATTTACTGTAAAAATACTTTTGTTTACGGTTTAATGGTTTGGAATTATGTTTGAATTTTTGAAGTAACATTGTGGTTTTGATTTAAAAATAAACTAAGTCTTTCGCTAACATATTCTGTTAAATAAATGTTTTAAGAAAGAAAAAAAATTATGGTAAAAATCACGATGTTACACGTGTGCTAGTGATAAACAATTGGTTATATTCTTGATTAGTTCATGAAGCTTTTCCAAGATCTTTAAGACTCTCACTACCCTCTTGACATATAAGATTCTCTTGTCATGAATCATTCCTTGACAAAACAAATATTCAAGAGTTAGTGTGGATTCTTATCAAGACAAACACTTCACAAAATTGGCCTTAGTTGGTCTTTGTTTTGTCTAAAACATCACAACATACCAATTTCAAATGTACAAGAGTAGAAAACATTTTACTCGACATTTGATAAGTGTTATAAACCTTTTCTTAAGATTATGTCACTCAAGGTTACAATCTTGGAGTATGACTCTAACACTTGTTTTGGGAACGAAGTGTGACCCATCTTCTTGATTTAACCATTTCAACAATTCATGATCCCTCTTCTTAGACATACGAATGCCCTAAGATATCCTTAGAGGATCAATTGTGATATGGTTTTCCATAACCATTAAGATGATCATAAAACATGATACTAAAGTACTCTCCCATTTTTCAGATTGGAGAAACTTTTATCCATCTGCCTAAATTTGTTCTGCCATCCATTGAACCTTTTCCAATTCTTTAGAATTATACTTAAACTTGTAAGCATAACTATATTTACTAAACTTTAGTACATAATGACGCATAGTCTTATCGATCTTCGTGGTGGACTGACCAGCGCACAACCAAGTGTACCCAATCTCCTAGTCCTTTACTTGTCTCACACATTCAAGTGAACATGGAATTAGTCGTAACTTCCAAAAGACAAAGGTTCTCATTCATCATGCAATCCAAGTTCCATGATTCCAAGTTTCTATCCAAAGGAATTAGTCGTAATTTCCAAAAGACAATGGTTCTCGATACTACCACAAACGAAAGAATCAAATTTATATTGCTAACATGGAAACATACAAACATTAATTTTTCATAAATGCCATTGCAAGGAGATATAATATAAAAACAAAATTTATTTATTTATAAAATGTGGAAAAAAAACTTTTCCTTACAATGCAATTACAAATGAAAACTATGTTATTACATATTTCCTAGCAATCTATCATAACTCCTAAGCAGCAGCTCAAAAATCCGATCTTCGAACCATGCGATTGAAATCCATCTTCACGATTAGATTCAAATTACTCTTCCTTTAAGCTTCATTCCCTTTGCATGATCCTACAAAACATCAAAATGCAACCTTGTCACATCATATATTAAGAATCAACAATTAGGAACTTAATTGAGTTAGACAGTAGACTTACCTGAAGCATAGTCAAAATTTTTAGCTCTACCTTTTCTCAGATCTTTCAGGTAGTCAAGGAAGTTTCGCAAGCAATGTCCCTTCTCTTGGCAATAGAAACATATAGACTCTTTGGGAATGGTACACATGACTATCTCAGACTTAGCCTTTCTCTTTTCCTTTTGGTCAACCGGCTTGACCATGGTCGATCCCTTTCCATTGGGAAGAGAAAACTTTTCTGGACTTCCAATGTTTCCAATGTTAATGCCCATGGAAATTTGAGAAGTGAATCCTCCAATCAAATTTGCTTTTCCAGTGCGCCAAATCATTATTGATTCAGCAGCAACAAGCAAATAGGTAAGATCAATAAGGGCCATGTCGTGGTCTGTCACATAGTAGTCCTTAATGAACTCACTATATGACTCAAGAAGTGATTGAAGAACCCAGTCGATAGCCAACTTCCTCGAGACAACGACACCCAATACTCTCAGCTTGTCAAAATGTGACTTCATCTCCAAGACGTGAGTACACACAGGCCTTCCATCTTGATGCTTCATTGCAAGTAGGGCTTGAGTGACCTTGAAATTTTCAATTCCTTGAACCTGTGGGTTAGGGAGAATTATTGGAGGAGGTGGAGGAAGTGAAGCATGACTTCCACGATCCAACCGCAGGACATCATCTTCAAGAGGAAAGCTTGTTCCAAAAGATTTGGGAAGACCATAGTTGTCTGAACTAGACATCTACAATGGAAGAAATTCAAGTTAGTTGATTTAAGTCCTTAATATAACACCCAAATAAAATATTAAGGCTAGGACCCAACACAATATTTTACAATTTGGAAGAGGTATGTCGTAATCCAATTGCAAAATATTTGAAGATAGGTAAATGATGATTTACCAATTTCCATCACGAAAAACGAAAAAGAATTTTAGGTTTTAAGTGAATTGAAATTCCAAGATCCTTTGAGATTCATTGAACAATTCAATGGCATGTTTAAATCTCGATTGTGCCCTTCAAGTTCGTGACTGGGATGCCGAGGATCACAAACAAAATGTCAATAACCATGCAAATCAGCTTGATACACCCAATGTTACAACCACAAAATCAATGTGTCGGTTAACCAAACACGTTCCATTGATCTATGATTAACATCAAGCTAGCCTTTGCCATGCACTACCAGTCCAAATTAGTGTTCCGGTTAACCACACAGGCTCCACTAACGACTTAACACGGTGCAAAGTGCAATTTCATGGGTTAGCGCCATATTTACATTTTCCTAAGTAACCAAGATTTGGTGATTTATAAGTGTTTAGTTAATTTATATTTATCATTATACTTTTAATGAAGGAAGAATTACAGTCTTATCCTACCCGTTCAGCTAATGACCCTCCATCAGTCAAGGAAGCGGTGAGTGAGAGTGGACACCCATTAAACTGTCATTTTATAGGCAGTAACCTTGTACCCCCCCCCCCCTATAGACCGGCTTCGTGAATGAGACCTACTAACGGTAAAGCTGACTTTGTTCTTATACATATATATATATATATATATATATATATATATATATATATATATATATATATATATATATATATATATATATATTAAACCTATAAAATTATAATAGTATAAGGGTAGAATTTTAAACTTTAAAATTCTAGGTTTTGGAATTAAATGTTTCAAAAGTTAGACTTTTACATTTACAAATTCCAAAACTTGAGGGCAAGTTTTGAACTATTAAAAAGCTTTTGGAATCCGTAACTTATGATTTTAATATAGGTTTTAATGAAAAGACTCTTGAAAATCCATAACTTGAGGACAAGTTATGGAGCTCATAAAAATATTTATGGAAAAAGACTTTTCAAGTTCATAACCTATAAGTTTAATGATCTCTTTAAAAGAAAAACTTTTAATTTTGCATAACTTGAGGACAAGTTATGGAACTCATCAAAACATTTAGATCAACTATTGTAACTTACAAAAATCAAAAAATTTTGTTTATCATCTAAATTAAACTGATAAGAACAAGACAATTCATATCAAACTAATTTCATGTAATTAGCCTAACCACATAAACTAATACAAAACATGAAACTTTGAAAATTATCTTATAAATTGGATAAGCATGATCATTACCATATCAAAAACAGGTTTATAAGTTCAAAAACAGCTAAAGGTAATGATCCTAGTCCAATTCTAGCCAAAAACTTCGAAAATCTGCATTCTGGAGCACCAAATCGTCGAGTGCGTGAATTAACTCGTCGAGTTGGTCAGATTTGTGAGGTGACTCCATGAATCCCCCACTAGACTCGGCGATTCCACTGTCCAGAAAGCAGAAAAACCGATTTTTTTAAGCATTTACAAGCAAGTAGCATCAGGTATATTGAAAAACAAACCTTGGCTTTGATACCACTGAAGGGTTTTGAGCATTCTAACACTCCTATGGTGTACATGCAACCCTAGATACTTTGGATCTATGTTTTCTCTAATATACATGCAAACTATCATTTTCCAAAGCATCATCCTAACTAGCATACAATGGAGTATCTATACTACAAAAATTCTAGTTAGATGACATACCTTTTGTTGTAGTTGAAAGCCTTGAACCTTTAAGAGCTTAGCACCAATATAGTATGAATGTCTCAAATGGAATCACAGCACACCTTTGGACAAAGGATGACTTTTGAGAGAGTATGGTGTACACAAATCGGTTATGGCTCTCCAAGAAAACTCTAGTCTATCTAGCACCAATTTCACCAACCAAGGGGTTGCTTATATAGTGTGGCACAACTAAGGTTACACCATGCACACTCTAATGTGCATGACTTTCCACATTCCTTAGGCTCCATTGGTTTTAACCTCCATGGAGTAGCCATGGGTCACCACATGGGTTTAGCCCAACATAAATAACTATGGATCATAAGCCCACTTTATAAGAATGAATGATTTACCAAATCAATCCCCATTTATTTAATTAGTCTCGTTTTTATCACAAAATTAATTCCAAATTAATTATTGATCAATACTAATTAAATAATATGATTTCATATTAATATATTAGAACTTATAATATATTAATAAATCATAAATAACCTCTTCTCAAAAGTCCATCCTATCAAATTGTCTTGGTGATATGCAACCCAAATGGACCATGCTACTCTCGGGTCAAGTACACACCAATTATAGTTATGGACTTAGACATTAATCCAACAGTTGTTTCTCTTGTTAATATCCATTCATCAATAATGACATTTGTGTCCTTATTAGATAAGTTCACAGTGATGCGTGGAATTTCGGCCTCCTCTATTACGGACTTGGTACCCGAAACCCCAAATGGTATGAATTTCGCCTTCTCAAGGATAATTGGTGTTTGATGATCACCGGAATCGATGTGTATACCCGTATCATGTAACATCCCAAGTTCAGAAGCAAGAGTTCAGGGTTGTAAAGTGTTATTAAAGGGTGGAATCGACGAGTAGGTGTGGTTACTCGTCGAGTCAAAGCGGGATTTGGTCGCGAGTTAAGTGACCAACTCGCCGAGTCGGCAGCTGGACTCGACGAGTTGGTCATGGGAAGAGAAAACCCTAAGATTTAGGGTTTGCACCCTATTTAAAGGATCTATTGTCCACCCCTCAGCCCCTTACTACCCTTTTGAGATCCAGAAACCCTAAATTGTGAGTGAGAGTCCTTGGAAGCAATTTGGAGCCTAGATAAGTGATTTTGTGAAGAGATCTTGAAGATCTAGAAGCTTGGATCAAAGAGATTTGTGGAGATTCAGATTATCCTTCAGTGGGAGGTCGTTTTGGAGGTAATGAATCATTATCTTGACCTTCTCGTTTCTAGATCCATCTTTCATGGAGTTTTAGGGTTTGTTTGGGGATAAAATGATGAGATTTTGGTGCATGAGTTAGATCTGGAGTTGAAACTCCAGATCTGAGTTCTATTTGGATCCAATATGCAGAGAGCCCTTTGAATTGCTAGGAAAAAGCCATTCCCCATGAGTTAAGTTCTTTTCTAGCTTGGTTTTTGAATTTTGGGTCATGAAAGCACGTAAAGGTAGAAACTTTATGTTGCTAATGCACTCTAAGGACTTAGATCTACTGTTTGGAGCAAAGGAGCAGCTCTGTATCTTTCGATTATTGGAATACCCATATGAACTCAGCGAGTCTGGGAGATGACTCGGCGAGTAGCGTCGGGGTTTGGTTTGATTAAGTTCCAAGTGAACTCGGCGAGTCTGGGAGATGTCTCAGTGAGTTGGTCTGGGGTTTCAGGCACTGATTCACGTAGTGACTCGATGAGTCTAGGAGATGACTCAGCGAGTCGAGTTGTTTATGGAGGGTTTTAGAGTTAAGTGAACTCAGCGAGTCACTAGGTTGACTCGGTGAGTAGGGTCAACTAGGAAGGTTGACTTTGACCAAGAGTTGACCGGTTGACTTTTGAGGGTATGTTGGTAATTTTGGTTCTGATGGTTATGGTTTCCTTGGAGTATTAGGTGGTGGTGTTCGTGGCGGTGATCGGGAGTTTTGATTCTATCTCTCCATCTCAGCAAGTGTAAGGTGAGTTATCCTCACTATATCAACAGGGTCTAAGGCACCAAGGCCGACCCTTTATCGGATGGTATTTGTTTGATATGTTATTGAGTTGCTAGATCTGCATCCTGATTTTAGGATGGTATTATGTTAGTGACCTAGTTAAGTTTGGTATCCTGGTATATAGGGTAATGTTATGTTAGTGACCGGTTAGGTCGGTATCCTGGTTAGGATGTTGTTATGATGCGTGATCTGATTGAACTGTTGTTTGGCTGAGGATTGTTATGTGATTAACTGTTTTATGTGTGCATGGTTGTTAGATTGGGGTTGGGTTGAGGCGGGTCATGCTTTCTGCTGTAGGCCAACATACCCAGGGCGGACCAAATAGACCGTAGGCCCAGCGAGCGGTCCAGATAGGCTGAAGGCCCCAAGAGGGCAGTCCAGATATGCCGAGGCTCGGAGAGTAGACCAGGTGGACTGAAGGCCCGAAGCGGGCGGACCAGTCATACTGTAGACTCATGGATTCGACCAGGTGGACTAAAGGCCCGGTGCAGGCGGACCAATCATACTGTAGACTCAGGGAGTGGACCAGGTGGACTGAAGGCCCGGTGCGGGTGGACTAGTCATATTGTAGACTCAGAGGGTGGACCAGGTGGATTGAAGTCTCGGTACGGGCAGACCAGTCACACTGTAGACTTGATATGCATGGTTGTTCTGTATTGAGATATGATATTAGTATGGTTATACGTGGTTGCTATTTTGGGGGTAACTCACTAAGCTTTCGGCCTTACAGTTTCAGTTTTTTGTTTCAGGTACTTTAGGAGATCGTGGCAAGGCGAAGATGTGATCGTGTCGCTCCTCATTTTTACAACGATGTTTCTGGGATACTCTAATATTAAGTAAACTGAAAACCTTTTTCTAATAATTAATGGATTTCGGTTGTTTTTGAAAATTTTAAATTTATTGGAAATTTTATGGATGTTACAAGTTGGTATCAGAGCCTTGGTTTGAGTGAATTGGAGGAACATTCGTGTGAATCCAGTCTCAAATCAAAGGGAGTTTTCAAGGTGATTTCTAAAATGGTTTTCAAAAAAGAAAAGGAGGAGGCAGAGGGTACGATCATACGGAGCTAGTAAGTTGACCCCAAAATACCATACAAGTTATTTGATTATGTGATGCATTAGAACAGTATGCTAGTACTAGGCTAGGGATCTTCAGGGATTGCATAATAGAATTGCCAGATTACATGACGCCTGCTAGCCTAGGGTTTCCCTTATTTGAGATATTCAACATTCCTCTAGGAGTGAGGATTGAGCGCTTACGGTGTGTGCATATATGGTTAGGGTGTTGTGGTGATACTTGAGACAAATATGGGTAGGTGTGGAAGGTAGTATGGGCCCGTACTACTGGAAGCACAGGACCCATACGCGTATCAAGGAAGTCACAACTCCCTAGGGTGTCGATTATAATTTAGTTCTCAGGCGGGTATGTGTTGTATTTAAGGGTCTTGTTGGTATGTTGCAGTATGGTGGTTACGAGACGCTTCGGGGAAGGATTCGGTTCGGGATCGGGATCAGGAGAAGGTGGTCAGAGTGGATCAACCCCACCTGAGGTCATTGGTCGGATTAGTACGGATGAGTTGGATGCCAGGATTCGTGAGATCCTGCATGATGAGATGGCTGCTATGTTTCGGGCTCAGTTGCCGAAGATGTTTGGGTCAATCAAGACCGCCATTGTTGAGTACTTTGATGAGCGATATGCAGCTCTTGCAGAGACGTCTGCTGTGGCAGCTATAGCGGCTATAGTAGCGGCAGGGGGAGGAGTCAGTCGAGGTTTTCAGTATCGGGACTTTGATAATACGAAGCCACCTACCTTTAATGGAGTTCAGGATCCGATCATTGCTATGAGATGGTTGCCATATGTGGAGGGTTGTTTCTTCATGTGTTCATGCCCTGCAGATCAGAGGGTGAGGTGTGCTCTAAACCTTTTGAGGCTCGGAGCGAAGGATTGGTGGAGGTTGACTACGGATCTTATTCGGATGCGCAGCGGGCTGCTGTCACTTGGGATCAGTTCTAGGAAATGTTCAGTACTCGTTATGTTCCGCAGGTTGAGAGAGAGAGGCTCAGGAGTTATTGGAGTTAAAGCAGGATTCAGAATCGGTGATGGATATCACTAGGATGTTCACAGAGAGGGCAATGTTTTGCCCTGAGTTTGCTTCAGAGCAGGCTCAGATGTCCCGATATCTGAGTATGCTCAAGAGGGATATCCGGCAGTTTGTGTCCACATAGAGATGTGATACCTTGTTAGAGTTGCAGGAGGCCGCCAGGCGGCATAAGTTAGAGATTGAGTTGCAGTTATGAGAGCAGAGGCAGGCCCCGGTGCAGTCGCAGCATCCAGGAGTTGCATTATGTGAAGGACTGTCGTCAGTTGGCCCTGGTTTAGGATATGAGGATTTGTTATCATTACCATCAGGTTGGGCACTTGAGGGCCAACTGTCCATAACTTGTTGCAAGACCGGTGCAGGCTCCAACACCGGCTAATTTGATGATTACGGGCGGGGATCAGGGTGGATCGGAGCCTCCAAGGACTCAGGGACGCGCTTTCCAGCTTATAGCAGAGGAGGTCAGGTCAGAGCTAGATGCAGCTGCGGGTATGTTTCCATCTTGTTATCTTGTTATCTCGTGACTTGCGTGGTATTGTAAACATGTCCGCCTTTTCCACATGATTCGTAGTATGATTTGCATCTTAGTAGCTAGGAGTGGTAGTCGGTTAGAATTCAGGAGGATTGATGATCAGAAGAGAAGATATATGAACTCTTTGCTAGGAATAGCAACTACGAGGTGAGAAGTGTTCAGTTGAGATTCGAACTTCCTTGGAGTTTGGAATGTGCGATGATGGGAGAGTTGTCCTGTGGAGATTGCTCACTCCAGAGAGAATTAGTTCATGGAGAAAGGGGGACTATATCAAGTGGGGTCAATTGAGCCATGATGGTTTTACCATCGATAGTTAGTAGTTGGTGCACTAAGTGGGGAGAATTGGAAAATTCTCAGGTGAATCAGTAAGCATCCAGGGTTGGTTAGTTGTTTGGATTCAGCAGTATCTTTAGCCGAGAGTGTGAACTGGTTAGAGCAGGTGATAGACACGTGGGGCAGGCAACAGACCATGGTTTCAGATAAGGTAGTTGACTGGCGTGAAGCCTAGGATTAGGTCGGGGTTAAAAATACTTGGGATGGATCTGGAGTTCGGAGCCCCTGGAGGGCTAGAATAGAATGCATGGGAGAGATTCCCGGGAAGAATGGTTTAGGGTGATGTACAATAGTTTTGAGCGGTCCGGAGAGACTGAAGGCCGATAGGCGTACCAGTTAGGCCGAAGGCTCGGAGAACGGTCCAGACAGGCTGAAGGCCCAGAAGGGCGGTCCAGACATGCTGAAGGTTCTGTGAGTGGTCTAGATGGGCTGAAGGCCTGGTAAGGCAGTCCAGTCATGTTGAAGACTCTGTATGTGTTAGTAGACATGTATGCGGAGAATGAGTGAGTACGTTGCCATGCAATAGAAATCAATAGATCTGGTCTCAAGTAATGATCATGATAATGGAGTTAGCTAAAGGCAATGTATGGGCTTTGTTAGTTATATGACCACATTCGGAGTATATGGGAGTTATGGAATAGCAGTTACTCTACAATATGTAGTGTCGAGTGGAGTTTTAGCATTGTGTCACTTGATGATATGGTAAAGGTTGTCAAGTAGACTTCCTTGAATAATGGAAAGGAAATGTAAGTAGATTAGGGAAGAAGTGTTGGATAACAGAAGTGAAAACAGTAGTGTGAATGGATAAGCGAAAGTATTTCAGTTATGGATAGTGAGCACTGAGGTTATACCAGTTGTATGGAAGCACATCCGGGTTGGGTGTCCGTTGAGGTTGTGGAATGATTATCATTGATGTCGAATCAGAGGAGTTCGGAAGTAATGCAAGGATAGATCCTTGGGCTCCAAGTATGGTTATAGTCATGGGTTACGTACGTGGTGGTGTTCCATCTGAGGGATGGCTGGACCCGTCGTAGATATACCTGGAATTCCAACCCGAGGCTGATTGGGCCAGGTATGAGTGTTCATGTGATTTAGTTGGTTATCCATGAGAGTTGTTTGGACGCTGAAGGATGTGTTATCTTAACACAGAAAAGGGATTATATTCAGGAGGAGAACTGGATGAGTTTCCAATATTGCGCGTACCCGGGTTGACGTCAGTTTTGACAAAAGGAAGATAGCTTAGAGTTATGGTAGAGTCCGATGGTTTATTATGGTATCCGGTTTTCGCAAGCTGCAGAAGTAGGTGCAAGACGGGAATATGATAGTACCATCAGGTGATACTTAGTTGATATGTGTAGTTATCAGGGGAATGAAGTCGGTGGCCGGCTTAGATCGGTTGGCAAGGTTTGGCATGGGAAGAAGTGGTTTCATATGGGATGCGATAAGTAATGTCTGTAGGGACCAGGGTCTAAGGCACCAAGATCGGCCCTTTATCGGATGGGAATCCGGATATTTGTTTGATATATTATTGAGTTGCTAGATCTGTATCCTGGTTTTAGGATGGTATTATGTTAGTCACATGGTTAAGGTCGGTATCCTGGTATATGGGGTAATGTTATGTTAGTGACCGGTTAGGTCGGTATCATGGTTAGGATGTTGTTATGCTGCATGATCAGATTGAACCATTGTTTGGCTGAGGATTGTTACGTGATTAACTATTTTATGTGCACATGGTTGTTTGACTGAGGTTGGGTTGAGGCGGGTCCTGCTTTCTGCTGTAGGCCAACATACCCATGGCGGACCGGATAGACCGTAGGTCTAGCGAGCGGTCCGGATAGGCTGAACGCCTTAAGAGGGCGGTCCAGACGTGCCGAGGCTCGGAGAGTGGACCAGGTGGACTGAAGGCCCGGTGCGGGTGCACCAGTCATACATTAGACTCAGGGAGTGGACCAGGTGGACTGAAGGCCCGGTGTGGGCGGACCAGTCATACTGTAGACCCAAGGAGTGGACTAGGTGGACTGAAGACCGCGTGCGGACGGACCAGTCATACTGTAGACTCAGAGGGTGGACCAGGTGGATTGAAGTCCCTGTGCGGGCGGACCAATCACACTGTACACTTGATATGCATGGTTGTTCAGTATTGAGATATGACATGAGTATGGATATATGTGGTTGGTATTTTGGGGTAACTCACTAAGTTTTCGGCCTTACAGTTTCAGTGTTTTGTTTCAGGTACTTCATGAGATCGTGGCAAGGCGAAGGCGTGATCATACCGCTCCTCATTTTTACAACGATGTTTCTGGGATACTCTGATATTAAGCAAACTGAAAACCTTTTTGTAATAATTAATGGATTTGGGTTGTTTTTGAAAAGTTTAAATTTATTGGAAATTTTATGGATGTTACATATCAGAGACATTTACAGTGACATCAAGAATCCATATCTCTTTGAAATTCGACTTGATAGGCGTATCCTTTCGCAATGATACATAAAAAGAATCAACAATTCTTGTAGGTGATTTATCCATTTCTTTTTCGTCCTTTGTCTCCACTGTTACCTTCTCATATGATGTCTCAACTATATCAAGCTTTCATTTCTTTAATCTCTGAAAAACTTCTGAAGCTTGATGCTTTTTCGATGTTGGAGATCTAGGAGTCGAAACATCACGAATAACAATTCCCTTCCTCGTATATTGTAATCTCCTCTTAGTCTTGAATGCCCTTTTGAACTATATGATTCGATTTTGGGTGAAGCTTCATCTTGACTTTTCAATACAACTTTCTTTGGAACTTCTTTAGAAGGAACAACATCAAATTGCTGCTTGACAGATGGTTTTGTACGTTTAAGATCCCCTTTTTCCTGTTTTTTGTAGGGATTGTTTCTTTAGCAACATCTTCTTGCACATCTGATTGTTTCTCAACTTGTTTCTTCTTTTTTCTTTTGAGTTTTGGACTCTTTTTGAGAAACATGTGGTGGTAGCACAAATGTTGTAATGGTGGAATCAATCGAAAGTAAATAATTGACCAACAAAGGATTTGTTGGTTTAACCAACTTAAGAATCGAATCAGGGATCCCAGAAACAGTGGGAAAAACATTAGCATCATCCACAAAAACTCTTGGAGTAGACATCGTTGGAAATTCAGCAGATTCAATTCAAACAAGGATGAGAATATTCTTTTGATTGTAACTCTCTTTCAAAGTAAGTCCCCAAAACCTAGCACTCGACACTCTTGTTGCTAGTTTCGTATGAGAGATTGAGATTCCAAATTTTTCCCATAGAAGTGATGCATAATCAACATTAAGACCATAGTATAATCCCGCCGTAACAGAATATACTTCAAGCTTGGCCTTGTCAAGCCCAGAGCTTCTTTCTGTCAAACACCTCAGAACTATCCCAAACTAGAAACTCCAAACACATGGTACATAGGACTTCTTAAAGTAAATAATTGTAGTGAGTATAAGTTGATGTCCCATTTCGTTGAACATATGAATTGATCGTTCGTAACTTCATAAAAAGTACCTGAAGTTGGAAGTCGAAGAATTTGTGCAAATTGTTTTCGAGTAGCCTTCTTTGATTTTGAGTTCGCAATCTAAAATGTGACCACCTTGGTTGTTTTGTTGTACACCGCAATTAAAGCAACAAGAGACAACCATTCCATAGGAACTACAAACAAAGCAACTAGAGCATATGATAAGATAGAGTTATTCAGAGTTTGAATAAGCATTTGTAACTCCTCTGGATATGCCCCAAGCGATGGAACAAGACGAAGATTAGTGTGTTGAATAATCATCATAGGTTGAGAAACCTCTTCTACATTGGTGGTTGTGTGATCAACATTGCGTGGAGAAGCAGCCATTGTAAATAATTGAAGAGAATTTGGAGAATTTTTAGAAGCGATGAACAGTTATGGTTCTTGAGGGTTAATCAGAGAGCATAAAGTTAAAAAGGAAATCATCATTTTCCTTTTATAACTTGAGAGATTTTTAAATTCAAACTAGTACCCAATAAGAAAATGTCACGTGGAATATTGGTTAATTAACCGACACCATAAAAATCACCATGTAATAAAGTAATCATCACTTTTGTCATTGATTCCCGTGAAAATCTTGAATCGTCACTTCAACCAGATCGTTCACTTCTCCCAAGCAGATAAGAACCGTCACAAGTTTCGATACATAGAGAGAACCATCCTTCGGCATGGAGACTAGGCTCATTCACTTATGGGAAGGATAACGAAGATCCTTTGCTAGACATTGCAAAATCTAAGTTTTGAGTTGGTAATACCCAAAACCTCAAGGATTTCAGTTCTTTCGTGTTCCAAAGAATTGGATAGAAGTAAATTAAGAAAATTTTGGATATTGTGGCATCAAAGAACTATTGATACGAAAGCAGAATTGATCTCGTGCAATGATCTCTTCATTCGACATCAAAAGAGATGAAGAATTGCTTGTGTGGTTTCCCATGAATTACAATCGAATACTCGTTGATGACTATCGAAGGGCCTCTTTTTCTTTTGGTTTCGATGGTAG
Source organism: Lactuca sativa (assembly GCF_002870075.4). Classification (NCBI taxonomy): domain Eukaryota; kingdom Viridiplantae; phylum Streptophyta; class Magnoliopsida; order Asterales; family Asteraceae; genus Lactuca; species Lactuca sativa. The sequence continues at coordinate 259,246,299 of NC_056630.2, forward strand.
CTTTAATTTCACACAAGATCACAAATTAACATAAGTGTGAGTCAATTGTGCAAAATTACTTGGATGACCAGTGTAGTCAAGAACAAGTATAGTTGGTGATGATTATAAGTAACAAAAATTCAGAGATATTCAAACGGAAATCTCATCCCAAAAAAAACTGGATCTTTTGGGCAAAAATGTCTTGGTATTAGAACATTTGAATGCCACATGTGATAAGGTTATCAACACTGAAGCATATCGACAGATATAGTTTAGCCCTTGGCACACACGAACAGTCTTATGAGTAGTAAGTGCTCATTCATATCCAAACTCCAAATTCAAAAGAGCCATAAAATGAATATAAATTTTCAGTGCCTCGAATCATCCAGAGCTCTAAAAAGTCTTTTCTACTTATTCCCTTCTAAATACCCTGCTCGGGGACATTGTTTCCAACTGTACTTACGGGTCTTTGCGTGTTTACATCAGTCCCTCGAAAAATGTCTTAAAATTCACTCACAGTAATAAACCGTGAGATGTCCCAACAATAGAAAGAGTCAAGGATGAAAATATAAGCAAATAAGCCTAACAAACAAATTAAAATGAGTATTATGCATTGTCTTGGCTTTTCATTATTATTAAAAAAAATACAAATAATAAAAAATAAAAATTTTATTGAGTTAATCTATGACCTTTGGGACTCGAATTAGTAAACTTGGAGTACTTCAATATTTTTGATTTATTTTGCAGAAAATATGCAGCTTGGAGCTTGGAAGCATGGAACTTGGAGTATGGAGCCTTGGAGCATGAAGAGAAGATGAATCGGTCATTCCATGGAGGAAACCATGAATACATAACCCATGTCATTGTTGCATTGTCATCATAGCAAATGAATATGTTTGAAACACGGTTCTTGTCACACCGACATGGGGCGTGTTTGTCCTTTATCATCTTATATTTAAGCAACATGACTCGTGGTGAAGCTAGAGTGAAGATGGAGCCAACAGTCAATACTTGTTGGACTTTAAGCAAAAAGCATGGGCTATGCCAAAAACACATGGTCAAGACAAATGGCAATGCCAAAAACACATGGGAAAAAGGAATGGACATGCTAAAAACGCATGGCCATATGGCATGCACATGAACATTAATTAAAACAAGAGAATACGTCATTTTTAGAGGCAGAGACGGTTTCTGGAGCAATTTAATTTGGCGATCCTGGGCAACTTTGGGGAGATTTCTTGGAGCTATTGAGAAGACCAAATCATTGCAAACACTTTTGATTTCATTTTGTAAGCATTAAACATTTCCAATTCCATCTTTTTCCTTGATTGATTTGTTCTTAGCCATGTGTGGGTAAGAAACATTAGTTTCTAGTTCTTGTTCAAAATATGCTGATTGCTTGACTTGAAGCATATGATTTGATGTTTGATTTGTGATTCTATTCTAGTGATTATGTTTTGTTTAAACTAGAATCCTTGAATTTGATTTGTGTTTGATTAGCCACTTTCATGAATTGAATTTCTGTGTAGTTAATCAACTTTTAGTGCACCTAATCGTTCTATTAAGTTAATAATTGGTAACAAACAATAAGTTTTCTTATTGTAAAACATATATCACATGTTTTCACACTTCCGAGCGTATGAGAAGAAATGAACATTGTTGGGAAGCTTGTACAAAACTTAATGCAGTTTTTCAATACAATCTAAGATTGTGTTTAGGTTGAAGTAGTAAAGCTAGGTCTAGGCAAAGAGCATGTTTTCACACTTCCCCGAATGAGCCTTTCCGCACTTCCCACAAGTGCGGCCTGGCTGTCCCCCAATCCTCGTATCAGCGGTCTTAGACCGCTTCAGCGTCGGCTGTGACTGTGTCGGGGCCTGCCGCTGCTCCCTCAACTGCAGCTAAATCTCTAGCTCGCACCGCCTAGTGGCCTCCTGTAACTATAATAGTGTATCACATCGCTAGCTAGCCACAAACTGAAGGATTTCAGTCCTGAGAATGCTCAGATAACGTGTCATCTGAGCCTACTCAGAAGCAACCTCCGGGAAAAATATCGCCTTCTCGGTAAACATGCAGGTGATCTCCGCCACCGACTTTGTACCCTGTCTTAGATCCAAGAACTCCTGTGACAACCGCTCGCGCTCGACCCATGGAATGTAGCAAGCTCGAAACATATCCCTAAACTTCTCCCAAGTAACAATAGCTCTCTGGTCATCCGTATACGACCCAGTCATCAATCTCCACCAGTCCTTTGCCCCATACTATAGCAACTTCAGGGCATATCTGACTTTCTGGTCAATAGGACATGAGCACGTGAAGAAACATCCTTCCACGCCAGACAGCCACGTCATGGCTATGATCGGATCCTGAGTCCCATCGAAGGTCGGGGGCTTCGTGTTATTAGTCTATCCAAATGCATGATGCCATGCAACCCAAATGGACCATGCCAATCGGGTCAAGTACATACCAAATATAGTTATGGACTTAGATACTAATCCAACAGTCTCCCACTTGGATAAGTCTAAATCTATTATTGCGTATGACTTCAAACCCCGACTAGCAATCGTAGCTCTTAAAAGCTGCTATCGTCGAACTCTGAACAAATCAATGATGCGTCCATCAAATAAGGGATCATATATTCCTCCATTCTAGATATCATATGGACTAAGACATGGATTATAATCATTCTCTATGTCCATTTGTTGTTTCCCGATTTCCGATTTATGACGACCGACTAATTAAACAAATCACATTAGTCCTGGCTTGGCCAATCACTTCGGAGTGTCATCACTAAATCATTGAGGGGCCCATAGATATTGCTTTTATCCCGAAGGTAAAAGTAATGGATAAACTTCGACTCATATGGCTTGTTCTACTACTTGTTGAATTATACACAAATGCATGTTTTATAACATCGAGTTACCAATGTGTTTTCGTTCAATCAATATATAACCAACACATAGTAACAACTCATATCTCTAGGTTTGAAGCATATAAGATATTATCATCTCATGATCACTCGTATAAAATCCATGATGTGATTCCAATGAGCGTGGGTTGAATCCAATACTCAGAACTTATGAGCACTCATGAATGTTGTAGCAACTCTTGCTATGTCCACTACCTTGGACATCTACAAACCAGCTTCATGACTGTCTTGATTCATATCTACTTCCAACATACGACCGACTGTGGATGGTTTGAATAACTTAGTCATTCAGGAAGAACGACCTAGTTATTCTGCAAGTCAAAACATGCAAAGTGAAACACAAGAATAATCGAATCCAATATGGTCTCAGAACTTATGAATATAAAAGAACACCTTTTATTTATCACCATATTGATTACCCATCATTCATTATATACTGTTTCAAACTACCAACTTTATACTTGAATTAAAACAATAGTTGTCCCATGCTACAAGCATGTACACTATGTTTTCTAAACACTAGTCATGCCATACACCAAGTATGCACACTATGTTTTTCCAAACATTAGTTATGCCATACGACAAGTATGCACACTAAGTTTGTCTATGATCTTTACTTTGTGAAATAGATCTATTGAACATAATTCCAATGATTCTCATTTCACAATTCCAAATCCTTACCGCAAATGCAAGAATTCCAAATTTCTGACATTTGCCTAAATCTGTTAGATTCTAAACTTATGTACATTGATCCTCTTGTAATGATTATGCACAAATTCACAAAGACTTGTCAACAGACATTACAGAGTATTCCAATAGAGACCAACTCCATGGAACCGAAGTCTCATATTCAAAGTTCATTGTCTTTAAACATTCTTCTTGCATTAAGTTTCCTAATCTTACACAGGTTTGATGAATAACTTCCACCTATGGGAACATTTCCATATTCCTATTTTGACTATCACTCCGAACACGAGTTGTCTCTTTTTTCAAAATATGTCAATATGGTCCTTCCAAAATTAACACTATACTTCCAACTGTCCCTGAGCAACCAATCTTTGGTAAACCTTAGATTGCCCTCGACAATTGCTTAATCATTTTAGTCATATCAAATTCTAGACCTTTTTTCCCTTCTTAATGCCCCAGGCATTTGGAAAATTTTAGAAAGGATGAATATTATAGCACATGCAATCGATCCTATATCTGAAGCATATGGGACAGGATTCATGATGTCTCACATAAAGACATGATACTAGACCAGTCCTTTTGCTACAATTTTTCTATTTGCCGAGTTCTCATAATTCAGATTATGAAAAGGGATGTCGTAACCATAATCGAATTTTAGAACGCAAATAATGGACCCATATATAGAACTTCCTTATGTTGAGTCATTCCAACACAAAATTCATATATATCCTTGACTAAAGATGATTAAAACCTCAATCTAAGCTTTTAGAATTGAAATGAAGTATAATTTCCTATCCCTTAATTATGGTAAAACAACTTTTTCAACCCATACAATTCACAAATTGAAACTTTTTTTTCTATAATTAACATTGCTATCTTGCAATACTAATAATAATTATCATGCTCCCACTAAGATGATGATTATTAGCATAACACTTATGATCCCACTAGCTTTGACAGGTGCTCAGAAATCAGCTGAACTTCTAGAAATCAATACTTTATTAACTTTCTTACCAAAGTTCAGATTTCTGATACGAGATGTTTTGATAAGACTTTATCAAAATCACACACCTTTCCTTAGATATCTCACATGTGTGTCTAAACAATTTTTAGAACTATAAAAAAGGATGCGTAATCATAGTCCCAATTGTTTAGACCTTTGCCATTTCTCACAAGTCCATGTTAGTGTGCCGGTTAACCACACACGCTCCACTAACGACTTTGAGAATGCAAATATCATAATTGCTATCTACTTAAAATCTACTTAGTGAAAGTGTTTCCTCACCATCATTTTCATGAATCAGAGAGAAACATTATGACACTTAGATTTTATGGTGTATGTGTTCTTATCCATGTGAATTTGTCAAAACCATAATCACAAGACAAGGATAATGACAAATCCAAACTCATATGGACTGAGCTCAATCTTAATTTCTTGCCACCTAGCAGCACAAGGGCCTGTCATTGCTTTGAAATTGTTATGCAACCAATTGAGAACTCTCAGAATTCACATGCAAAGCCAACTTTAACTAGAATGGGCACAAAAATAGGAATTTGTCAACACGATAGGTTATAAACCTCAAGTCGTGAGCTAGTGAGAAACTACAGGTTTTATTCTTGATTTGATCTTGAAATTCTTTTAGGATCTTTAAGACTCCCACTGTCCTCTTGACATATAAGACTATCTTGCCAAATATTCAAGAGATAGTGTGGATTCTTTATCAAGATAAACACTTCACACAATTGGCCTTAGTCGGTCTTTGTTTTATGCAAAACATCACAACTTACCAATTCAAATGTACAAGAGTAGGACACACTTTACTCTTACATTTGACTAGTGTTAAAAAAAACCTTTCTTTAAGATATGTCACTCAAGTTACAATCTTGGAGTATGACTCTGAGAATTGTTTTGGAAGGACATGTGACTAATCTTCTTGATTTAACCATTTCAACAATTCATGACTCCTCTTCTTAGCCGTAAGAATGCACTAAGATGTCCTTAGAAGACCAATTGTGATATGGTTCTTTAATCATTAAAATGATCACATGACATGATACTAAAGTACTCTCCCATCTTTTCAGTTTTGAGAAAATTTTATCTTTCTGCCTAATTTGATTCTTCTCATTCGTTCTACCATACATCAAAACTTTTCCAATGTTTCAGTATTATACTTAAACTTGTAAGTATAACCATATTTACTAAACTTTAGTAAATCATAACGAATAGTCTTATCGATCATCTGTGGTGGACCTGACCAGCGCACAACCAAGTGTACATGATCCCTTTGTCCTTCACTTGACTCACATATACATGTGAACAAGGAATTAGTCTTAATTTTTCAAAGGTGAAAATTCTCATTCATCATACTATATAACTTGTATGATTCCAAGTTTCTATCCAACTAAAAACTTGGGTGATGAGAATCTTTCCTTATTTGGTAAATTTAGACACTACCACAAATGAAAAAAATCAAATTCATACTTCCATTATTGCTAGAAATATACAAATATCAACTTTCCATAAATGCCATTGCAAGGAGATAAAATAAAATAAAACAAAATTTTTATATATTTATAAGATGCGGAAAAATATTTTTCCGTACAATGCAACTTTAAATGGAAACTATGCTATTACATATTTCCTAGCAAGCTATGATAACTCCTAAGTAGTAGCTCAAGAATCCGATCTTCGAACCATACGATTGAAATCCATCTTCGCGATCAGATTCAGCGTACTCTTTCTCTAAGTTCCCTTCCATTTGCTTGATCCTGCAATATATTAAAAAAAATGTATTAAGAATCTTCAAATGGGAACCTAAGAGAGTTAGATAGTGGACTTACTTGAAGCAAAGTCAAACTTTTTGACTTCACCTTTTCTCAGGTCCTTCAGGTAGTGGGGCAGCTTCGCAACCAATGCCCCTTCCTTTTGGCAATACAAACATATGGACTCTTTGGTAATGGTACATAGGACTATCTCAGACTTAGCCTTTCTTTTTACCATTTGGTCAACCGAGTTGACTATGGTCAATCCCTTTCCTTTGGGAAGAGAAAGCTTTCTCTATTATACATGCAAATATGAATATTCCAAGGTATTATCCTAACTAGCATACAAAACATTGACTCATATGGAATAACATAAGTTAGAAGACATACCTTTTGATGTAGCTTAAGAGCCTAGTGCCCCAAGTGTGACACCTCAAATGGTTTACACAACACCGAATACACTTAGAATAACTTGAGAGAAATGAGACACTTCATGAAATCGGTTAGCCCTCACCATTCCTTCATAGTGGCCGACTTTTGGGAAGAATAAGATGTTTATATAGTGTGTCACAATTTCATTTCCATGATCCATGGGTACAAAAACACCATGGAGCATCCATGGAGCATCCTATGGGTTTTAACCCAACTTGATAATCCATGGAGCATTAGCCCACTATACAAGTATGGAAGATTTACACAATCAACCCATATATTTAATTAGTCTCCTTTTGATCACTTAATTAATTCTTGATCAATACTGTAACATCCGGAATTTTAGGTACTATATTTATTCATTTTTATTTTGAGTTTTGTGAAAGACTCGGCGAGTTGGTGCGTAGACTCGCTGAGTGGAGATGCGATTTCTCACCCGGATTAATGACCGGACTCGACGAGTCGCATTGGTGGACTTGGCGAGTCCGCGCTGTTTAATGAAACCCTAATTTCTCGGGTTTGGGGCCTATTTAAAGGGCCTTATGGCCATCATTTGTGCTCACCAGTCCCTAAAGCGAAACCCTAGTGAGCTTGAGCGTTTGGAGTGAGAGAAGGAGCTATTGTTGACCTCGGTGGTGTTGTCTAGTAAGGGAAAGGAAGCTATAGCCAAGAGGAAGCAAGAGGGTTAACTTCCTAAAGATCTGAGGTCCAGAACATCACGTTTGGGGTACTATTTTCGAACCCTTTTATGTTGAGGTGATGTTCATGTTGATTTAAGGCTTATTGAGCCCTTTTGTGGCTAGATCTAGTGCTCCCTTGGTCCCTTAAGCGAGTTAGGTTCTGGATCTGGACCCTTGGAGGTCCAGAGTGTCCCTTTGTCCAAGCTTTTTATGAATCCATGGAGGTTTTGGTTTGGGATCTTTGTGCTTGAGGTTAAAACACCATTTATGAGTCATTAGGTGTGATATGAGCATCAAGACATGAACTTTACGTGATAAATAAGCTTGGAAGGACTGGATCTATGAGTTAGTGTAACAGATCTGACCTCAGAAGGTCGTTTGGGGTTGTGCATGGAATGCACTCGCCGAGTCCATTGGCAGACTCGCCGAGTCCATTGGCAGACTCGCCGAGTTGGTGCGGGTTGTTCAGTGATTTCGAACCAGGGGTTGAGTAACCGATTTGGGTGAGTGACTCGGTGAGTCGGAAGGGACTCAGAGGAATCGGGTCCCCGTAGAGACTCGGCGAGTCCACGCCAGACTCGGCGAGTTGAGTTGACCGTTGACCATTGACCAGAGTTGATCGGTGTTGACTTGATAGGGTTAGTCAACCCTACTTGGGAAAGTGTTAATTAGAGATGTATTGTGTTATAGGAGGACTATAGCTCGGGAGATCGAGCACTAGTGATTTCAGGGATATACGAGTTACCGAGATACGCGAGGTGAGTCTTCTCACTATACTTTACCTTGAGTAGGTAATTAGAGTTATGTGATACAGTGTTAGTATGCTATATATGTGTTATGTGTTGCACTACATTATTCTATGTGATTTATGATGTGCATGTTTACAGAGTTAGAACCTGAGGGTTCACAGAGTTTGGGTGCACGGAACCACAGAGTTATAGCCTCGAGTGGCTAATATGTGTTATATGTGGTATTTTGGGAAACTCACTAAGCTTTGTGCTTACAGTGTTTGGTGTATTTGTTTCAGGTACTAGTGAGGATCGCGGGAAGGCACCGGCCTGATCAGTACACACACGGGATTTTTATGTCATGAGATCTTGGGAAATTGTTATACACTATGAATTTGAGTTCAAACAATGATGTTTTTATGAATAATAAATGAATTACGTTCTTATAAAATATGAAAATTTGTTTTGAAATTTACGGCGTTACAAGTTGGTATCAGAGCCTTGGTTTGAGGGATTCGAGTACACCTTCGGGCGTATTTGAACTCAAACTGAGGATTTGAGGAATAATTTCAAAAAGAGTAAAAGATTTTTGGAAAAACGCAGAGCAGAGTCATGTGTACGATCAGTCAGCGCCCGAACAGTGATTTCCCAAAATACCCTTATATTATATGTTATGATATTGTATAATGTATTCTCATGCTAGAGTGGGCTAGGTACTCCTATTAGGACTAGAGTGGCCTGATTTGTGATGCCTTAGCCTAGGGAGAGGTGAGCTGCTATGAGATGCTTGAGAGTGAGTAAGTAGCAGCGAGGAGCTTATGAGAGATCTGTTAGAGAGTGGATTATGCATAATAGAGTACTTGGGATTTAGGATCCGAAGAGGAGGACTTGGGATGTATACTGATACAGTGCGGATAGTAGTATTGGGCCCGTACTACTAAAAACACCGGGGCGGTGTACAGTCCAAGTAAGAATCTTCAGGATGCCAAGGATCAAGGAGGGATGAGGTATCGAGTGCGAGTATGCTCGAGAGAGTTTCTAATATATCGTATGTTGTTTTTCAGAGGTAGATCATGGTGAGGACACGTCATATGCCAGAGAGCAGCGGGGCTAGTGATGAGGAGATCCGTCGGATCATCCATGAGGAGGTGGCTACGGCCATCAGGGCAGAGATACCAGAGATGTTCGGGTCTATTAGACCATGTTGATTGAGACTTTTGACGAGCGTTATGCCACTCTTTTTGAGGCTGCTGTTGCGGCGGCCACCGCAGCCATTGCTGCTGCTAGGCCGCAAGGGGGTGACTCGTTGTTGTTTAGGGAGTTCAGCAACACGAAGCCACCAGAGTTTGATGGGACGCAGGACCCGATTGCAACGATGCAATGGGTATCTGACATTGAGGGTTGCTTCTACACATGCTCATGCCCGGAGCACTTGAGGGTTCGGTTTGCGTTGAACCAGCTTCGCCTGGGGGCGAAGGACTGGTGGAAGTTCACGACAGCACACTATTCTCCAGCAGAGCTTGCTACGGTGACCTGGGAGAGGTTCACCACCATGTTTCGTGATGAGTACGTTCCTCCGGTGGAACGGGATCGGTTGGCACAGGAGTTTTTGACCCTCAAGCAGGGTACAGAGTCCGTTACAGTTATCACCAGGATGTTCCATGAGAGGGCGATGTTCTGCCCTGAGCACGTGTCTACTGAGCAGGCACGTATGAGCCATTATTTGAGTATTTTGCGGAGAGATATTCAGGAGTTTGTGGCAAACTCTTCATACTGGACATTTGCCGAGCTTCAGGCAAATGTCCGGAAGAGGGAGATTGAGCTAGAGACTCAGGCTAGGGAGGAGGCGGAGTCTCAAGGGAGGGACCGGCGACCGGCACAGTCCCAGCCGGCAGCCAAGCGGGCCAAGCCTGCCGATCCCAAAACAGGGAGCCAGAAGGGTCGCACTTGTGGAAAGTGTGGCAAGGGTCACGATGGAGTTTGTAGAGCTGGATCTTGCTACAAGTGTGGCAAGGAGGGGCATATGGCCAAGGACTGTCCCAAGGGGTTTGTAGTGTGTTTTCACTGCAACCAGACCAGACACTGGAAGGCAGAGTGTCTGCAGTTGCGGGGATCAGCTCAGGGATCTGCCCCTGCCACCATCAGAGCTACCGAGAGTTGGCCAGTGAAGGCTGAGGCGCCGAGGGCACGAGGGAGAGCCTTTCAGATGACCGCAGAGGAGGTCCACGCAGCGCCCGATGTCGTGCCTGGTATGTATTCTTTCGTGTATTTATTTTGATGTTGAGATATTATGCTTATATTATGTTATGCGTAGGTACTTTTTTTGTGAATTCTGTACCTGCCTTGGTGTTATTTGACTCGGGTGTGAGTCGGTCTTTTGTATCTTTGGCTTTTAGTCAGCATATCAGTGCTAGTCGTGAGGCGTTGAGTCGGCCTTTGAGAGTTTCCATAGCTGACGAGAGGGTGATATATGCCACGGAGGTGATCTGTGGGTGTGTATTCGAGATTTTCGGTGTTGAGTTCCCGATTGATTTGGTTCCGGGGGCCGCGCCTATCGCCAAGGTGCCTTATCGCCTTGCACCTCCAGAGATGCAAGAGTTATCCTCGCAGCATCAGGAACTACTGGGAAAGGGATTTATTCGGACGAGCAGCTCGCCGTGGGGAGCGCCTATCCTTTTTGTCAAGAAGAAGGATGGTTCACACCGGATGTGCATTGATTACCGGGAGTTGAACAAGCTGACGGTCAAGAACCGTTACCCGTTGCCGAGGATCGCCGATTTGTTCGATCAGTTACACGGAGCATCTTGGTTCTCCAAGATCAATTTGAGGTCTGGATATCATCAGGTAAGGGTGCGAGATGAGGACATCCAGAAGATAGCGTTCAGGACGCGTTATAGGCATTACGAGTTTGTGGTGATGCCTTTCGGGCTCACCAATGCCCCGGCAGTGTTCATGGATCTCATGAACCGAGTGTGCGGGCCGATGTTGGATCAGTCAGTGATTGTATTCATCGACGACATTTTGGTATATTCGAGATCTAGAGAGCAGCATGAGGAGCATTTGAGGGAGATTCTCGGAGTTCTAAGATCGGAGAGGCTTTATGCCAAATTCTCCAAGTGTGATTTCTGGTTGCGAGAGGTCCAATTCCTAGGGCATCTTGTTAACCAGAAAGGGATATTGGTCGACCCGGCCAAAGTTGAGGCAGTGATGAGTTGGGAGGTGCCGAGGTGACCCTTCGAGATCAGGAGTTTCTTAGGATTGGCAGGTTATTATCGGAGATTTATCAGGGATTTCTCTAAGATCGCAATGCCACTCACCAGGTTGACCCGGAAGGGTGTCGCTTTTTCATGGGGCCCCGAGCAGCAGGCCTCCTTTGAGACGCTTCACAAAAGGTTTTGCGAAGCCCCGGTGTTAGCCCTCCCAAAGGGAATGGAGGACTTTGTGGTATACTGTGATGCATCGATCTTGGGGTTAGGAGCGGTGCTGATGCAGAGAGGGCATGTGATAGCATACGCATCGAGGCAGCTGAAGCCTCATGAGACGAGGTATCCCACCCATGATCTAGAGATGGGGGCAGTGGTGTTCGCCCTCAAAATTTGGTGTCACTATTTGTATGGGTTTCGGTATACGATATACACGGACCATAAGAACCTGAAGTATTTGATGGATCAGCCTAACCTAAATATGCGGCAGAGGAGGTGGTTGGATGTGGTCAAGGATTATGATTGTGAGATCCTGTACCATCCGGGCAAGGCTAATGTCGTAGCCGATGCACTGAGTCGCAGGGCGGAGAGCGCCCCATTGCGAGATGTATGTTTGCAATTGACCGTGATGGCTCCGGTGTTGGACACCATTCGTGGAGCACAGGCTGAGTCCATGAGATCGGAGAACTAGAAGAGAGAGTGAGTTGTTGGGTTGGTATCGGAGTTTGTTACCGATGGTCGGGGGCTTATGACATTTCAGGGGCGTATATGGGTACCGTTTGTGGGAGGGACGCGTACCATTTTAATGGAAGAGGCTCATCGGTCGAAATTCTCGATCCATCCTGGGGCCACTAAGATGTATTTAGACCTGAGGAAAGAGTATTGGTGGCCCTGTATGAAGAGGGATGTTGCGTGGTTTGTTGAGAGGTGCTTAACCTGCCGTAGGGTTAAGGCCAAGCACCAGAGACCGCATGGTAAGTTGCAGCCGTTGTAGGTTCCCGAATGGAAGTGGGAACAGATTACCATGGATTTTATCACCAAATTGCCAAGGACTGCTAGGGGAGTCGATGCAATTTGGGTGATTGTGGACAGGTTGACAGAGAGCGCTCACTTCCTTGCTATCAGTGAGAGTTCTTCCGCAGAGAAATTAGCAGAGATGTACGTGAGGGAAGTGGTATCACGGCATGGAGTGCCGATCTCGATTGTCTCAGACCGATATGTGCATTTCACTTCTAGATTCTGGAAGAAGTTTCACGAGGAGTTGGGTACTAGGCTGCATTTTAGTACCGCATATCACCCCCAGACTGACGGACGGAGTGAGTGGACGATTCAGACGCTCGAGGACATGCTCCGGGCATGTGTGTTGGACTTCGGGGGGAGTTGGGACACGTATTTGCCCTTGGCAGAGTTTTCCTACAACAACAGCCATCATTCGAGCATTGGTATGCCACCCTTTGAGCTGTTGTATGGGAGGAGGTGTCGGACCCCCATTTGCTGGGGAGAGGTCGGGCAGCATGTTATGGGTAGTACGGAGATTGTGCTGCAGACGACTGAGTAGATACAGCAGGTCAGACAGAGGTTATTGACCACTCAGAGTTGTCAGAAGAGTTATGCGGATAGGCGCCGGTCCGAGCTCGAGTTCCAGGTCGGTGACCTTGTTCTCCTGAAGGTCTCTCCTTGGAAAGGAGTGATCCGATTCAGGAAGAGGGGCAAGCTAGGGCCCCGGTATATTGGGCCATTCAGAGTGATCGCGAGGGTGAGCAGGGTAGCGTATCGCTTGGAGCTACCTGCGGAATTGGAGCGGATTCATAATACCTTCCACGTGTCTCAGTTGATGAAGTGTATAGCCGACGAGTCGGCGGTAGTTCTGTTAGAAGACATTCAGGTGGATGCGAGCCTGAACTACGCGGAGAGACCAGTTGCGATTGTGGATCGGAAGATCAAGGTTCTGAGGAACAAGGAGGTGCCACTGGTACAGGTTCAGTGGCAACATCGGAAGGGATCCGAGTTGACCTGGGAGCCAAAGCGTGAGATGCGGGAGCAGCATCCGAAGCTATTTCAGGAATGAGACTTCGAGGGCGAAGTCAAATTCAAGTGGGGGAGAGTTGTAACATCCGGAATTTCAGGTATTATATTTATTCATTTTTATTTTGAGTTTTGTGAAAGACTCGGCGAGTTGGTGCGTAGACTCGCCGAGTGGAGACGCGATTTCTCACCCGGATTAATGACCGAACTCGACGAGTCGCATTGGTGGACTCGGCGAGTCCGCGCTGTTTAATGAAACCCTATTTCTCGGGTTTTGGGCCTATTTAAAGGGCCTTATGGCCGTCATTTGTGCTCACCAGTCCCCAGAGCGAAACCCTAGTGAGCTTGAGCGTTTGGAGTGAGAGAAGGGGCTATTGTTGACCTTGGTGGTGTTGTCTAGCAAGGGAAAGGAAGCTATAGCCAGGAGGAAGCAAGAGGGTTAACTTCCTAAAGATCTAAGGTCCAGAACATCACGTTTGGGGTACTATTTTCGAACCCTTTTATGTTGAGGTGATGTTCATGTTGATTTAGGGCTTATTGAGCCCTTTTGTGGCTAGATCTAGTGCTCCCTTGGTCCCTTAAGCGAGTTAGGTTCTGGATCTGGACCCTTGGAGGTCCAGAGTGTCCCTTTGTCCAAGCTTTTTATGAATCCATGGAGGTTTTGGTTTGGGATCTTTGTGCTTGAGGTTAAAACACCATTTATGAGTCATTAGGTGTGATATGAGCATCAAGACATGAACTTTACGTGATAAATAAGCTTGGAAGGACTGGATCTATGAGTTAGTGGAACAGATCTGACCTCAGAAGGTCGTTTGGGGTTGTGCATGGAATGCACTCGCCGAGTCCATTGGCAGACTCGCCGAGTTGGTGCGGGTTGTTCAGTGATTTCGAACCAGGGGTTGAGTAACCGAGTTGGGTGAGTGACTCGGTGAGTCGGAAGGGACTCAGAGGAATCGGGTCCCCGTAGAGACTCGGCGAGTCCACGCCAGACTCGGCGAGTTGAGTTGACCGTTGACCATTTACCAGAGTTGATCGGTGTTGACTTGATAGGGTTAGTCAACCCTACTTGGGAAAGTGTTAATTAGAGATGTATTGTGTTATAGGAGGACTATAGCTCGGGAGATCGAGCACTAGTGATTTCAGGGATTTACGAGTTACCGAGATACGCGAGGTGAGTCTTCTCACTATACTTTACCTTGAGTAGGTAATTAGAGTTATGTGATACAGTGTTAGTATGCTATATATGTGTTATGTGTTGCACTACATTATTCTATGTGATTTATGATGTGCATGTTTACAGAGTTAGAACCTGAGGGTTCACAGAGTTTGGGTGCACGGAACCACAGAGTTATAGCCTCGAGTGGCTAATATGTGTTATATGTGGTATTTTGGGAAACTCACTAAGCTTTGTGCTTACAATGTTTGGTGTATTTGTTTCAGGTACTAGTGAGGATCGCGGGAAGGCGCCGGCCTGATCAGTACACACACGGGATTTTTATGTCATGAGATCTTGGGAAATTGTTATACACTATGAATTTGAGTTCAAACAATGATGTTTTTATGAATAATAAATGAATTACGTTCTTATAAAATATGAAAATTTGTTTTGAAATTTACGGCGTTACAAATACTAATTAAATAATCTTATTAATATATTAGAACTTATAATATATTAATAAACCTTAAGTGTTATTTCTCTCATTTTAGTCTATCCAAATGCATGATGCCATGCAACCCAAATGGACCATGCCAATCGGGTCAAGTACATACCAAATATAGTTATGGACTTAGACACTAATCCAACAATTCTAACATATCACAATATTAAATAACCGTATGGAATTTTGGGATCTACTTACTGGCTTCGGCTGATCGTACACCCTGCATCCTCCTTTGATATTTTGAAAACCTTTTTGAAAAGCGTTTTAAAAATCTTTTCCTTAGTTTGAGACTGGGATTCACACAAAAGTTCCTCCAATTCACTCAAACCAAGGCTCTGATACCAACTTGTAATTCCCATAAAAATCATGCCAAATTTAAACTTTTAAAAACATTTCAAAACCATTAATCATTACAAAACTTGCTTCCAAAATATTAAATATCAGAGTATCCCATAAAATAAACAAAACATGAGGAGTTGTACGATCACGCCTTTGCCTTCCCGCGATCATCCGATGTACCTGAAACGAAAACTGAAACTATAAGCCCAAAGCTTAGTGAGTTCCCCTAAAATACCCATACACACAATAATACACATATAATCACAAACAACATACTATGGGTCCAGTCAACCATCGGGTTGGAATACCCCAGGCCCTCAACTATCCGGTTGGAATGCCAACATACTATGGGTCCAATCATCCTTGGGTTGGAATACCCTAAACCAACAACCAACAGGTTGGAATGCCCACATACTATGAGTCCAATCATCCTCGGGATGGAATACTCACGGCCCACAATAAACAGATTGGAATGTCCAGGTCTATTGGCTTTTGCACAAAGCAGATAAGCCTCAACCGCCAATCAAACATGTGCATATATAACAGATAAATACATAACAGTCTATAGACAACAAACCGATCTAATGGATCATATCCGCATAATAACATAATACCATCCTATATACCAGGATACCGATCTAACAGATCATACTAGCATAGCATATCAGAATAACAATCCAAAGGACCATCCTTGGTGCCTTCAACCCTTGAATATAGTGAGGAAAACTTACCTCGCAATGTCGAACTGAAAAGATAAGCTCAAAATCTCGAATCACCACCATGGACCCCACCACCTATATTTACCATAAGATCATTTCCATAAATTCCTAATTTACCAAAATACCCTAGAGGTCAACTAGTCATTCCTTGGTCAAAGTCAACGATCAAGGTTAACAGTCCATGTTGACCCGACTCGTCGAGTGCATTTCAATGACTCGTCGAGTCCTTCCATAACTCGAGAAGTCGTGAAATCCCTCGTTGACTCATCGATTTTCCTTGCAACTCGTCGAGTTCATGCTTGTCCAATTGTCGGGAAAACCCTAGCTAACTCGTCGAGTCACCCTACTGACTCGCCGAGTCCATGTAAAAATCCTTGCACAACAATCTTCATCGGACTCGCCAAGTTGGCCATGCAACTCGTCAAGTCCCTTCAGTACTTTCTCTATCCAGACGATTTTTAAGCCACTTTAAAGCTCCATAATGCAGATCTAAGCTCCTAAGGAATACTTCTTACATAAAGTTGTAAACTTTACGTACATGCAAGGTGATAATGGCCCAAATCAAGCTAAAGAAAGGTTCTAAGGGATGAAGAAGGTATTAACTCACTAAAGGCTGAAACTTTATGATCTTACAGACCAATATAAGCCTAGATCTGAAGTTGCAACAATACCCAAAATAACATATCACCATTGCCAAAGTGGCCCTAATCTCATACATGCATAGATCTAGATAGAAGAAGTTCAAGGTAACAACTTGTTACCTCAAAAACGATGTTAAGATGAAGAAGAACTTGGATCTACAGCCTTCCTCTTGTTCCAAGCTTGAGTACTTCAATATCTTCCTTCCACAATCCACCACAAGGCTTAATATCACACAAAGAGAGAGAAAAATGGCGATTTAGGGTTTCTGGACTCACAAGGGGCTATGAGGGTGTCTAAGGGAAGCTAATGACCTTTTAAATAGGGTGCAAAACCCCGGAAATTAGGGTTTCATCCTCCAGCTCCAACTCGTCGAGTCATGTCTTCGACTCGGCGAGTTGGTCATTTAAACACGTGGCCCCAAACGTTCCTACTCGACGAGTCAGGGCATCCAACTCGTCGAGTAGACATTTCAATATGAAAAATAAAGCTGTAAAATTAATACCTGAGAGTCGGGGTGTTAAATTCTACCCCAGCTGTCGAAATGGAAACATAAGTTTTCTTTTTTTATTTCCAACTCACAAGTTTCCCGTCTAGAAATTGACATCCTCTAGTAGTGCTTTTTTCGATCCAGTTGACATCCACCCAGGTCCGCGTCAGAAAATGCTTGGATAAAAATCCAATCTTCGAAGGATACCACAATCCTAACCAAACTGTACCTTTGAGGTATCGAAAGATATTCTTTACTTCATTAAGATAGGGTTCTCTTGGATTCAAATGGTACCTAGCACAATTACATACAGCAGACATAATATCAGGTCGACTTGCAGTTAAATACAAAAAGTAACCGATCAAGCTCCTATGCGTCATGAGATCCACAACAAGCTTATCCAACGAAGGACTTAAGTGCGTGTGAACAGCCATAGGTACTTTGACTTTCGTGCTATTCGCCATGCCAACCCATTCAAGCAAGTTTCGAGTATATTTCTCTTGATTGATAAAAATTCCTTCCCTGCTTTGACGAATACTTAAACCCAAAAAGTCATTAATTTTACCCATCATGAACATTTTAAATTGACTCTTCATTAATTCCTCAAATTCCTTAGATAGTGAAGGATCAGTTGGACCAAAGATAATATCATCAACATAAGTTTGAACGAGCATCAAATGTTTCCCTACTTTTTTTTCAAAATAAAGTAGGATCAACTGATCCTTGTTTAAATCTAGCGATTTTCAAAAAAAAATGTTAGAGTTGCTTAACCTATATGTCGTGGAATGTTCAACATATACAATCTTTTCCACATTCTCCCAAAATTTTCCTTTTGTGCTCATTAAGTTCTGCAATTGCCTGACATCCCCAAACCCGACAATGGCTTAAATTTGGTTTTCAAAGTTCATATAGGATTGGTTTTTTTTTTTATTTGGAACCTTGTTCAGTATATAGCAAGCTATTAACATGGCATCAAGTTTACCATTTCTTTTTAAACTCGATTTTTACGTTCGGCAATTATTTTTTGTTGGGCAGAGTAAGGTGTTGCAGTTTCGTGAATGATACACAATGATTGGAAGTATATGGGACCCATATATTCCCCTCTCCTATCAGTTCTTACACAAACTTTTCCAATGATTTGCTTTTAGCATTAAGCAAAATACACATAGAAAAACCAAGTACAATCATCAATAAAGTTGAGCACATAGAAAAACCAAGTAAGCATGTATGTTTTACATTTATCCAAATTCATGTCAAAAGCTAGAATGAGACCATCCTTTGCATTTCATGGATCCTTTTAAAATTAACATTACCTAATCTTGCATGCCACAACATAGAGTCATCAATTTTAGAAGAAGATGACATAAAAGAAAAATTTTGAACAAGTAATAACTTATTAATAACATTTAAACGAATTATTCTATTATTCAAATATCCAAACCAATAAACAGTCCATCTTAAGATAGGATATACCTATTTGATTCATAAACTTGTCTAAAATCATCATAATTCAAACAACTACCACTAACAATATTCTTTTGAATCTTGAGAACAAACAAAACATCAAAGAGTTTAACAATCTTTCCAGAAGTAAACTCAAGACAAACGACACTGACACCAAAAATAAGTTTAAAGGAATCATCTCCCATACATAGCACCAATCCACCTTAAGCGGTGTTAATGTTTCAAACAACTATTCATCCTTGCAAACATGGTTCGTTGATCAGGCGTCAATCCACCAAACATCATCATCATCATCATGTACATAGAATGAGTCAGCTATTAGTGAAACATAATAAACATAATTTGTTTAGAACTATCAAAGTTAGTCAAATACCGATCTCCATTAACCTGTTCCTTAGACCCATTTCCACTTCCATTGGCACCACTGTTACCAGCACCATTGTTGCCTTGATTCACCAATCATGCTTGTAATGTCCCACCTTGAAGCGCCTCTAAAAACCAGTTTCCTTTTTCTTTTTGTTAGAATTATTTAGGACATAACCTTGCTTACGTTTCTTGCCATGTCCCTTGGTATTTGGGTTCCTTGGTTTGTCTTCAACCATATGAACAGAGGGTAGTCCAAGTTCATTCTCTTATGCGCGAAGGGATTCTTAAATGCACAAATGACTAGCAAGTTGAACAATACACAAATCATTATTTGATGTTTCAAGTTATGTTTAAAGTCTTTCCATGACGGTGGAAGTTTGTCAATCAAACTTGACACAACAATGGATTCATCCAGATTCACTTTGTGTAGTTTGAATTGACCTAACATGTGAAGGAGTTCATTGTATTGTTCCATAACATACCTTGAATCAACCATTTTATAGTTCTTTAAGTCACTAACCAAAAACTTCTTGCTAGAAGCATCCTCAGTGATGTACTTTGATTCAAGGGTGTCCCACAATTCATTCGCACTTTTAGCATCACCATGGATATCGAATAAGGAATCTGACATACCATTAAAAATATAACCTCTACAGATGTATTCATCATTGTCCCACTTGCTTTTCTTCCTGGTCTCTTTCAATGTCTTGTTTCCAACTACCTCTAACCTCGGAGTACTTAACACATGTGATGCTTTCAACGTGGTCTGCATAAAGTGCATATTCTTCTGTTAGCGCTTGAAATCATTGCCTTCAAACTTCTCCAGTTTGTTGATCTTCGTAGTCAACTCGCGGATTGAATCAACCATCTCCACCAGATAGAAATATTAGTTCGATTATTAGGGTAAAGAACTACATCTAACCTCGGAGTACTTAACACATGTGATGCTTTCAGCGTGCTCTGCATAAAGTCCATATTCTTCTGTTAGTGCTTGAAATCATTGCCTTCAAACTTCTCCAGTTTGTTGATCTTCGTAGTCAACTCGCGGATTGAATCAACCATCTCCACCAGATAGAAATATTAGTTCGATTATTAGGGTAAAGAAGGGTTAATGGTGGAAATTCGAATTCCCAATGGATCACATAGGTTTACTTTTCGAACTGATATTTCTACCCTATGTTCAGGTTATAAGAAATCCAGTCTAGGATAATCCAAATGAACACTTACAATTCTAGGTACAAAAACGTAAGCTAAATTGATAGAAGAACTCTAAGTTGGTCAGAGAAAAAGAAGAGTTGAGAGAAGGGTCTGACGGCTCATAGAAAAGAGTTGTATTTATTCTTGACAATTAGGATTTTCGTCTTCTGGATTAGTCAAGTAATCCGGGAATTGATGACATTATCAACGGTTTACAAAACTGACGAGATTTGCCTAATTTACCATAAATCCATTTGAATTTGGATTTTCCACTATGATCATAACTCACCGCTAGGGGATTTGTCCCTTGGACCCCACTATGGCATTACCCCAAGGACCTTCTAAGGGGGCGCGGCCCCCTTGACCCCCGTCAATTGTCGTACCGATTTATAATTTGATCTTATATATGTGTGCACTCCACACACACCAAACATATAATATAGAGTAGAAATTATAAACCCTTTATCTTGCATATTAGTTCCAATTACACAAAATACCTAATGACACAAGAATCACCAACATACTAAACGTACCACGGTGACTATATAGAAACGATTTTTGAGACTTGTAAGGGTTTAATTATCAAGATTTGAACATTACCAAAAGGTGACGTTTCTAAAATTTCGGTGGTCAATCAACTGAAAACCCCTAATTTTAACTTGAATGCTTAAAAGCAATAGTAATATATAGGTTTAAAACTGGTGAATGGCTATTACTAATTGGTTGAAAGTTGACTGGTTAATAAAGGTTTTAATGAATAAGATATAAGAATATGAAACTATTTCATCTAGATAAAACTTATCATATGATTTATAGATAAGATTCCTATACTTGTTCTTATTACACATAAACCTCTTAAAAATTAATATCACATAAACCTCTTAAAAATTAACATCAAGGGTCTGCTAGTAATTTTCTGTTATTTCATAATCCAAATTTAAAATCAACTTAGTATTTTATGAAAATATTGCTTTTAATCAAAACTAAGTTATCATCCACATAAAATAAAATAATGTTATTGAATAGAGGATGTGATAATCAGAACCTTAAATAGCAAAGTTTTGTACTTTCAAACACTTCATTTTTACAAAATGTCAACCTACTATACCTGGGTATCAATTTTTTTTTTCAATAATTAATCCAAACAATTACAATATTTCAAACCTGCAAAAAATTTGCAATATATAAAGTCTTAATGGCAAATTACATGTATCTTCAGAGTCCATTTCTTTTTCAAATTGTTTAGAAAAATTATCAAGTTTTTCACCCAAAGAAGAAAAACAACCACTCTAGTTTCAATTTTCAGAATATAAATGGAAACATTTCTTTGTATTTTTTTTTTTGGGCAGAATATACAAAGTATTTGCATCTGAATGGACTATTATACCCTTTGGTGTAAATCCATCAAACATCAGCGCAAATCAATAACATCAAACTTCAACTTGGGGTCGATATAAACATCTGTACATTGTTTATAAATTGGACTGCCATCTGAAGGTGCATCGTGTGCATGGAAACCTCGATGCGGACAGCTTCTAATCACTCCCATACCGCCAGGTGTCGTCAAGCGGAAAATGCCGTGCTTTCTGTATACACAAGGGTAAATCCGGAATTAACAAAGAATAAGCTGTACATAACCCATAATAGCAACATACTTATATATTTCTTTACTAATAATAGCAATATGTAAACAAATAAAGTACACTATCCATATTGTTAGCAAAATGTAAGTACACTGCTATTATAGATGAAAAAAATATAAATGCATTATTATTATTACTATTATTATTATTATAATATTATTGGTTAAGAAATATAAGCATGTTCCTATTATGAATTGATGCAGATGAATATACCTTGAACTATCTCTTGGTGCCATGACGATTGCGATGGCCTCAGGCAACATAATCTGTAATAGGAAGAAATGATATGATAAACAAATCAAAAAATATATTGCTATTTTATTGCTTTTACCCCTTCTTTTTATAGTCTATACTGCAGGTTTTATAAATTAATACAAGAAGGAAGATTGGAGGGAATGTTACCTGATATGCGTAGTGTGTATGAACATCAATTGATGACATGAAACAAGATTGTGTTGGATGTGTCTGCAATAACATGATGCAAGAAGTCGATAAAAATGGATTTCTATATGAAATTTAATAATGAAAAAGAGATCAAATAATTGAAGAAAATGATTATAACATGGAACATGTTTTTTCTTGACAAGAACATGAAACACGTTATGTTAGGTGTAAAAAGAGCTGAGTCGGAACACGCTTTCATTTATTTCTTTATAGTCAGCATTGTATTTTCAATTTTCTTTTTATTAACATATTATAGTTGGAAAACTCTCCGGAAGTATAGCTTAGCATTCATTATACTTTCAGTTTTTTTTCTTTTCTTATTAGGACAATTATTATACATTGAAAGTCTGCCAACTACAGCAGTAAAAATTACTTTGTATTTGAATGAATTATTATAACTGGGTAGAATGAAATTATTATAATAAGAAGAAACGAAAGCAGGACTCAATTCAAAATTGTATTACCCATCATCATGTACTACAATCCAATCATTCATGTGAAAGATATGAATATAATTACAAACTAATGATGTAACATGGATATAAATTGTCTATATTATCATACATGATGGACATGGATATATATATCTATAGTTATGACTCACGTGTATCCATCCAAGGGGGAATAACGATCTTTTGTCCTGCACTTCAAATATTTCCTCCTCATTTGTAGCCTGACACTGTATCAAAAAACCTCATGTCAAAAGATTTGGAATGTAGTTATGAGAATTTAAATACTTTGAACAATATTTATAGTTAACTATACATATTAGTAACATCAACTTTATCCAGAAACAACAGCATACAAGTATAGAGTTTAGAAAGGGTATTTCAGGAATCTGTAGAAACAAGGTGATGAAAGTTTACCGAGTCTGTTGTGGCTTCTTGCTTTGGAATGATGAGTGCTGTAACATAGAATTTTCGGTTTTTCTAACAAACAATAAATAAAATAAATTAGAAATTAGAAATTAGATGTATATCGAAAGGAAAGGAGAAATAGAAAGAGTGAAAATTAGTGTCACGTACTAGTGAACCAGCAAGAATACCACATGTCTCTAAGTTTTTGTCTGTATTTGACTTTGCCATCTTCATGAAATTGTCCATCAGTTTCGTGGACTGCAAAGATGATATAGTTAGTGTTTTTGCCTTCAACTAAAAGCAATTATAAATTTGCAAATCTAAAATTATGAATTTGCCTTCACTGTTTCTCCTTTCTCCCATTTGATGCAAAACATAGTTTTTCCAAAACATGTAATATTTTACCAGTTAAAACATGGTTGTGCATATATTAGTTGATGCGAGTTACTTCGGAAAAAAAAAAGGACTAAAGTCAAATTCATTTGGGGTATTCTCTCAATTCCAAAAAAATCATGGTAAAAATATGTGAAATTTTGTTGCATACAATACATTGCTGCATATTTCGTTGTCTACAAAAACCACTTTGTTGCAGAAACTGGGAAGAAAGTGAAATACTATTGCAAAAATGGGCATTTCACCCTATTATGTAAAAAGGGTACCTTTAACATTTATGCAACAAAATCGTTTTTAATACGAAATATTAAGGACCAAAAGATGCAATTTCTCACGTGTTGAAACAAGGTTGCATAATTGGGAATAATGTGAAGGAATGTTGCATAAATTGTTTAAAAATGGAGCATTGTTTGTTGCACGAATTGGTAAAAAGGTGAACCATTGTTGCATAAATAAACATTTAACCGGTGCCATGTCATTAGGTAACCTGTTAAGCAATTATGTACTCGCAAAATCTCAAGTTAATAATATTTGAAAATGATTAAATTCACATTTATGCAAAAATACTTCACCTTTTTCCTATTTTAAGCAACAAAGTGGTTTTTATACAAAATTACGCAATGACATTTCAATGTTGAAACATGACTGCATAAATTGAAAATCATGTGAAAAAAAAAAAGTAAAAAGATGGAATATCTCACAATGTGTAACTCAAGGGGGGATTCAGAAACAACGACACCATCAGTGGAATTTACTTTTAAGGAAGCAGGCCCTGCATCAGTGACCGGAGGTGATGCTGTAGGAATCAAATCTTGGACCTCAGCTAAAACAGGGGGTGGGGAGGGCTGTCTTATAATCTCCATCTGAATAGGGGGGGTTTCTGGTTTTTCATCAAAACAAATCAAGGAATCCAGTTCATTAATATGAGCCTGATTAATGGTTTTTGTTGGTAAAATAGTTGATTCTTCTACACTTGGTTTTTCATGTTCTAAGTTGCTGCTAATTTTTTCAACTGAAGCACCATTCTCCAACAAATGAAGCTTCTTCTCCCTTGCAACATCAAAATAACAAAAAATAAAAATTATTAGTACATCAAGAAAAACGAAAATCATATTAGTTCTAGTTATAGATCATTAGAGCAAATACAAGAAATAACAATGTGTTTTCCTTGATTTGTTAACTATATAGCATCCTACTTACATCTCTTCCTATCTTTTTGAAATAAAAAGCCTTAGTAACCAATAAAATAGTATGTACAATGTTGTAATAGAAAGAAATGAAAGTAATACACAAATAAATGAAATCATGTTGCCATTTCTAGTGTTCAGCCCTATAATATTGGGCCGAGATTACAATAGCAATAGTGCAATGGAGTTTACAAGGAAACCAACCTTGGGATTTCCACTGGTGACAAATCTATATTGCTTGGATAACGAACCTGAGATACATATAAGAGTATAAGCACTCCATGTTACTGAATCAAAAAAGGTTACATGAAAAAATAACAATGTACTTTTAAATTTATTTGTTTATTATAGCATCCTACTTTCCTTTTCCTATTATAACATCGTAGCACCCAATTATAGTAATGTCATGCAAAGACATGATGATATTTACTGCTATGATTGAGTAGATTTTTCATGCAATAATAGGAAGAAAAAAATGAAAGTAAGATGCTAATGCTAATGGTATGCATTTAGACGAATCCAAAAAGAAAATGAAGTTACCGCAACATTGAAGGTAGGAGCTGGGTGTTGTCCACGAAGTCCATTCGGGCCCAAAATAGAATGTCTGGAGAGAGTTTCTTCCCTTGCACGAGGAATATTTAGAGAACTAAAGCAGCAAGAAAACCAATATCACTAGTTTGTGTCATAAAAACAACCACCATCAATTCTAAGTTCTAACTAAGGACCTGATAATGTCAAAAGGTAACAAGATCTCTTTTTACAAGGATCCCTTTGGTGAAATACATGCCAAAGGGTATAAAATATCGGATTTATTTGTCCTCCACATAATTAGGAACCAACGAATTGCAATAACCATCTTCAAATTGTACACAGTAAAAATCCCTAGAAGTTTCAATTTAGTCATTAATTTTTATCCCATTCATTCTGTCGGTAGACATGCTGAGTTGGCATCCTATACTTCACACGGATTCTCCACATCAATACTTTATTTTCTTCTTATATAATAGAGAAAGAAAGAGAGGGGGAGGGGATATGAAGTACATAACAAATTGAAAAGAACACTTACAATTGCCTAGTTTGCTCTTCCAGAGTATTAACAGGTGAATACAACTGCATCCTAGTATCTTGATAGCCATACCCCCCATTAACATTACTAACCTGTACCTGTGGTGCCTGGTACTTTATCATAGAAAAGTAAAGTTTGTTTCTATCAAATTGCTATTATATAACCTTTGGAAGATATACGTTCTAAAATCTAAAAATAATCATCAGATTTTCACATGTTTACACCAATATGGCAATAATCGATCGTCTTATTAAAAAAGTGGTTATGTCACATAACATAACAGCCACAAACTATTGCCATATTGCATGCTAGGTCACTCATCATGTACTTGTAGTCTTATACAAACCGAACATTGAACTTCATATTTTGTTCCGCTTTAAGCTTTTGAACAGGTAAACCCATCTGAGAAGGCATCCTATGTGGCAAATAGTGTCCACTCTATGTCCATGTGGTGCTGACATGGTATCCAACATGGACTTTTTAATTTAAATTCTATTAGAACTTACAACTAATACCATAAATATAAATACACCCATTCCCATAATACAATAACGGAAACAGAGAAGATGGACATCAGACCAAATGTGGATTTTATGCATCTCCACCCAAGATCTGGATGTGAAAGGGGAGTGAAAAGTTATGACAGAAAATTGGTCATTCAAACAGAAAAGTTCTATAAAGAGGAAGAGATGAACATTTTGTTAATGATTTTAGTCTTCAGGCGTTGAACTATTATACCCCTTTTAACAACTGAGATATATTTGGCCTACAGTTGAAAGTGAAAATGAAATTTGACTTCCTTATTTGGTAAAACCAGTTCCTTACTTGATTATAAATTTACGCCATAGGCCCTGAAACATTGATTTTTAGGTAAGTGCCCTATAATATATATTGGTTAAAATTAAAAGTTAAAAGTACATCCTTTTTACATGCAATTTGTCCTAGTCAAAAATACATATCTATAATGACTCATGAATACAAGTATCATACCCGAAAAGTTGTTTTATGAAGATTATCAACTCAAACCAGTAGAATTATTATGGTTATAACTTATAAGTGAAATTAAGGGACTATGATATATAACAGAGGTATGGCATCCAAGCATAATGACTGCAGATGGAAGAAAAATAATGGTACATATGTTATACCTTATTGATGGCATAAGTATTCAGTGAAGTTTGCTGCCTAACAGAAGGTAAAGATTTTGATGACTCCAACAATTTCGTTTGAGGAAGATTACTCCACCCATTTGATTGATATGTATGTTTTCTGGATAACTCTTCAAGCTTTTCTCGTACAGCTGGCTTCAACCCCTCCAGCTCAGTTATGACACTCAATATTTTCTGAGATTCAAATATTAGAAACACGGATGAACTTGCTGATAATACTGGTCAGGAAATAAAAAATTAAAGGATTGTACCTTCTTCAGATAAAGCTTGTCTCTCTGAACAGATGCTCGATAATCTCTATGGAATGGTATTGTTTCTGTAGCCAAACTACAAAAAAGAAGCATATTTTCATTAGAAGACCTTGAAATGACCACAAGAATCCCCCTATACAAGATTCATATTATTATAAATAATATATTTTCTTACCTTGTAAACCTTAGGAGCATAATATATAGATCGATAATATTCTTCTCTTCTCGGAAGATGGCAGCCTGCAGCAGCACAGATAACTTAAAAGTTTAGAACAGCTCGGATAAAAGGTGACCATACCATTATAAATGAATGCATGCCACAACTGTAAGATAACCAAGGTCAACTACTTTGACCAAATATTGGATTGCAATAACAGTTTTAGATTATGAAGAAAATACAGCACATGTGTCTCAACAAACCAATGCAAGACTTGATTATCTGAAACCATAAATTTTAGGAATATCGGGCATGTCTTCCTTGAATGTAACCTTGCTTCACCTATCGTTAGTGTTTAAGTCAAACAGAAAATGGAAATACTTTATGTCAACGGAAATTCGATGTTATTATTTCAGAAGAAATAAAATGAAAAACAATTATGTTGGAAATTTCGTTTTCTTTGCAGACTATTTTCATAAAAATTCTGGGCATCTTAATATATTATTGGCTCAGAAGTTCTATGATATAGAACAATCTTATAATTAGATTTTTGAATTCTATTTCTATGCTTCTCTTCAAAGCCAGATGACAACACCTCCTCCCCAGGTGGCTTCATACAGTTGCAGGGGGTAGTTTATGGAAATCCCAACATATTGATGGTGGAAGATATATATTGTATGTAATTAATCTAGATGTAAACCAGAGAAATAAGAACCCTCAATGTTCAGGTAATGTGGATTTAGGTACTTTTTAGTTTATGTTAGAAGACAATTGGACCTTGAAAATACATTAATCGGGACAATTTTTTGCCACACAGTCATTGATCCACACATACAATCTCAGACCTTGAACTAGAAATGACATCATGAAGTATTTCTATTTCATGCATCACAAAGGTGGAACAATGTGCTTGCATAGAAGAACCAGTCATGTGTGATGTTAACTGCTCAAACTTCTGAATGAATTAATTCCATCTGAACTAAAAACAAATCGAATATGTCTAATCTCCCTAGCAAATTCTTCAAAATCTAAATTGATATTCCTCCATTGAGGAGAATCAATCACGTATCTTATTTTTCAGTCTCTTTTTATGCTTTGTGACATGCCAACACAACATTTTTGCATCTTTGGCTTTTGCAAATAATCAATTCATTAAGAGATGCCATCTTAGCAGCTGGGTCATTCTTATTATCATTAATGTTTTCTTTCGTTTGGTTTTTCTGCTTATACTATGTACCATGTGTAATATATGTATCTTGGTTATCATATTGGTTTCTATATAACATAGAACTATTACGACATGCATGTATTCTTTTGATTTCCATTCTCATTGAAAACAACAATTTTTTGGCTTGGTATAAAGAAACTAGTAGCTTGTTATCTTCCGCAAGCATTTCATGCAAAATCTTTTTTAGGCTTGTGAAACTAGTATCATTTCAACCATTGTTTGCTTTTAAGTTAAACAATGTCAACACAGCATGAAACTTGGTAAAAAAATTTGGGACACGACAGAATGGCAGGGGTCTTGAGGTAGGATCACTAGTTGTACCTAGTGGTGGATCAGTTACTAATGCACCTTCTACCAAACAAGAATTGACCTAAAACTACATGTAATTGTTATTTTTGATACTTGTCCGTTTTGGATGCAACTATAGGTATAAATATGCTTTGCTTAATTCTAGTGCATGTGATTTTATTAAAGTTCAATGTGTCATATGTAAAGCTAGTCTTATAATAGCATAATTAGGCATGTTATGTAATGGGCCTATTATGCTTAATAAGTAAAAACTAATAGCCAATTCTCATCCAAACATAGACATTACTCTTTCCTTGTTTCGATGTCTCTTTCCCTACTAACTTAATTTTTTCCTTAACTAAAAATAATGTAATCTCAATGATATTACGGAATGTCAATGTTTTACATATCAATCTGCATCAATGGTTCTGGTTTATTTTTGAGCCTCGCATACACTTGCTGCAGCTACTAGCTACGCTAAACAAACATCCATGTAACATGACATATGTTCAACCAAGTTATGAGGTTCCCTTATGTCACATGACATATGCATTCCAACTCAACGTACCACACATAGTAACCCCATCATGTATAGTCAGCTACATCATCCCTGAAATTCAAATAGCTTCAACCTGGGCCACTAAAATATTGTTAGTGCTATGCGATTTACCCCTATGTGATGGACCCCAGGGCAGAATCTGTGTGGGCTATCCAGAGGGTGCGGTTTTCCCTTTTTCAAATAGCTTCGACCTTGACTAATATTAACTTTATAAGCTAACTTACCACTTTATATAATAAGTTAATAACAAAACTGATATCAATTCCTTAACTCTTCCCTTTCCACAAAAGCAGTGCTTTGTAGCTAGTCATCTGTACCCTTTAGGTATATCATGTCTACCTATTTGTATACTACACAATAGACACAACAAGACATACATTCACAGATGCAACTCTATTCAGTATATACTAGTGAATGTTCTGAAGGAGGATTGAGCGAGTGAAGTGCTCATAAGTTATAAGGGAACGCTACATGTATCAATTCCGTGACCAGTGATTGAACTGAACACATCCAGCATGAAAGAATTAATCAGAGCAATGAGACTAAACAATTCACATCTAACAGGCATCGTTCCAACTTTAAGGGAATAGAACTTATTTAAAACTTCAATTATCATAATTAAGAGGATTATTGAACTTTTAAGATAAACGACATAAATAAATAAAAAATTAGTAGGTTGATCAAAAAAATAAATTTGGAGGAGAAGTAAAGACCTGGCGAAGAATGTTCTCGGCGATCCGGTAGTAGTAACGGAGAGAAATTCGATTATCGACATTTATTTTCTGTGCGCTGGCAGCTACATTGATTGCTCCGGAAGATGGCTTCATCGTCCTAGGGTTTGAATTTTACTTCCAATTCGAACAAAATTGCATCGTCTTGAAAGGATCAAACAGAATCTAAGAACTTTGAGAATCAAAATTGGAATAAAGATGAGAATTTTGTGAGGAGGTCTATGGTGATAGAGTCAATGGCGCCGTTGAGGAGGAGTGCGATGTAAACAAAGGTTTTGTGTGAAGAGGGCGAAATACAGCTAAAGACGAAGTAAGGGTCTGACTAACTCGGATACACAACACGTGGATTTTTTAAACCTTTGCGATAACAATTTATCCTAACCAACTCGGTTTTTCATATCGATCTTCATCGTTAATCGTTAATTTAATATTTTACAAAATTCTATTCCACAGGGTCTACACTATTTTTAGGGTTTGATCATGATTGTTTTATAACGTTTTTACTTTGCCAAAATATTTTAAATTTAAGTCAACTGTAAATTTTGGTCATCTTGTTGTCGAAAAAAAAAAAAAAAAAAAAAACAATAGTTTCAATTTGAAAAACCTTAAACATGTATATGATTGGTTCAAAATCGGATATTTTTTGTGTTTTTGGTCCATGTGCTTGTTAATTAACTTGCATCCAACCAGAAATTACTAATTAGTTTTTTAAATATTTTTTTGTTTTGAGAAAATTGTAAATTTAACCAAAAATACTAATTACTTTGTGGAAAATAACAAAAAAAAAAAAAACTAAAATTGCATTAGTAGCCACTATAATCGTAGATGGATTAAACACATCTGCGATTTCGCCAAGCCACCTGCGAATATACAAGTGGCTAAAGCACAGGCATGTTTTAGCCACTTGTACATTTGCAGGTGGGTTTTTTTTTTTTTGTTGTATATATACCATGTTTTCCAGGCTAAAATCACAAATGGACATAGTCCATCTGTGATTTCCTCTCGTTTTCACCTGTGTTTTTGTGGTTTTTTTTGTTTTTTTCTTACTACGAAATTGATGGGTTTGACTACGAAACAACCTTATTATATATAAACTTTTGCAAAAAATTATCAGTTTAGTTGTTGTTTGGAAAATTTGTTTAAAACCTCTCTAAAAAAATGAATGAATATTTAGTTTGCGTTGTAACTGGTGGTAGATGGCAAGTTATTGAAACAAATCTTGAATACGTATGTCCACATGTAGGTATTTCTGAATTATGTTTGATATTTTCTGAGTATATTAGTTATAGTGAATTTGTATCTTTGGTGAGAAGGAAAATCGGTTTATTAGACAAATATAAAATTATTGTTTGTTTCCATCATCCTGAATTCAATCATTATATAGTCATGGTTTAAGACATGGATGTTAGAATGTTGATCAATGTAATCAAATCTAGTGGAGAAAGGGCTGTGAAAGTGTTTGTGGTAGCTGATGAAGGTGATGCGGTTACAGAGGGTGGCGAGAGTGGAAATGAGTTGGTTGCTAATTTATGCAGCGATAAAGGGAGCAACAATCCAATAGGTACTTTCAATACTCCTAATGTACCTCAATTTCATAGTGTTGCTAAAAATGTTAATGTTAAGTATTGACGTATTCACTATGTGGATCCTGAGAATTACAAGTATGTTGGGGATGATGATGTTGGTACACATCTTAATGATGTGGGTGGTCGTTGTGTTGATGTTCCCAAACAAGAAGTTAAAGTTATGAATAGGCGTGTAGTATATATACAAGTAAAAAGAAAAAAATTATGATTCAGAAAGATGAAAATGTGCATGCTTACGGGGATTATGTTGATGTTGCTGATGTAGCTGTAGATATAACCGATTTAGAAAGCAATTCTGATGGAGATGAGTTGGGTGATGAAGTTAAAGCTAAGTTTCCTGATAAACTTTTTATGGTATGCCCCTGTACCAACATGTCCAGTTGGTATTAATGAAGATATCCCAGCACAGATGGTAGACATCAATCTTCAAAAGATTGAATGTCTCGATATATTTAAGAACAAATACCTTCTAAAACGGGCTATTGGGAACAAATGTATTCGAGAAGGTTTTCAGACGAGGACAAGTAGATCCTCTAAATCAAGGTATGAGGTTGTGTGTGTTGGGAAAAATTGTTCTTGGTTACTAAGAGCAAAAGGAATTAAAAATTATGGCGCACTTTTCCAAGTGAATAAATTTGTTGACGTACACACATGGTCTTCAATAATTTTGCAACCTAATCATCGAAAAGCAAACAAATATGATTTGGGTGAATATATTGTTGATGTTTTTGCTGAAAATTATAGTAGAGTATATTAGGGACAAGAGATTATTAATGATATGAATGCTCAGTTGAAAATCAATATCGCATACCATCAGGCTTGGCGTGCAAAGCAATATGCATTTTTGTCGTTAAAAGGTACGAAAAAGGATTCTTTTACCAAACTTTCGGCTTATTTTCACAATTTGGTCAAACATAATATGGGTACTGTGACACATATTCAAACAGACGGTGATGATCGGTTTGAGTTCTTGTACGTCACACTTGGTTGCTCGGTTAGTATTATTATATTTTTTATTATTATTATTTTTATTTTGGTGTATTTGAATAAATATACAATGTATTGTAGGTACGCGCTTTTGTCAATTTTTGTAAGCTGACCCTTGTAGTAGATGGAGCTCACCTAAATGGCGAGTTCAAAGGTACCATGTTTCTTGTTGTTACTAAAGACGGACAAAACCAAATATTAACGGTTGCATAGGGTTTATGCAAAAATGATGTACCGATTCTTGGACATGGTTTTTTCAAAAACTACGTGATTGCATAGGCAATATGGAGGAGCTTACAATTATATCTGATAGGTCTCAATTTATAGTGACATCCATTGCAAACATTTTTCCTCACGCTCATCACGGAATATGTGTTGTCCATTTGTATTTCAACGTACTAGCTAGATACGGGAAGAGTAAGACAATTAAAGGATTTTTTGGGAGGTTTGTAGAGCCTATACAGTTGATGGTTTTGATGTTGCCATGGAACTTATGAAAAAGACAAAAGAACCGGTATAAGAATACTTAAAAAGTATAAATCCTGAAATTAACTTGGTCTAGGACATATTTTAGAGGGAACTGATACAATGTTATGTCGTCCAACAGTGCGGAGTCTATAAATGTATTATCTAGACACAAATGTAAGGTGTCGATACTTATGTTGATCGATTTTTTTCGTGCAACAATGCAACAGTGGTGGTTTTAAAGAGGTGACTTTTGGAAATATTAAGTTTTAATATTAATGTTTTTGTTAAATGTTATTGATCTTAACGGTGTAATTTTCTCTATTTTTTAAGCGGAAGCAGCAACAACACTCACCCCTTGGGTCGATGATATTGTAAAAGAAAATTAAAAATCTTTTAGTAATTGGGATGTTTGCATCTCAAGTAAGAAATGCGAGGTCAAAAAGCAGGCACAAAATGTGATTGTTGATTTCCAACAAATGACATGTATATGCAGGCATTGGCAACTTGATAGCATACCTTGTGGTCATGTCATAAGAGCGTTAACAGTCAATAATTACCAAGACTGCTTGATATTTGCATTAAATGTTTACCATACAGAAACACTGAGGAAAACATATGAGGAATCAATAAACCCTTTGCCAAAGTCATCCGAATGGGAGATCCCCGATGATTTGATGATTGTTAAGCCACCTATAATGGATAAACGGCAGCCAGGCAGGCCAAGAAACACAGACCGTATTTCATCCCAAGGCGAGGGTCCAATTAGAAAAGAGTGTTTTACATGCGGTCAAGCAGGACACATAAGAAACAGTTGTTCTGGAAGGGTGTCCGGTAGTGGAGCATGTCGCACGAGAATTCCTACTACAGAAACAACATTTAATATTGGTGCTTCTGCGAGTTGCTCACAAACATATGATGTTGATTTTGATATAAAACAACCTTAAATTGAAAGAGTTGTTAATTTATTATGTATTGTAATGTTTTTATTAAATTTTCTAAGATGTTGTTATGCTTTGATATTTTAATTTAGTTTGAAGATTATAACAAAAAATGAAGCTTTTATATCTAAGATGTTGTTATGATTTTGTTACTTGGAAATTAACGGTAAACAAACATGTTAATCTAAAAAAACAGCAAACCCAATTCATGATAATGTTACAACACTTTTTTTAGCTAATTATTAAAATCAAGGAACTGCAATGTGTACTTCTCTTTCTCAATTGTTATATAGTCATCCCTAATTCTCATTTTATCTTCCAAACGATCCTTTTGCACCCTAAGATGTATCATCTCTGTGTCCTTGTCAAAAAGTCATTTTCAGTCATTTTGATTATCTTCTTAGTCTTTTTTATCCATTCTTCATGCTCAGTGATTTTCTTTTTATTGAGGTCTATCCATTCTTGAGCTTGTTTGCATTCTGATGCAATAACTTTATGACGTTGACTGAGAAGTTAGGATGACTCTTTATCCTGATTTTGGTGTTCTTCAGCCTTTTTCAATTCTTGAAAATTTTCATCTTACATATATGGGCCTGCTAAAGAGGGTGTAAAAAATGGGTCGATTAGATCACAGTATTAACAATCTACTTTGTTGCATGAGCAAATTTCGAACATTGGGGTGGAACTCATAATAAAGTCGAGATTATATTTAGTATTTGTAATAATAAAATTGTGCTATAAGTCGTATTTATACATACTAGTAATCTGCAAATCATAGTCTAAATGCAACCATTTTGTAGTCAGAGTTGGAATTCATAGTCAAACTATGAAATGACTACACATAAATGACAAGTCACTGTAGTAACCTGCAAATCGTAGTCAAACTTCGAAATGACAACACATAAATTAATGTTTGACATGATAAGTCACTGTAGCAACCTGCAAATCATAGTCCAAATGCAACCATTTCGTAGTCAGAGTTGTTAACTCCTCTTTTTATTATTATAAATAGAGGTTTAAGCTACACGAAATGAACACCCATGTCATCTATACGAAACCAACTCCTATATTCAGAAATGACGTCGAATTTAGCAACTTTTTTGAATGAAGTACCTGGTTCCAATTCTGAACGACCATGGACAACAAATGAGGTGTTGCTTCTAACATAATTTTGGCTTAGTGTTAAGGAGGGTGTAACGTTACTGGCTCCCCGACATTGCCTAGTAGGAGAAGAATGGACCTGCATAACAACTTTGTTCAACCATGGGATGGGAGAAGGATAACACCGACTATAATCAAATATTGTCAGTAAATGGATGGATGTAAAGGAAAAAGTCACATTGTTCAATCGAGCATCTAATTATGCGAAAATCACGAAAACTCGTTATGCAGACGACGAAGAGTTCTTGGAGGTTGTTAAAGATTTTTACATTTTGGAGCGTAAAGGCAGAGACTTCGAATATGAGGACGTTTGGAAGCTTGTTAAAAGTAATCAATATTTCATGTAGACGGCTCTATTGTTATGCAAACTGGAATTCCAACCCGTCACTTTTGGTATAAACGGGTGTCGTCAATTTTGGTATAAAGATCGTTGAATAATAGAAATCTAGTTTTCATTTCATACCATTTCGCTAAGATATCTAGGTCGTCACAATGGTTTGCTGTAGTCATTCGAGTTTCAGCATTGAAGATATTGGTTAAACGAGTCCAAAAAATTTGATCGTTCAACTTGCTAGTCTCGTACACATAAAAATATACACGAGTAAGAACCAAGCACTCCTCATCGGTCCATGGTATTGAAGTCATTTTTAGTGAAACAAAGAGAGTAAATTTTCAAAAGTAATATATTAATAACTAAAATATCGTTAAGCATAATGCTTTTTTAAATGAAAGTAGATTTATAGTAGTTTCCACCAATGGGATCATTTCCACATTCCCTTTTTGACTATCACTTCTGAACAAGAGTTGCCTCTTTTCAGAATATGTCAATATGGTCCTTCCAACAATTAACACTATACTTCCAACTATCCCTGAGCAACCAATCTTTGGTAAACCTTAGATTGTCCTCGACAATTGCTTAATTGTTTTAGTCATATCCAGTTCTAGACCTTTTCCCTTCTTAATGCCCCAAGCATTTGGAAAATTTTAGAAAGGATGAATATAGCACATGTAATCGATCCTATATCCAAAGCATATGGGACACGATTCATGATGTCTCACATAAAGACTAAACCAGTCTTTTGCTATAATATTTCCATTTCTATTTGCCAAGTTCTCATAATTCAGATTATGAAAAAGGATGCCGTAATCATAATCGAATTTTAGAATGCAAATAATGAACCCATATATAGAATTTCCTTATGTTGAGCCATTCTAACATGAAATATATATATATATATATATATATATATATATATATATATATATATATATATATATATATATATATATATCCTTGACTAAATTTGATTAAAATCTCAATCTAAGCTTTTAGAATTGAAATGAAGTATAATTTCCTATCCCTTAATTATAGCAAAACAACTTTTTCAACCCCTGCAACCTCAAGCATTGAAATTTTTGTTTTCTATAATTAGCATTGCTGCCTTTAAATACTTATCATAATTATCATGCTCTCACTAACATGATGATTATTAGCATAACACTTATGCTCCCACTAGCCTTGACATATATCCAGAAATTACTGGACTTCTAGAAATCAATACTTTATTGACTTTCTTACCAAAGTTGAGATTTCTGATACTAGATTGCTTTGATAAGACTTTATCAAAATCATACATCTTTCCTTAGATAGCTCACAGGTGTGTCTAAACAATTTTAAGAACTATGAAAAGGGATGCCGTAATCATAGTCTCGATTGTTTAGACCTTTTCCACTTCTCACAAGTCCATGTTAGTGTGCCGGTAAACCACACACGCTCCACTAACGACTTTGAGAATGCAATTATCACAATTGTTATCTAGTTAAAATCTACTTAGTGAAAATGTTTCCTTACCATCATTTTCATGAATCAGAGAGAAACCTTATGACACTTAGATTTAATGGTGTATGTGTTCTTATCCATGTGAATTGTCAAAACCATAGTCACAAGACAAGGGTAATGACCAATCCAAATTCATATGGACTGAACTCAATCTTAATTTCTTGCCATCTGGCAGCTCAAGGGCCTGCCATTGCTTCCAAGTTGTTATGCAACCAATTGAGAACTCTAAGAACTCATATGCAAAGCCAACTTTAATTGGAATGGGCACAGAATATGTCAACTACAAGTTTTTATTCTTGATTAGATCTTGAAATTCTTTTCAGGATCTTTAAGACTCCCACTGTCCTCTTGACATATAAGACTATCTTGCCAAATATTCAAGAGATAGTTTGGATTCTTTATCAAGACAAACACTTCACACAATTGGCCTAAGTTGGTCTCTGTTTTATCCAAAACATCACAACTTACCAATTTCAAATGTACAAGGGTAGAAAACCTTTTACTCTTACATTTGACTAGTGTTAATAAACCTTCTAAGACATGTCACTCAACTTACAGTCTTGGAGTATGACTCTAAGACTTGTTTTGGAATGAAGTATGACTCATCTTCTTGATTTAACCATTTCAACAATTTAAGTTCCTCTTCTTAGTCATAAGAATGCACTAAAATTTCCTTAGAGAACTAATTGTGCTATGGTTTCTTAATCATTAAGATGATCACAAAAACTGATACTAAAGTACGCTCCTATCTTTTCAGATTTGAGAAACTTTTATCTTTCTGCCTAATTTGACTCTTCTTATTCGTTCTGCCTTACATTGAAAGTTTTCCAATGTTTCAGAATTATACTTAAACTTGTAAGTATAACCATATTTACTAAACTTAAGTAAATCATGACGAATAGTCTTATCGATCTTTTGTGGTGGACTTGACCAGTGCATAAGAATGTGTACCCAATCCCTTAGTCCTTTACTTGACTCACATATGCATGTGAACAAGGAAATAGTCTTAATTTTCCAAAGATGAAAAATTCTCATTCATCATGCTATACAACTTGCATGATTCCAAGTTCCGGTCCAATTGAAACTTGGGTGATGAGAATCTTTCCTTATTTGGTAAATTTAGACACTACCACAAATGAAAGAATCAAATTCATATTTCCACTCTTGCTCTTAATGGAATCTTTATAAGTAACACAAATTTTCACAAATGCCCTTGTAAGGATATTTTAAAATAAATAAAATCATCATTTTTCCTTTTATTTTAAAAACTTTGCGGAAAAACTATCCTTACAATCCAAAAGAGCATGAAAACTTTGTTGTTATCCATTCCTAAGCAATATATCATAACTCCTAAGAAGTAGCTTAAGAATCCGATCTTCAAACTATGCGATAGAAATCCATCTACGCGATCAGATTCAACATATTCTTTCTTTAAGTTTCTTCACTTTTCTTTGATTCTTAAAACATCACCATGTGACCCAGTCACATCATGTATCAAGAATCTCATAGTAGAAACTTAGCAGAGTTAGATAGTGGACTTTACCTGAAGCAGAGTCAAACTTATTGACTTTAACACCCTTAGGTAAATTGGCAGCTTCACAACCAATGCCCCTTCCTTTGACAATTTAACATATGGACGCTTTGGTAATGGAACATGGAACTATCACAGACTTAGCCTTTCTCTTTACCATTTGGTTAACCGGGTTGACTATGGCCGATCCCTTTCCATTGGGAAGAGAGAGCTTTACTAGATATCCAATGTCATTATTGTCAATGTCCACAAGTTTTAGGAAGTTGATCTTAGCAAATAGATAAGATCATTAAGGGTCTTGTCATAGTCTGTTTCATAGGAGTCCCAAAGGAACTCACTATGTGACTTAGAAAGTAGTTGAGCCACCAACTTTCTCAAGACTTTGACACCCAACTCTCTCGGCTTGTCAATATGTGACTACATCTCCAAGATGTGATCACACATAGACCTTTGCTTGCCAATAGGGCTTGAGTGACCTTAAAATTTTAAGGAACTTGTGGGTTAGGGAGAATAATTGGAGGAGGTGAAAGAAGTATGATTTCTATGGGACATCATCTTCATTTAGGAAAGCTTGTTTCAAGAGATTTTGGAAGATCATAAATGTCTAAACCAGACATCCTCTTTTTTTTTGGAGATATTCAAGATAGTTGATTTGAAGTCCTTAATATAGCACCCAATATGAAATATTAAGGATAGGACCCAACAAACTATTTTATAACTTAGAAGAGGGATGCCGTAATCCAAGCTATAAAATATTTGAAGGTAGGTGAATGACGATTCACCAATTTCCACCAAGATAAACGAAATGTATTATTAGGTTTTAATTGGTTTTGAAACTCCTAGATTCTTTTGAGATTCATTGAACTGTTCAATGGCATGTTTCAATCTCGAGTGTGCCCTTTAGGTTTTGTGATTGGGATGCCGAGGATCACAAAACAAGGTATGAATAACCACGCAAATATACTTGGTACCCTTAATATTTACCCCTCAATCGATGTGTCGGTTAACCACACACGCTCCATCGATACTATGATAAATATTAAGTTACCCTTTGCCTACCTTGTTAAATACGAGTTAGTGTGCCGGTTAACCACACTCACTCCATTAACCGACTTAAACAAAGTGCAAAGTGTAATTTCATGGATTAGCACCTTATTCATATTTTCCTAAAGTAACTAAGATTGGGAATTATAAAAAACATTTAGTTACTCTATATTCATCATTAATACTTTTAATGAAGGGAGAATTATAGTCCTTGTCCTACCCGTTCGGCTAACAACCCTCCACCGGTCAAGGAAACGGTGGGTGAGAGTGGACACCCATTAAACTGCCATTTTATAGGCAGTAACCTTATACCCCCCTTATAGACCGGCTTCGTGAATGAGGCCTACTAACGGTAAGAATGACTTGCTCTTATACATATATAAATATTATTAGCTTATAATATTATAAAGTATAATGGTTGAATTTTAACTCTTTAAAATTCTAAGGGCTTAACTTGGAATTAAAGTATTCATAAGAGAAAACTTTTTCAAATTCCAAAACTTGAGGGCAAGTTTTGAAACTATTCAAAACTAATTAATTCCATAACTTATGAGTTTAAAGTAGTTTTAATTAAAAACTCTTCAAGCTCCATAACTTGAGGACAACTCATGGAAGACTTTAAACTAACTTTTCTTTATTTTATAATTTATGGAATTAATTAAGGTTACACATTTTTTATTTATTTATTTAATGAAGAGACTCTTGAACCTCCATAACTACTTGAGGACAAGTTATGGAGTCATAAAACCATTTAATTAGAACTAGACTCTTCATTTTGTAACCTTTGCCAACTTTTATGAGTTTTATGATTCTTAAATGTGACTTTTCATATAACTTGAGGACAAGTTACAAAAACACACTTTGGAATCAACTCTTAGATTAAAATGGATTGAAATCAACTATTTCACACAACTTTTCTATTAATCTAAGAACAAGATATTTCAAATCATCAATCTTCAAGACATTAGCATGAACATACAAACTAATACAAATCTTGAAATTATGACAATTATCTTAGAAATTGGATTAGCATGAACATTACCACATCAAAAACAAGTTTATAAATCAAAAAACATCTTAGGGTAATGTTCCTAGTCCAATTCCAGCCAAAACAATCGAATATATGCTGTTAGGGGGTCCAACTCGCCGAGTGCACGAACCAACTCGGCAAGTTGGATGCATTTTTCCTTGGACTCGGCGAGTCTGCTGTGCAGACAGCATCAAAACTCGATTTTTTCAGCTACTTTTGCAAGTATAACAAGAAAACAAGCCTAGGCTCTGATACCACTGTTGGGTTTTGAGCATTCTAACACTCCTAAGTGTACATGCAATTATGAACATCCAAGGTATTATCCTAATCTAGCATACAAAATAATGAATATAACAAGATAGAATACATACCTCTTTGATGTAGAATGTCTTCATGAAACTTGAGTGCCTAATGCCTCAAGTGTGACACCTCAAATGGTTCACACAACACCAAATACACTTGGAATAACTTGAGAGAAACTTGAACACTCCTAAAATCGGCTAGCCCTTTCTTATTATTCATAGTGACTGATTTTTCCCAAAGAATATGATCTTATATAGTTGTTACAATTAGGGTAAACCCTAATTGTCATGGCCTTCCATTTCCTTGGATCCATGGGTTCAAATACACCATGGAGCATCCATGGACCATCCTATGGGTTTTAGCCCAACTTGATTATCCATGGAGCATTAGCCCACTATACAAGTATGGATGATTTACACAATCAACCCATATATTTAATTAGTCTTCTTTTGATCACTTAATTAATTCTAGATTAATTCTTGATCAATACTAATTAAATAATCTTATTAATATATTAGAACTTATAATATATTAATCAACCTTAAGTGTTATTTCTCTCATTATAGTCTATTCAAGTGCATGATGCCATGCAACCCAAATGGACCATGCCGGGTCGGGTCAAGTCTTACCAATTATAGTTATGGACTTAGACAGTAATCCAACAATACTAGCATACATAAATGGGCTGGCGTTGGTGCCTTCGACCCGTTCCTACTGAAGGGAAACTCACATCGTAAGGCTGACTGCCAAAACTCGAGTAAAGAATCTCTGACTACTGCTCTGGCGAATCCCGGACTATCAACTACATAATAAATTTAATCAAAATCTAATAATCCTTGACTGTTTTACCCTTGGTTAAAGTCAACGTCAGTAACATACACGTTCAGTTATCGTGTTATGTAATTACTAAAAGAGAATAATATTATGAAATATTATGTGAAATTGAGTGTTGAGTTCTAACAAATAATTTTTACTAGAGATGAAGTAAAATTATGTTTAGAATCACTCATAAAATATTGGAAGTCTTATGATATTTCCAATTAAAAGCCAAATAGTGAAATTTAGCGAAAATATAAAATTTGAAATAATTATTTAAAGTTGTAAAAAATCTCGTTAGAAACGTTTAGGCAAAAACATCGTCGAAATCCGAGTTATAACGAAGAAGTTGTGACCAATCGAAGATCCGCGATAAAACCGGCAAACACTATGTCACGTAAAAAGTGAGTTTCTGATAAACTACTTTTTAGCCTTAGTGATTTAAATGAAAGTTGTAGAACTCGTTAAAATAATAAACTTTCATATAAAGAACTTTTAAATCTGACTTCGTATGAGGAAGTTATGGTTTTTCCAAGTTTCGGATTAACAGTAGACAACTAAAAACTCGAAATAAAAATCGAGCGATATTTAGCAGAAACAACCTAAACGAGAATCGAAGGTATCGTCAATAGAAGTAGAACGGTAAAAAGACAGACGAAAACGGATGTCGGATGAAGAAGTTATGAATTTTTAACGGATTTACCTATCCCGGCCTGTTAAAAATAATAATATTAAAAATAAAGTCAAAATTAGCCGACGAAGTCTAAACGAAAGTTGTAGATTATATTTTCGCCTACGCGTGCATATAAAGAACGTCAAAAACGGAGCCCATATGCAAAAGTTATGAATTTTTGAAGATTTGGGTCCAAGTTCCGAGAAGTCTCGCATAGGAGACCGTGTTCGATGTCGTGTCCGCCTCGTGTCCGACGCCGATGACTCACCCTCGCCCAGAACCGACGCATGTCGCAATCAGATTAGACCGAAGCCGCAACCAATCCATGTCCGACGCGTGCCTCGCACACCTGTCCGAGCCTCGCTGCTGCCACGTGCCTCGCCCCCTCGCTGCCACCTCCTCCCTTCTCAGCCGAAGACTCCGGGCTCGCATGCTATATAAATAGTGCATGCGAGATCTCCCGGGTAAAGTTTATAAATTGCCACTTTTCACCTCTAAATCAATATTTTTACTATTTTGACTTCCCTTGAAGCCCCGGTGTCATTTCCAACACCCAAAACACATCCCGAAGTGCCCGAAGAGCCCGAAAAATTTATCTTTTCGGTTTGAAGCTTAACCCTCGCAGGGCCTGGTTTTCAAGAAAGCTCTCGGTTTTCAACGAAGAAAGTTATTTATTATAACGAAGTGCTGCACAAATTACTATTTTAACCCTCGGTTATATCACAGTGAGTTTCAATATATAGGAAGAATTATATGTTATGTGCTATATGTGCTATGTGCTTTTCAGTTGTTATTATTTATGCTATTTATGATAGCAAAGTTATACCTTTGGTCATGTGATCAGTGAAAGGACTTAGATTCACGGTGGTACTGGTATGTAGCCTCTGACCATGTAGATCATGTCTCCGTAAGAGAATGATTTCTATTCTATGGTATTGGCAGATGGTTAGATAGGGCTATAAGCCTGAAATTTACCAAAATGTTAATCAGAAATTGTATGTCTACTGTGTCATTTGGGTCGAAGCTTTATTGATGTATATCAA
The DNA here is from genome assembly GCF_002870075.4 of Lactuca sativa. Classification (NCBI taxonomy): domain Eukaryota; kingdom Viridiplantae; phylum Streptophyta; class Magnoliopsida; order Asterales; family Asteraceae; genus Lactuca; species Lactuca sativa. Next base: position 259,289,990 of record NC_056630.2, read on the forward strand.
GTATGGAAATTGTTATGTCTCATTGATTGTATATCTTTGAATCAAGTTATTGATTGATATGGAAAGTTTGTCACCTGATTCACATATGCCATTGTTGTTCCTTTTTCCTCTTTGCTTCTGCCATATTTAAGTATATATATGACATAACGTTATATTGTATCTATTGTTGAACTCACTAAGAATCACCGCTTACCCTCTCAATGTTTAACAAATTGCAGGAGATAAGTAACCAGTATAATCGTATACTGATGGAAGATTTTGAATAGTTTGAAACTATTGTATTTGTGTTTCCATATGTATAAAACTATAGTATCCTGGGTAGTAATGTAATATATAACATTTTTTATAGTCGGTTTGTATTCAGTCGTTTGTAAATAAATTATCAATGTAAAATATTATTTGTGAATATGCATGTAGCATGTTTTGGAGTAACAACAGTTTTAGTATTATGAAAGTGAGGGTCTTTCAATCATGGTATCAGAGCAATAGTTTAAGTGAACTAAATATCATGGACTGGTATTCAGACTTAAACTGTTGGAAGTTCAATATATGAACGAATTCATAGTAAGTACATGGATACAAACCATAGGAAATACTTAAGTGGGGTATTGGGTAGTGATGAACCCTAGTATTCTAAGATATTAATTTACTTCAAAATTTTCAGAGTATTAGTTTAAGTGAACTAGGAATTTTGAGAATTTCTAGACTTAAACAGGGATTATTAAGTGATGATGATACGATGTGTATCTAGTATACTTAGGTTGAATACCTAATTGGAAACAAGCACTAGAATATTAAGAGGAGATATGCCTTATATTCTAATATGTGCTAAATGATTAATGAATATATCATGCCTTTGATTGCTTGCCTTATTGCTATTATTTAAGAAAGTTTAAGGTCTGTTGCCGACCTTGGTTTAGAAGAGAAAATTTAATGTTCAGAATTCTAAGAGTTTCCGTATTAGAATTGACATGTAACTTTCAAAGTAATAAGGAGACTTACGATAGTTAACATCGATAAACAGTTAAGGGATATCGTAAAATAAAATCTATCAAGCGATATTGTAAATAGTGTATTAATACTTGTAGAGTGGTATTGTACATTCAAACTACGTTTGATGAAATAATAACGCCTTTAGAGGAATGTAGTGGGTTCAAAGTACATTCAGATGAGATGAATGTTTTGGTGTAATCCATGAAGTTGTTCCACCGCTAACCAGATTAAAGCAGTGATTTCTTACAGAGTTAGAAGAACTGAAGATGGTGATAAATACTTCGATGATATTGAGACTGAAGTTGTGCAAGATTTAGAAGAATTCAATGAAGATCAAAGGAAAGGCTAACAATGTTTTCACACTCAATCGGCCAAGACCTTGCCTAACATGTGATGTAGTATGCAGTTCGAGTAGTATGATAAGAGTTGATATGTAACCCTATGCAAGATGCCCAAACTTAGTATTTAATAATACTGAGTGGCAATTTACTTCTGTCACATCCATATGGAAGTTCCATTGTTTTTTAAGCTGATTTTAACATACATGATTAGGATGGTGAATTAAGTCGTTTAGTGGTAAAAGGCTAAGTAACTTACTTGTCTAAGTAAGGTAGAGTAATTAGTTGAAGAAGATATGCACCCACAGTATTGTATGAGAAGAGATGTTAGGAATGACAAAGAACCAAGTTGAAGCTAGTAGAACATGCTGAGATGCAACTATAATGCGGACTTCTTTGGATAGACTCCTATGAAGAAGACTTAAAAGATACAACCACGAGAAGAAGACTTACTCATATACAGAAATAACGATTTCATGGAAGGATAATGAAATGAACAAATATGCCTGATGACTTGCATGATTTTGAAGATGATGCAAGTAGTTGGAAACCGTTTGTCTCCACACTACTAGGATAAATTCTGGTGTAGTGTGTCTTGCAGAGTAGACACTACCTGAGAACGAATCTATATGAAGAATTTGGAAGTGAAATTCCTATTAACCTAGGAAAAGTATTAGGATATGCTAGATCGAGCATATACATGAAAAAGGATTTCAGAAGACGAGTATAATAAACCCAAGATATGTTTGATAGAAGTGTGAAATCCCTAGTCGAGTCTAGGAGAAATTGTCATAAATACTTGTTTGAACACATTCATGTGTGATAAGTCGTTTTGTGAAAACTTTTGAATGGTAACTTGGAAAACTACGAGATAATACTTGGGACGAGTATGGGTAGGTGTGAATAGTAGTAGAGGCCTATACTACTGGAAGCACAGGACTCACACTTGGATCAGGGAAAGTCACAAGGTTACCAAGAAGCTAGTAATTGATTCCGTTCATGTTCAAGTATGTCGTTACCTTTGTTTCAGTGATGACTAAGAATATGATTTCCATCTATACCTTAGTGTTCATAAAGAATCAAGTCCGATTAGTATAAATCCGCGAAGTGAGTTGACTGGTTTAGAGAACCATGTCTTGTGTAGTGACAAAATTTCAGTCAGAAGATAAAAAAAGGAGATGGTCAAGATAGTCGATAGAAATATAACGATATTCATTAAAGGATTGAACAACCATTTGCTAGAGATGTTACCTGTTATAAAGATAATGAAAAATTTAGTTATTCATGAAAGGATTACGGTGTGAGATCCGTGATTTCATGATCAATCGGGATATTCTGTCATTGGATAAAGTTGTCAAGTATGCCCGAAAGCGCGTGCATGACTTAGAGATACGTGGTGCCACTTTTTCTGTTCTAAATCATCCACGTATTGATCGGATTGTTCCTGTTTCCATCAGCTCAATTGTTTCGATCTGATTCTAATACAAGAGTGCAATCTCAGAGTACTTTTCATGGTCATGGTAAATCACAATCTTTTCTTATTAACTGCCATCACGTCGAAATTGTAGAAAGAATCAGTAGGACTCGAATTTTGTGATTAGTTCATTTTTTTGTCAGCTCTAGACCTACTCACATCTTATTTAATTTTAATGCCTCAGATTCTTCTGTGTCTCATGAATTTGCACATTCTTTTCAAATTGTGTGTTATGCACTCGCGTAACCATTTCACATAGATACCGCGAGAAGTGTATCATTACTTGCTGATAAAGTCTATAGAGGTTTTGTCATAGAAACTGAAGGTTATAGTTTTCATGCTATCCATAAACCTCTCTTGTTGCCCAACTTTGATATTATTCTCGGCATGGATTGGTTATCAAAGAACCACGCAGAACTCGTGTGTTACAAAAAGATGATAAGCGCCACTATCGAAAGGGAAAATTATATTTATGTCTACGATGAAAATAATAATTTATTTCTTAAAAACCCGTAAATCTATATCTAAAGGATATTCTACTTATTCGATTTATACAGTTGATATCCCATAAGAGGGGAAGAAAAACTTTAAATGATATTCCAGTTGTTAATGAATATCCTGATGTTTTCCCCGAAGAGTTGCATGGTGTAGCATCCAAAAATTTACAACCAATTTAAACTTTTCAAAAACAACCCATATTCATTAACTTATTACAAAAAGTTTTCAATTCATTTATTATCAGAGTATCCCAGAACATCAACATAAAACTGAGGAGCGGTACGATCACGCCTTCGCCTTGCCACGATCTCCTGAAGTACCTGAAACAATACACTGAAACTGTAAGCCCGAAAGTTTAGTGAGTTACCCCCAAAATACCAACCATAATACCATACACATATCATATCATATCATATCATAAACAGAACAGCCATGCATATCAAGTCTACAGTGTGACTGGTCCGCCTGCACCAGGCCTTCAGTCCACCCGGTCCACTCTCTCTCCGAGTCTACAGTATGACTGGTCCGCCTGCACCGGGCCTTCAGTCCACCTGGTCCACTCTCTGAGTCTACAGTATGACTGGTCCGCCCACACCGGGCCTTCATTCTGTCTAGTCCACTCTCCGAGCCTCGGCACGTTTGGTCTGCCCTCTTTGGGTCTTCAGCCTATCCGGACCGCTCGTCGGGCCTTTGGTCTAACCGGTCCGCCCTGGGTATGTTGGCCTACAGCACAAAGCAGGACCCGCCTCAACCCAACCCTAGTCCAAAAACTATGTGCACATAAACATATAATCATATAGCAATTCACAACTAATCAACCGATCTAGCAGATCACATAACATAACTGAAGAGTTTTGAGCATTCTAACACTTCCTAAGTGTACATGCAACCCTAATAACCTTGGATCTATGTTTGTCTAATTATCATGCAAAGTTGAATTCCAAGGTTATATTCCTATCTAGCATACATGGGGACAATTTCTTACTTGAATGAAAGATAGAATAACTTACCTTGTTGTTGCTTATGTTCCTTGAAACCTTGTGAGCCTAGCACCCCAAGTGTGATGCCTCAAATGCTTCACACAACACCAAATGCTCTTGGAAAGACTTTTGAGAGAATACACACTACTTGAAATCGGCCTAGCCCTTTTGTTTCTTATGTGTAGCCGATTTTGGTGGAGAATGAGACTCTTATATAGTGTTGACACATCTAGGGTTACACCATGTAAACCCTAATGTGTCATGACTCTTCATTTCCATGACCCATGGGTTTGTAACTCCCATGGAGCATCCTATGGGTAGAACCCAACTTGATAATCCATGGAGCCTCTTAGCCCACTATACAAGATATGAATGATTTACATAAACAACCCATATATTTAATTAGTTATCTTTTGATCACTTAATTAATTCCAAATTAATTCTTTGATCAAACTAATCAAATAATATTATTAATATATTAGAACTTATAATATATTAATAATCTCCAAGTGTTATTCCTCTCATTTAGTCTATCCAATTGCATGGTGCCATGCAACCCAAATGGACCATGCCGGGTCGGGTCAAGTACTAACCAGAAATAGTTATGGACTTAGACACCTTATCCAACAGTCTCCCACTTGGATAAGTCTAATAACTATAACTCCAGTACTTCAGGAACCGACCGGAAATCGTAGCTCTTTCAAGGTCTCTCGGAACTGAGAAGATGTTGATATGCCATTTAAGATAAGTGATCATATAATCCTTTGTTCTAGATATCAGCCGGACAAATACATGGAACAATGTCTTACTTATTGTCCAGCAGTTTGTTTCCTGATTTCCGATTTGTTTGACAAAGAACTTAATTGAACACATCAACTTAGTTCTGACCGGGCCCGGTACATAGGTCAAAACAAAATCATCGAGGGGCCCAGATATCAGCTTCTAATCCAAGAAGGAACAGATAAACTTCGACTCATATGTTTGTTCTACCACTCATTGAATTATACACAAAAGCACGTTTTATAACATCGAGTTACCAATGCGTTTTCGTACAATCAATGCATAACCAACTTGTAAGTAACAAATCATATCTCTAGGTTTGAAGACTTATATGATATTACCGTCTCACGATCACTCGAGATAGAATTCCATGAAGTGATTCCAGTGAGCGTGGGTTGAGTCTAATGCTCAGAACTTATGAGCACTCATGATTGTTGTAGCCTTGTCCAACACCTTAGACCTCTGCAACCAATCATGACAGTCTTGATTCATACCTACTTCCGACATATGACCGACTGTGGAGGTTTGAATAATATGTTATACCAAACAAAATTATTCTGGAAGTCAAAACATGCAAAAGAAATATAGTAAACGATCGACAAGAGATATCAACACTTTACTCATAAATAAAACACCTTTTATTCATCATCTAATGTCAATTACACTTTACAAATTTCTGGGTTATCTAACTACTAAATCTAATATCATCCTTCAGCCTTATGCTCCGAGCATGTTGGCGATGCTTAACCCGAGTCAGTCCCTTCGTGAGGGGGTCTGCTGGGTTCTCATCCGATGATACCCTCTTTGCCACGAGGAGTCCTTCTTCTATCTGATGTCTGATAAAATGTTATTTTCTGTCGATGTGTCTGGATCTCCCATGATCCCTTGGTTCCTTGGCTAAGGCAACAACACTTTCACTATCACAGAAAATCTCCATTGGCTCTTTGATAGCTGGTACAACTCCAAGGTCTCCAATGAAGTTCTTCAGCCATATCGCCTCCTTTGCCGCCTCGCTAGCTGCAATATACTCTGATTCACAAGTTGAATCAGCCACTGTCTCTTGCTTGGAACTCTTCCAAGAAATTGCTCCTCCATTTAGGGTAAAGACCCAGTCCGACTGAGAGTGGAAATTATCCTTATCAGTCTGAAAGCTAGCGTCACTATACCCTACAACTCTCAAGTCATCACTCCCACCGAGGGTAAGGAACCAGTCCTTAGTCCTCCGTAGGTACTTGAGGATATTCTTTACCGCAGTCCAGTGTGCATTGCCAGGGTTCGCCTGATACCTGCTAACCATGCTCAGGGCAAAGGCTACATCAGGTCGAGTACATGTCATAGCATACATGATCGATCCTACTGCCGAAGCATAAGGTATTCGACTCATTTCTGCTATCTCAGCCTCAGTGCTAGGGCTTTGTGTCTTACTCAATCTGGTGTTACTCTGGATGGGTAACTCTCCTTTCTTGGAGTCTTGCATGCTGAATCTCTTCAGCACCTTATCCAAGTAGGTACTCTCACTAAGTCCAATTAGTCTTTTACTCCGATCTCTCAAGATCCTTATCCTTAGAATATAGGTAGCTTCTCCTAGGTCCTTCATAGAGAAACACTTCCCAAGCCAGGACTTAACTTCCTGCAGGGTTGGGATGTCATTTCCTATGAGTAATATGTCATCCACATACAACACCAAAAGCTAACTATACTCCCACTAGCCTTGACATACACGCAAGACTCATCTTCACTCCTAGAAAAGCCAAATTTCTTGACCTTTTCATCAAAGCAAATATTCCATCTGCGAGGTGCTTGCTTCAATCCATAAATGGATTTCTCAAGCTTACACACTCTATTAGGGTACTCGTTGCTGACAAAACCCTCTGGCTGACTCATGTAAACATCTTCAGCCAACTTTCCATTAAGGAAAGCGGTTTTGACATCCATTTTCCATATTTCATAGTCATGAAATGCAGCTATGGCCAACAGAACCCGAATAGACTTAATCTTGGCTACTGGAGAAAAGGTCTCATCATAGTCCACTCCAGGAATTTGAGAGAAGCCCTTTGCAACCAGTCTAGCCTTATAAGTGTGTACTTTACCATCCATGTCGGTCTTCTTCTTGAAGACCCATTTGCACCCTACTGTCTTTCAACCTGGTACATTCTCAACCAAGTTCCAAACTTGATTGTCATACATGGACTGTATTTCGCTGTCCATTGCCTCTTTCCACTTGGCTGACTCAGGGCCTGCCATGGCTTCCGCGTAACTGCTAGGTTCATCCAGACCTATCAGTGTCTCATCACTAATAAGTGTATCACCTTCTGCAGTAATGTGGAATCCATAGTAATGCTCAGGAGCATTCCTAATCCATGTGGATCGCCTCAGAGGTACAGACTTGTCAATTGGCTTAACAGGAGTTTCCTCCTCAAGTTGAGTGCTAGGGTTTGAAGTTCCTTCACCGCTTGACTCTTGAATTTCTTCAAGATCAACTTGCCTCCCACTGTTTCCTTGGCTTATGAACTCTCTCTCTCTCTAAAGAAAGCCCTCCTAGCTACAAAGACCACATTTTCACTAGGTCTGTAGAAGAGGTAACCAAAGGATTGTTGTGGGTAGCCGATGAAAATACACCTCTCACTTCGGGGTTCGAGCTTATCATGAGTCTCGCGTCTCACGAAAGCCTCGCAACCCCAAATCTTGATGTGGTCTAGTTTGGGTACTTTACCAGTCCACATCTCGTGAGAAGTTTTGGCAACTTTCTTTGTAGGGACTAGATTAAGGATATGGGCGGCAGTCTCTAAGGCATACCCCCAGAATGAGATTGGTAGTGAAGCTCGACTCATCATGGAACGAACCATATCCAACAAGGTTCGATTACGCCTCTCAGCCACACCATTCAACTGTGGTGTCCTGGGAGGTGTCAATTGTGAGACTATCCCACATTCCCTTAGATAGTCAAGGAACTTTGAACTAAGATACTCACCACCACGATCGGATCGGAGCATCTTAATGTTCCTGCCCAATTGATTCTCGACTTCCTGTTTAAATTCCTTAAACCTTTCGAAAGTCTCTGACTTATGCTTGATCAAGTAGACATATCCATATCTACTGTAATCATCAGTAAAAGTCAAATAATAACGATTAGCATCCCTTGTGGCATGTTTGAATGGTCCACACACATCCGTGTGTACAAGGTCCAACAAACCTTCACCCCTCTCACACGAGCCTGTGAAGGGTGACTTTGTCATTTTTCCAAGTAAGCATGATTCACAACTATCATCTGACTTTAGGTCAAATGACTCCAAGACTCCATCCTTTTGGAGTTGGCCTATGCGTTTCTTGCTTATATGTCCAAGACGACAATGCCATAATGATGCTTTATCCAAGTTATTATTATTAACAGAATCAATACACAATACATTATTTCCTAAGTTATCAACCATAGATACTGTTTCATACACGCCATCACAAGGTAATGCTTTGAAATAGAGAACATTATTAAAGAAAGCATTAATCGAACCAACTTCATTATCAAATGAAAAGGTGAAACCTTGTTTATACAATGCATGAAAGGAAATAATATTTCTTGCCATTTCTGGTGAATAACAACACTTATTCAAATCTAAACTAAACCCACTACTTAGCGATAAAGTATAAACTCCAATCTTGGTGACAGGTAAAGCTTTCCTATTCCCCATGATCAAGTTTATTCTTCCTTGCTCCACATTCTCACTTCTTCTTAGTCCCTGCAAGTCACAACAAATATGAATACCACAACCGGTATCAAGGACCCAAGATTTAGAATGGGGTGAGTTATTAGAAATGATAGTGTAAATACCTGCATGGTTGGGTTTAACTTTCCCATCCTTCACATCTTGCTGGTATTTTGGGCAGTTCCGCTTCCAATGTGATTTTTCATGGCAATAGAAGCATTCAGCCTCTTTTGGGTCAGAAGAAGGAGTGACGAAACCTTTCTTGGTTCCACTTGAAGAAGAGCCATCAAGGGTCCGAGCCTTGGTACCCTTAGAAGAGCTCTTTCTCTTCTTCCCTCGACTTTTCCCGATTGCCAAAACCGGAGTAGAGTTTGGAGTAGGAGTGTTAACAACCGACTTCCCCTTAAGACCTGTTTCTGCGGTCTTGAGAAGTCCCTGAAGTTTGCTGAGTGTGACCACTTCCTTATTCATGTGATATGTCATGCGGAATTAATCATAGCACGATGGTAAGGAGTGCAAAATGATATCTATTGCAAGCTCCTCAGGGAAGTTAACATTAAGCTTCAACAATCGATCCACATATCTTTGCACTTTCTGCATGTGGCTCGTGACAGATTCTCCGTCCTTCATCATGGTTGTTATCATGGAGCAGATGATTTCATACCTCTCTTGCCGTGCACTTTGATGGTATCTTTCCATCAGATCTTGGTGCATTTCATAAGGGTAGAAATCCTCATAAGACTTTTGGAGTTCCGCTGTCATCGTGGCCATCATGATGCATGCCACTTTCGTATGATCCTTTTCATGTGCCTGAAAGTCAGCGATCTCCTGAGGAGTTGCAGTGGTCTCATCAATCTCCTTAAGCTCCTTGTCAAGGACATATTCTTTGTCCTCGTAGCGGGTAATCATCCTGATGTTTCTGATCCACTCATTGAAGTTGGATCCATCAAAAGTGACTTTCCCACACAAGTTCATAAGGGTAAAGGAGCCATTAGGATTAGAGCCAGAAGCAACATTGTTTGAAGACATCTGAAGGAAGAGGACAAGATTAGTTTAGATATTAAGAGAGTCCTTAATAAAACACCCAAATGTAATATTAAGGCTAGGACCCAACCACAATATATTATAACTTAGAAGAGGTATGCTGTAATCCAAGCTATAACATATTTGAAAGGTAGGTGAATGACGATTCACCAATTTCCACCACGAAAACCGAAATATTAAATATTAGGTTTTTGATTGGTTCTTAGAAATTCCTAGATTCTTTGAGATTCAATGAACTTTTCAAAGGCATGTTTCAATCTCGAGTGTGCCCTCCAAGTTTTGTGACTGGGATACCGAGGATCACAAAACGAGGTGTGAAGTAACCATGCAAATCACTTCGTACCCTTAAAGTTTATCACTCAATTGATGTGCCGGTAAACCACACACACTCCACCGATACTATAATAAACCTTAAGTCACCCTTTACCTACCTTGTTAAGTCCAAGTTAGTGTGCCGGTTAACCACACACGCTCCACCAACGACTTAAACAAAGTGTAACGTGTAATTTCATGGATTAGCACCTTATTCACATTTTTCCTAAAGTAACTAAGATTGGGAATTTAATAAAAAATATTTAGTTACTTTATAATATTCATCATACTTTTAATGAGAATTTATAAGTCCTTGTCTTACCCGTTCGGCTAACGACCCTCCACCAGTCAAGCGAGCGGCGGGTGAGAGTGGACACCCATTAAGTTGCCATTTTATAGGCAACAACCTTATACCCACCTTATAGACCGGCTTCGTGAATGGGGCGTACTAGCGGTAAGACGACTTTGTTCTTATACATACATATATATATATATATATATATATATATATATATATATATATATATATATATATATATATATATATATATAATTATTAAATCATAATAATATAAGTATAAGGGTTGAATTTTAACTTTTAAAATTCTAAGGGTTGGAACTAAAGTTTTTAACATGACTTTACTTGTTCCAAAACTTGAGGGCAAGTTTTGTAAACTTTCAAAACTTTTCATTTCTTGTAACTTATGAGTTTATTAGAGTAATAAAATGAAGACTCTTCATTTTTCTAACTTTGTGTTCTTTTAATGGTTTTTAACTCAAGTGACTTTTGGTTTTCCATAACTTGAGGACAAGTTATGGACTCCATTAAAACACATTATGATCAAGAATTAAACTACCACATAGGTTACAAATAATTCCTATGATCATCTAAACATCATATGTCACCCCCCAAAACCAGAACGGCGGAAACGTTCTGGGGTGGATAACGTCATGTCAAGTATCACAACACATGCATATAGTAATCAAAGTACAACAAAACATTGCATTAATAGTAATAATTTTTACATGGTTACATTACAATACATCAAAGTAATACAGACAAATATAATAAGTACAGCAAGGAAATAAGCTATCTTCGTCAACTGCTCCTGGGATGTACCTGTCTAATGCTAACCTGAGAACACAAGTTATTTGAAAAGCGAGTATCAGCATTTTTACAAATGCTGGTGAGTTCATAAGTATTTAGTGACATTTATCCAAATAACTTTATAAAGTAGTAGTTTAAGTTTTTACTGTGTATTAGAGTTCTTTCCAGAAAATCCTATATTTTCTTTAATAAAAGCAGCCTTCTACCAAGACTGGTCAGTGTTATGTGGTAAAAAGTGGTTTTCCCTTAATTGCTATCATTATCAAAATAATAAATTTGTTTATTAAGGAAAGCAAACGACATCAGGGAATATCATATGCCTCAGCAGTGAGGACTGCTGACTAAGGCAAGGAACCATAGACTCCAGGAAAGTATCAAACGAACGACACGCCTGGTTCAGTCTAACAAGTGAAGACACAGACCCCAGAAGGTACCAAATGAAAGGTACAACTAGTAAGGTCCAAAACAATGAATACAGACCACAGACAATATCAAATGAAAGATACGTCTAGCGAGGTCTAAAACAGTGAACACAGTGAATACAGTGAATTTTGTGAATACAGTGGATACAGACCCCAGACATCATCAAATGAAGGATACGTCTTGTAAGGTCAAAACGGAGGAGACAGACCCTAGACAGTATCAAATGAAAGATACGTCTAGCGAGGTCTAAAACAGTGAACACAGTGAATTCTGTGAATACAGTGGATACAGACCTCAGACAGCATCAAATGAAGGATACGTCTTGTAAGGTCAAAACAGAGGAGACAGACCCCAGACAATATCAAATGAAAGATACGTCTTGTAAGGTCAAAACAGTGTGACTCTGAAAATGAATTACCAGCATACAGTGTAAATAACTGGCGAAATATCGTTACCTTAAGGCCAAAGAATTATAAGGTAACCCGGGATACTCGTAACCATACTAACCGACACTAGAGTACCAGACGCCTTACAAGCGTCTATATAAGGTGACATTTGTCACCCCTTGGCTTGGTGAGCCGTGGACTGTAGCTAGCAGTCAGGGTGCGGGGGTGTCAATCCCGTATAGATCTATACACACAATGTCCGCTCTCCCTACAGGAGACTTTGGTTACCAACTAGACGACGGAGAAGGCCGTGTCCTGAAGATGCATCCCAAATAGTGGGTAGAGACTTCCAACTAGTGGGTTTCTAATGTAAGTGTTGAACTAGAGGTAGAGACTCATAACTGAACTGACTGAAGTAACCCATATGTCTATGCTTGTGTACATAGTATATAACTAATAAATAAAACGACTTTCGGATAGACATCCGATCCCACCAGACCACATCTCAACGAAGAAAAGGAAATAGGGCGGACAAGCTTTCCTAAGTCCTTTAATCATTATTTATATGTATCTATTCAAGCACAGACATACATCTAACTACGCTTGAGTGTGTATCAAGTGGAATCATACAGTGAAGTATAAGTGTACAGTGTGGAATAACCGACTTGTGAAGTATAAGTGTACATTGAACTATCCGAGTCGTGAAGTATAAGCGTACAGTGAAATATCCGAGTCGTGAAGTATAAGCGTACGGAGAAATATCCGAGTCGTGAAGTATAAGCATACAAAGTGGGATAATCGAATCGTGAAGTATAAGTGTACCAAGTATAAGTGTATCACGAAACAGAGACGACAATAAGTGAAGTAAGAGCGTCTATCAAGTATAAGAGGCTACAAGTATAAGCGATATAGAGACAAAATCCGATATAAGCGTATCGCGAAGTGAAAGCATTATCGAGTAGGAATTTAAAATAAGTAAAAGTGAAGCAGCAGTAACTAACAAGTAAAAGCATTCATGAAAACCTTGGAAAACCTTATTACTCAGGAAAATCGCATTTGTATTCTTTGGTAAAATAAGTGTGAAAACCTTTAGAAATCTTTGGGAATCTTTTATAAATCAGTTTGAAAATGGATCTTTGATAAGCAATAAAAGTAAGAACTTGAACAAGTGAAAAACCCTTTTTGAAAGCCATTTATAGTGTCCTACTCGGTAAAACAGTGTACAGTGGTAAAATCTTGTGCATGCGGGTTATCAATCACATGTGATTGATATGATAACTGGCATGTTTAACTTGTATTCCCCCTATAAAACATGTAAAAACATTTAAAAGGTTCATTCATGGGTATGAACTCACCTGGTGTAAGTAGGTCCGACGAAGGTGCCGTTTGGGCGTTCGGTGTCGCACAAGGACTTGAACACACACAATGACCTATTTAACATATGATAACATATGTTTACATACAATTAGCACATTTAATACTAATTAAACAAATATACGCGCTCACAGGAGTGGAAAACACTTTGGTTAAGTGTTTGGGTGTCCCGGGTAGCGTTTAAGGGTGTGTATGGCTAAGGAATGGAGTTTACTCTCCAAGAATAAACCCTTATTACATAGTTTATGGCCCAGGGACATCTCACCATGAGTTTACGGCCGTAAACCCATGGTGATGAGTTCTAGGGTGTTTAAGGCTTCTACATGCATCATGGAATTATTCGAAGCACTTTTCCTAAAATGCATGAGTGGTTTTGAGGCTTCTAAGGGAACTTTATAGGAGTTTACGGCCGTAAACTCTCAATCTTTGAGTGTTGTGAAGTTTTAAGCCCCTAATCCCTTGCTAACAATTTATAATGAAGTGTGATGCTATTTTGGGGGTTTAAATCTAACATTTAGATGTGTTTTGGGGAGTTTACGGCCTAGACACTTGCTTGGGCCGTAAACTCCTTTTTACCCCTCCATTTCATGTGTTTAAGTCCTTAAATCCTTCCTAGCATTTTATAGAAATAGTCTAAGGTCATTTGGGGGGCAAAAACCACATTTTGGGCATGTTTTGGGGAGTTTACGGCCTTGGTATATACCTGGGCCGTAAACTCATTTTTATCCTTCATTTTGATGTGTTTAAGTGATCTAAACCCAAAGGAATAAGCCCTTAATTTATGTGTTAAGCCCTAGTATGGTTTGGGAGTGCTTTGGAGGCATTTAGACAAGGTTTTGAGGGGTTTACGGCCTAAGCATGTGATTGGGCCGTAAACTCACTTTCATGCCCCAATTCATTGAGTTTTGATGTTTAAACACTCCTAGGCTAGATCCCCTATTAGTTTCCAAGCTTAAGGGCAAGTTTAAAGGCATGTTTGGCACCATTTTAGGGGTTTACGGCCCTAGAGTGTTCCTGGGCCGTAAAATCCTTACCCCATGCCTTCTTGGATGGTTTTTGGGCTATAACTACAGCTAGTAATGTTTAGAACAAGCTAGGGTAAGCGGACTTACAATTTGGAAGCGTTTGGTTGCGGATTCGGGGCGAAAACGGGTCTAGAGAGAGAGAGTATATAGAGAGAGTGTAAAAAGTCTCCAATGGACTCCACTCACCCTTATATAGGGTTCCGAGTCGGGGCTCAGTGGAATTTTACCCGATACTGCCGTTAAACGGGGCTTTTGGTCGCACTCGATTTAGTGGTCGTAACTATAAAACTTAACATTTTCCAAATAAATGGAAATGTGTGTCCTGTGTTTTTATTTCCTTTTTATCACGACTTAACGACATGTTAAATGTAACCAAATGGAATGTTTATTAAATTTACGCCCTCTAATTAACGGAACTTTTATATACAGTGGAATATTCCGTTAACGGTAACGGGGAAATGTAACGGGACAACTTGGGTTGTCACATCATCCCCCCGTTAGAGGGAGTTTCGTCCCGAAATTCTGGTCTAGGCAAGGAAGTAGGTATGAATGGCCAAGTAGGGGTAAGGGAGTACTTCCTATATGGTTGTCCTCGCATTCCCAAGTGGTCTCTAGTTTGTGTTTGTCATTCCGACAGACCTTCACGTACGGGATGTGGATTCCGTCTAGTGTAGCTAGTGGGTTCCAACTGGTGTATCTACAAGGTTAGGGTTCTCAATGAATTCAAATCACATATCAAGTCTATGAAGTGGGTCGACCGGGTGTGAATCTCGTGGTATATCCGAAGGTAGTAGTGGTATGACGAAGGTTGGACCAAATCTCTGCGAGGAGTCTCGGATGGTCCTAGGCTCTCGGGAGGGTAGAGCTTTTCAGTACTTAGAACGTAGTGTACTTCTATGGCAGATCATCACTGGCGTGATCGCCATTCTGAAGTTCCTAACGTTCTCTCTCGTACTGGTAGTGTAGTCCTTCAGGTTGGTTCTTAGAGAGCTCGAGTGGTCTTTGGTTTCGTGTTTTCTGTCAACTGGCTGATAGAGACTTTCTAGATCGTCGAGTGGGTTGCGTGACTATGGTTATTGGTTTGCTGTAGAGTGTCTATCCCAACTCGTGCAAAATGGACCTACACTAACGATGCTTGAGATACGGAAACCCTGAGGGTCGGGGAGATAGGGTTTCACTAGACGAGTGTTGGACTATCTTGGGAGGTGGTTCGACTATCTCTGTGTGAGATAGTATTTGTGGAACACCTATTAGTCCAAGGAATCTCTAAGACTGTGGTTTATTCTAGCGTGGAAAGGGCATGTTCCTGCATAACCCTTTGACTAGCACCAGGGCTGGTGTCAAGCCTATGATCTCTTCGGGATCCGGGTCATGAGATTTAACACAACTACTTTCGCACTTGACCAAGTATTCTTGGCTGCGAAGGTTATCCTGTGGTTCTCGGTATCCTAGTGTTCACTTCGGATAATGTATTTTGTCGTCTACTGGGCGACGACGAATTCCTCCATGCGAGAGGGTGGAGGATGATAAGCACTACCTGTCTATAACAGGGTGGACGAGTGCCTGAGTAGTAAGGGCATTTACTGCAACTACTCTTCCGAAGGTTCTGAGTTTTCTCGGTCTAGGTCAAGTCTAGTGGGTATAGAGTCTCCCGGGGGATTCTACGGAGTACGCTTCGGATGGTGGTCGTCTTCTTAGAGTGTCTGCAGTGCCTTTCGCTTCGGTGTTTATCTGACTACGAGGGGTCGGTCAACAGTGTGCGGTACCCTCCCTTGGGTACTTCGGAAGGTTTGAGATAAGAGGGACGATTGACGGATCACATTAGGTTTGATTATTTGTGTTAGGTTTAGGTTCTGATGAACCTTTATTTGCCGACATGGCTACGGAGAAAGTTCTTTTACACAGCACTAAAGGTGAACACATGGTTGAACGAAGTCAAACCATGATCGATAGGGTCGTCGAAGTTGGCACACTTCGACTCGATATAAAGTGAAGATCGATAGAGTCATGTGCCGAACAGGCACACAAGTTCTAGGCATCTCAAGGTTTCGTCCTATGTATCACTACCGCGGATACTTGGACCGATAGAGTCGACGCGGAACTATAGAGAGTTCTAAGTGTTTCTGAGTAAAGTACCTTTTCATGAACGGATTCTCACGAGGGATTTCTATAATCGCCTCACATATACTAGTCAGGTATATTTAAGGTGGGGAGGACTGTTGACTGAGCGACCCCGCCCTAAATCCACAACCAAACGAGGAACAGGAAATGAGGCGGCATTCGCTCACTCTAGGTCTGTCCATCTTAAATATACATGGCCGTAACGTATATGTTTAGCCATTATAGTTTTACCTAATGAATTTTAAATTTTATAACAGTGCTGCGACTTTCGCCTTACTGGGAAGAATTTACACTTGAATTAGTCTTTTGTTGTTCTTAGTTTAGTTATCCGAGATCGAGAGACGTACCAAAAATCTAACGAGTTCCTTGTTGCTTCTCCCTAAGCAGTAGTATCAGGCTCCTTCTATGTCTTTGTTGTTTCTTTCAGTTGGGCAATCCCTTTTGTAGTGTCCCATTTTACCACATAGGTGGCAAACTGTACGGGTCGCCACATTGGTGGTTGATGTAATGAACTCAACCGGGGTTCTGCATACGCGAGCAGTATGCCCCAACATGTGGCACCTAGCACAATAGAGTTCCCGGCAGGCACCATGATGATGGTAGCTGCACTTGCTGCAGTGGGGAAGGTCTCCTAGGTATGGTCTTCGTGAGGTCGGGAGGGAAAGATGAACAGGGGTATAGACTGCCTCAGCTCGTTGCCCTTCGGAAGGTCCTTGAGCCGAGGTACTTCCCTCCTCTAACTTGAGTTTTCTCTTTAATGGGTTCAGTGGAGGTTCTTGGGTGGCTGAGTGTGGAAGTGTTGGTTGTTGCTATCTATTGCCAGAATTGGAAATCCCGATAGGGCCCTTGCTAACATTGGCGGTGTTAGCATTCAGATGAGCCATGACAGCTGCTACGGCTGCTGAGACTGTAGCTTGGAACGTAGCTTCATCGAATAAGAGGGCAGGTTTCTTGCTTGTGGTTTGATTACGCTTCTTCGGTGGCATGGTTTTTCCTACATGGAAATGAATACAAGATAATGAGGGACGATAGTTAACCCTGGGCATTCCTGTCCTGAACGTATTAGGCATAAATTTTCCCGTGCCTCGGGTACTGGTTGTCTGAGTGCCGACCTATATCCCTATGATGTAGTCCTGGTAATCGAAGTGGGTGTATGAATATCGGAAAAAGGCCATAAGATGCAAGTCGTTCCTACTAAGTTACCTTTATACTGGGAAAGGCTTCACTCTCCGGCCTGGAGAGATTTGAGAACAGTTCGGAACGAAACCGCGGGAAGAGAGGCTCACAAGGGCAAATGGCTAAAATTCTCTCAATAGAGATGCGGGGATCCGCCCTAATCGTGTATTTGGCAACGGGAAACGACGATTTACCTAACACATAGCGTGAGTAGTGTAACCACTAACTCACTAAATTGTATTATTTTAAGGGTGAATTATCGTGACGAATACGAGGAAAAGACAATTCCCGAGTTCCATGTACTAGCTCCCTCGGTTTGCCTCGTATCTTTGACTGGAATCGGCGTTGGCTTCCTTCGGGTAGTTTCCGAGGGTTCTCTTCTTGTATGGACATATTGAATTTCTACTCCGCCTTCCTTCTGATTCCAACTGTGGGTGTCATCACTTCATGATGGATGACTGGGAATCTCCGAAGTTTAGGCGAATCTCTCACCACTGTCCCTAAAAGAATATGGGCACTTGGTGCATTCAATAGTCTCGACCCAGTTCATTTATTTCCGAACAAGAAATCTTCTCAATGAATCACCTCGGGGTCGGAATCAACTCTTCTGTCAAGCACTGAAGTGGATAGGGTTTTCTACAGGGTTCGCGCGAGAATGGAAATGTCTAAAGAATCCTAAGAGATTATTAACATTTCACTGTATGATCCATATCGGGTCCTGCTACAATTACACAGGGTATACAAATCATATATAGCTTAGATCCGATAGGCCTTCGAATATGTGATACTACTCTAGAACCACATCCCAACGAGGAAAAGGAAACAGAGCGAAACCACACATTCTCAGCCTATGAGATCCTTATTATATATAACCTTGGGAGTATACCCTCTGTAGTTGTAGGTATATCAATAAGGATCTTTTTAGTTATTCACGCAAGGTTGTCTATGCATCCTAAAATACCCCTATGGTATTTTAATTTTTGTTTGTTTCTTATCTCCTGAGTTTCATTCTGGGATTAGTGTGGATCTTTTAGCGTTCTAAAATACTCCTACAATATTTTAACTTTATTTTTGGCTCTAGCATTCCTAGTTGGTAAGTTTCAGACCTGTTGTACACCACTATCACTCCCGAGCACACGTTCATCGCATCTCGGATAAGTGTAGTTGATCAGGTTACATTTATCCCAGCTTACGATTACATAACTGCCCAGGTTTGACTGTAGGGCTCAACATCCGAAGACTTTTATTATTGTTCTTCTTGTGATACTTTTGTTCGAGTGTTTAGATTCTGGATGTTATTATACTTTGGTAAAATATGGTTATATTTTAAAGTATAATTCTTGGTCAGAGTGTTTTATCCCCTTGTGTTTATAGGTTGTATATCTTTTATGAATTGATATACTTAGCTCACTATAAACAATGCTCTGATACCAATCTGTCACACCCCAAAACCGGAACGGCGGAAACGTTCTGGGGTGGATGACGTCATGTCAAGTATCACAACACATGCATATAGTAATCGAAGTACAACAAAAAATTGCATTAATAGTAATAATTTTTACATGGTTACATTACAATACATCAAAGTAATACAGACAAATATAATAAGTATAACAAGGAAATAAGCTATCTTCGTCAACTGCTCCTGGGATGTACCTGTCTAATGCTAACCTGAGAACACAAGTTATTTGAAAATCGAGTATCAGCATTTTTACAAATGCTAGTGAGTTCATAAGTATTTAGTGACATTTATCCAAATAACTTTATAAAGTAGTAGTTTAAGTGTTTACTGTGTATTAGAGTTCTTTTCAAAAAATCCTATATTTTCTTTAATAAAAGCAGCCTTCTACCAAGACTGGTCAGTGTTATGTGGTAAAAAGTGGTTTTCCCTTAATTGCTATCATTATCAAAATACTAAATTTGTTTATTAAGGAAAGCAAACGACATCAGGGAATATCATATGCCTCAACAGTGAGGACTGCTGACTAAGGCAAGGAACCATAGACTCCAGGAAAGTATCAAACGAACGACACGCCTGGTTCAGTCTAACAAGTGAAGAAACAGACCCCAGAAGGTACCAAATGAAAGGTACAACTAGTAAGGTCCAAAACAATGAATACAGACCACAGACAATATCAAATGAAAGATACGTCTAGCGAGGTCTAAAACAGTGAACACAGTGAATACAGTGAATTTTGTGAATACAGTGGATACAGACCCCAGACATCATCAAATGAAGGATACGTCTTGTAAGGTCAAAACGGAGGAGACAGACCCTAGACAGTATCAAATGAAAGATACGTCTAGCGAGGTCTAAAACAGTGAACACAGTGAATTCTGTGAATACAGTGGATACAGACCCCAGACAACATCAAATGAAGGATACGTCTTGTAAGGTCAAAACAGAGGAGACAGACCCCAGACAATATCAAATGAAAGATACGTCTTGTAAGGTCAAAACAGTGTGACTCTGAAAATGAATTACCAGCATACAGTGTAAATAACTGGCGAAATACCGTTACCTTAAGGCCAAAGAATTATAAGGTAACCCGGGATACTCGTAACCATACTAACCGACACTAGAGTACCAGACGCCTTACAAGCGTCTATATAATGTGACATTTGTCACCCCTTGGCTTGGTGAGCCGTGGACTGTAGCTAACAGTCATGGTGCGGGGGTGTCAATCCCGTATAGATCTATACACACAATGTCCGCTCTCCCTACAGGAGACTTTGGTTACCAAATAGACGACGGAGAAGGCCGTGTCCTGAAGATGCATCCCAAATAGTGGGTAGAGACTTCCAACTAGTGGGTTTCTAATGTAAGTGTTGAACTAGAGGTAGAGACTCATAACTGAACTGACTGAAGTAACCCATATGTCTATGCTTGTGTACATAGTATATAACTAATAAATAAAACGACTTTCGGATAGACATCCGATCCCACCAGACCACATCTCAATGAAGAAAAGGAAATAGGGCGGACAAGCTTTCCTAAGTCCTTTAATCATTATTTATATGTATCTATACAAGCACAGACATACATCTAACTACGCTTGAGTGTGTATCAAGTGGAATCATACAGTGAAGTATAAGTGTACAGTGTGGAATAACCGACTTGTGAAGTATAAGTGTACATTGAACTATCCGAGTCGTGAAGTATAAGCGTACAGTGAAATATCCGAGTCGTGAAGTATAAGCGTACGGAGAAATATCCGAGTCGTGAAGTATAAGCATACAGAGTGGGATAATCGAATCGTGAAGTATAAGTGTACCAAGTATAAGTGTATCACGAAACAGAGACGACAATAAGTGAAGTAAGAGCGTCTATCAAGTATAAGAGGCTACAAGTATAAGCGATATAGAGACAAAATCCGGTATAAGCGTATCGCGAAGTGAAAGCATTATCGAGTAGGAATTTAAAATAAGTAAAAGTGAAGCAGCAGTAACTAACAAGTAAAAGCATTCATGAAAACCTTGGAAAACCTTATTACTCAGGAAAATCGCATTTGTATTCTTTGGTAAAATAAGTGTGAAAACCTTTAGAAATCTTTGGGAATCTTTTATAAATCAGTTTGAAAATGGATCTTTGATAAGCAATAAAAGTAAGAACTTGAACAAGTGAAAAATCCTTTTTGAAAGCCATTTATAGTGTCCTACTCGGTAAAACAGTGTACAGTGGTAAAATCTTGTGCATGCGGGTTATCAATCACATGTGATTGATATGATAACTGGCATGTTTAACTTGTATTCCCCCCTATAAAACATGTAAAAACATTTAAAAGGTTCATTCATGGGTATGAACTCACCTGGTGTAAGTAGGTCCGACGAAGGTGCCGTTTGGGCGTTCGGTGTCGCGCAAGGACTTGAACACACACAATGACCTATTTAACATATGATAACATATGTTTACATACAATTAGCACATTTAATACTAATTAAACAAATATACGCGCTCACAGGAGTGGAAAACACTTTGGTTAAGTGTTTGGGTGTCCCGGGTAGCGTTTAAGGGTGTGTATGGCTAAGGAATGGAGTTTACTCTCCAAGAATAAACCCTTATTACATAGTTTACGGCCCAGGGACATCTCACCATGAGTTTACGGCCGTAAACCCATGGTGATGAGTTCTAGGGTGTTTAAGGCTTCTACTTGCATCATGGAATTATTTGAAGCACTTTTCCCAAAAGGCATGAGTGGTTTTGAGGCTTCTAAGGGAACTTTATAGGAGTTTACGGCCTAGGGACACTCCTATGGGAGTTTACGGCCGTAAACTCTCAATCTTTGAGTGTTGTGAAGTTTCAAGCCCCTAATCCCTTGCTAACAATTTATAATGAAGTGTGATGCTATTTTGGGGGTTTAAATCTAACATTTGGATGTGTTTTGGGGAGTTTATGGCCTAGACACTTGCTTGGGCCGTAAACTCCTTTTTACCCCTCCATTTCATGTGTTTAAGTCCTTAAATCCTTCCTAGCATTTTATAGAAATAGTCTAAGGTCATTTGGGGGGCAAAAACCACATTTTGGGCATGTTTTGGGGAGTTTACGGCCTTGGTATAGACCTGGGCCGTAAACTCATTTTTATCCTTCATTTTGATGTGTTTAAGTGATCTAAACCCAAAGGAATAAGCCCTTAATTTATGTGTTAAGCCCTAGTGTGGTTTGGGAGTGCTTTGGCGGCATTTAGACAAGGTTTTGAGGGGTTTACGGCCTAACCATGTGCTTGGGCCGTAAACTCACTTTTATGCCCCAATTCATTGAGTTTTTATGTTTAAACACTCCTAGGCTAGATCCCCTATTAGTTTCCAAGCTTAAGGGCAAGTTTAAAGGCATGTTTGGCACCATTTTAGGGGTTTACGGCCCTAGAGTGTTCCTGGGCCGTAAACTCCTTATCCCATGCCTTCTTGGATGGTTTTTGGGCTATAACTACAGCTAGTAATGTTTAGAACAAGCTAGGGTAAGCGGACTTACAATTTGGAAGCGTTTGGTTGCGGATTCGGGGCGAAAACGGGTCTATAGAGAGAGTATAGAGAGAGAGTGTAAAAAGTCTCCAATGGACTCCACTCACCCTTATATAGGGTTCCGAGTCGAGGCTCAGTGGAATTTTACCCGATACTGCCGTTAAACGGGGCTTTTGGTCGCACTCGATTTAGTGGTCGTAACTATAAAACTTAACATTTTCCAAATAAATGGAAATGTGTGTCCTGTGTTTTTATTTCCTTTTTATCACGACTTAACGGCATGTTAAATGTAACCAAATGGAATGTTTATTAAATTTACGCCCTCTAATTAACGGAACTTTTATACAGTGGAATATTCCGTTAACGGTAACGGGGAAATGTAACGGGACAACTTGGGTTGTCACATCATAAGATCAAGAACATGAACATAAGCACTTTCATGAATCAAAACTACACTTAAAACTTTGTAATTTTGATAACAAGTTGTTGTAAATGGATTAGCAAAGACATTACACCATCTAAAACAAGTTTTCAAGTACAAAATAGTTTAGGGTAATGTTTCTAGTCCATTTCAAGCAACTAAAGTCGAAAATCTGCACTCTGTGGCTCCTACTCGCCGAGTGCATGAACCTACTTGGCGAGTAGGTTGAAGATACACATGAACTCGACGAGTCCCCCCATGGACTCGGCGAGTTCATCAGGCAGACAACAAGTTTTTCGACTTTTTCAACTATTTTGCATCAAGTATCAAACAAACAAGCCTAGTCTCTGATACCACTGAAGGGTTTTGAGCATTCTAACACTTCCTAAGTGTACATGCAACCCTAATAATCTTGGATCTATGTTTGTCTAATTATCATGCAAAGTTGAATTCCAAGGTTATATTCCTATCTAGCATACATGGGGACAATTTCTTACTTGAATGAAAGATAGAATAACTTACCTTGTTGTTGCTTATGTTCCTTGAAACCTTGTGAGCCTAGCACCCCAAGTGTGATGCCTCAAATGCTTCACACAACACCAAATGCTTTTGGAAAGACTTTTGAGAGAATACACACTACTTGAAATCGGCCTAGCCCTCTTGTTTCTTATGTGTAGTCGATTTTGGTGGAGAATGAGACTCTTATATAGTGTTGACACATCTAGGGTTACACCATGTAAACCCTAATGTGTCATGACTCTTCATTTCCATGACCCATGGGTTTGTAACTCCCATGGAGCATCCTATGGGTAGAACCCAGCTTGATAATCCATGGAGCCTCTTAGCCCACTATACAAGATATGAATGATTTACATAAACAACCCATATATTTAATTAGTTATCTTTTGATCACTTAATTAATTCCAAATTAATTCTTTGATCAAACTAATCAGATAATATTATTAATATATTAGAACTTATAATATATTAATAATCTCCAAGTGTTATACCTCTCATTTAGTCTATCCAATTGCATGGTGCCATGCAACCCAAATGGACCATGCCGGGTCGGGTCAAGTACTAACCAGAAATAGTTATGGACTTAGACACCTTATCCAACAATAACAACATCCTAACCAGGATACCGACCTAACCGGTCACTAACATAGCATCATCCTATATACCAGGATACCGACCTTAACTAGGTCTCTAACATATACCATCCTAACTATCAGGATGCAGACATAGAAAAGCAATATCATAACAAACAACTACCCGGATTCCCATCCGATAAAGGGCCGGACTTGGTGCCTTAGACCCTGTCGATATAGTGAGGATAACTCACCTGCTATAGCTGACTGAAGAGATAAGATCACGCTGCCCTGACCACCGACACGAACTCCACCACTGAACACTACCAATTAACCAAACCCGATAATTACCAAAATACCCTTGGAAGTCAAAGTGGTCAACCCTTGGTCAAAGTCAAAGTCCTCAGTCAAAGTTAACCTTCCTGGTTGACCCTACTCGCCGAGTCAACCCGTCGACTCGTCGAGTTCCTTTACTCAGAAACTCTCATAATACGACTCAACTCGCCGAGTCGCCCCAAGACTCGTCGAGTCCAACAATCTTAGAGTCCCATCCTGCTTAACTCACCGAGTCGTCCCTCGACTCACCGATTCGAGGCTTAACCAGAAAAGGTTAGGGTTCCACGACTAGACTCGCCGAGTCCAAGGCAATCTTCAACAGACTCGCCGATTCCAAACGTGACATCTTCATTTAGACGATTTCAGGCCATTTCTTTGCTTCCAATACATAGATCTGGACTCCTAGGGCCAGATTCACATGTAAAGTTTCCAACTTTACGTGCATGCAAGGCTCAACAAGCTCCAACCAAGCTACAAGAAGGTTTTGGGACAAAGGCACTCTCATTCAAGCCCCATGGCTGATGCTTTCTGCCCTCATGGACCCAATACAACCTAGATCTGAAGTTGCAACCTCAGATCTAGTCTCTATACCCAAAATAGATCTCAATCATGCTAAAGAATCCCAAAACAACCACCATGGATGAACAATAAGGAAAAATGCTTAAGGAGGTGACTTCTTACCCCAAATATGAGTCTAATCTGATGTAGACTTCAGATCTACAAGATCTCTTGATGCTATCCTCGAATTCCTCAACCTTTATTTACCAATTTCCTCTTCCAAGCTTCACTTTCTTCAATCAAAGGAGAATCACACACTTATAGGGTTTTCTCTGGAGATTTTTGGAAGAATAGGGCTGAATTGAGGACATGATGTCCTTTAAATAGGGTGCAAACCCTGAAAATAAGGTTTCTTATTCCAGCACTGACTCGCCGAGTCGGGTCACTTATTCACGCGATCCACACGCGACTCGACTCGCTGAGTTACCTTTCCAACTCGCCGAGTCCAAACCTCCATTTACACTTTACACCCCCGATCTCTTGCTTTGGAACTTGGGATGTTACACATGGACTACCCTCGGATAGACAACTAGAATTCTGAATTGACCTTATGTATGGTGCTACTCCAATTGCCAAAGACTGCTATATAGAATGATAGCATTTGGGTAATAGTCGACCGATTGACTAAGAGTGCACATTTCTTGCCATGCGTGAAACGACTCCAATGGAGAAATACGTACAAGTATACTTGGATGAAACATGAATTAGGATCTCGAGTTGCTCCTAATACAACCTACCATCCCCAGACAGATGATCAGAAGAAAAGAACAATCCAAACAGTAGAAAATATACTGAAGGTATATGAAGTACTGTATGAGCATAAATGTTATACTCCAATATGTTGGCATGATGTAGGACAGAAATTCCTCAGTGGCCCTAAAATGATTCAAGACACCACTGACAAGATACATATTGTCCAAGAAAGAATGAAAGCGGCACAACATCGACAAAAGTCCTATACAGAAAAGAGGATACAACCCATAGAATTCTAGGTGGGTGATTTCGTAATGCTAAAGGTATCCCCATGGAAAGGTTTTATGCGATTTAGGAAGAAAGAACGATCAGTAAGCAAGCATATCGCTTGGAATTGCCTGATGATTTGGCAGGTATTCATGATGTATTTCATGTGAGTTATCTGCACAAATGCTTGAGCATATATGATGAAACGGTCTCGTTATCCGAGGTGAAATTTGATAACAAATTAAGATACATAGAAGAGCCTGAAGGAATCGTAAATGAAAGAATGACTGAACTACGTAATAAAGAAGTAGATTTGGTGCCTGTCAAATGGAAACACCATTGAGGCCCAAATTATTCTTGGGAGAATAAGAATGGGATAAGAGCAAAATATCCCCATTTATTTTAATCGATGTATTTTCAGGGACGAAATCCTCAAAAGGAGGAGGTATTTGTAACATACACGTTCAGTTATCGTGTTATGTAATTACTAAAAGTGAATAATAGTATGAATATTATGTGAAATTGAGTGTTGAGTTCTAACAAATAATTTTTACTAGAAATGAAGTAACTTTAGGTCAACTCGCCGAGTTGGTCCACCAACTCATTGAGTTCCATGATACAAAATCGGGACCCTTTGCAATAGACTCGACGAGTCCATCCTTTGACTCTCCGAACCCATCTTCATGCTAGTTAGGACGTTTAGTCCTTGACTCGTCAAGTTCCTCATGAAATCGTCGAGTTCTTCTTCATGCATGGTGATGCTCTTAGAGTTGGACTCGTCGAGTTCTTCCTTGACTCATCGGGTCCATTTTCATATTCTTGGGACATAGCCTTGAACCCGCCGAGTTAGCTCAAACACTCGCTGAGTCCCATGATTTCCAAGTCCTCAATGAGTCCAACGACTGCATGCTCTTCTAATTCAACTCATGGTCCATTATCAGAAGGGTTTTGGTGGGGAAACACGACTCGATTAGCCGAGTCCCTATATGTACAAAACTATACACTCGATTTCAGTGGGTCTTGATGCATTCAAGACATAGATCTGACCTCCTAGGGTCCATAATACACGTAAAATTCCAAACTTGACGTCCATGCATGGGGGTATTTGGCTCAAATGGCCCTAAACTCGAGTCTACAAGATGCATGGGGTGCTTATGGGCATAAAGTTGGCACCTTTATGTCATAAGAACCCTCTATGGCTCCAGATCTGAAGTCATACTCCTCTATAACCACAAAATTCTTAGTATGACTCTATAAGAGCTTAGAAAAGATGGAAATGAACCCTAACTAGGGATCTAAGAGGTAGATGGTCAAGGTTGAAGCTTTTTACCTTGAATGAGTTGGAAATGAAGCAAAACCTTTGGATCTACTTGCTTCTTCTGGAACCCCCCAAGTTTCTACTTCCTTCTTCAAGCTTAAAACACCCAAAAAACACACAAAAATGGCTCAAGAACACCCCAAATGCTTTACAATTTCAAGTTAGGGCTTTTCTGGACTGAGAGGGGCGATGGAGGCGGGGTGGGAGAAGATAATGCATTTAAATAGGGTGCAAACCCTAAATATAGGGTTTCATCCAGACAGGCCTACTCGTTGAGTCAGGGCATCTAACTCGGTGAGTGGGTTCTCCTTCCCGCATCCAATTTTAACCTCTACTCGACGAGTTGGGGGTTCCAAATCGCCAAGTCCCAGAAGAAAAGTGCAACATATTATAATTAATTTACGTACCACGAACCAGGTGTTACAAGTCTCCCCGACATATTTCAGACTTCGTCCTCAAAGTCTGCTACTGCATCCGGGAAAATCTCGGGGTAGTGTTTTCTCATCTTGTCCTCCGCCTCCCAAGTCCATTCTAAGCCCTTGTGGTGCTGCCATTGCACCTTCACCAACTTGACCCTCTTGCACCTCAGATTCTTCGACTTCCTGTTGAAGATAGCCACTGGTTGCTCAATGTAGTTCAGCCTGTCATCCACCTAAATGTCCTCTAGTGGTACTACCGTTGAGTCTTCTACCATACACTTCTGCAACTAAGAGACGTGAAAGGTGCTATGAATTTGGCTAAGCTCGGCTGGCAGATCCAACCTATACGCCACCTTGCCCACTCGGGCTGCAACCCTGAAAGGCCCAATGTATCTGGGGCCCAACTTGTCCCCGCTTCCTGAACCGGATGACAACTTTCCAAGGTGACACCTTCAGGAGGACCATATCCCCGACCTGGAACTCCAGGTTCGTACGAAACTTGTCGGCATAACTTTTTTTTCGTCTCCAAGCAGTCTGAAGCCTGCTTCAGACCTGTTGGATCCTCTCCGTCATCTTAAGTACCACCTTGGTACTCCCCATGACCCTCTGCCCAACATCACCCCATCATATCGAGGTCATGTGCTTCCTCCCATACAACATCTCAAAGGGAGGACAGTGAATACTCGCGTGGTAACTATTGTTATACGAAAAACTTCGCTAACGGAAGATACGTATCCCAACTGCCACTGAAATCCAAAATGCATGCTCAAAGCATCTCCTCAAGGTTCTGAATCGTCCTCTCACTCCGTCCATCCGTTTGGGGGTGGAAGGTGGTGCTAGAGTGGAGATGGGTACACGTCTCGTCTTGAAACCGCTTCCAAAATCTGGAAGTAAAATGGACATCTCGGTCTGACACCACCGAGACAGACACTCCATGACATGTCACTACCTCTTGTACATAAATCTCGGCCAGCTTCTCGGCCGAGATGCTCTCTTGGATCGGTATTAAGTGGGCACTCTTGGTTAACCGATCCACGATGACCCAAATCGCATCAACTCCTCGTGCGGTCCTGGGAAGCTTTGTGATAAAATCCATGAGGCATCTAGTGCTCTGCCTTGACCTTTTTGAGGGTCAAGCATTTCTCCACGTACCAAGCTACGTCCCGCTTGATGCAATGTCACCAGTAATCGGGTTGAAGATCCATATACATCTTCGTCGCCCCTAGATGGATAGAGAACCCAGACTTGTGGGCCTAATCCATCAATATCTGCCATACCCCACCCCATTATGGTACCCAAACCCTCCCATGTAGGGTGAACAACCCACGACTGTCATAGTCAAAGGAGGCCACCTGGCCTATGATCCGGTTGCACTTCCAACGCTCCTCCTTCAGGCCCTCAACTTGCGCCTCTCGGATCTGCTCCAGCAATGGAGTAATCACTATCATCCTTAGACAGATGTCTCGGATCGGGGCCGTTACCGCATTGCGGCTCAGGGCGTCGGCCACTACGTTGGCCTTGCCCGGGTGGTAAAGGATCTCACAATTATAATCCTTAACCACATCTAATCACCGACTCTGCCTCATGTTCAGATTCGGCTAATCTATGAGGTACCTCAAACTCTTATGGTTAGTGTAAATGGTACAACGGACCCCATAGAGGTAATGCCGCCAAATATTGAGGGAGAAAACCACATCCCCTTGCTCTAAATCGTGCGTCAAATAGTTAGCCTCGTGAGGCTTCCACTGCCTTGACGCATAAACTATCACATGACCCCTCTGCATCAAAACAACACCCAAACCGGTGATCGAGACATCGCAGTAAACTACGAAGTCATCAACTCCCTTTGGCATGGTCAGAATTGGTGCCTCGCACAATCGCTGCCTGAGCGTCTGAAAGGCTGTCTGCTGCTCAGGTCCCCAGCGAAAAACTACCGACTTCTTGGTCAGTCGGGTCAACGGAACTGAAATCTTGGAGAAGTCCTGGATAAATCTCCTATAATATCCTGGCAGACTTAGGAAACTCAAAATCTTAGTTGGAGACCTTGGAGTCTTCCACTACATCACGACCTCTATCTTGGCCGGATCTACCAAAATACCCTTTTGGTTGACAAGGTGCCCAAGGAATTGCACCTCGTGCAACCAGAAGTCATAATTGGAGAACTTCGCAAAAAGTTTGTCCCTCCTTAATGTCTCCAGCACCTCCCTCAGGTGCTCCTCATGCTGCTCCTGAGTCTTGGAGTAAACCAAGATGTATCAATGAAAACTATTACAGACCGATCTAGCGTCGGTCTGCACACTCGGTTCATGAGATCCATGAACGCGGCTTGAGCGTTGGTGAGCCCAAACGGCGTCACCACAAACTCATAATGACCATAGCAAGTGCTAAAAGCAGTCTTCTGCACATCATCATCTCTGACCCTCATCTGGTGATACCCTGACTGTAGATCAATCTTGGTGAACCAAGACGCTCTCTGAAGCTGGTCGAATAAATCATCTATCCTCGGAAGGGGGTAACAGTATTTCACCGTTACCTTGTTCAACTCCCGGTAGTCTATGCATATACGATGTGACCTGTCCTTCTTCTTCACAAATAGGATCGGGGCTCCCCATGGTGAACTGCTCGGCCTAATAAAACCCTTGTTTAGCAGCTCTTGCATTTGCGTAGACAACTCCTACGTCTCAGGAGGAGCCAACCGATATGGTGTTGGATTAGTGTCTAAGTCCATAACTATTTTGGTATGTACTTGACCCGATGATGCATGGTCCTTTTGGGTTGCGTTCACCAAAGCAACTTGATAGGATGAACTATGGAGAGAAAGGATTAATTATGATTTATTAATAGAATAATATATTAAAGGAGATCATATTGTTTAATTAATATTAGTCAAGAATTAATTGATAATTAATTTTGTGGCTAAAAGAGATTAATTAAACTTAAGGGACTGGAATTGTAATTATAAGATAATTGCATTTGGGCTATGGATCAACTTGGAATAATAGGTTGGACGAATTCTATGGGGGAAACCCATTAGAAATCGTCCAAGGGATATTCTAAAAGGGTCCATGGGCTGCTTAGGGCTTAAGCAGTCAGATTAGGGTTTCCTAGTTGAAAACCCTAATAGCCTACATGTATATATAGTACCCTTAAGCCCCAAAAACGTGGCTAAGAGTTCCACTAGGGTTTCTGGACATTTTGGGTAGCCTCCTCTCTCCTTATTCTTCATCGTCTTGCTCTTGGTGTTTGTGACCCATTAGAGGAGTGACACTTGTGACTATAAGCTTTCTAAAGCCGTTACAAGGAGGATTTGAGATTGTTATTGCTACATAACAATCAAGGTAAGATCTAAACCCCGTTCTTATGTTAATATGATTAATTGTATGCTAGAACTAGGGTTTGAAGTCTTGGATGAATTGCATGTACAATAGAGAAACATAAATCCAAGCATTAGGGTTTGCATGAGAACATAGGATGTTCTTATGGCTAAAACCCATCAGTGGTATTAGAGCCTGGTTGGTTTCTATTGTATTGATGTCTAGTACATTCATTCTTGTTGTAAAATCGATTTTTTGGCTCCCTGACTGATGAACTCGGCGAGTTCCAATGTGGACTCGGTGAGTAGCTCCAACTCGGCGAGTCCATAGAGGAACTTGGCGAGTTCAAACGCAGTTAGAGCAGATTTCGGGATTTTTACCTATTTTGACTTAGGATAATTGCCATAATTGTTTAAAATTAATAAAATATGAATTTTATTGATTTCTTATGATTATCTTTGCCTGTGCTAGAAGAATTATGTGCTCCTCGCTCATGTTGTAGATAAAGCCAAAGAAGAAATCAACATTAAAGACATCCCAGTGGCATGCGAATTTCCGAATGTATTTCCTGAAGACCCTCCGGGAATACCCCCAAAAAGACAGGTTGGATTCCGAATTGACCTCATACCAGGAGCCACATAAATTTCCAATTCTCCCTACAGGTTAGCTTCCGCCGAAATTCAAGAGTTATCCAGTCAATTAATAAAATTGTTGAGCAAAGGATTCATCGGACCAAGCTTCTCATCGTGGGGAGCTCCGGTCTTGTTCGTCAAGAAGATGAATCCTTCAGAATGTGTATCGATTTAAGGGACTTGAATAAGCCCACTATCAAAAACCGATACCCACTTCCTCAAATTAACGACCTATTTGATCAGCTTCAAGGAGCTAGTTACTTCTCCAAAATAGATCCAAGATCCGGTTATCAACAACTACGACATCGAGGAGAGGACATTCCAAAAACTGCTTTCGAAACTCGATACTACCATTTCGAATTCGTTGTGACACCCTTCGGTCTAACGAATGCCCACACGGTATTCATGGACCCTACAAACCTAGTTTTCCCAACCATTCCTAGTCAAACCTTTCATTATTTTCATCGATAACATACTCGTCTGCTCATGAAACAAGAACAAACACTGTTAACACTTATGACCGGCTTGGGAGGCATCGAAGCCGGAGAATACTACAAAGGAAGCATTGTGTGGATTGGATAAAACACTCGAAGTCAACAAGGATGAAGCTTATTATTACAAGAGTTGGATCGAGCACTTACTGGGTGATCGTCGATGGGTTAATAAAAATCTGCTAATTTCTTGCTGATAAAAGAACTGTACAAGATGGAAAGATTAACACGGATCTATACCAAAGAGAACGTGAGACTCCAGGGAGTGCCAACGTCTATAATCTTGGATCGGGATAGTAGATTTACACCATGATTCTTTGGCAGTCACTCCAGATGGCCAGGGGAGAACAACTAGTCATGAGCACTGCTTACCACCCTCAAACCGATGGCCAAAGCGAACGAACCATCCAAAACACTCGAAAACATGCTCCGAGCCTGGGTGTTTGAATTCAGCAAGTCATGGGATACCCGGTTGCCCTTGATTGAATTCTTATACAATAACAGCTATCGCACGAGCATCAAGGTTGCCCCTTTCAAGGCTCTTTATGGTCATAAATACAGATCACTCGCCAGTACTCTCACGGGACCAAAAACCATTCACAAAACGACAGAGAAGATAATCCAAATCGGAACTTGACCTCAAACATCGCGAGACAGACAGAACAGTTATACTGACAAATGACGAAAACCTCTAGAATTCCAAGTCGAAGGCTAGGTACTATTGGAAGTCTTTCCCTAGAAAGGAATGATTCACTTTGGGAAAACAGGAAAATTGAAACTGTGATACATCGGACCGTTCGAGATTCTTTCCCGAATTGGTCCAGTAGCTTATAAGCTACAACTACCTTCGGAACTCAGCAATGTACACCCCGTGTTCAACATCTCGAATTTGAAAAAGTGCTTATCAGATGGAACTCTCATCATACCTTTAAAAGAGATCGAAGTAAACGAGAATCTCCTGTTCACCGAAGAACCAGTTGAAATCATGGATAAAGAAGTGAAGCGTGCGAAGCAGAGCCGTGTTCCAATTGTGAAGGTATGATGAAATGCCAAGCGCGGACCAGAATTCACATGGACACGCGAAGACCAGATGAAACATAAATACCCTCACCTATTCTCTCATTCATGATCCTATCTTTCGAAAGAATTTCGGGACGAAATTCCCTCTAACGGGGGGATGATGTGACAACTAGCAATTTTAGCTAGGGAATTCTATTCTCATGAAAACATCATCTATTGTAAGGCTTATACTCTAAGTGAATATCATACCCTATGTTCAATCAACGTCATCCATTTGAATCCAAACTCTTGAATGAAGGTCAAAACCTAATACAATAAATCTCATATGTTCATCTATGAGTTGAAAACCCTATACATCCCGATTTAAGCTCACTATGGACTAGGATTGTCTTATTGGGCCTAATAGACCAATAAACCTTCAACATGAACTATTTTGGGCCTAAAAACCCTAATTGGGTTCTAAATGGACCCACACTCATAAAACTCAACCTTTTGAGCCATATGGGCCTAAAATGATTCATTTTACCCTTAGTGGACCTAAAATGGACTAGTTATCTCTAACGGGCCTTGTTGGGCCATAAATGAATTAATTAGCCTTAATGGACCACAAACCCATTCCTTTGTACCATCTTGGGCCGTGAACCACCTTAAGAGCCCAATGGGCCGAAAAATAATATTGGACCTATGGAATTCGACCAAGCCAAGGATTTGAGCCCAAAACCATTTTTCTTCATTCCATTTGGCCATTCTCGGCCCAAAATACAAAAAAAAGAGGGAAAATGGCTTGTGTAATAAGAGATGCCACATCAATATAGCACACCAAATAACAACACTTTTGTCCCACAAACAACCATGCATCTCACATCACTCACCTAGGTCAAACCCTACCCTCTTTCCCCCTCTTCTCTACCTCTCGGCCATACACATACACACATACACACTTCACAGTTCCAAGACTTCAAACACTTCTTGATTCCTCTCAAAACTTCAAATTTCCTCTCATCTCTTCATCTAAAAATCGTCAATTTGTATGAGTCTTCAAGAGGATTTTTCTTCAAGTTTCCATCTCTTGGTAAGTTTATGACAAAATCTATTGTTTTGATTCAATTTTATGCTAAGAATCCTTCCCTTGCTCTCCCATTTTCGTGATTATGTACCTTAGAACAACCATCATTTCAAAAGTTTCACCAAGAACACAAGCTAGACTTAAGCTTCTTCTTCTTCTTCATCTACATCTCAAAAACCCCCAAGGTGAGTTCATACCCCCTATTTTTGATTTTTACTTTGTTTTGGGGTAGAATACAAGTTGTGTTGTGTAGATCTATGTGTGTATGCATGAATATGTGTGTTTTTCATGATATATTTGGTGGTTATGTGCTATTTACTTCATAAATCTAAAAATATGTTAAGAACATTAAGTTTATCACTTGGAGCTACATGAAAACCTTGAGAAAAGTATGTGTTATCACATATAATACATGTAAACTAGTAGATCTGGGATTTATACACTTAATTTAGTAAAAATGAGTGTTGTGTTCCAAGATCTATAAACTAAACTAAAAAATCAGCCTTTCACAGGAAAGTTTTGGCCCAATCTCGAACTTTTTTGACCAATTAAATGATAATATTTTTCAAAACTGCTTTGCATGCAAAAATTTTAGGTTTATACCTTTAGAATGACTACTCTCACGTTTTCATACGATTTTTCTATAATTTTTGGTGAATTTTACAAAACTGCCTATCAGATTTGAAATAATTTTGGACCAGCCTGTGAAGGTGAGCAATTTCTCACTTGTTAGATGCCATTAAAAATTATGAGAAAAATTGTGAACAAATTAGACAAAATTTCCAAACTTCCAGAATTTACAGATCCAAATTTCGACTTACGATGATTTTTCTACAAATTTTCCAACTACTAGGTCGGAAAAGCCCAAAACCAGAAAATGTGTATTTTCACAAAAATTAAGCCAAAAATGATATTTTTGACAAAATTGGGTTTAAAATGTTATTTTTACCATAAACTAGTCATCAACACAAGTTTTGAACAAAATGGAGACTAAAGTTGTGACATCCTAGAATTTAGGGCATGGACTTCAAACAACTAAATTACAACAAATCTATTTGTAATTAACTCATTCAGCTTTAACTGCATCTAATGAAATATAAATGAGTTAATTTTAATTATTATGTAATATCTGATGATATTTTTATGCCCAAACATGTAAACTGGTAACCAAATCAAACCACTCAACTGCAGCGCTAACTAATGTGTCTAAAAACTGAAATTTAGCATTGATCATTTTTGAGCAAAACAAACATTAAAATATGATAGTACATGTTCCCCTATTTCCAAAAATATAAAGAACGTCCAAAACGGAGTTCGTATGCAAAAGATACAACCGTTTTAAGAAAAACGGACAGTAAAACATTGTTATTCTTTAATCGCGTAAACAAAAACGATCCGTTGAGGTACTTATGCTTTGCCGACGGGGTTTCCGAGAGAGTTTTTGGACTCAGGATATAATATATTATTTAATTTCACACTCGAAATAATTTTTATGAAAATATTTATGAAAGTCGCGAAAATGGACACCGCCAACCGTTAAGAAGCAAAACATCAAACGCAATTTCCCGGAGATCCGTAACTCCAAAAATTAATCCGTTTGATGTTTTGGAATCCTTGAATTATACTCTATCTAACAAAGCTTTCGAAAAATAAAATCGATGCACGAATCCCGAGGAACCCGATTTTTGCATGTTTTGGACATGAAATAGAGGTATAACCCCATATGGGGCCCACATGGGGTGAAGGACTCCAAAAACCTGATCCTCTTATAGCTGGTATAAACCCACGTGCCTTTCCTTCCTACACTCTCCTCCTTTGTGCAAGGTTCACCAAAGGTACAAACATGGGATTGGAAGTATGGCCATGGATAAGCATGTATCTATGGACTTATACTATAAATAGAGGCCACTACTTCTCATGAATCCTCACAAAATCATCAGCTTCTTCTCTCTATCACTCTCTTCCTCTGCACTCACCATTTCTGTCCTGAAAAGTTGGAAGAACCCCCCCACTGCCACCTTCAAACTACCCCCTGCCACCACCTCTTGCCGCTGCATACCACCGCCAACCACCACCTTCTTGAGCTGTAAGTCCCCTCCTCCACCGCCTCTACATTTTTGCTTTTGGTCTAGACCCATTTCATCAATCATAGCAACCACAACGTTCAAATTAACATGGGTGTGTGCATATGTTGTAAACGAGAGGAATCAGGAGCTTCTAAACCTCCTGATCGAATGTAATTCTCAGTTTGCTTTAAACAACCAAAACGTTGTTGTGTTTGGTTTTAATCCCATGCAAATTTATAAAATGTTCATAGTAACCGTTATCTCATTCTTTTTCTTTCTTCCTTATATATGTGTGTTATGGGTCGAATATTACAAAGAGAAACAAGGATTTTGTGGTGTCATTTTGATTATACTCCAAACACATATATAAAGCAAATCACAGTAAGTGTTTTTAAATCTCAAATATTATTTCATTTTGGATTTGTATTCCCTGTGTGGATCGAAGATAAGCCAATAAACAAAACCAAATATTGTTTCGTTTTGTGTTATAAGCCATGCACTCGAAAACTTTCATTATGGGCTTCCAAAAATACAATTTTTTTTACTTGCTTGGTTCCTATGAGTTTCGATTTTTACTAAACACATAAACCAAATATTGGTTCCATTACCTTGTGTTGTTCAATGATGCAACAGAAGAATTGACTCTACTATTCAAACATGCATTAATTTTATTTAAAACAAACCTTTAGGTTGTGATGATTTGTTTTATCTAACCCCTCCAAAAGCATTATATATATTTATTTATTTATTTTGTTACGTAAAGAAAGAAGTATATATGTATATATATTTCTTTTCTTTTTCCTTCTTCTTTTCCAAACTTTGATTCTAAAATAATTGTTTAAACCCTCACTTGAAAATAGTTAACAAAATTAGTCTTAATCTCAAAATTTTATTTAAAGTATACACTTTAGCCCCCTACTTCGGAAATAAATTACGAAATCAGTCCCATTGTTGAATTAATTTAACAAATTCGTTCCTATAATTAGTTGTTTTAGCAAAAGATACGTAGTAATTAATATCAAAACTACCCTTGGTTTATTAGGTAACAAAAATAGTCCCGAAAGTTTATTTTAAACGCAAGGAGTGTCACATTGTGGTTCCTGATCACGACACACTTAGTTCTCGAATTTACGCATTAAGGTGAGAGTTACGGCCCCTCTTTTATATTTATTCGTTTTGGGGGAGAATACATGTGTTATATAGTAGTTATGATACAAATACATAAGTCTTATACGATGTGCATACTACAAGTTTAAAGTTATAAAGACTTCCATATCTGAATACTATTATGCATAAGGCTTTACACACTTGTACAAGATCATTATGTTAAAATACATATCTCTATAAAAGCGAGAAATTTATACTTTTATAAATACGTTAACCATACTCGACTTTTACAAATACTATACTACGAAATTCATTATGCCCGGTACTTGTCTATAATTAAGTTAGGGCTGAGAGTCATTCACAAACTTTTTGTTAATGGTTTTTGAGTGAGACGCTACTATTCATTAGCTGAGTTTCATCACTTAGTCTGCCCCACACTGCTATAATCGTTAATCTTCGGAGCGAGATACATATATATAGATCTATATGGGGTCGACAACCCCACCTGCGGTTGCTAGCTACAACCATCGACTGATCAATCGAAGCAGGTGATATGTGTCTACGATCGTTACTACGATGTCCAATGAAGCATCGTAGGGAGGGGTACTTTTCGTCCTTAGCTCGATTATAGAACTCACTAAAAACATTAACACGAATCTCTCTCACTTTTTCACTACAACCATAGGTTTGGTTGTCTTTAGAACTATTTTTTTAGCATCGTGATTACTTATACAATGGATATATTTAAACTTTCATGAAGTTATCACAAACACATTTTTCTTTAAAAGCATAGATTTATTATAAAAATGCTTTTGGCTTTTAAAGACTCATGACAAGCATTGTTTCAACTATTGTTATACATGAAAATTACTTTTGGACTTTTGAAAGTATTATTACTATGGCTAGCAAAAAACCTGTGACTCTCACCAACCTCGTGTTGACTTTCAAAATACATGTATTTTCAGGAAATCAGTGAAATTTCGGGCACACTCAGATGATGGAAAACATGGATCACAAGTACTTTAATTTTCTACTTTTGAACTGTTATGCCTAACTATTAAGGCAAACTCATATTATTATTTTATTACTATCTGTAAAAACTTTGTATGAAAACAAAAATATGTAATGAAATGTTGTTTTGTTTATTGTTGTACTTGTGTTGTATATTTAATTTATCTGTGATCCATGAACGTAGTCGCACAACCCGACATGTTCCGCCACCTCGGCTGGGGGTCTGACAAAAGTGTTATTCTTACAAAAATTGGGCCTTAATTGTAACTTTTTGGCTTATTGGGCCAAGAACGTCTATTTTACAAAAAGTGGGCTTTTATGCTATTTTAGTGAATACTTGAACCAAAACCAATGATAAACCAACAAACAGATTAATTTGATCATTTTCTAGGTTATTGGGCCTTAGTGGCCCATTTTTATGTGTGATAGGTCCTGTATACTCTTTATATGTTTATTGGGCCTCATTGACCCATTAACATGTGCGACAGACCTTGGATACTATTTGTGTGCTATTTGGGCCTGTAAATACCTTGCATGTGAAATGGTCTTTAGTTGTCCTTTCATATATATTTCAGGCCCATGTTATATAATCTCATTCCAATTGGGCCTTGAAATGATTTACATCTTTAGCGATGCCTTAGTGGTTCACTTACCTTGTTCATTGAGCCTGGAATGAGTTTATACTTTTCTTCTCGTAAATTCGATTAAGGATCTAGTGAGTTTAGTCGGTTGGCATTTATTAAGTGTACGATCATAGCCTGTAGTTATAACCAGAGTCTCTTTAAGGGAGAGCAGGGATTTGTGTATAGATCTATACGGGGATGACACCCACATCTGAGCTGCTCGCTACAGTTATACTAACTCAGTCTAGGGTGACGAAAACCTTATAATCAAAACTGGCGTCCAACAACGTCAAGATAGGCGAAATTGTCATTATTTAGTATGGTTATGATGACTCACTTAGAGGAATTAATGTTATGAAGTTTACGGAAGACCATTCTCTTTTATCTTGGATTACTCGGAAACATACTCGTACTGGTACTCAACCACTGGGGTTGGTATGGCAGCTTTCTCTTTTACAGAAAACATCGGGTTGTCTGGGAACATTCTCTATACACGCTCTTTACATTCTCTCTACATTCTCTTTACCCTTTTAGTCAAATAAACAATAACATACATGCATTAATACAAGATCTGACACAAACATACTAAACAGTTTTCAGAAAATATAGGATTTTCTGGTGGTTTCAAAGCTATACAAATCATTTTCACAAACATGCTTATGAACTCGCCAACATTTTTATGTTGACATTTTTAAATTAACTTGTATTCTCAGGAAACCGTTGAAGCAGGATGAACGAAACAAACTAATGGATATTGTATTATATTTTGTTTCATCATACTCTGACTATTTTGGTATGCAATATTCAAATACAATACACGATGTAAATAATGAATGTTGTTATATTACATGTGTGATGATGATGATGTTATGTTTCAATTATATACTCTGTAATGATACTACAATGTTGAAAGTCACACCAAGCCCCCGGACGTTTCCGCCGTCTGGTTCGGGGGTGTGACACATTAAGAAATGCAAAAGCATAAAGTTGGCAATTTTATGGCTTACTACGTTTTAAGGATTCTAGATCTACAGTTGGATGTTATGTCTTAACCGATTTAGACCTCAAAATGGAAGTTGGTCGTCTAGGGTGTATGCA
The DNA here is from genome assembly GCF_002870075.4 of Lactuca sativa. NCBI lineage: Eukaryota > Viridiplantae > Streptophyta > Magnoliopsida > Asterales > Asteraceae > Lactuca > Lactuca sativa. The sequence continues at coordinate 259,330,213 of NC_056630.2, forward strand.
GGGCGTATGCATATGTACATTGCATGTATATGCCGTAGGTCCCGATGTTGCGAGGATTTTGAGTATGTCGGGCATACTCCAAGGGTACGCCGAGCGTACTCATCAGAAGGAAGACTTGGGCTTTATTTCGGGCCATTTTGGGGCTTAAGGACTTTGGGTCCTTGTTGGGCTGTGAGTTTTTTTGTGATGTGCTTTTAGACTTGACCCATTTTTGTTATGGCATATCTTTTGGGCCTTGGGACTAATTGTATGGGCCTTGGCGGGTTAGGCCTAATAAGGCAACGATTTAGCAACTTTTTCCCTTAAAGATATGATTTAGGTTTGGGACCCTTGTGGTAGGCTATTGACCTCATTTCTGATTAGGATTTATTTTACTTGTGATTTAGAGTGAGAGGATTTGCAATTCACTAGATCAAGTGTGATTTGATACCTTCAGTCTGAGGTGAGTTTCCCTCATTGTATCTGTGGGTTGAAGGCACCAATGCCAACCCACTACTTTATGTTGTAGTATGATGATTGTCTTTGTGATAACTGTCAGTTGCATGTATTTGCTTTATGACTCTATAATGTTTGTTATGATGTTATGTGGTAGTGGTAGGGGTGAAATAGACCCGGTATCCAGTTGAAATAGACTGAAGGGAATTCCAAGCACCAGATATGCTTGATAATATCCGGTTGAAATAGACCAACGAGATTGCAAGCACCCAGATATGCTTGATAGTATCCGGTTGAGATAGACTGAAGGGGATTGCAAGCAACTAGATATGCTTGGTTGTAAGTTTGTATGGTATGGGGTATTTTGGGGGAACTCACTAAGTTTTGTGCTTACAGTTTCTATAGTTATGGTTTCAAGTACTTCCAGTTCAATGGGAAGGGTCTGGCTTGATAGTAGCGCATCCACCCATGTTTCCGCAACTTGATGATTTTGGGATTGTACTCTGATAACTGTTTTATTATGATATATTTTTTAATGTTTGAAAAAAGATATTTTGTGTTTTTGGTTGAATAAAAAAATAAAATTTTTACCTTATAATTTTGGGATGTTACTCTTTTGTTGATGTTGTACGTAATTTTGATGCTCAATATCAATAATTGTATAAGCATCAATTAAGAATTGTTGAAAACCCCTTTGAGAACTCAGAATTATTGAGAAAGAATGATCCATATCTTGTATTCGGTGAGTGAAAAATTCTCTCAAGGAACATGGTTTCCGCTTGATATTGCTTGAAGAAGAAACTCCTCTATGACAACTCTCAATTCTATAACCATCCTCACCATATGGAAAAAGTAGTGGATATTGAAGAGCAAGATAAGATGGATGTAACCTACTAATACACTTTAGAGATCTGAATATAATTTGTAACGCCCGCTAATTCGGGCTAGATGTGAAAACTCGAAATTTCTATCTTGTTTAGTCAATCAATTCAATCAAAGTCAGACTTGTTTCTGCTATCTTTTAGCACTGTTTAGAGTCTGTTTGAGTGTTTTAAGCCTAGTATATTCAAGAATCGAGTGTTAGGAAGTATCCGTTTGAGTTCATTGTTCCCTAATCAAACTTTAAACCCATTATGGGGAGTTTACGGCCAAACCTTCACGTTTGGGCCGTAAAGTCATATGGTGGCCGTGAACTCATGTTTAATACATGAGTTTACATCATTTTCCTCATTTCTCTTCCATTTCAAGGCTAGAAACCCGATTTCTCTCTCAAGTATCATAAGATCTTCATCTTAATCTTCCAAAAATGTAAGAATTCTTTCTCTTGATTTGGTGTTATATCTCTTTATCTAGTGATTGTACATGATTTCATCCATGAAATCTCTTTATTTTGATAGATCTTCAAGTGTTCTTCATTTCACCAAGAACACACAGTAATGTTCTTGGACCTTAAACACCCTTACAAGCTTCTTCTAAGTAAGTACACTACCCTTAGCTTGTTATATGCATAAATCACTTGTTACACACTTAGAAAACATCAAGAAACTCAAGAACAAAAGGTGTTTACGGCCAAGGCAATCTCCTTGGGCTGTAAACCCTAATTTATGGTGCAATTGTGCCACAACTCCTTCCTAAGCCTTGGATTTGTGTCTAGAACCCTTCTAAGAGGACCATAGGACCTTAAACACACAAATGGTAAAAATTACCATGAGTTTACGACCACAAACTCATTGGGCCATAAACCCATTGCGGTGAACTCATGGGGAATTACCATTTTGGCCGCAAACTCCTAAGTGAGGCCCTACACCCCTTAGATGCAACCATTTGTACTCCTAGCACTTGAATCAAAGTGTTTTCCATGTCCTAGGGTGTCTATACTTTCTTAATTGGTTGTTTAATCACTAATTTGATACATATATGTGTCATTATATGCTATTTAGGATCCATTGTGTTCAAGTCTTCACTTGACACTTAGCATCCTTTATCGATCTTACATTCGAGCTACTCACTATAGGTGAGTTCATACCCCTTAACTTATCTTTTAAATTATTTTTAAATGGTTTTATGGGGTGGGGGGGGGGGAATACAAGTTGAAAACATGTTAGTTATAAAATCAATCACATGTGATTTATAACTGTGTTTCAAACAAAGGATTTCATTTACTTTAAACTGTGTTATCAAACAAACTGCTTTTAAATCATTTTATAAACTGACATCAAGTCATTATTAATTGTTGTTTAAAACTTTTTAAATGTTTACAAAACCTCTTTTAAACTTATATACTGTCAAAAGCATGTCTATATATGTATAGTTATATACATAATGTTTAAAGGACTTAGGACTGCTAACTCGCTTTATTTCCTTTTCCTTGTTTGGATGTGGACTTAGGGTATCGGTTATTTGTCCGAAGGTCGTCTAAATATTAGATATATATTATGTATACATATGTAGATATAAAATTACTATCAATCAATTCAGTACCTTTGGGTAGCAAGGGTATACATTCAGTCATTTATTTAATTACATAAATCACTAGTAAACTATAACATGTATAGTTTAGGAGAATACTATCATATACAAATACTATAACAAAGAATACTATAATAGAGAATACTATAATAGAGAATACTATACGGAGCATACTATACAGAGAATACTATACAGAGAATAATGTACATAGAACACTATTACTATAACAAGTATACTATAACAAGGTTCAGAAATAACATAACGTGAGATACTACTTCATGACACATCGACCATTTCGTTATGTCACGTTTTGTAACCAGAATCTCCTGGAGGGAGAGTGTGAGTTTGCGTATAGATCTATACTGGATTGACTATCCTACACCCTTGCTGTTCGCTACAGTGGGATTTGCAAGTCTACGGGTGCCAAATGTCATTTCTTCCGACGTCTTTCATCTTCGTGTTATAGTCAGTTTAGTATGGTAACAATCTTATCACATTTTTCCTTAATTAAACCATTAGTTTTAAGGTAGTTATTAATTCAATAGTTAATACAAATAATACTGCAGTACACATACATTTTCCCATTATATTCAAATTGTGATCTTCTCACATAAAGGGTAATATAAAACTATATTTTGGTAATGATAGTCATATTTGGGAAAAGCATTCACTTTTACAGAGAACAAACATACAAAATAGTCGGGTCTTGGTAGAAGACTACTTTTTATACTAGTAGAAAATATAGGATTTTCTAGGAGTTTTTAAACATATACAAACATTTACATTATACATTAACAAACATTTTCATCGAACTTATACAAACATTGACACTAAATACTTATGAACTCACCATCTTAAATACTGATCCTCTCTTTCAAAATAACTTGTATTCTCAGGTCATCAGTAGACAGGTACCGATGGCAGGTTTTGAGAAGACGGAGCACAGTCAAGACTCGTCTTTTATTTTGATTATTCATTTTTGGTGTCTTATTACTATTTAAAGAACACACTTGTATGAAACTATACTATTATTGCAATGGATGATGTTGTTGCTTATTTACTACTTTGTATTGTTGTGATACTATACATGACGTCCTCCGCCCCGGAACGTTTTCGCCATTCAGGTTTTCGGGTGTGACAGATTGGTATCAAAGCATTGTTTATAGTGAATCGAGTATATCAACCCATAAAAGATATACAAACTATAAACACAACGTGATTAAAATACTCTGACCAAGAGTTTATACTTTTAAATAATAAAATATTTAACTAAGTATTCATACCTATATTCATACTAAAATCAGTGTCACTAGGACAGAACAAAAGTATTACGATTGTTGAACATCACAGGTAGACTCAGGGATGTATGGTTAGTTCTGGGAATGACATAGACTGATCAACTATGTTGATCCGAGAAGTGATTAGAATATGCCCAAGGATGGTTGTGAGGTGGCAACAAGTCTATAAACTTAACAACACTACTACAATGAGAACATTAGAACAGAACATAAACCTAAAATACTATAGGAGTATTTTGTGTTACTATAATTACTTATCTGAGAACTAAAAAGGTCTTTGCTAATAGGTCAATAGTTTCTAAGTGGATACACTAAGGTTATATGTGATTAAGGTGTCATAGACTTAGAATCTGTGATCTTTGCTTTACTTCCTGTTCCTTGTTTGGTTATGGATTTGGAGTTAGGGTCATTTATTCGAAGGTCTATTCTGTTTTGATTTCATATAACTGGTATGCACTATGCAAGTATTGAAGTAACTGGTAAGGATCATCATATAATTATCTTAAGTAGTACATCTATTTATATTAGATTCTTATACCCCTTTTCTCGCGAAGATATCGTGGCTGGATTCCATCCTCCTGGTGATCCGTACTTCCCAAACGAAGGCAATGCTGGATGGCTTGAAGAAGAGCCAGAAGATGATCATCCAATCCCTTTGGATGATCACCATGCTAAAGGCTTTTCTGATGGTTCTGACTCCGAACCAGAAGTCAACAACCTACCTCAAGGAGTTAAAGTCCCAAATCTCAACCCGCGACCAACATTTCAAGGTCCCACACCCTTGTGGGCGAAAAACTTGAATCGTTGGAGTGATGAAAAAGGTCAAACTTTACCCTACAATGGGGACCGAAGCTTTTACAATGTAAGCGTGGGAGGATCAGCTGACCGAGTCCTGCCCATCATGGTTTGCAGGATTGCTCGGAATGGTGAGCAAGGTCAGGCAGCTATCGACCGAGTCATCCAAATTGATGCCAATTCGGGCATTAAAACGGTCCGTATTATCCATCTTGAAGAAGCTATGGAAAGGACTAGGAGAGTCAATGAGACTCTGTAGCAGGAACTAGCTGCATCCCGAGCTGAAGTCTTAGAATTTTGTGTGCGTCAGAGAGCTCATGAGCGACATCTTCAGGACATAGTTCATCAACTGGCAGATCTGAGGGTTCGCCCAAGGAATACTCGTCGCCAGTAGAAGATGTCAGACTCATCTTTTCTTTTAGTTTATGGAATAGCATTTCATATCCGTGCTCTATGAAGCACTTTCCTATAAAATATTCCTGTCTTGCAAGTACTTTAACTAGATCTCTAAGCTGTGAAAATTTTCTCTATGTGGTTTGATGTAGGACCTACTATTAGGTCAGTTTTCCCTAACTCATTACATCATTAATACCAATATTATTGGCGGATATTTAATCTCCTATAAATCTTCGTTCAAATACTTTCATTCTTATAATTCTAGAACTCTATGGAACTCACACTCTTATCTAGTTGTTGAACTATGGCGATTTAGTTCATGGAACTCATTCATAAATTTCACTATTGAATTCTTATCTTTGTTCTCATCTTTTTAACTTGTAGTTGAAGGATGCCTCCTCGTAATTCAACAAGTCGTGATCCTCCGATAACTATAACTCAAACACCTCCACCACCTCCTCCATAATTTGACACGATAACTCTAAATGCTGCGGTAGCTGCGGCTATTGCGACAGCCATGGCACATTACCATAACAACCAGGGTACTAACGGAGGTGGAACAGACATTCATTCTACACAGGGTGACGTCATCGTACGCTCGCGAGAGTACTCTTATAAAGACTTCATCAACTGTAAACCCCGAATCTTCAATGGAATCGATGGAATCATTGCTCTGTCGCAATGGTTCGAGAAAACAGAACCGATCTTTGAGATCTGTTCCTGTACTGAAGGAAGCAAAGTCAAATTTGATGCATGCACCTTCAGTGATAGAGCCCTGACATGGTGGAATAGCCATGTCAAGTCACTAACTCTAATAGTGGCTAATGCAATGGGCTGGGAAGCTCTTAAAGGGCTGATGATTGAAAAATACTGCCCGAGGGGCGAGGTTCAAAAATTGGAACAAGAACTCTGGGGCCTTACCATGAAGGGCTCCAACATAGTGGCTTACACTGCCAGATTCAACGATCTGGTGGCGCTATGTCCCAATATGGTTCCCACTGAGGGAAATAATATTGAGAGGTACATTTGGGGGCTAGTGCCTCCATTTCAGGGGAATGTCTTAGATTCAAACCCCACTACTTTCGATAGTGTCAAGCGATTGGCACAGCGACTCATAGATCACGGAGTACCTACCCCGACAACGACAATAACCCTATCTATCTCAGAACCCTCCAAAGCCGCTGACAATAAGCAAAAGTTTTGGGATAACAAGAAGGGAAAACGGTCGTTCATTCCACATAGGGTGACGTCGTCGTGCGTTTTCATACTATCAATGTACAACCAACTCATAGTCAGCAACTCATATCTCTTGGTTTGAAGACTTAAATGATATTACCATCTCACGATCACTCGAGATAAATTCCATGAAGTGATACAAGTGAGCGTGGGTTGAATCCAATACTCAGAACTTATGAGGACTCATGAATGTTGCAGCAACAATTGCTATGTCTAATACAATTTAGACAAATCTACAAACCCAATTCATGACAGTCTTATTTCAATACCTACTTCCAAAGTATGATCGACTGTGGATAGTTTGAATAATATAATTATTCTAGAAGTCAAAACATGCAAAATGAAACAATAGTAAATGATTGACACAAGACAGTATCATACTAGTAAATAAAAACACCTTTTATTTAAACATCAAATGTCAATTACATTTCAACTATTACAAGTTTCGAAAGCTATCTAATTACTAAAACTAATATCATCCTTCAGCCCAATGCGCCTCACATGCTGTAAATGCTTAACCCTGCACAGTCCCTTCGTGAGGGGATCTATTAGGTTCTCATATGATGATACCCTCTTTGCCACGAGGAGTCCTTCTTCTATTCGATGTCTAATGAAGTTGTATTTTCTGTCGATGTGCCTGGATCAATCGTGATCCCTTGGTTCCTTGGCAAAGGCAACTGCACTCTCGTTATCACAGAAAATCTCCATAGACTCCTTTATAGCTGGTACAACTCCAAGGTCTCCAATGAAGTTTTTCAGCCATATTGCCTCCTTCATTGCCTCGCTTGCTGCTATGTACTATGATTCGCAAGTTGATACAGCTACGGTCTCCTACTTGGAACTTTTCCAAGTTATTGCTCCTCCATTCAGGGTAAAGATCTAGCCCGACTGAGAGAGGAAATTATCCCTATCTGTCTGAAAGTTGGCATCACTATACCCTACTACTCTCAAGTCATCACTCCCACCAAGTGTAAGGACCTAGTCCTTATCCCTCTGCAGGTACTTGAGAATGTTCTTCATGGTAGTCCAGTGAGCCTTGCCAGGATTCCCTTGATATATGCTAACCATGCCCAAAGCAAAGGCCACATCAGGGCGAGTATAAGTCATAGCATACATGATCGAGCCTATAGCGGAAGCATATGGTATTCAACTCATCTCAGCTATCTCAACCTCTGTACTTGGGCTCCGAGTCTTACTTAGTTTGGCGTTACTTTGGATCAGTAAGTCACCTTTCTTGGAATCCTGCATGCTGAAACTATTCAACACCTTATCCAAGTAGTTACTTTGACTAATTCCAATTAGTCTCTTACTCCTATCTCTCAATATCCTTATCCCTAGGATATAGACAGTTTCTCCACGGTCCTTCATAGCGAAACACTTCCCAAGACAGGACTTAACCTCCTGTAAGGTTGGGATGTCATTTCCTATGAGTAGTATTTCATCCACATACAGTACCAGAAAGCTAACTATGCTCTCACTAGGTTTGACATATACAAAAGACTCATCCTCGCTTCTCGAAAAACCAAATTCATTGACTTTCTCATCGAAACAAAGATTTCATCTGCGATATGCTTTTTTCTATCCATATATGGATTTCTCAAGCTTACACACTCTATTTGGATACTTTGCATTGACAAAACCCTTTGGCTGACGCATTTAAACATCCTCAACCAACTTTCCATAGAGGAAAGCGGTTTTGACATCCATTTTCCATATTTCATAATCATGAAATGCAGCTATGGCTAGCATAACCCTAATAGATTTAATCTTTGCTACTGGTGAGAAGGTCCCATCATAGTCAACTCCTAGAGTTTGACTAAAGCCCTTCACAACCAATCGCACTTTATAAGTGTATACATTCCCATCCATGTCGGTATTCTTCTTGAAGATCCATTTGCACTCCACTGTCTTATGACCTGGTAGATTGTCAACCAAGTTCCAAACTTGATTGTTGTCATACATGGACTTAATCTCGCTGTCCATAGCCTATTTCCATTTGGCAGACTCAGGGCCTGCCATGGCTTCCTTAGAGTTGTTAGGTTCATCCAAATTTACCAGTGTACTATCATTGATAAATGCATCACCTTCTATAGTATATATGGAAAACATAATAAAAATCAGGTGTGCTCCTAACTCTTGTGGAACGCCTCAGAGGTACGGACTCATCAATCAACTCAACATGAGTTTCCTCCTCAGGTTGATTGCTAGTGTTTGAGGTTCCTTCACCGCTTGACTCTTGAAGTTCTTCAAGGTCAATTTGCCTCCCACTGTTTCCTTGGCTTATGAATTCTCTCTCATGAAAGACTCCTCTCCTCGCCACGAAGACAACATTGTCACTCGGTCCGTAGAGGAGATAACCCAAGGATTTCTGTGGGTAACCGATGAAAATACACCTCTCACTACGAGGCTTGAGCTTTTCGTGAGTCTCGCATCTCACGAAAGTCTTGCAACCCCAAACCATTATGTGGTCTAATGTGGGATCCTTCCATGTCCACAGCTCATGAGGTGTTTTGGCAACCTTCTTGGTAGGGACTAGATTAAGGATATGGGCAGCAGTCTCTAAGGCATACCCCCAGAATGAGATTGGTAACGAAGCTCGACTCATCATGGAACGAACCATGTCTAACAAGGTTCGATTGTGCCTCTCAGCCACACCATTGAGATGTAGTTTCCTAGGAGGTGTCAATTATGAAACAATTCCACATTCCTTAAGATAGTCAAGGAACTCGATACTAAGATACTCACTACCCCGATCGCATCAGAACAACTTTATCGTCCTGCCCAGCTGATTCTCCACTTCTTGCTTAAACTCTTTGAATTTCTAAAAGGTTTCTAGCTTATGCTTGATTAAGTAGACATAACCATATATACTGTAATCATCAGTAAAAGTCATATAGAAGCGGTTAACATCCCTTGTAGCGGTTTTGAAGGGCCCACACACATCGGTGTGTATGAGATCCAACAAACCTTCAGCCTAGCACAAGTACCAGTGAAGGGTGACTTAGTCATTTTTCCAAGTAAACAAGATTCGCAACTATCATCTGACTTTAAGTCAAATGACTCCAAGACTCCAGCCTTTTGGAGTTGTCATATGCGCTTCTTGTTGACATGTCCAAGACGACAATGCCACACGGATGCATTATCCAAACTAGTGGAAGAATCAATATGCAATACAGTATTTCCTAAGTTGTCTACAACTGACACAGTTTCATATACACCATTACAAGGTAAGGCTTTAAAATAAAAAACACCATTATAAAAAGCATTAATACCACCACATTCATTATCAAATAAAAAAGTAAATCCTTGTTTGTACCATGAAAAGAAATAATATTTCTCGCCATTTCAGATGAGTAACAACATTTATTCAAATCTAATATTAACCCACTACTAAGCAATAAAGAGTAAACTCCAATCTTGGTGACAGGTGAGGCTTTCCTATTCCCCATGATCAAGTTTATCTTCCCGTGCTCCACATCCTCACTTCTTTTCAGGCTCTACAAATCATAACAAATGTGAATTCCACACCCTGTATCAAGGACCCAAGCATTAGTATGTGGTGAGTTATTAGACAATATAGTGTAAATACCTGCATGGGTGGGTTTCACTTTCCCATCCTTAACATCCTGCAAGTACTTGGGTCAACTTCGCTTCCAGTGCCCTTTTTCCTAACAGTAGAAGAGGAGCCATCAAGAGAATTTCCCTTGGTACCCTTCAAAGGGGTCTTCCTCTTTTTCCCTTTACCTTTCCCGATTGCCAGAATAGGGGCGGTAGTAGGAATGGTAACAACATTCTTACCTTTGAGACTACTTCCAGCAGTCCTCAAAAGTCCTTGAAGTTTGCTAAGTGTGACCTCCTCCTTGTTCATATGATAGGTCATGCGGAACTGATCATAACAGGAGGGTAAGGAGTGTAGAATGATATCTATTTCTAATTCCTCATCAAAGTTCACATTTAACTTTAGCAAACGGTCCACGAATCTTTGCATTTTCTGCAGGTGGCCCGTGATGGACTCTCCATCCTTCATTTTTGTTGTTATCATGGAGGTGATGATTTCATACCTTTCCTGACGAGCACTATGATGGTATATTTCCATCAGGTCCTGGTGCATCTCAAAAGAGTAGAAATATTCATAGGATTTCAAGAGTTTTGCTGTCATGGTAGCCAACATGATACAAGATACCTTAGTGGCATCCTTCTCATGGGTAGTGTACTCAGCAATCTCCTCTGGAGTAGCAGACGACTCATCGATGAACTTAAGCTCCTTATCGAGGACATATTCCTTGTCCTCATAACGAGTAACCATCCTTATGTTCCTAATCCAATCATTGAAATTAGTCTCATCAAAGATGACTCTCCTACAAAGGTTCATGAGAGAGAAGGAGCCGGTAGGGTTTGAGCCAGAATCATTGTTGGAAGACATCTGAAAAAGAAGAAAGACAAGTTTAGATTAGATAAAGAGTCCTTAATAAGACACCAAAATGAAATATTAAGGCTAGGACCTTTTGAGATTCATTGAATAATTCAATGGTATGTTTAAATCTCAATTATGCCCTTCAAGTTTGAGACTGGGATACGGAGGATCACAAACAAGGTGTGAATAACCATGCAAATTAACTTGGTACTCTTAATTTTATCACCTAATCGATTTTCCGGTTAACCACACACGCTCCATCGATGTATGATAAACCTTGTTAGTCCAAGTTAGTGTGTCGGTTAACCACACACGCTCCACTAACGACTTAGCAAGGTGCAAAGTGTAATTTCATGGGTTAGCATCAATTTCACATTTTCCTAAAGTAACTAAGATTGGGAATTTATAAAAGGTTTAGTTATTTTATAATTATCATTATACTTAATAAGGATTAGTGTCCTATCCTACCCGTTCAGCTAACGACCCTCCCCCTTATAGACCGGCTTGGTGAATGAGGCCTACTAACGGAAAGACTGCCTTATTCTTATACATACATACATACATACATATATATATATATATATATATATATATATATATATATATATATATATATATATATATATATAATTAGACTTTTAATAATATAATAGTATAAGGTTTAAATTTTAATCTTTAAAAATTCTAGGGTTTGGAAATAAAGTTTTCTAAAGTAACTATACAAATTCTAAAACTTGAGGGCAAGTTTTGAAACTATTCAAAACCTTTCATTTCTATAACTTATGAGTTTTAATGATTTTAATGGAAAAGACTTTTTTGGAATTCTATAACTTAAGGACAAGTTATGGAGTCCATTAAAAAACATTTAGATCAACAATTAAACTAACAAGCATGTCAAACAATTTCTATGATTTAACAAAACTCATAAGCATGCATAATTTAAATCAACAATTTTCAAGAATCATATAAACATAATATAAAACTTGAAACTTTGACAATTATGTTTGAAATTGGATAAGCACAATCATTACCACATCAAAAACAGGCTTAACAATCTAAAAACAGTTTAAAGTAATGATCCTAGTCCAATTCCAACATTAAAACTCAAACTTTTGTACTCAGGGCCTCCAACTTGTCGAGTGCAAGAACCAACTCGACGAGTTGGATGAATTTCAACATGTACTCATCGAGTCCCCCAAATGGACTCCGCGAGTTCACTGAACAGTGAGCATAAATTTGATTTTTTTAGCAAGTTGCATCAAGTATAATTGAAAACAAGCCTAAGCTCTGATACCACTGATGGGGTTTGAGTATTCTAACACTCCTATTGTGTACATGAAACCCTAGAAACCTTTGATCTATGTTTTCTCTATTATACATGCAAACTTTCATTTTCCAAGGTTTTCATCCTAACTAGCATATCATGGGGTATATGTAATATAAAAACTACTAGAATGACATACCTTTCTTGTAGCTTTGATTCCTTAACACTTTGTGAGCCCAACACCCCAAATGTGATTCCTCAAATGCTTCACACAACACCACCAACAATTGAAAAAACTTGAGAGAAGATTATATTGAACAAAAATCGGCTAGCCCTCACTTGTGTATCTTAAGTGCCAATTTTACAAGTATGAGGTTTCTTTATATAGTGTGCACATTAGGGATACAACATGTAACTCATGACCTTCCATATTCTTCATGATCCATGGGTTTTAACCTCCATAGAGTATCCGTGGGTCACCACATGGGTTTAGCCCAACATGAAGAATCATGGATCATAAGTCCACTATATAAGAATGAATGATTTAACAAATCAATCCCCATTTATTTAATTAGTCTCTTTTGATCACAATTAATTCCAAACTAATTCTTGATCAATACTAATTATTAAATAATATGATTTCATATTAATATATTAGAACTTATAATATATTAATAAATCATAAATATCCTCTTCTCACAAAAAGTCTATCCAAATTGTTCCGATTCCACGCAACCCAAATGGACCATGCTAAATCGGGTCAAGTACATGCCAAATATAGTTATGGACTTAGACACCTTATCCAACAACATTATGTTGACAATTATGGATATATAAGATTTGCATAAAATCTTATTACCTTTGAGCATTAAAATAACATTTTTAATAGATGATTATTTAGCATAAATGACCTAAACAAAAGTCATAGTAATCATAATTACGAAGTCGTGAGTATAAAGAACGCCAAAATCTGAATTAGTATGAAGAAGTTATGATTTTTTTGAAGTTTTGCATTCAACACGATACAACGTGCGTGTCATAAAAAGTGATATGGAGATCGGTTGTTCGTTAAAAAAAAACAATCAAAACGAAAATTGATGTCCTTGTAAATACAAATATGTCGATATAAAGAACGTCGAGAACAGAGTTTGTATGAAGAAGTTATGAATTCAAAAAGTTTTTTACATTGTAATTCTCGTAGACTATAAATTAAAATAGAATGTGAATTAGTCGATGAAGTCTAAATAAAAGTTGTAGTACTCATCGATACGAAACGGGGGTATAAAGAATGTTGAAAACGAAGCTTGTATTCGAGAGTTTTGATTTTTAGAAAATTGCAAAAAAATACTCGCAAATACGATGACGTGGCACCACCCGGAGGGCGACACGTGGCAGTGTCAGAGACCATGTCTTGTTGATGATGGGGCCCAACAGAAAGTCGACATATGGCTCCATAGGTGTGAGACATGTGTTAAGCCTAGAGACCACCCTTCCTCGCCTAGAAAAGATGACGTGGACCACTTAGGAGCTGCCACATACCCAGGGCGCGACGTGCCTCCTGATATTTTCTATAAATAAACTAGTTTTTGATCATTTCTACCACACGTTTCTCTCCATATTTATCTCAAATCTTTCCCACAACTCAAGGCTTGAATTTAGGAGCTTTCACTTTTAGTAGTGAAGCTCTAGAGCATCAGAGAGCCCGACAAAATAGAGTTTTCAGCTTTGAAGTTCTGCCAGTGCAGTTTCTTGTTTTTTGCTAGAGAACTTGTAAGTTGAGTTATACTTACTACGCTGTAAGTGAAACTTATATTTATGATTATAGTCATTATTATGAACTTATAAATTAGATTTATCGGTAATATCAGTTGTTATGTTGATCTATCACTTACGTGAGTGATGTCTAGGCTAGATCTGTGAGGTGTTTAAAGTGGATTTTCCAAATTGTACATCTTTTTACCAAATGGATCTTATCTCCAATATGATCTTACATTGTCATTCCTTTCTAGATAGAACTTGAGGTATTCATTGGGATAACTGAAGCATAACATCCCAACAACCATGACAAAAAAATTTCATTTTTAAAATACATTTTCATAAAACTGTCAAACATTGTTTTTCAACCAAAACCATAGAAATTAGTATAATGAAATAATCTCTCAATCCTAAAAATCAGCAGGAGGATGTGTACGATCATTCCTTTTCCTTTCCCCAATCCTCTGAAGTACCTGAAAAAATTAAAATCAACAACTACAAGCCAAAGCTTAGTGAGTGTCCCCACCTCACACAATAATACATACACATTGCATGCACCATAGGGCCACAACATAAGACTGGATTGCCCCCGAGTCCATAGTGTAAGATTGGATTTCCCCTCCCAACCCTTAGCTTATGATTGGCTTGCTCCCAAGCCCACAACATAAGACTAGATTATTGTGCCAACTGTCAAATTCATGTCATTCTCGGACTTATGCATCTTTTTATAAACCATATATACACATCATGCCATGGCCTACTAGTAGAAATTAGCTCACGATCTTGTAGAAACTTGGATCCAACTAAAATCTAGGACTAATATACTTGACCGTTACAATTGTAGTTAATTGTTCAATTACTACAAAGAATGTCAATACCCGAAATAGAACAAAATACAAACATTGTTATAATTGAAAAAGGGTATAAAACCCTAAAATAAATTAAAATATTCTAATTTGTACTTCATTATATTGTTAAATAGCTAACAATGTCCCCAAACCCTAAAAACCTAAATTTTATAAAATTTAACACCTAAGATTCCATAAAATTTGTTATGAACCTTATAATATCAATTTAAAGTAACTAAAATTAGGAAACATAATCAATGAAAAAAAAATTAATTATCAACATTTAACCCTAATCTACAAGTTAAATTTCAAGATTTATGAAAAGAAAACTAGGCTAATGCATAATTTATAAAAAATATGGAAAATTTATGAAAAAAAATAGAAGGGATTTTATCTAAAAGAATCAAGTGAGAGGGAGACCCCCTAATGCTCCAAAAATCTTGGCCTCTCCTCTCCTAAGACACCCTTCCCCTTTCCAATACTCCTAATCATTTTCACCTCTCTTGCACTCCAACTTCTTTCTCACGCTCTCTCATTTTTTGTCGCTTCCACCACACATTTTCTCTCAAACCCATCTCTAGCTCATGAAAATCAACAACCAAGAAGCTCTTTCCACATCAAAAACCATCTTCTCTAAGTGTTATTCTTAAGGTAATCATGAAAACCAATCATTATCCCTTCATTTCCACTCATAATTTCACCATTTATGCATTTCTTTCTACTTCTGCTCCATTCTATGAAAAGATTTTGAACCACATACCATATCTACGATTTTGATGATGATGGTGGTAGGTTTTCACACAAAAACAACATGCATGTTGCAATTGGTGGAATCCCATAATCCAAACCTATGTCAAATCAAGATAAACCAATTTTATAAAAGTTTTGGTGGAGAAATCATAATGTTAATCAATGTTTTCTTTCAAAAACGATTTTTAAACTTTTCAAACTAATGCATGGCCTTAAACCAACATGCATGTGTTGATCTTCAAGTCTAAGATGTTTGATGATCAAAGTATGTTGTTAAAATGTTCTAACTCATGCATGGAGAGATTTAAATCCACCAAATTGTTCTAACTCATGCATGAAGTGATTTAAATCCACCAAACTATCTAAAACTCATATTTAACATGAATCCAATTTTTTTTCCAAAATCTTACCAACAAAATGAGAAGTTCTGGAAGTTTTTAGAAAATAATTTATTTTTCTCGAATTAATATAATTATTTCAAGAAAATAGAGCAAAATTAATATAAAATACTTTTTACTGCAAATAAATTCTGAGAAAATTTGGAGACGACCCATACACTGATTAAAGACATTGTATGAACTTATATGGTTGTTTTGTGTTAATTTCGAATTTGTTTTTGTTAGATAGAAATAAATAGTAAAATATAGTTATGAATGTCCAAAACCATATTTAGTTATTTTCGTATCTTATAAAGAATCCATGCAAAAACTTACAGATTTTTCCATGACAATTTAGTATTTTTCCTGATTTAATGACTTGTTAAGAGATTAAATTGATGAAAAATAGCTACACTTATCCAAAAACTATGAAACTTCATCAGAATATATTATATTACATATTGATCGTAAATAAAAAGATTTAGTG
Organism: Lactuca sativa; assembly: GCF_002870075.4. Taxonomy (NCBI): domain Eukaryota; kingdom Viridiplantae; phylum Streptophyta; class Magnoliopsida; order Asterales; family Asteraceae; genus Lactuca; species Lactuca sativa. The sequence goes on from NC_056630.2 coordinate 259,346,737, forward strand.
AATTTTACCTTCTGTTTAGTAATTATTAACAAATTAATGTTTATTTACGTGAATAAAACAAAGAAAAATAGCCAAACTGATTGAAAAAATAACTTGTATATTTTTTCCAGCTTCTATATGTTTAATGACAGTATTACAAAGAGTTTGGGTAATTTTGGAAACTGTTTTCTATTTATCTCTATTTTTGTTAGAATAAATGCACAAAAATAATAAAATTGGGTTAAACTATTTAGAAATCCATTTTTATATTTTTCCCAGCTTAAGTATGTTTAATAACAATATTAAAAAAAATTTGGGTAATTTTGGAAACTCTTTTCTATTTATCTCCATTTTTGTTAGAATAAATGCACACAAATAATAAAATTAGGTTAAACTATTTAGAAATCCATTTTCATATTTTTTCTAGCTTAAGTATGTTTAATAGAAGTATTACAAAAAGTTTGGGAATTTTATTATTTGAATGATATTTTTCACAAATTTATATTGAAATTAAGGCTTAAAATTTTGGAAAAGTAGCTAATCACATAAAAAATTCAAGGGAAATTTTCTAGAAGACCTCTACTGTATTTGGAATAAAAATGTAAAGTTTGAAAATTTTGGAAACTGTTTGATAACATTTTTGGATTTTAAGAGTATGAAACACCTTTAAATATGTTGAAATACGCTAAAATAATATTACAAAAATCTGGAAACTAATATCCAAAATTGTCTTAATCACATGAGTTATAAAATTTCACATGTCACACCCTCGAACAGGAATGGCAGAAACATCCGAGGGTGGATGAGTTTATGTACAGTATCATAACAACGAGTATAATAGTGACCAAATTAAATACAACCATCATCAATATAATTTAAAAACTTACATTATTGCTTGAGTTACGTGTTTCAAAATAAATTACAGAACAATGGTAAAATGAGTTTTTAATTGACGCCGTAGCGTCCCGTCCTCAAAAGCAGGTAGTTACCCGTTTATTGATTTTCTAAGAATACAAGTAGTTTTGAAAAAGTGTCAACAATTAAGTTGGTGAGTTCATAAGAGCTTCGTATGAGAAAATATGTCATTTTTCCTTGTAAAATGATAGAGCGTAATGCTAGAAAATCTAGTATTTTCACTTAAAATGAATTATAGTCTTTTAACTCTAAGACCAGTATGTATAAGTTTTCCTATGCTTTAAAATAGTAATACGTAGTTATAATCGATATGAAATCATTTAAATGCACGTTTCCTGAAATGACCATTGTACCGTTTTGGAAAATAGTGTAATGTAGTTTTATCTATATGTAAAACCATTTTAAATGTTTGTTAACCCTGTAAACCAAATGTATTGTTAATAATCCATGTGAGTTATTATAACCATGCTAGTGACTAGTTGGCCTGTGACGACGTTCTTCAGGTGTCGGAATGTTATGACATTTGTCACTCCAGACCTGCCGGTCTAACTATAGCTAACAATTTAGGTGCAGGATTGTCAGTCTCGTATAGATCTATACACAAGTATCACACTCTCCCTTCAAGAGACTCTAGTTATAATACATGACTTAAGTGCGTACTCTGGTAGGTACGGTGAAGCCAAAAGTCCCACAAAATTGTATCAACCGGTTTACGTACAGTGACATGAAAGCCCTTTTTCTTGTAAATACGTGTATAATCCTTTTATAGTGTTTACACAGTATAAAAATAATTATACATTTATATAATTATTTCTAAGGGTAAAATAGCGTGAATATTCCCCAAACTATACCTATTATATTTTATAAATGTATGTTCTGTTGAAATGAAAACCTTTGTGTTTTAACAACTTTGCATGTAAAAGTTTATAAGTTTGGTAGTAACGTTAATTAACGTATTTAGCATTTTTCACGTAAAATATACATAAAATGTAAGAAAACATAAGTAGCAGTTTGTATATAAAGACAAATTTTCTTGCGTTTTACTTGTATCCCCCCCCCCCTCTCTTAAAACATAGAAAAATCTTAAAAACTGTAGGGGTATGAACTCACCTTATGTGTGTTTGCGGTTGGATAAAGAAGTGATGGTGATGATCTTTAAGTTAGGAGGATTGAAGGTAGTCGTAATCCTAATAGTTTATAACACACAATAATGTGTGTGAATATATGAACTATCATGAAACGTCTTTGCATAACCACTAGTTTATAAATAGAATATTTACCACTATACCAAGATCTATCTTGGGTATATCCTCCTAGAAATGTTCGAACTTGATCCTGAAGAGAACAGTAGAGAAAGTTTGAAGAAGTAAATAAGTAATGGGAGGGTTTTCGGCCTTAAATATGGAAGGGGGGTGAGGTTTGAGGTGATATGTGCATTGGTTGGTGGATTATATCACACTAGGAAGAGTATCAACCAATCACAAGCAAAAAAAGTGGGTCAAGTTGAGGATTTCGGCCAAGATATGACCGAAATCATATGGTTTTCGGTCTTATTGCCACCCACTAATGTTGATTTCGGTCCTTAGACTTGAGATTTCGGTCCTACCCAACCGAAAACCCTTGGTTTTTGTCACACCCCAAAATCGGAATGGCGGAAACGTTCTGGGGTGGAAGACGTCATGTACAGTATCACAACAAGGCATAATAGTAAACAAGCAAACAACATCATCCATTGCATTAATAATATAATTTTAATACAAGTATGTTATGTATAGTATAAAAGACACCAAAATGTTAATCAAAATAAGAGATGAGTCTTGTATGTGCTCCATCTTCTCAAAAGTTGGCATCGGTACCTGTCTACTGATGATCTAAGAATACAAGTTATTTTGAAAGATTTTATCAGCTTTAAAGTTGGTGAGTTCATAAGCATTTTAGTGTCATTGTTTGTATAAGATGTTTGTAACAATGTAATGTAAGTGTTTTGTAAATGTTTGTAAATGTTTGCACTTCCCATAAAATCCTATATTTTCTACTGAAATGTAGTCTTCTACCAAGACCCGACTATTTGTATGTTTGTTCTTTTGTAAGTGTATGAGTTTTCCCAAATGAAACTATCATTATAAAATATAGTTTATGTTATCATTTATGTGAGAAGGTCACAAAGTAAATGAAGTAGGGGAAAAGAATGTTTTATCTCGGTAGTGACACTATTGGTTATAAAGTAATAAGATAAAGACTCCAGGTCGTATTAAATGAGCTATACGCCTCGTAGAGTCTTACTGCCTTTAATTCCTAGTTGGTTAATTAAAGGTTTAGATGTGAACTTGTTTGTAACCATGTTGATTGATTTATGAATAACTGATGACCTTCCGGGGTCATAAAATAGTGAGGTGACATTTTGTCACCCCTCAGCCTTATAGGCTGGGACTGTAGCTAGCAGTCGGGGTGTGGGAGTGTCTGTCCCGTATAGCTCTATACACATGATTCCCGCTCTCCCTCCAGGAGACTCTGGTTACGATATGATACAACAATATGTTGTTGTATCCAAAATTAGTATGTCACATTCTAGTTATCGTATTCTAATGTTTGTATAGTATAATCTCATGTATAGTATCGTGTAAGTTTCCTTAGTTTCTCATCATAGTATGTTCTATTGCATAAGTATAGTATTTATTGACTCAAGTATGAACTGACTCTTTGTGTGTTTCATTCTACTAGAAATAGTGAGTAGTATATCTCTAAACTATATCTATTATAGTTTACTCGTAAAGTTGTTTGAATGACTTAGTAAATTTATACACCTTTGCTACCCAAAGGTGTTGGAACTGGGGTAAAAGCTTTATATCTACACATATATACATAATATATAACTAAGGATCAAACAACACTCGGACAAGCAACATGGTACTCTAAGTCCACAACTAAACAAGGAACAGGAAATAAAGTGAGTTACCAGTCCTAAGTCCTTAAAACCTTACTTATATAACTATATATGCATTAGACATAGATTTGACAATATATAAGTTTTTTTAAAAGAGCTAAAGAAAAAGGTTTGGCATATAATAAAAAGTTTGATAAGAAGTTTAGCATGTAAAAAACTTTGATAATCATTTTGAAATAGTTTGTTTGATACAACAGTTAAAAGTATAAAAACATCTATTTGTTTTATACTTATTAATCACATGTGATTGATACAATAATTATAATGATTCAACTTGTATTCCCCCCCCCCCCCCTAAAATATTTAAAATTATTTAAAAGGTTGATTAAGGGGTATGAACTCACCTGTAGTGTGTAACTCGAATGAAAGATCGATATAAGATTATTGGGAGTCAATTGGGTCGTGAACACATATATGAATACATTTAATGTATATAACCACTAATGGTGATAGGGACATGCCTTAGGGACATAAAAACACTTAGAATTAAGTGTTACCAACACATATGGTTGCACATAAGGGGTGTATGGCCCTATATTGGAGTGTAAGGCCACAAAATCAAGGGTTTTGTGTGTGTGCGGCCAGAGTGTGTGGCCAAGTGTGTGTGAGGACGCACACTCACTATGAAGTGTGTCAAAAACGTGATTCCAAGCCTTAGGAATGTTCTAGGGAAGGTGTTTTGACCATTGCTTAGCCGGAATGGAAGTTTGTTGCTATTTTGGACCCTTAAAAGGGTGTGTGCGGTTACACATGGTGTGTGCGGTCGTACACATGGTGTGTGCGGCCATACACACTTGAAAATCATGTGAAATGGCATTTTTCATGCAAAATTTCAAGGGTTCTTAGCTTATAACAAGCTATTGCAAGTGTATACCCGATTTAGAGGCTAATATGCATCAACCAAAGGGGTGTACGGCCACATGAAGGTGTATGGCCGCACACTCCTTGATGATCATGATTTTGGACGATTTTTTAAGTCATAACTAATAAGTATCAAGCATGGAAAGGAGTACTTACAATATAGAAGCCTTTGGGGGTGTTTTGGGGTCCAAAGGTTAGAAGATGTGTTTGGTGTTCTTGAAGAACACTTGAAGATCTAACCAAAATGAGTAGATTCTTGGATGAAATGATAGATTTCTTACCAGGTAGTGTAATGAATCATTAAATGGGAGGAAGAATACTTACAATTTGAATATCTAGAAGTGGAAGATGGTTGATACTTGAGAGAAAACAAGTTCTTGCCTTGGAGGAGTGGAAAAAGTGTTCAGAAATGACCAAGGGCCACTTATATAGAGGGGAGTATGCGGTTGGGGTGGGTGTGCGGCTGGAGTGTGCAGCTGGGATGGGTGTGCGGCCGCACACACCTTGTGTTGGTGTGTTTGGCTCATTTATAAGGTGTTACACTCACAAACACTCATCCCAAGACCCATACCTAGATTATACTAGGCTTAGAACACTCAAATAGATCAAAAACTATGCTAAAAGATATCAAAACGAGTCTAACTTTGATAGATTTGAATAGGTGTACCAGATAGAAATTTCGGGTTGTCACAGTTTTAGAATCCAAAAACCGAAATCCCTTAAGTAATGTATAATTTCATGCTTTTAGACTTATCATTTTGACTTGTGTTGACTTGTTTTATCTTATGATGTCTTATGTGTTCTAATGTTGATTGTGTTGACTTTCAAAGGTTCATTACCACATGGTTTTAAAAGTATATACTTACTTATACAATTGATGCCTTTTGGCTATAAATGATTTATTGCAACAAGGTTATGATGTGAATTCACTTATACCCAATACATTTAGGCTTTGCTTGACTCCAACTTTTCCAGTTGTCACATCATCCCCCCCCCCCCCACATTAGAGGGAATTTCGTCTCAAAATTAGCCTTTTGAGTGGGACCTCAAGGGTTGGGGAAAAGATGTGGGTACTTTTCATTGGATCTTCTCCTCCCATGTGAATTCAGGTCCTCGTTTGGCATTCCAACGGACCTTCATAATGGGTATGTGGCTTTGTTTCGTTCTTTTGACCTCCCTATCCATGATTTCCACAGGTTCTTCTACGAATTGTAGACTCTCGTTTATCTCAATTTCATCGAATGGGATTACAAGAGTCTCATCAGATAAGCACTTTTTCAAGTTGGACACATGAAAGGTGGGATGCACGTTACTGAGTTCCTGCGGTAGTTGAAGTTTGTAAGCCACCAGCCCAATCCCGACAATAATCTTGAATGGCCCGATATACGTTGGATTTAGTTTCCCATGTTTTCCAAAACGTACCATCCCTTTCCAAGGTGATACCTTTAACAACATGTGGTATCCAACCTGGAACTCCAAGGGTTTGCGTCGCTTATCTGCATAGCTCTTTTTTTGATCCCTAGATGCTTTCAGTCGCTCTCGAATTTGGATGATCGTATCTGTTGTCTCCCGTATGATCTCAGGGCCGGTGAGAGTGTTTTCAGGAACTTGCCCCATTGCTAGTTGTGTGTCACCCACTTCAGCCCAACACATAGGTGATCTGCACTTGCGGCCATAGAGGGCTTCGAATGGAGCAACGTTGATGCTAGTGTGATAACTATTATTGTATAAAAACTTGACAAGTGGTAAATAGGTATCCCAAGTTTTACCAAGGTTTAGCATGCAAGCTCTCAAAATATCTTCCAATGTTTGGATAGTCCTCTCACTTTTCTCGTCAGTTTGAGGGTGATATGTTGTACTCATGTCGAGTCTGGTTTCCACGGACTTTTTAGTGATTTCCAAAACCGTGAGGTAAATCTGCTATCTTTGTCGGAGATAATGGATATTGGCACGCCATGTAATCGTACGATCTCTTTAATGTAGGTTCTGGTTAGCTTCTCCATATGTCAGTCTCCTTTATTAGTAGGAAGTGCGCAGATTTGGTCAACCTGTCAACAATCACCCAAATGGTGTCGAGACCACCCATTGGGTAACTTGGTTATCAAATCCATGGTTATTTGTTCCCACTTCCACTCGGGTATCTCTGTTTGTTGTAGTAAACCCGAAGGATTCTAGTATTCTACCTTAACTTTGGCACAAGTCAGGCACTTGCCTACATAGGTAGCTCTTTCTACCTTCATGTTTGGCCACCAATAAAGTTTCTTGAGGTCTAGGTACATCTCGTCTGAACTGGGATGCACGGAGTATCGGGTCTTGTGGGCCTCATTCATGACAACGTCTCTGTACTCACCAAACTTCGGTGTCCAGATCCGATTCATGAGATAACCAATTTCGTCACCCTTGACTTTAAAGTTTTTATCCATTCCTCTCAAGAACTCACCTGTTGATAGCTTCATTTTATTTACTTCTTTTTATAGTTTGTTTTAGTACATTTCATTCGCATTTTAGTTAACTTCCATGCATATTTTCCCTTTTGTTATTTTTATGACCATTTCGGGGTACTTTCTAGTTTCTTAAGCATTATTGCAGATTTTCTTGGAAACTAGCGGGGCGGCACTCTTGGGAGGCGATTGGGCTTGAAAGGAATTGGGGATTTCGTGCTTGATGGCTATGAAGGTGGCTCATGGGGTAGACTTGTCAATTGCTTGAAGGCTTGGAAGAATTGAGCTTTAAATTTGAAAGACGCGGGAGAATTCTTGAGTGTGCAAGATCAATATTTGGGAGTTTGCGGAAGTTTAGAGTGATGTGGATGGACAAATTGGGCTTTAATTGAAGCAATATTGAAGAAAAATGGGCTAGGAGTTGATTGGATTCGAACTGGGCCAATGGATTAGTTGTGGGGGCCCAAAACTTGAAGAAGCCCAAAATTACCTGTCAGAGCCCGCGGCCCGCGTAAGATTCCCCGCGGCCCATGTGGATTCCTGACAAGGGCAATTTCGGGATTTTGCTAAGAGCTCTATTTTGGGAAGTTTGGTGTGCCTCTTTAGCCTTATCTTGAAGGTCCGATTTTGAGACTTTCTCTCTGGAGTTTGGAGCACTTTTGGAGGCCAAGAACACTTGAAGAATATCTTCTTTTCATCTCTTGAATCTTGTCAAATGTTTGGTACAATCTCATCTAACTTTGTTCATTTGAGTTTAGCCATGCTTGGCTAAGCAAATCTTGGTTGACTTTTTGTTGAATCTTTTGAACTTTTGTTGGATGTTGAAGAATCCAAGAACTTGATCTTAAATCTTTATGGAAATGTTTTGTGTTTTATCATATTATCACTACTAGTATGTTTTTATTCATGAGTTTAAATGTGTTTGTGGTGATTAGTTGGCTAATTTCTTGATTAAGTAAATGATCCTCAAATTAGCAAGCAACAAATGATTTTTGTGTTGTTTTTGCTTCACACAATCATAAAAACATTTCCTCCAACATGGTGGTGAAAGCATTTGACCCCTCTTGGATTTGGTGACTTTTTGGTTCTTAATGCTAGTTGACTTTCACTAATTACATGCTATTTGGAATTAGTGACTTTGACTAAGAAAATTGTTATGAGCTTCTCTAGCCATTTCAACAATTAAGAAAAGTCTAGGTAATCTCAAGCTCCTTGGATTACTATAGCCAAATTAAGGATTTAAATCAAAGTATTGCACCATTGGATTCTAATGATATGTTCATCAAAAGTCAAAGTGAGGAAACTTTAAGTCAACCATCTCTCCTTTATTGATTTTACATCAAATTCTTATTTTTGTTGCATTTGTCTATTTAAATCATAGATAACTCTAGTTTGTTTCAAGTATTTCAAAACACCAAAACCCCCATTTTATTTTTATTGTCATTTTATAAGTATTTTTACAAAGAGATTTTTCATAGAGTTATAAATTGAACCAATCTCCGTGGATTCGATCCCTTTACCACTATACACTATTTTAGTGTGTAATATTTAGGGTTATTATTTGTGTTGGCCTCGACAACCACCACCTGTGACATTCTCAAGTTTCAAGGCTTCCAACTGAGCCTCTTTGATTTGCGTGGACATGTGTGAATGGATGGTCATGTTTAATGACTTTACTCGGCGGCCAGAGTATTCTTTTCAACTTAAGGCATCTGCTACTACATTAGCCTTACCTGGATGATAATGAATCTCACATTAGTAGTCATTTAGTAGCTCTACCCATCGTCGTTGCCTCATGTTGAGTTCCTTTTGGCTTAGGATGTGCTGAAGACTCTTATGTTCCGTGAAGATTGAACACTTCGTACCATAAAGGTAGTGCCTCCAGATGTTCAGAGAAAATACCACTACTCCCAGTTCAAGGTCAAGTGTGGTGCGAGATTGTCAGTCCCGTATAGATCTATACACAAGTATCACACTCTCCCTTCAAGAGACTCTAGTTATAATACTACTGCTCCTAGTTTGAGGTCATGTGTGGTGCGAGATTGTCAGTCCTGTATAGATCTATACACAAGTATCACACTCTCCCTTCAAGAGACTCTAGTTATAATACAAGACCTAATTGCGTACTCTGGTAGGTACGGTGAAGCCAAATGTCTTACAAAATTATATCAACCAGTTTACGTACAATGAAATGAAAACCTTTTTTCGTGTAAATGTGTGTGTTACCCTTTTATAGTTTTTACATAGTATAAAAATAATTATACATTTACATAATTAGTTATTTGTCCCGAAAGGGTAAAATAGCATGAATATTCCCCAAACTATAGTTTTTATAGTTTATAAATGTATATTCCGTTGAAATGAAAACGAACCCCCAAACCCTCTATCATCTGTTTCTTCATCATTAACAGTTCTTTGTGTTGATGGATTGTGAAGGGAACAAAGAAGTGATGGGTTGTTGCATTATGTTGTCAAAAGTAGGAGAATGTCTTGGAGTAGAAATAGTTGTATGAAATGGTGGTAGAGAAGTGGTAAAATCAATGGTAGTAGTAGTAAAGGAGGATGAAATAATAATTTTCGAAGTACCTTGACCGTGAGTAGATTTAGCTTCTTTATTCGACACTCCATCACCCTTGTTGACATTTGCATCTGTATCAGATACGTTTGCAGTGATGCCTGAAGTTCAAACCTCCTCATTAAATGACTTGGTTGGAGAAACTTCGGGTGGTATGATTGTTGTCTGCTCAGGAGTGGATGGCTTCGCAGGATCACTAATATTAGTGGTTGTATCCGCATTAGATGCTTTCACAGAGCCACCTGAATTTCCAATCTTCTGAAAAATCAACTTGATTGGAGAATTCCTCTTAGGTGATTTATTGCCCATAGTAGATATACTTTCAAGAACCACCTTAAGGACCATAATATGAAGAATATAAGCCCTAAACTAAAACTAACACATGGAGTCATCAAGGTAGGAGCTTTTTACCTCCAATAATTTAGATCTACAAGCTCTTTCTAGTCCAATGCTTCTTCACAAATCTTATACTTCTTCACTAAGCACCACACACACACACAAAACACACCCACAAGCTCAAACTTTAGGGAAAATGGATTAGGATTTCGATATATGGCTTAAGAGGCAAAGAAGGCTAGCTAATAGGGTGAAAGGTTATGAGAGCTTAATGTGTTTAAATATGGTGCAAACCTTAAAAATTAGAGTTTGTCCCTAGCTCGCGTACGTATGGATACGCCTAGCGTACATAGGGGATTCCCCTCAACATACAGTCACTAGAGTATGCTCGGCGTACCAATGTGTATGCCCAACATACTCGCGCCCAGGGTTCTAAATGCAAGAAATTAATAGTTAAGGGCTTTACCTATCAAATCAGGTGTTACACTTTTGGCACTATTGTATGTTAATGGTTACGAGATTGTGACCAACCCTTGGATGGGTTGAACCAATCCCTAAATGTACATTTCCACTTTCTTATACTTAGGGGTCATAAAGTTTGGGCAAAGGGTAGTGAGGTCGTTGAACCTATTGGTGTAGGCCGATATGCCGGCGTCACTCATGGTCAAGTTCCACAATTTCCACTCTAGTTGTTGCATCTCCTCCCGAGGATAGTACTCTTCGATGATCATTTGTTTCAATTGCTCCCACGACAGAGCATTGGCATTGGCGAAACCTAGAGTCTTGATGTGGCCATTCTTCCAAGATATAGCCGCGTTTGCAAACGTGCTGGCAGTGAACTTGACCTTGCTTTCCTTAGCACAAGAGCTGATCTCAAAGATAGACTTGGTCTTCTCGATCCACTTGGTGAGTCCTACAACTCCCTCAACCTCATAGAATGTATTGGGTTTGCAGTTCATGAAATCTTTGTAGGTGCATGCTCTTGGTGTACCTTTCTCATTTCCTTGGGAGCCTTTTCCTCCCATTCCCGAGTTCGTCTGATTTACATGGGCAGCTAGTGCTTCAACTATTCTTCATTCGACTATTGCCTCAAAAGATGCAAGGTCTAAGGGTGGGTTATTTGTGCCGACTGAGCATCCTGCTCAGATTGAAGACATTGACTAAATCTGATAATTCTAGGGGGTTCCTTTTTCTAGATTTCTAAAGCTAATCTTGAGACGTGAGTTAATTTGTCGGAATTAGTAAGTTCGTACTCTCATGGTTAGGTTGTGGTAAGTTAGTGTTAATTTTAATGGAAACAATAATAACAACACAAATTTCATGCAACTAGGTAAGTACAATGTGTATTATATATATATATATATATATATATATATATATATATATATATATATATATATATATATATATATATATATATATATATATATATATCATGCCGAAGTTACCAAAACTCGGTGTGGTTAGGGTAAGAAATGCCTTGTGCTTACAAAACATACTTGTAGTATCCATATATAACAACTCGTTATTTCAGGTAAAAAAAAAAAGTCAATAAAAGTCAATAAAGGGTAATGAAAGTCAAACAATGGTCAAATAATTAGAAACCATTTGATTTAAATATTTTAGTTATATTTAATTATGTATTTTTGGTAAAGAAATCAAATACCTCAAAATCCGAGAAATCTCACATAGGGTCCCAACCTCGGACCGAAAACGGTTCTCGGCCTGGACCGAAAACCCTCACACGTGCCCACTTGCTTCAGACCGAAAACTAATTTCAGTCTTCACCGAAATCTCCTAAATTATGTTCGTTGACACGCAATTCGAGTGATAAAATGTGAATTTCAATGAAAACATCCCATCATATTTCATATATATATATATATATATATATATATATATATATATATATATATATATATGTATATATATATGTATATATATATATATATATATATATATATATATATATATATATATGACCGAAAACTCTTCTTCATTTTCACATTCCTTAACCGAAAACACCACCTTTTTCTCTCAAGTATCATCCGAAAAACTCTTGAATCTTCATAAGATCTTGCCGAAATCTTCAAGTGTTCTTAATATCATTCGATATCACCATCTAATCTTCATAATACTAACTGAAATCACCATCCAATCTTCATAATCATCAACCAAAATCACTTCAATCTCATTATTTCCACCAAGAACACCAAGAACAATCTTCGTATCTTCAAGCAACCGAAAACCCCAATCACACCGAAAACACCTATCTTACCTTCGAATAATGTATAAGACTTCTTTTTGTAAGTGATTCTTACATAATTCACTATTCCTTAACATAATTACTATTATTTCTACTAATTATACACATATTATTATGCGTTATATACTATTAGGATACATATATTTATACGGGTTCTAACTTGAGGATTAGCACTACTACATCGTATCCCATCACAAACACTCACTTAATGTGAGTTCATACCCCTACATTTTACTATTTTTTTTATGTTTTTAGAAGGAGAATACAAGTGAACACAATGTATCTTCTGTTAACAGTTAAAAACGATTACAAATCATTTCAAGCTATTTATTATGTAACATCCCAAGTACAGAAGCAAGAAGTTGAAGGGTGCTATATGAAAATAAAGGATAGGACTCGGCGAGTAGGTCTCTTGACTCGCCGAGTCGAAGCGGGTATCGGGCACGTGATTAAGTGGCCTGACTCGCCGAGTCGGCGGCTGGACTCAACGAGTCAGTGCTGGATGAGGCAAACCTAATCTTTGGGTTTGCACCCTATTTAAAGGACTTAGTGTCCTCCCCTCAACCCCCTTAGCCCCTTTTGAGATCCAGAAACCCTAACTCGTTTGTGAGAAGCCTTGGAAGCAAATTGGAGTGATTTGAGAAGAAATCTTGAAGATCAAGAAGCTTGGATCAAGGAGACTTGAGGAGATCTGGATTATTCTTCAGTGGGAGCATATATTGGAGTGTTCTGTGATGAAGATCGTGTCGGTGGTCGGAGCAGCTTGGTCTTATCTTTTTAGTCGGCAATTGCAGGTGAGTTATCCTCACTATATCAATAGGGTCTAAGGCACCAAGGCCATCCCTTTTGGTTGTTATCTTGGTTACAATATGCTACATGTGGTTATGATCTGTTAGATTGGTATCAGAATAGACAGTATGTTGTTATGTTAATATGATCCGTTAGGATTGGTATGTTAGTGACCTGGTTAGGTCGATGCTTTGGTCATGAGAGATTGCTATGATCGATGATATGTGAGATAGTTATATCTGATATCTGTACTTGTACTATTGATGTGCTTATTGATCTATTAGATCGGCGTCCTGGTAATTAGGACAGTATTATGCCAGTGACCTGGTTTAGGTCGGTATCCTAGTATATAGGATGATGCTATCTTAGTGACCTGGTTTAGGTCGGTATCCTGGTATATAGGATGATGCTATGTTAGTGACCGGTTAGGTCGGTATCCTGGTTAGGATGATGCTATGCTTTATCATCTGCCAGATCGATTTGTTTGCCTATGGACTGTTATGTGATCACCTGTTATATGTATACGTGGTTATTTGCTTGATGTTTGGGTTGAGGCGGTCCTGCTTTGTGCTGAAGGCCAACATACCCTATGAGCGGACCGGATAGACTGTAGGCCTGTATGGCGGTCCAGTCATACCGAAGGCTCGGATAGATCCAGATAGACTGAAGGCCCGGTGCGGGCGGTCCAGTCATACTGCAGACTCAGAGAGTGGACCAGGTGGACCAAAGGCCTATTGAGGGCGGATCAGTCACACTGCAAACTTAAGAGGCATGGTTGTTCTGTATTGTGATATGATATGATATGATTATGGTTGTATGTGGTTGGTATTTTGGGGGTAACTCGCTAAGCTTTCGGGCTTACAGTTCATCGTATTGTTTCAGGTACTTCAGGAGATTGTGGGAAGGCGAAGGCGTGATCGTACCGCTCCTCATGTTGTATGATTTATGTGATATGGTTCTGGGGGATACTCTGATGTTTAAACTATTTTGAAAACAAGATGTATGAACTTAATGGTTTTTTGAATGAAATAAAATGTTTTAAATTATCTCAAATTTTATGGGTTTTACAAGTTGGTATCAGAGCCCTGGTTTGAGTGAATTGGAGGATCATTCGTGTGTCTCCAGTCTCAAATCAAGGGAAGGTTTTCAAAATGAATTCTAAAATGGTTTTCAAAATAAGTAAAAAAGGATGCGAAGTGTACGATCAGCCAGAGCCAGTAAGCAGACCCCAAAATACCATATTGTTATTTGATATTTTGATATGTTAGAACAACATGCTAGTAGTAGGCTAGGGATCTTCAGGAATTGCATGATAGAATTGCCTGATTTCATGATGCCTTTTAGCCTAGGGTTTTCCTTATATGTGACTGACATCCTTACTATAGTTGTTTAGTGTATGCATCACGGTTGTGCATAATCAAGATCTTATAGTCTGAGAATGTTTGATTTGACCTTAGGGTAGAATTGGATATTCAAAAGTCTATCGGGTGCATCGTTATGTGTGGCTAGTATACACTAATGTTGCAGGGTTGGTGGAAGTTTCATGGATTGGGTGGGTATTGAGAGGCCGGGAGGCCAGTTATGAGATGTTTAGCATTCCACTAGGAGCAAGGATTTAAGTGCTCGCTATATTTATGTATATTGTTAGGGCGTTGTGATGATACTTGAGACAAATATAGGTAGGTGTGGAAGGTAGTATGAGCCCGTACTACCGAAAGCACAGGACCCATACACGTAGCAAGGAAGTCACAACCCCTGGGGTTGGGTTTTGGAGTTGTTTCCCTGTCATTATATAGGTTATTAGAGATCTTTTGGTGTATTGCCAGAATGGTGGTCACGAGACGTCTTGTGACCGGATCCAGGTTAGGATCGAGAGCGGGCAGCCAAGATTGGCTAGCATTGTCAGAGGATAGTGGCAGGGAGATCCTCCGGGAGGAGACGATCGAGATTGTTCGGGGATAAATTCCGAAGATGATTGGGTCTTTCAAGACCTCTATGGTTGAGTATCTTGTCGAGCGTCATGCAGACATTGCTGAGACGGTTGCCGTGGCAGCTTTGGCAGCTGTAAGGACGGCAAGGAGAGGAGCTGGACGAGCTTTCCAGGACCGGGACTTGTTATTGGTGCATAATATGATGAGCAGAAGGATACAGTTATCTGGGAGCAGGAAGATGACCTGTACGCATTATATTTCCGCGGGTTGAGCGGGAGATTCTAGCTTATGGGTTTATAGATTTGAGGCTCGGGGGTTTGCTCGAGGCCGGTTTATGGGTCGTGGGAACTCCGGAAAGGAGTGATGATTATGTTCAGCTGGGGTTTTGCAGCTGAAAGTGAAATGGTTGATTGATGAATTGGATCGTCGTTTTGTAGGGCAAGGAATGCACCCTCTCAGTTTCCGAGCTCGAAGGAGTGAGCAGGCTTGTGACCCCAGGATCAGGTGTATTCTAGCTCGGGGTCAGTTGGTTACAGGAATAGGCAACATTATTTCAGCGCCGGTGAGCTCAGGACGGTCGGCGTCGCATAAGTGTTGTGAGGTCCGGTTTTCCTTGGATCTCTTGTATCGGATGGAATGGATTCATTGTGCGATCTATTGTACTTTTGGGACTGCAGACTATGTCTTGGGAGTGGTTTGTAGCTCAATTTAGGGTAGAGGTTGTTTCAGCTGCTGCTGTTCAGCTGTGGGCGTTTGAGTTAGTGAGTGAGTCAGGGTGTGAACCCTAAAGAGAATGATTTCTAAAGCCCGAAAGCGGGAAGCTTGTTTGGAACACCTTTGGAAAAGGGGTTTTATGTGGGAGGCCTGCGGATGGAGTCCCACAAAAGGGTTATTCATCATTGTCAGGATTCAGTGGTTAGCAACCGTTAGTGGTTGACGGATTAAAAGCGCCAAGAGAAGTAACTCGTTGACGAGGTATTAGTTGGAGCATCTATATGGTGGTATTCAGGAAGTGAGTGTGGATTCATTCACGCATTAGTGGCTGTCGGTTTCACTGGGATTCAGGAAGTGATCATCTGGTTCTTAGAAGTGTGTGATGAGTCGGGTCTAGCTAGCAATGGAACACTAGTGGGAAAGAGTTGGTTGTCATCGGATAAATCGTAGGGAAGTGAGGAGGATTGAGAATCCTCCAATTTTCATGTATTATGAAGGCTTAGTTGAATCTAAGTGGAGGAGTGTTACCCCGAGATGCTGAAGTGGAAAGGTTTTGAAACGGGTATAAGTTTCACAACCCGACAGGGAGAACAGAGGCCCTATTGGCTGCTTAGTTTGAGGGTTGTGTTGTTTGGGGGTACGGCGAAAACTCCCCAGCATAAGAACATGTCTTCTGGATGCTTGATAGTAGAAGATGGGGAACCAGGTTGGGGTCCTAGTCAAGAATCGAGTTCAGTTCGAGTTTTCGGTCGAGGGTGTGCTCGACTCTGAGGGTTTTGGATTGATAGATTGAGGGTTTTGTTAGATGCCAGGGCTCAGCAGTGCATTCAGCACGGGAGTGCGGGTTATTTAGCGTGTATGGTAGACACACGAGCCATGGAACAGACCTCGGATTTCCAAGAAGGTGGAAGATCGACTGAAAGCCTGGTAGGGTGGTCTAGTCATGCTGAAGACTCTGTTTATGTTTGTAGATCTATGTTCGGGTATTGAGCAGGCTACTACGTTTTAGCACTCAATAGGCTTGTTCTACGTATTGAGCATGCTGCTAGAGTAGGATGAGGACTCTGGTGTATATTGGTTGATCGGAAGTTGTTATTAGTGGTCGAACGGAGTTCAAAGGATCTTGGTGATCTCATCAGTTCGGAGTGTCTCCGAGGTTTCATCTTCTTGGATCAGGTAATACTCCAGTTGGGGATAGAGAGTGGATCCGAATGGGTGTTTTAATTAAAATGTTGGATCCAACAGTGTTTTAGCCGAGAATATGGTAATAGACACGTGGGGCAGGGAACAGACCATGATTTCCAGAGAAAGTGATTGATTGTTGTGAGGCCTAGGGTTAGGCCGGAATCTGAGTATACGGAATGGAGCTGGAGTTCGGAACCCCAAGAGGACGAGAACAGTATGCATGGGAGAGATTCCTAGAAAAAATTGTTCAGGGTGATGTACGAAAATTTTGAGCGGTCCGGATAGACTGAAGGCCGGTGGGCGTACCAGTCAGGCCGAAGGCTCGAAGAACGGTCCAGACAGGCTGAAGGCTCGAAGAACGGTCCAGACAGGCTGAAGGCCCAAAAAAGACGGTCCAGACATGTTGAAGGTTCTGAGGGTGGTCCAGATAGGCTAAAGGCCTGGTAAGGCGGTCCAGTCATGCTGAAGACCCTATGTGTTAGTCGATCGGTATGCGGAGAATGAGTGAGTATGTCGCCATGCGATAGCAATCGATAAGGTCTGGCCCCAAGTATTGATTAGGATGATGAAGTTAGCTAAAGGCCGTGTGTGGGACTTGTTAGTTGTGATCAGATTCAGAGCATATGGGAGTTAGAGAGTAGCAGTTTCTCTACATGGGTAGTGTAGAGTGGATTTTTAGCGCTGTGGCACTTGTTGGTGTAATAAGGGTTGTCGAGTAGACTTCCTTGAAGAATGGAGGAGAAAGGTATGTAGCTCCGGGAAGGAGTGTTGGTCATCTGAAAGGAAAGCATTAGTGTAAATGGATGAGCGAAAGTATTTCAATTATTGATTGTGAGCACTGAGATTGTACCAGTTATGTGGAAGCACATCCGGGTGGGATGTCCGTGGAGGTTGTGGAATGGTTAGCACTGATGTTGAATTAGAAGAGCTCGAAAGTGATGCAAGGGTAAATCCTTGGGTTCCAATTTATGGTTGTGGTCATGAGTTATGTATGTGGTGGTGTTCCATCCTAGGGACGGTTGGACCCGTCGTTGGCATGCCTGGTTTCCAGCCCGAGGTTGATTGGGTCAGGTACGATGTGTATACGCGTTATATATGGGTATTCATGAGAGTTTCTCAGAAGCTGTGGAATGTCTATCATGTCAGTGCGGTAAGTGATTTGATCCAGGGAGGAAACAGGATGAGTTTTCATCAGTACATTTTGATAGAAGTAGCACCAGTTGGGCAAGGGATAGCAAGTTAACACTGGGTCAGGACCCGGTGGTTTATAATGGTATCCAGTTTTCGCAAGCGGCGAATGAATGCGTAAGATGGGAATATGGTAGTGTCATCAGGTGGCACTTAGTTGATAAGTGTTATCATCAGAGAAAAGAAGTCGGTGTCCGGCTCGAAGCAGTTGTCCGGACCCTGCAGGGGAAGTGATGGATTATATAGGGATTCGATAGTAGAGTTTGAAGGAATCTGGGCCGGTGTGAGATCAGTGGATGCATTGTGGGAGTGTCATCTGAAATTGTGTGCTGCAGCAGGCTTCGAGGATGAAGCCTAATTTAAGTGGGGGAGAATTGTAACATACCAAGTACAGAAGCTAGAAGTTGAAGGGTGCTATATGAAAATAAAGGAAGGGACTCAGCGAGTAGGTCTCTTGACTCGCCGAGTCGAAGCGAGTACCGGGCACGTGATTAAGTGGCCTGACTCGCCGAGTCGGCGGCTGGACTCGACGAGTCAGTGTTGGATGAGGAAAAGCCCTAATCTTCGGGTTTGCACCCTATTTAAAGGACTTAATGTCCTCCCCTCAACCTCCTTATCCCCCTTTGAGATCTAGAAACCCTAACTCATTTGTGAGAAGCCTTGGAAGCAAATTGGAGTGATTTGTGAAGAATTCTTGAAGATCAAGAAGCTTGGATCAAGGAGACTTGAGGAGATCCGGATTATTCTTCAGTGGGAGCATATATTGGAGTGTTTTGTGGTGAAGATCGTGTCAGTGGTCAGAGCATCTTGGTCTTATCTTTTCCGTCGGCAATTGCAGTTGAGTTATCTTCACTATATCAATAGGGTCTAAGGTACCAAGGCCGGCCTTTTGGTTGTTATCTTG
Organism: Lactuca sativa; assembly: GCF_002870075.4. Lineage (NCBI taxonomy): Eukaryota > Viridiplantae > Streptophyta > Magnoliopsida > Asterales > Asteraceae > Lactuca > Lactuca sativa. Next base: position 259,365,765 of record NC_056630.2, read on the forward strand.
GTTACAGTACGCTACATGTGGTTATGATCTGTTATATTGGTATCAGAATAGACAATATGTTGTTATGTTAATATGATCCGTTAGGATTGGTATGTTAGTGACCTGGTTAGGTCGATGCTTTGGTTATGAGAGATTGCTATGATCGACGATCTGTGAGATAGTTATATCTGATATCTGTACTTGTACTGTTGATGTGCTTATTGATCTATTAGATCGGCGTCCTGGTAATTAGGACAGTATTATGCCAGTGACCTGGTTTAGGTCGGTATCCTGGTATATAGGATGATGCTATCTTAGTGACCTGGTTTAGGTCGGTATCCTGGTATATAGGATGATGCTATGTTAGTGACCGGTTAGGTCGGTATCCTGGTTAGGATGATGCTATGCTTTATCATCTGCTAGATCGATTTGTTTGCCTATGGATTGTTATGTGATTACCTGTTATATGTATACATGGTTATTTGCTTGATGTTTGGGTTGAGGCGGTCCTGCTTTGTGCTGAAGGCCAACATACCCTACGAGCGGACCGGATAGACTGTAGGCCTGTATGGCGGTCCAGTCATACCGAAGGCTCGGATAGATCCAGATAGACTGAAGGCCCGATGCGGGTGGTCCAGTCATACTGTAGACTCAGAGAGTGGACCAGGTGGACTGAAGGCCTGTTGAGGGCGGACCAGTCACACTGCAGACTTGAGAGGCATGGTTGTTCTGTATTGTGATATGATATGATATGATTATGGTTGTATGTGGTTGGTATTTTGGGGGTAACTCACTAAGCTATTGAGCTTACAGTTCAACGTATTGTTTCAGGTACTTTAGGAGATTGTGGCAAGGCGAAGGCGTGATCGTACCGCTCCTCATGTTGTATGATTTATGTGATATGGTTCTGGGGGATACTCTGATGTTTAAACTATTTTGAAAACAATATTTATGAACTTAATGGTTTTTGAATGAAATAAAATGTTTTAAATTGGCTCAAATTTTATGGGTGTTACATATTACCTTTATAAACTATGTCAAACCATTTTAAATTGTTTTCAACTATTTAAATTACTGCTTTTATCAAAATATATATTTATATATCTATATATGTATAATTAAGATTTAACAGGCTTAGGACTAGTGTTTCTGCCTTATGTTCCTTGTTTGGTTGTGGGCTTAGGATATAATTACTTGTCCGACTGTCTTTTAAACTTTAATTATAAATGCAACACACACACACACACACACACACACATATATATATATATATATATATATATATATATATATATATATATATATATAACTGATTTCATTAACAATTTATAACCCTTTTGTATATGCCAAGCAAAGGGGTATTTTCCTTAAATCACTTTCAGTACAGATAGAATAAACTTATAAACTATAATAGGTATAGTTTACGAAACATCTCACACCATTTTCTAAATTCAAAGGATACATCACATGAATAATAATGTAAATATAATTACTTCCACTATAAGTAGACTATTCATTTACAAGAACAAGAAAACCTATACACACTATACATAAACAAGTTAATACTAAATGTGAGCCACTACTTCACGATACCTACTAGAGTACATGCTAAAAGTCCTAAATTATAACCAGAGTCTCCTGGAGGGAGGGCATGGAATTGTGTATAGATCTATACGGGACTGATAATCCGACACTTAAATTGTTAGCTACAGTTAGACCGACAGGTCTGGGGTGACAAATGTCATTTTAGCATGGTTATAATCTCACTCACAATAAGCATTAACTAAACATTTTGGTTTACGGTACAAACTTAACTTCAATGGTTTTATTTTAAGTAATAAGACTACATTACATTACTTTTCAATACATACATACAAAAGGTTTCATACAAGTACAATACACTATTTTCAAGCACGATAAACATACACTTTGGTCTTAAGGCCTAAGAATACATTTCATTTACTATAGAAAATATTGGATTTTTCTGGAGAAACATACTAACATTTTCAAGGAACAAAGACAGATTTCCAATACTAAAAGCTTATGAATTCACCAACTTAAATGTTGATACTCTCTTTTCAAAATAACTTGTATTCTTAGGGAACCAGTAGACAGGTACACTCTAACAGGTTTTTAAGAAGATGGAGCATATTCAAGACTCGTCTTTTATTTTGCTATACATTTTGGTGTCATAAAACATTATTAAGAGCACAAATGTTATTACTATATTTTCAATACCATGGATGTTGTTGCTTTGTTTTAATATTACTCGTTGTTATGATACTATACATGATGTCCTCCACCCCTGAATGTTTCTGCCGTCTCAGTTTGGGGGTGTGACACCAGATCACTCCTAACTACAATTATAGTGTCAAAACATAAGAAAACTAAAAACCACTGTACACTATAAGAAGTGCCATCATTTGGACTAACTGTCTATATAAAAACTCTAGCTAGATATTAAAAAGAGAGACTCGAGACTCCACCCAATCCACTTGGAGCTCCATTCGATATGTGTGGCTAATCACCTCCTCTAGCACCTGGCGGAGGAATTGAGCATCATCACGTGCCTCCTGTAGCTGATCCTGCATGAGTAAAGTCCTCATCTTCATCTTGTCTCTCTCCTCCTCCAAGTAATGCACCCTCTTCGTGAGCTTTATCAAATTCATCCTTATTAAGAAGAACTCAGTGTCCATCGCTCCAATACGGCCTGGGAGATGAGCAGTACGTGGCACCAGAAGAGAGATGGCCTACTCCACAGGAGTATCTGGGGTAGAGGAGGTTTAGTGGATGACTTCTCCACCTCGAACTGTGATCCAATAGCCTCCTCATGCATCCATGCTCATATATGGGGCATCCAAACAACATCTTTGTTGATGATGTTGGTAGGAATGCCATCCTCTTCCATGAAGGGGCAACAACCTTCCTTGGGTTTTGGTTGACCCGAGTACACGTGATGTCCGTTTTAAGCGTTCCTTGCCTCATAATTCCTACTTTAAGTAGTACTACACTTGTCTAGTTGGTGACTTTTCCAAAAGCTAACCAATCTCCTTGTAGTTTTCGTCGTTTTAACTTTTTAATTATGGTAGATTTCTTTTTACCATAAATGCCATATCTCACCCATACTATGTCGGATTTTTTTACGAAATTTATATTTCTAGAATCACGGTAGCTAAGGTGTCTAAATGTGCTAACTTTCTCTCATAGTGACACGACTTTTTGGCGCTCTTATTTTTAATCCTAAATGTTGACGTAATTAACGATGAAAAATTTGAATATATTAAAATATATCGAGTGGTTACAAGGTTGTACTTATTATATTCTGACGTCCTATCGTTAAATGTTAATGGTGGTTTGTGACGTATTTCCTAGGTTGTTACAAGAATGTGCAAAAGAGAATGAGGATGCGGCTTCCTTGCTGGATAAACACTCTAGAACACCTTCTTCTTTGTCTTCAAGCTACCATAAGCACCAAAGTGAGCCATGAACCACCAAGAGATAATAAAGTTAGCGTTTTCTGAGGTTTGAGGGTAATGGAGGTTGGTGATGAACCCTAAAATCGAGTTAAAAGATTTTTAATATGAAGGAAAGCCTAAAAGATCATGGGCTTGAGATGCAACCTCCTCATGTCGTGATCGCCTATGTGTCACATTGTGACCACAGTCCCGATACCGTTCTTTACTTTCGCTTGTCATGTCTTGACCTTTCTATGGTTACGTCGTGATACCGGTTTCCCCAAAAACCAAGCTTTTGACTCCATAATGTCCTAAACCGATCAATTCTAGAAAACAAATGTTACACATAGGCCATGGGCGACTCCCATGTTGCCACCGTCAGGACCGGGCCTGTTGGAGACCTTGTGCAATTTAACAAAAAGTAAGCTGTAAAACTTGAGCGATCTAAAAATTTAAGAAAATAAATTATAAATTTTCATTTCTATTGCAAAATACATAAATTGAAAATTTCATTCAAAATAATACACCAAAAGAAAATTTCTTCAACTTGAAAACAACTATCCTTCGAATATTCAATGAAATAAACTTTTCAATAATAACTTTATAAGTAACTTTATCCTAATTTTTGCGCTTAATCCACATCAAAACCAATCTATCAGGTCGTTCTTGGGTCATTGTAGATCGTAAGTAAGACTTCAAAATCTTCAATCGGTAAAAATACCGTTCTGTAGATGTAGCAGTAACAAGAATACTCAGCATAATTTAATATGTAATAGACGTAATAGGAAAACAATCAACACGTTTTAAAAACTTTAGAGTATCAATTGTTATTTTTTCCTTATGCAAGAGATATATAAGTAATTTTAACTCAATATATAAGTCATTTCCATCAATATCCGGTTGTTCTATCTTTCTCAAGTGAATTTTCAAGAGACTTACAACAAGAATTTAAGGTTATATCATCTAATGGAAGTATTTTTTCTGAATTAAACAAAAACAATAATACTATCATATTGTTGATATTGTTCAAACATTGTAGTTAGAGGTAATTGCTTGATCAACCATACATTTAAAATATTCAACCCTAAAAGTCTCTTGTGCGAACTATGAAACACTAGAAGATGTATCGTTTGAAATCTCATCAAAATATATTTTTTCCTTTTAATTTCCTGTCTTATATAGGAAATATTGGACCAATCCCTTAAAATGCTCATTTTCTAATTGATCATTTCCACACCCTTGTCGAAATATTTTACAACAAAAATAAATTCTCAGTTTCTTTAGAATAAACAAGTCAATCTCTATCACATTTCCCCATTTGGTAAAGTTTTAGTATAACATCTTTCTGAAAATCTTCTTAAATATTTAACTTTAGGAGATTTTATAACAGATAAATTTCTTTTAGGGCCTTTCAATAGTATAATATTTATTATGTTAGAGTTAAGAACATCCAAATTTCTTGGATCAAATATATTAAAATATGAAAATTAACATTATCATTTACATCAACATTAACATTATCATTAACATCAAGATTTATCATTAATATCAACATTATCATTGATCAACATCAACATTAACATTATCATCAACATTGACATTAACATTGTCATCAAGATTAGCTTCATTAACAAATTGTTTTTATTTTTTCAGAAGGTTTTTTTGATTTTTTGTTATAAACTTATTCATAGATTCTGCTTGTGTTTTATTAAATTCTTCAACTTTTTGTGACTTCTTATATTTTTCACATCCATATTCATATTTCTTTAATCAAGGAGGCATCCTAAATTATAGAATAATAGAATGGAAAGAGACAGTCTTATTTGCGATTTTGGTTTAGATTTTGAAACTCAAACACTAAAGGGCATCAGAACCGTAAAAAATCATATTTCAAATCAGCAATATATATTTCATTATCATGAAAAAAGAACAATAATATGCTTCTAAAAAAATCTAGAAATCATAAAATGAACTTTTCAATTTCAACAATTCAAATCACCAAGAAAGGGTATCAAATTGTAATAAAAAAATCAAAAATCAAATGAGCAAGATATATTTCATAATCACGAAAAAAAGACACAAATATGATTCTAATAAAAGAATTCTAGAAATCAAAACATTACCTTGTGATTTTCATCACCTAAAATATGAAATTTCTATGCCTTAAAGTTGGAGCTGGATTGATAGTCACCGAGTCATAAAAGAATGAAAGAAAAAACACTTGTTTAGACATATATTTGTTTTATATTTGCCATTTTTTAGTTGAAGATAAAACATGGTAGGAGTCGGGAAACAGGAGATTTACATCGTCATTTAAAAGTAACATGGGGAGGCTATCCCGTCCTGTTTGGCCCCTTTTGAAATCCCAATATAGGTTCATCCCATCCTATAAATGTAACACCGAAGGGTTTTTTACTTTTTTTTATGCTCTAAGCTAGGTGAAATTTAGTTGCATTTTATTTCCTTTGTAATCTAGAATTTTATGGTTTGGATTTACATGTGATTTTGGCAATTTCAAACATTTATTCTGGTGAATTAATTAAAAATTCTAAGATGTTACGATTTCATACAATGAAAGAACTACCACAAAAAAATAAATAATAAATAAATAAATAAATACATGTATACATATCTGCGATTCTAAAGTATGAAAGATGCAACGAAAGAAAATGTCAAACTTTCTCTTTACTAATGCAGAATCACATATTCACACGATAAATCAATTTACTACACAAATTAAAAAGATAAACACCAACCCTAGCCAATTATACCAAAGGTAAATCAATTATAGATTTTCACCTATTTACTTTTACAACTTTCACATAAAAAAAAAATAACTTATCGACCTTCATTTATAGACGAATACGAAATAGAATTTCTTGAAAAATCGTATGTAGAACTAGCAGTAGATGGTTTTGTATGATTAGTAAGAATAGAGCTATCATTTGTACCCGTACGTACGGATGAATCGGAGGTGGTCCACCGCCCCACACGGCCTTGAAGTCCGGGCCTTCCGGGCTGTGGAAGGGTAAAAGAGTCACTTGATAACATAATATGAAGGGCATTCATATCGGGTCTATCTGCAACTACAGCTTGACAACATAACAACCCTAATTGTATGCACATTGCTGCTTCACTTGAGCTACATGAATCAAGGCTTTCATCCACTAGCTCCAGTTGCTTCCCTATTTGGAAGAGGCTCCATGTCTGCATTATGTAGTTGGACAAATGAGAAAATATCAAGAAAATTACTAAATCCTCCATTTGTCCAGACGAAATTTACAACAATTAAGTTGTATATATTTTGTGTAGAGTGTAAACCTTTTTTGGGTTTCACTTTGGTAAGATACTACAAAGATATTTTAGTCATTTGACGTTGTACAGAAGTATAATGTTGGTTTTTGAGGTCAAACAGACTAATTCATTTTTTCAAATTAATCAGAATCTTTAAAACTTTTCAAAGTAAAAAATACAATAAATTTAAAAAAAAAAATGCTAAAAAAATTGGTATTATATTATTATTAGGTTCGCAAGACAGGAGATATTATAGGGAAAATGTCACTGTAACACATCAAAGTTTCGTCAATTATCCGATTTGGTCACTAAAGTTATTTTTTTTACACAATAGACCATTAAACTCGTTTTTTGCCTGTTAAATAGGGGAATTATCCAGATTTTACCCGGTTTCACCGGTTACACTAAGTCTATGTGGCTTTATTGTTCTTTTTTTAATATGTGGCTTTTCCCCCTCTTTAAAACCCTAAATTAAAAAAAACACTACCCTTTACCCAAGAAGAACAGTACGTCTTCTTTCCGGTTCCCCCACCACAAAAATCAACCGGTGTTTGTGGTTGCTTCTGCATCCCGATTGTGCTTCTTCTGTGTTCGTAGCCTTTACCCCAAGCAAAACAGAGATCGACATTGCTCTTTTATCTCCTTCTATCAATCGATCAAAGGTCTCAGTCAATGAACAACACCCCCTTTTCTTCGTTCCCAATCGACGATGTCAGGTACTCTCCTTCATTACATCTTCTTGCACAATTTTCTGCGTATGTGCGAGAATCCTCAGCAACAAGGAATCAAATTCCATTTTTCTTCTTCTCGGTATCGAAATTTAGAGGTTGATAATGGCCATGGTGACTGGTATAGAGAAAATAAGGATGGTCTGTTGGTGAATGGTAGGTTGTAATGGAGAGACAAGGATGGTGGCTTTATATACAGGTAAGTGGCAGGGGATTATTTTGTTTGTTTCTCTGGAATCATTTGGTTTTAGACCAATCTTTCTTATACATACAAACACTAAGAACACTTGGTGTTCATCGTGTTCATCAGTGAAAGAAAAGGTGAAGATGAAAGACATGAAGAACTTCTCTCACCGATGATCTACCGATTTAAGGCTTGGATTAGAGGGACGATGGCAACAGTGTGAGCTTGACGATGGTGATGTTAGAAGGTTGATGAAAATGGTGGTGGGAGATTGATGAAATCGGAATTTAGGGCATGTATTTGTATATTTGTTCAAGAACACAGATTGAAGAAATCAGAATATAGGGCCTGTATTTGAATGATTGGTTTCCGATTTGGGATTTGGTCATTCCGACTGCTGGCCTAAATATCATATGGCGAAGCTACAATCGTCTCCTCAAACCAACCCCAATCACAACACGATCTCCCTGTAACTTCCACCTCCTCCACCACTAACCCTTTCCGGCGACTTAACCTCCTCTACCATTAACCCTTGAATTCCAGTTCTTCGGCTTGGATCTCCTTGGCGAGACGGTATCGGAGGAACACGCTCTTGCTTGAGGTTGTAGAGGTCGATGGCGGAGTAGCATATCTAGTTAGCCACCAAATCAATATTCGTTCTTAGTTTTCTTGTTGTAATTGATCTGTGTAATTGAATTAATTGAGGAACCACCAAAATTGATTTCAGTTTCATGAAGGTGGTCTTAGTTACGTGGGTAAAAAAAAATAACACTCATGGTGGTGGTTCTTTAAATTTTAAAAAGTTAAAAGTATATTGTTATTTATCTAAATGGATTATATGACGTGACTCACAAAGAATAAAGATAAACTAATTATAAGTGCCACATCAGCCTTGTAACCTGGTAACCTGCTAAATTTGAGCAAAATGGTTTAATTGATAGGTAAAACATGACTTTAATGGCCTCAAGTGCAAAAAAATAACTTTAATGATCAAATCGGATAATTGACGAAAGTTTGATGTGCTACAGTGACATTATCCCGATATTATATTATAGTTTATATTTTGTGTTGTAGCTAACATTAATACTGAAATTTCAACTTTTGAATAAAAAATTTATTTATCTATAAGATGTGATTGGGAATTTGGGAATGATATCCATACGATAAAATATTACAAGCTTTTGTCTCATCTAAAAAATGAAATATCCCTATAATTTACGTCAATAGTAAAAACTTATAGTTTGATATCATACATTAAAAAAAAAAAAAAAAAAAAAAAAAAAAGATAAGATTTAATAACACCGAAAACTGCTACGTTTGTCTATGCTAACTTGGTCAATGGAAATTAGAAAGTTTATGTATAAAAGTCAAAACACGTGTTATTTTTTGAAATAATCAATAGTGGAAGGTTGGTTTGTAACTTTGTATAGAATGGTTGAGAAATTTTGACTTACATCGGTTAACAAATCTGACTTGTCACTAACTTTTCGACCGCTAACAATCTCCAAAACTAAAATCCCAAAACTGAATACATCAGCTTTCACGGACAAGTATCCATGCATCGCGTACTCGGGTGCAATATATCCACTGTATTCAACAACAAATCTTTTCAATTTTAAAATTTGAATAATTTTATGTTTTTTCTTTTCTTCATTCATTCTTAACTAGGGTGAATTTCGTACATATTTTGGTTAAACAACAAAATCGTATTTGCTCAAATTAAAATTTAAATATCGTATTTTAACTTTTAAAAAATCATATTGCCCAAAATAATATTTTTACACATTTTTAATAATTTATAATCAATTTATATATTTAGAATCATTATCATTATAATTTAAAAAGAAAAACTAGATTGATCATATTGCCCTTAAATATCAAAACCCCTTTGACATACAGTGAATTCACCAAATTGCCATAACCATTTATCTGATTAGGTTAACCCCACATTTGATCAAAAGCACGTATATACAATATAATATACAGGTCCAAAACCTCCATTGTTGTTTGCAAGAATTAAGCAAATAGCTCACTACCACTTTTGTTCAACAAATGGAAGCACTTTTTATCACACTTTTACTCACGTATAGTCTATATAAACTTAACTTTGAACAAATTCTTCCCTAGATCCTCCTTAACCTTTCTCTATTACCTTTCATTCAAGGTTTTATCTTCAACATTGGTGCTTAGTGATTTTTCTTCTTCAGAAATTTTGGCGTGAACAAGAATAGAACCAAGGCAATGTATCTTTTCATAACTATCAGCCTATACTCTGAACTTTTGCTACTACAAAATCACTACAAGCTAAATGATTGACTGTGAGATGCTCCTTCATGAGTACTTAAACTAGATATTATTTCTTTATAAGTTCATATCATCGTATGTTTTTATAATTAACTTGAAATTTTTAGTGGTGAAGGGACTGTTACATCACATTTAGTCATACCGTATTGAGCTAATGGAAGATTTCCAAATACTAAATATCACGACCACAAAAACTCAATTGACTAATTACTCACGGAAAAGAATATCAGCAACACCAACCAAGAAATGCTAAGAATCCAAATGGACTCAAACTAAGCATATCGAAATTAATAATCATAATTTCTAAATTCTAATCACTAGTTGAAAATCATTTGATTACTCACTGTTTGTCATTGACATTTCTGTGATTACAGGTCATGGTCCTTGACTCCTTTTACGATGAAAAGTTTATTCAATGGTGAAACAGAGGCAGAAGGCCACGCGCTCTAATTAAAGCTTGTTGCGTACTTGACCAGATCAAGGGGTTAGGGCAATTAAGAGTTTTTGATATTTAGGGTTAATTTATAAACTTATTTCTTTCTTTTTAAATTATAATGATTTTAAGATATATAAAATTGATTATAAATAGGTAAAGGTTAAGAAGGGTAAATACCATATTTAGATTTTAAATTAGACATATATAATATTTTTATAATATTTTGTTGTTTAATATATATATATATATATATATATATATATATATATATATATATATATATATATATATATATTCATTTGAGATTAAAAATAAAATATAGATCTTGAGATTCAAACTCAGCCACGTATTTCACATCTGCCGCTCTAACTTTCCAGCGTACCGGCACGGCAAGCCTGGTATAATTGATTATACAGTGCCGCCCATTCCTTTCTCTCCGCCAACATCCCCACCACCATAACTGCCACCGCCACCACCATATCTGACACCAGCCGACCTCACACTATCACTTCCATTACTTATACCACCGCCACGTTTGTCACCACCACATTTTCTGTCACCAGTTGTCATAATCATTTATGATTACTCAAACTATGAACAAACATATATGTATAATCATTTATGATTAGACATATACGTATAAACATGTATAATCTTATATGATTATACCTCTCTACCATATAATCATTTACCGGTACGCTGGAGTATTAGAACGGTAAATGAGAAATATGTGGCTAAGGTTGAATATTAATATCTCTACCTTTTTTTAATCTTAAGTGAACCGTCCATATATATATATATATATATATATATATATATATATATATATATATATATATATATATATATATATATATATATATATATATATATATATATATATATATATAATCTTTCTAACTTATGTCTAACTTATTTAAACTTTGAGAAGATGCTTACTGGGTACCAGAAATCCGGAACGTATTCAGATGCGTATCATCACCCGGAAAAAGTCTAGCCAATCCAAAATCCGCGATTTTGGGGTTTAGTTTTTCATCCAATAATATATTACTTGCTTTAATGTCTCTATGAATGATCCTAATGGGGGCTTCTTCATGGAGGTAGAGAAGACCTCTTACTACACCTATTATGATTTGAAATCTTTGTGACCATTGCAATGATCCCGACTTCTTTTTATCTGTAATAAAAAAAAGTAAATTTTCAAATATTTTCAATGGTGAGGATGACAAGGTATTTATGTCTATTTTTTGTTTTTGAAGATTTCACATTTTTGGATGGGACAAAAATATGCAATATTTGTCGCAATAACATCCGTTTTAGTTTCGGTCCAATACATGTCAAAGGAAGTACAAAAAGGTATAGGAATTACCGAAAAGAATGTAATCAAGGCTCTTATTCGGAAGATATTCATATACAAGCATCTTTTCGGGTCCTTCTATGCAACATCCTAATAACATCACCAAATTTTTGTGCTGGATTTTGAGTAACAATTTCACTTCATTGGTGAATTCGCGAACTCCTTGGCTTGATGTGAGTGATAGCTTCTTGATTGCTACTTCTTGACCATTAGGTAATAAACCCTTCACCCATGTTTACAAAGAATAACACTCAAAAATAGTAACAATAACAATAATAATAATAGTAACAATTAAGTTAATCTTGACTTTTTTAGACTGTCAAACAAGTTTCTTTTTAATTTCAAATTTTCAACGAGCCAAGTTCGATTTTTGTTAGGTTTGAGATCAACTTCGCTCGTTTACATCCGTTGATATAAGCAAACATAAACAAAAATTCAAATTTGTGCAACTACTTGTGTTTCTTTATTTTCTTTTGACCAAGTAAACAGTAGTAGCTTTATCTCCAAATAATTCTAGTATTAAATTGGTTAATATTCAATAGAACAATTTACTAATAATCAGTTTATTAAATTCCATTATAATAACTATATAGATAAGACTTTGTCCAGTGTATAAGAGTTACAGAATCGAAGTAATGAAGTAAATTTTAGGAAAGTCAAAACTGAATAACGATATAAGACTATGTCAAGAACAAAAATTAAAAACATGTTCAGATTTGATTTAGATTTTCTTCTACAAAATTTGAATTTCCAAAAGGAGTGGGTTTACAGTAAATTTATGTTTTATTTCAAGAAATTTGAGTTCCATCGATTCACGATTCTTATGTGATTTCATATCCGTACATCCAAATGTACCCTAAAATATACGCTGTTCATCCCCAAAAAAGAAGTCTAATTTGACATTCAAATTGGCATGAATCTTCTTACAAAATGTAATGACACAGGAATGACTTGGAGTTATATAAAGAAAATTATTCAGTTACATTTTGAATTTGAAAAGTAACACATTAGAACTTTCAATTTCACAAGCGGGAGAGCGAGATGGACAAAAATCAGAAGTTCAAAATGCACAAAGGATTACCTTGTAAACAGGGCCAAACCCACCATGACCGAGTTTATTGAGCTCTGAGAAGAAATCTGTAGCAGCTTGAAGAGTATTGAGGCCGAAAAACAAATCCCATGATTCATGGCGACCGTCGTCTGGATCGTCACCAGCGGAGGCTGCTCTTCTGCATCTCAGGCAATCACGTAAACTGGAGAGAATATTCATGTTGTACGTAACGTAAGCACCATAAATTAGCTCGTGGGATGTCGCCAGAAAGTTTGAATGTGGATGATTAAAGAAATTTTGTTGACATCTTCTACCCTGACCCAACAAAACCAATACTAAGTTTTTTCGTTGTTATGGTCAATGGGTCAATGTCGATGTATCATATTGTTTTAACTTTTAAAGAAGAGTTCGTGCACTAAATAAAACCATCATATATATGGTGTTTATCCACCGGATTTTCTTTAGAAGAGTTGTGCACAAAAAGAAATTTCTTTAAATATTATGCAGGATGATTCTTAAAGTATGTACATTGAACTTTATAATCACATATTTTTTTATTTAATTATTTGGGAGAATTTCATATATACGCTTTCTTAAGTTTCAAAATATCATATTTGCTCAAATTCTTTTTTATAATATTTTTAATATTTTATAATCATTTTAATACATTATAATTATTATAATAATTAAGAAATTTAATCATATTATCCTTACATCTATGATAATTGAATGCGAACTTCTAAATTATTAGAATGTCGACCTTTTGACAGACAAAAAGATTCATCTTTAACCCTTTCTACGTAATGTATATTTTGATTGTTTAACTTTTGTTGTTGATTATTATCATTTTGTAGATGGAGGATATTTTATATATTATCATTGATATTTTGATATTTAAAAAAGTACATATACGATATTTTGATATTTAAGAAATGCATATATGATATTTTGATGTTTAAAAAGGACATATATGATATTTTGAAATTTCATGAAGGGTAAATATGATATTTAGAAAGTTTAAAACGGGTAAATATGATATTTAGAAATTAAGTTGGGTAAATATGATATTTTGATGTTTAAGAAGGGCATATATGAAATTCTTCCTAATTAAGTTATTATGTAATGTGTTCAACTCTATAAAATTTAATAAAATATTACAAAAGCTAATTTAATATAATTATTTAAGAATTAAAAACTTTTTTTTCCATTGAACTTCAAATCTATGGCGTGTCAAAATTGATTCTCATAATGATAGAGTTTCATCCGTTGAATGACAACTGTACTTACAATTTCGTTGGACTCTCTTATTAAACTCACAATTGTAGATGCGATTAACTTTCATAAATTTTCGAATGACGATGTTCCATCGTAGACATGAATAAACATCATTTCCGGTGTCAGTAATCGTCACGTGGAGTTGTGACAACCCGAAATTTTCGTTTGATTTAACGTCGTAATTAAGCACGTCAAAAATTAGCCAAATTTATCCCAAAATATTTTTGACCGGATGTAAGCCCATTGGAATATTTTAAATAATATTCGGCAAGAGAACCAGAAATAAGGAAGTAAAATTTAGAGTTGCCGTGTTTAGCGTAAGTCGCGGAACTCCAAAAAAATTGGAATTTACAGACAAAAACTCGGAGTTTTTGACCGCGAACCCCCGAGGGTATAAATATGACACTTAGTCATTTTCTCTCATTTTTCCAACTTCCACCTCAAGAACACCCAAGGATTCTCTCTCAACTATCATAAATTCATCCCGTCAAATCCACCAAAATCGATCAATCAAGCTTCCTATACATAAGTATACTTCTCCTAGCTAGTTTTTTGATTTGATTATATGTCAAAACCTTGAAGAACACCAAGAACAAGGTGTTTACGGTCCAAGGTGTTCTTGGACCGTAAACTCCAAATCGGGTGCCAAAGTGTGCCTTGGTTCATTCTAAGCCTTGACAACTAGCATAGATCCCTTCTTGATGAGTTTAACACTCAAAAATCATCCATTTCCCAAGCAAACATGTGTTTACGGTTTAGGGAGATCATCCCAAAAACCGTGAACACCCCCAAAGGGTGTTTAGATGCCCCTAATTCCTTCTAATGTTTGTGTAATGGAATGGAACCTTACATGAATGATCTAAGAACACCAAGAACATGAATTGAAGGGAAAAACATGAGTTTACGGTTTGGGAAGGTCTCCCAAAACCGTAAACACCTTTCCAAGGTGTTTAAGTGCCCTTAACAACTTCATATGCTCATATAAATGACTAGAACCTTGCATGCATGACCTAGAACCACAAAAGCACAAAATAAATGGACTAACATGGGTTTACGACCGTAAACTCATGTGTTTACGGTCGTAAACTCCCAAGGGAGTGGTCCAAGGACCGTAAACTCCATAAAGTGTCCATTTCAAGCCCTAATCACTTCCTTAGCCCTTGATCCGAGTCTAGCATAATTCCTTGAGTGATATAAGACCTTCAAAAACCCAATGGCACCACAACCATGAGTTTACGGCCATACACTCATGGAGGAAGTGGTATTGAAGCCGTAAACACCCCTAGGTACTACCATTTGAGGAGTAAACTCCAAAGTGAGACTATACTTTCTTTATATGAAACCCTTGGTACTCCTAGCACTGGTAGCAAAGTGTTTCATGCTTTAGGGCGTCCTAACTTGCATAATTAATTGTTAAATGACTAATTGGATACTTAAATGTATCATTACATGTTAAATAGGATTCGCGTGTGTGGTCAAGTCCTCACTTGACACTTAGCATCCTATACCATCCGTACATCCGAATCACCCACGTCAGGTGAGTTCATACACCTGAATTAACCTTTTAAATGATTTTAACTGCTTTTATAGGGGGAATACAAGTTGAACTATACAGTTATTAGATAAATCCCATGTGATTAATAACTATATAGCAAATGGATTTTTACATGTTAAACTGCTTCATCTAACAAAAGGTTTTCCAATCTCGCTTTCAACTCTTGTTAAAGTATGAATTTCTCTTTTAGATTATCATAAGTATTCGAAAGGTTTTCCGAAGGTTTTTCAAAGGTTTCCCAAAGGTTTTCAAAGTTTGATTTATAGAATGATATCAAGTCGTAATTTCTTGTTAAAGGTTTTCCAAAGGTTTTCTCCACTTAAACTATTTTATCAAATCATTTTCAAAAGTTTGTTTTATAAACTGATATCGAGTCATAAATTCGTGTTTATAAGGTTTTCCAAAAGTTTTACCTAAGTTTCTGTTATGCTTTTATTTTGTTAAATGCATGCCTATATTTGTATAGTTATATAAATAATGTTTAAAGGACTTAGGATGGCTAGTTCTCCCTATTTCCTTTTCCTCGTTGGGATGTGGTTTGGTGGGTATCGATTATCTGTCCGAAGGTCGTTTAAACATTAATTATATATCATGTATATATGTATGGACATAAAACCCCTCTCTCTCTCTCTCTTAGCCAATTCATCACCTTGAGTAGTACAGGCATCCTTCTATTATTCATATTTCTGGAACCCTAGTAACTATTATAGGAATAGTTAGGAGACTCTATCTCTATCTCTATCTCTATTTATCTCTCTATCTCTCTCTCTCTCTCTCTCTCTCTCTCTCTTTTACTTTAGAATGTGACACAATATTTCCCTCTACAACGCTTCATTGCGGCCAACGCCGTGTAACCAGAGTCTACGGGAAGGAGAGCGAACATCATATGTATAGATCTATATGGGACTGACACTCCCACACCCAGACTACTAGCTACAGTCCGCGCCGGTAAGGCCCATGGGTGACATAATTCCACTACCTCTACGCGTGACCTGGAGGGTCATCGGATGCTCTATCGTCGATCAGCATGGTTACATACGGGTTCACATTCACCCTTTTTGGTTTAGACTTTGCTAGTTGTATCGTTCACTCGATACTGTCTGGAGTCTGTATTTTCTTGTTTTAGACTTTGCTAGCTGTATCGCTCATTCGATATTGTCTGGAGTCTGTGCTTCCTTTTGTTAGACTGAGCCAAACGTATCATTCATTCGATACTCTCCTGGAGTCTATGTTTTCTTTTGTTTTAATCAGCAGTGTTACTGCTGAGGTATATATATTATTTTCCCCTAGTATTTTCACTTATGATTTTCTCATTACTCTTTTCAAGTCAATTATGTACTTGGTGATGATAGTAATTTTGGGGAAAACTACTCCTTAAAACATAAATTGGTCGGGTCTTGGTAGAAGACTGCTTTTATTTAGAATATATAGGATTTTCTAGAAAGGACGCTAATACATCGTAGATTCTAAATTACTACCTTTCATAAAGTTATTTTGAATAAAAATGCATATTTATACAAATGACACAAAATACTTATGGACTCACCAGCATTATAAAATGCTGATACTCGCTTTCAAAATAACTTGTATTCTCAGGTCATCGATAGACAGGTACATCCCGGGAGCTTTTGTGAAGACAGCCTAGTACCGAGCTGCATCTATGTTATGTTCTGTAATTACTTTGATATTACTATGACATGTAACCTATGTAAAATTATTACTATTAATGGAATGGTTGTTGTACTTTGATTACTATACTGCATATGTTGTGATACTTGACATGACGTCATCCACCACAGAACGTTTCCGCCGTTCCGGTTTTGGGGTGTGACATGAGTGGGCGACCTTATGTCGACAATGGAAAGGAAAGAAGAGGCAACGATCTTTTGACCGTTTGAACCATTTAAACAATTTTTTCTAATTATCAAATTATATATATATATATATATATATATATATATATATATATATATATATATATATAGAGAGAGAGAGAGAGAGAGAGAGAGAGAGAGAGAGAGAGAGCTCATACTTTCATTAAAACTCGAAAACTAAAAGTGAAACGTTAGATTCAAACTATGAACGACTTGAATTGATCATCGAATTATTGTAATTGTGTATCAAATTTAAGGTTAATTTTCAAATAACATAGGGGATAATATTGTCATTTTTCATATTACTTATATTATTTTTTAATTATTTTAATTCTATATATTATTCAGATATGTTAACTTTACTTTCACGAACATCTTTGTAACTTTTTAATCATCTTCAACCTTTCAGTCCTTACTAATTTCTCAAAGTTTCAATCGATTCTCTAAAATAACTTTGTAGAAGGTGAACAACTATTTAATTAGGTTTATAATCCTTTTGTCGTCTTTTTTTTCCGACTTGGTATTTATATTTTTATTTCATCGAACATGAGTTGTTTTGAAAATTTGGATGTTTTTATCGTCAATTTTCATAATTAAACTTCTAATATAGTAAATGTCGATTAACTTATCGTTCTTTTTAGTCTAAATTACATTAGATTATTATGTTTCATCGATTTACGGTATCTTAGTTTTTAATTGAGGGTGAATCGTTTATAAACTTAAGGTTTTTATAAAATAAAACTTTTATACATATTCAATTTTCATTCTTCATTTATTGTTTCCTGATTTGAAATTTGATGTTACTTTCATTGGTTTTGTCTTAGGATTTTTATATTTTGGAGTTTTTACTCTAATACAACAATGTTTTAATATTAATTGTCCTCATTCATCCTATTTTGTTTGTTAGAGTTTTGATTTTGCTATTTGTTTGTTAGAGTTTTGATCCTTTTTTGTTTGTTAGAGTTTTGATTTTGTTATTTGTTTGCTAGAATTTTGATTTTGTTATTTGTTTCAGATTAAGTTTTATTTTAGTAATGCTACTGATTAAAATATATTGATTTAGTTAATCAAATGTGAATAAAAACAAGCAAAAACTTTATAATTTTATTAGTGACATATTTATATGTGAATCAGATATGAATAAAAAGAAGCAAAAACTAGTTTCCTTTTAATAAGGTTGCTTATTAATATATACTTATTCGGTTAATCAGATATTAATAAAACAAGCAAAAAAAACTTTATTTATGTTAATGACATATTCATATATAAATGATATATGGAGAAAAGAAGCAAAAACAAGTTTCATTTTAGTAACCATGTGGTTTACTTTCTTTACATATTTGTTCATATCAACATGGTTGGTTTGTGATTTTTGACAAAAAAAGAAAAAAAAACTTAATACGAACAACTATATTTGTATCAAAATATTTTTTATATGTTTTTAAAAAAGAACCTTACTATCAATCTCTTGCAATTCTAGTGGGGTTTCCATATATTTTTCGAGCTTTATATAATGCCTAAGATACTTTCTTTTATAGTTCATTCAAACGATCAAATTTCACTGATCATTATAGATGACGGTTATTGGGGTTTAATACCCATAATTACTACCATTTTCTTTTAATTACCTAAATAATGATTTACTTCTATATTTTTGTTATGGAGTTATCACAGTACCATATTACTTTCCACACCTATTCATACTCATCCTAAGAATTATCCCAAAGTTTCCAAATCACTACACTCTAAGCATCCAAACACACAAAGTTGTGAGTAACATGGTTGTTTGTAGAAGAGTTTGAACTATGGAGGATCATTGTTGATGGCGGTGGAGGGCAGTATGCTAATTAAGTGATTGGTCATGTGAAGAGCTTTCACCTAAAACGTATGTGGAAGATGACCCTAAAAAAGAAGAAAGTGGATCGTATTGTTGATCGTTCATATCGTCCGTTTGGGTTTGTAGTTTTGTTGGGATGTATATGGACATGAAAATTTGATGACAATATCATTTACCTCACAAAGATCATGAAAAACTTTGTTATTATATTCACACTTGTGATAACTGAAACGTTTTTATATTTTATTTGATTTTGAACATAAAAACAAAAAAGACATTATCACAAATATATGTATGTATAGAAAATACATTTAGGCTGTCAAAAGGGACGAGTACAAAGGGTTACATTATACAAACACATACTACACAACACACACACACACACACACACACACACACACATATATATATATATATATATATATATATATATATATATATATATATATATATGGATTGATTACGAACAAAAATGACAGTAACTGTTAAGAACACAAGATCTAAATATAATCTGGTTGGCTCGTATACAAGTCTGAATGAGTATAGGAGTTCGAGAGTACAATATGATAGAATGACGCTCAAAAGTTCTTACTCTACTCTAGTACATATCCTATTTATAGGATACAAATAGACTTACAAAAAATTACAAGGATAAAACGTCTAAGCTTCGAATACAACAATGCCTTGTAAAATAGATAGAGAGTCGAAATCCAACTGATTTCGACTCCTTACAGACCTAGGCCATTTCAACACCTCACTATAAATGTTTCTACCCTTACAATCTCCTGCTTATTGAGAGAGTCGAAATTATGCAAACAACTTTAGAGTTTGTAGAAGTTCTCTTCGAATCTCCATATACCACAGAATGTTCTTTCGAATCTCATCTTTGTCTTCACTATAGTTCTTCTTGCAGTTGTTGATTCGAATAAGGAGATTTGTATACTGAGAGTTTGTGTACCTCTCAAGATCACTCACTTGAAACAAGAACTTCGTTATTCGCCTATTTCTATTCTTTCCTCGAAACACAACTCCAAGAGGTTGATGAATTATTTCACCATCTTCATATTTATCAATGTTTATCTTTCCCTTTAACAAGGATTGAGGAAATTTCAAAGGCTTCTTGATAGTTGTTGCAAGCTCAATATTAGTGATTGCCAAGAAATCATAGTAGTTGTCAAGAACTTTAATATGGTCAAGCCAATGATGAAATCATCTTCATTGATCTTTGTTATTTTCGACACATCTACAACACTCAATATCTTTATAACTGAGATCAGATCATTTAAGTTCATCAAAGGAAAGTCTACTATTGAGAACTCAAAAACAACATTATTTGCCCTTAAGACAACATAACGAAAATTTTGTAACAGACCTTCGAACATGCTGTTATAAGTAATGTTCAAAACTTTGATTATCTTCACAAGTGACCATACCTCTTGTTCATTTTTTTCTAAGATTGAATGAAAACGGATCTTCAATCTTTTGAATTCTTCCTTATCATTGAATTTCTCTACAATCTTGAATTGAGAAGAAGTGAACAACATATGATTGATCGGGAAGTCAAGTTGATTAAAGTCAAAATTTTCTATGTCTAAGCTTTTCTTTGGCACCTTTCGAAAGTAATCATTCATTCCAGTCGAAACAATATCTTCTATTGTCTCATAACACCACTGCTTGTTGGGATCACCCTTGTTCAAGACAGGTGGGTCATTTGCTCTTCACCTCAAAATGTTGTTGATCTGCCTTTGCTTTTCAATTTCAAGAGCTTGTTGCCTTTTCTTTTCTTATACTGATTGTTCAACTGTGATTGATTTCCCTTTATCATATGGATCGACATTCAAAGTTGATTTGTTAGGAATCAAACTTGAACCTCTAGCTCCTTCATTTATTGAGATTCCTTTTGTTAAAGCGCTTGTTGTTGTGGAAGTTTTGGTTAGATACAAGGGAAGTGAAGTTAGAATTTGAGTCGGACTTACTTTCCTAATTACAACTCCTTTTTCTTTATCAGAATCCTTTAAAGAACCAACTCCTCAAATTCCTTTCTCTCCCCCTTGTGACACTTGTACTGCTTGTGTAGCATTAGTTAGTAAGTGAAGGACCAACTCAAGGATTGGAGCAAGCTCAGATTTGATATTGGATTCGATATTCAAAATCATTTGAGAAAGATGCTCTTGAGATATGGACGATTGATTCAAAAGATCAACCTTGGAATGAGACTCCTTAATACTTGACAAAAATTCTTCCATGTTCTCAAATAACTGTGTATCCTTTTCTGACTTGGCTTCATGCTTATTCGTATACTCAGAATTGAACTCAACCAATTAAGTAATGCACTCGAAATGACAACAACTTTTCCATGCAACAATGTATAGTTTTGCTCCATTTTTTGAACTTCTTTCGACAACACGGATTTGAGTTCAACAATTTTGAGATCCAAAGACTCCTTCGTTGTATTCACATGTTCGACAAAGAGTTCATGACGTTCCTTTGCAACATCACGAAGTTTCTTAACCTCATATTCATAGCTCTTGGAATGAAACTCTAACCTTTCTGCTTCTTTCTACTCAATACCCTCAACCAAGTTTCGTAAGCGAGTTTATTGATTCATCAAATATTTCATTTTGACGCTAGACACAAAGAGCTTTCCTCCTGTATCTTCTTGTATCTAAAGAAGAGAATTAATTTTCGAGTTAAGGATCTTGAACTGTTTACCTGGCATGATTAATTCATAAGGAATATTCTCCTCCTCAGGATCAAATTGAAGATCGACAAATGACACCAGTATATCATCATCATTAAGCTCTTTGTCATGAACCACTTTCTCAGCCTCAGTGGATTGAGATGAGAATATAGTTGCAATAGGTTCATGCATAATACCAGAAAATGTTTGTGATATGGCCGAAACTAGAACTGAAGTTGTAACAGGTGATGAAATTGGTGGTAAAGTTATTGAAGTGTCAATTGTGGAAGTTTCGATGCTAGATAAGTTGATGGTGGAAGTTTCGATGGTAGAAGTGACAAATGATTCATTGTTATGCATCCTTTCATCCATGTTAACAAGTGTGTCCTCATGAGATAAGTTCAAAGGGATGTCTGGAGTTTGAATCTCCTCTGTATTGGAATCCGTATGCAAAACCCCGGATGGTATGACCAAGGTCTTCTTAGGGATGGATGTTGGTTAAGATTCACTCCAATTGATGTTCGTATCCGTATTAGATATGTTTACATTGACATCAGGATTTCCTGTCACTTTGAAATTCGACTTGAGACGAGAATCCCTTCGAGGTGATCCAATAAAAGAATCTTCTGTGCGAATATTTAATTGTTCACTATCACTGTCTCAATATTCGGATGAATTCAGTTATAGACATGAAAGCGTAAGAACTCAACAAATTCCCTTCTTTATTTATCTAAATTGAGGGAGAAGGTCCCGTTGAGTTCTTAATAATTAGAATATTTTTTTTATAAGTTCATTAAAGAAGTTCTATTTACTCAACAGATTTCCCCATCCTCTTTTGTTTGCGCACTTAGCTTTCTTTGCTCTTTGCTATCGCGTTATTGCCGACTTCCTTCTCTTTAAGACTAAGACCAAGGGCTCTTACAGAGTGAACACGTCTTATTTATTTTTAGTGCACTGAAGGATTATCCAAAAAAGGGACTCGACTTACTAACCATGAATGCACCTTAAGGGAGAGTTCTTGGGCCATGAGTCTACTAAAGAGAGGCTTATCAAACAAAACAAACACAACCAATATCTTTAATTTAATATAAGAGTCTCTCAAGTGGTTTCATTCCTTCTTACTGTACTTATGGGTCAACCCAACCCAAATGGGAAGAAGGGGGTCAGCCAAACAGTGGTCCACTTTGTACGTTTGCTGAGCAGACCAATTAGACATTTTTTTCTAGAAAGGAAGGGAACCTCTCATCGAAGGAGGCATAGCTTATGTGCATGTTAGTTAAATACCTGGTTGTCGAGTCATTAAGCTAATGTATGATTCCTAGTTCGATCAAAAAAGTCTTAGAAAAAAGGACAGAGAGCTTTAGCCTATTTCAATTTCCTGGGGAAAGGATCTAGCTCAAAAAAGTTACAGTGTTAGGAGAAGAACAACGGATGTGTACGGGCGTAGGTAGGCAAGTATGGCTATCCAACCCTCTCAAGACGACCATTAGTTAGAGTACTTTCTTTCTTTTTAGTTATTAGGCATGTGGAGATACAATCAACTTAGAAGGAAAGTTGTTGCTGCTCAACTTTAGAGCACCATCTCACCATGTCATAAGCTTTCCAGATGTCAGTCCAATGTCAATTCAAAAGAAATTCTCTTGGCCGATTAGTTGGCTTAAAATGGCAGATATGAGCTGAGATATCAGTCCTATGAATCTTTTTCTGAGGGACAAGCTGCGCTAAGCTCTTATGCTCTGATTCTGTTAACGCCGTCAACGCGCACTTCCGATGCGGCTTCTGACTATGCTATCTACGGTCTTCGTTTCGACTCTTCTGATGAGAAAAAACAATAGGTTGTTCTTAGGTGTAACGGAAGAGCTGCTAGTAACAAGTGAGGGAAGGAACCCCAAGGAAAGAAGAAATCGAAGCACTCTAGCCGAGATATCAAGATTCACATGTGAAGGGACAAGTGAAAGGCTTCCTGGTATAAGAAAGAAAGTAGAGACAGGCTCATTTTCGATCGTCACGTTGTCAAGTGGAACTGGAACCTTACATTTCTTCTTTTGTAACTTGTGAGCCATATCAAGAGATTGACGCTCCTTCGAAGCTGGTGAAACATGAGTAGAGGCTTCACAAAACAAAACACCCTTCCTGTTAAATTGAGGCTTTTGAATGTTCTTTAGACTCTTCTGATGTGACAACCCCAAATCTATTCCCGTTACAAATCCCATTTTCACTAACGGAATGCGTCACTATACGTTATTTTATGTAATATTTGGAATCGTCAATAACTGAATATCTAATTATATGCATGTCTTGATATTATCATAAGAAATATAACTCGTATGTGTTAACCCCGTTTAACCTAATAGAGTTGTATTACTTTTTCAACCACTTCACCCGGGTAAAAAGTTTTAACCCAGTTAATTTTAAACATGGGTAGCCGTGTATCGGGTGCGATACCCGAGACATATGAAATGAGTGTGCACATCATTTGAACACTCTTTTACCACACATTCACTCTCTCTCACTACTTTCTCTCTCTAGACCCGAAATCGACCCCAATTCCGCTAATTTCCGACTTCCAAACGTAAGTACTCATCCTCTATCTTAATCTAGACATACTTCACTGAATTTAGAAGCCAAAATCATAGAAATCAAGGACCAAAAAGGAGTTTACGGCCTAAGAAGATCCTTAGGCCGTAAACCCCCAAAATCATGCCAAAGACCATGTTTTTCCTTCCTTTAAGCTAGTATACTAATTAAGGCATATACCTAGAAGAGTTTGGACACTAAAACACAAGAAATTGATGCTTAAAAAGGAGTTTACGGCCCAAGCTTGTGCTTAGGCCGTAAACACCTCAAACACCCCACAAATCTTTGTTTAAAGCCCCAAAAACTCATCTAGGGTGTTTGGTAATTTGGACTTGACAACAAGGAAGGCTTAAATGCATCAAACAGCATCATTTGAACACAAAAAGAGGAGTTTATGGCCAAGGATAAGCTTGGGCCGTAAACACCCATGTTTTTGTGTCAAACAAGTCCCTAAACCACTCAAATGCATGTAAGGAATTTAGCTAAGACCTTTGGAGGAGTGTTGTACAATTAAACTTCACATTTGGAGGCACAATGAAGAGTTTATGGCCAAGGATATTCTTGGGCCGTAAACTCCCCAAATTTCATGCCAAATTGTCCCAAAACTCATATTAGGGCCTTCTAGGATTTATCTAAGGTGAATGAGAGCATGTTGTACCATTAAAACATACATCTTGAAGGATTTAATGGAGTTTACGGCCCAAGATCAAGTCTTGGCCGTAAACTCCCCAAAAATGTCACAAATTAGGAGCTAAATCCCTCCATTTTGGTCCAAGACACATACCATTTAAGTAAGAAAGTGAAATGAGGCCTTAAACATACACTTTGGAGTACCACATGAGTTTACGGCCAAGCCTAGGGGTCTTACGGCCATAAACTCCCAAGGAGTGGCCTTTGGGCCGTAAACTCCAAGGGAGTGAGCTCATGGACCCTCCCGTAGATCATTCTTGGCCTTGTACCACTCCCGGAAACCCCTTCTAGGCCCTAAAACCTCGAAAACGATGCTAGAATGTCCAAATACTATAATGAAAGGCATGAGATGATTAACTTCTTGTAAAATACATATTTCATATGACATTAGGGTCCTAAGAGGTGCTCAAGTCGCTATTTGGTACCGAACGCTCAACCGACACTTTTACCCGATTTACCCGATTCACCGAATTTCGCGATTTCAGGTGAGTTCATACCCCTTTAATGAACCTTTCAAATGTTTTAAATGTTTTAGGGGGGAGATACAAGTTGCTTATAAATGTTTATGGAAAGGTTTACAGAACGATTTCCGCATTACAAGGATTAATCACATGTGATTCACTATCCTTAGTTCAAATCACATGTGATTTATCACTATGCCTTATAAACAAGTTTTTACATTTTCAAAACTATTTTTAGACAGCAAGCCAGATTTTAAATGTTCTTGTGGAAAATACTTTTATTAAATCAATTTACTTATAAAACGTAACCACTCTGATATATTATATAAGTAAGACTTGGAGGACTTAGGACCGATATCTCACCTTATTTCCTGTTCTTGTTTGATTGTGGGCTTAGGGTAGTAGCTATCTGTCCGACTGTCGTTGACTTCTTAGTTATATAACTTGTATATTAGTATGGGATACGAATATTGCGTCTTTCACTAAATACTGAAGTCACTAACATGTCAAGAACCATCCGCACTAAGTTAACTATAATAGGTATAGTTAATGTTATTACTACTACTACTCGCTAAAGTCACTACTCTCTACACTATAATACACACTATTACCAGACGATACACTAGTAAGAGAATACACTATGATCAATACTTAAAGATTACTACACTATAACGATAGAGAAAACACTAAACAAACAATAATACACTAACCCACTACGAGATACTCTATTCGCTACCCACTACGCCCGGAGTTTTCCGATAGGAAGACGACACTACATGTATAGATCTATATGGGGCAGACGCTATTACATCCCGACTGTTAATTTCATTCCGCGCCATGCAGGCCCAGGGATGCCACTACTTCACTATACGGTGTATGACTGGGAAGGTCATGGGATCTTCTATTATCCCTACTATTAGTATATACAAGAAATACACTATAACTACACTAAAATACTACACTAAATGCTAAACTACATCCCGAAGTAAGTAAGTATCTATCATTAAAGGAAGCTTGCACCTCTATCACTGATTACAGGCTTAACCTATCCTATCACATTTACTATTTGGAGATTTGCCAGTATACTTTTAAAATAGACTGTTTTACAGAAATGAAGAATGTATACTTTTCACAGATTGTCACTTACAATGTATTTTCTGGAAAAATATGGGATTTTTTTAGTTTCTACTACTTAAGAATATAAATGACACATTTTTCGCACTAATGCTTTGTATACAAAAACTCACACTAAACTCTTATGAACTCACCAGCTTTATGCTGATATTAGTTTTCAAAATAACTTGTATCTTCAGGTCAAAGATAGACAGGTACAGACGGAGCATTTTTGGAGAAGGTGGAGCACACAAGACCCATCTCTTATTTTTGATTACTTTTGGGTGATTGTTAAACATTACAAAACATACTTATAATTAAATTCACTAAGTAATGCAATGGTTGTTTGTTTCTTGTTTTTACTATTATGCAATTGTAATGGTACCGTACACTACGTCATCCACCCCGAAACGTATTCCGCCGTTATCGGTTTTGGGGTGTGACATCTGAGAAGAAATATGATTTGAAGAATCGACATTTTGTGGCTCAACATGTTGTTTCATTGGTTCTTGGCTAGGTTGTTTGATTGGTGAATCAATAAGCTTCTTTACAGGTTTCTTCGTTCTTTTGAAAAATCAAAATTTTGATAGGATGATTTCTTTCATAACTTCCTCCTTCACAATTGGTGGTTTTTTGACCTGCTTCTTCTTCTTTGGAACTTTGGAAGCTTTAGAAGGTCCTTGTGGCCCCCTTTTATGAAAGAACCCCAATTGGTGTAAAAGATTCAAACAAAGCCAAGTATTACGCAATAATCTAATTTTTGGGGTCCACAAGCTTTAGCATCGCATCTGGAATGCGAGCAATAATTGGACAAAATAGTTGGATCATCAACAAAAATCCTTGGTGCAACCATAACCAAAAACTCAACAATTTTGACATCAGAAGGAACCAAAATATCCTATTAACAATAAACATCCTATAAAATCAAACTCCAAAAAGGAGCACTTGAAACCCCATTAGTAAGATTGTTGTGTGAGATGGAAGTTCCAAACTCCTCCTAGAGATGTGTAGCATAATTTACATTCAGACCATAATACAGTCTGGCAATGATTGAATAGACTTCAAGCTTGGCTTTGTCGAGACCAAAGCTTCTTCATGTTAAGCAGCATAACACAATCCCAAACAGAAAACTCCACATACAAGGAAGACCATACTTCTTAAAGTGACTTATTCCAGTAAGAGTTGGTTGATGCCGCATTTCATTAAACATATGAAGCACCTGATTAGTCGAAACATCATAAAATGTACCTGAAACTGGCAACTTTGGAATTTGGGTGAATTGCTTCCGAGTGAGCTTCTTGATCTTTGAATTCGAGAGTTGAAATGAAACCACCTTAGTAGTTTTGTTGAATACAACAGCTAAAGCAGCAAGAGAAAGTAAGGTCATTGGAATTGTAAATGATGAGGACGGTGTCATTGATAATACAGAGTTGTTCAGAGTTTGAACAAGCATCCATAATTCCTTCAAATAGTGATCACGCGACGGCTTAAATTCGATGAATTTATGGGATAAGATGTCTTATAATGGTCAGATCTATGGATGGGTTGGTTGTCTTAATGGAGTACATCACAAAATAGATGAAAGAGGAAGCTGGTGGAGTACGACATGCGTACTCCTGGCTACACCCAACGTAGCTGGTTCCGACCCTGACTATACGTTGTATGAGTTGTACGGCTCGCATAAGGAGAGGTACGCCCAACGTATGCGTTGGGCAGTTGAATTTTTGTTGACTTTGACCTTTGGTCAAAGTATAGGATTTTGGACCATGAGAAGGGAATTTTTTTTCACTTAGAGGACTTAGTTGTAGGACTTGGACTCGCATGACGAATTATGAACTTTAATTGTTAGTTAGGGTTAATTATTTTGTTGACTAGGCGGAGTCTAGTTCCGGAGGTTTGGGTGTGAGGTTTACTTGTCATCAGTGTCAGGTGAGTCTCCTCACTTATTCTCACCTGTGTGCTAGAATAATTGCATCTGTGATGACCAGTTGGGTCTTGATGTTATTGTATGTATTGATGTTTATATATGATTGTGATTGTTGATAGTCTCCAGGGTTGTTGATAACTCACAGGGGATGCTGTTAGCCCACTGGGACTGTTGATAGTCCCCAAGTTTGATGATAACCCATAGTTGTTTATTTTATGATGTGTTGTGTTGTATGTGGTTTCTTGGGGAACTCACTAAGCTTCGTGCTTACTGTTGTTGATTTATGTGCGGTAGGTACTTCTGAGGACCTCAGGAAGGTGAATGTCTGATTGTATACACTCGTAGGGAGATTTGTTACTAGGATAGTTGAGAACTCTGATATCTTGTAATAATGGTTGTTTAAACAATTTGTGGCTGATAACTTGGTTTTCTAAACCCTTATTTTGATAAATTAAAATGAAAATTTTGGTTTAAAATTTGAGGTGTTACAATTTGTTATCAAAGCCTTGGTTTGAGGGATTTGGATTAGCCTTTGGACTCAGCCTTTGGGTGAATCCAAACTCAAACTGGGGATCTGAGGATTTTTACAAGAACTTAATAGAGAAATGAAGATTTTTACATAAGCAGAACCCAGTGAAGCGGCGTGTATAGTTAACCAGCACTCGAGCGGTAGTTTCTCAAAATAGCTCAATTTATATGATGGGTAGTGCAGGGCAGACATGTAAATCTATATTGAGCAAATAGATTTAATGCTAGCTAATAGTAGGCTAAGGAGTCTTGCAGAGTTAGTGGTGATGTTTCCTGATTTGTGATGCCTTAGCCTAGGAGTTCGTTCTTATGAGATTAAATCTATCATTGCTATTTGTTTGGTGTATGCTAGATAAATTATACATGGTTAGGATTTTATATCCTTAGAATGTCTAAGTTGGAATTTCTTCCCGTTCCTTGTTTGGTTGTGGATTTGAGGTAGAATCATTTATTCGAATGTCTATTGAGTCTCGTATTGTGTACAATTGACATGCGCTGAGAAAATGGTAAGGATGGCGTAGATCTTGTGAGGCGGGGCAGTGATGAGCAGCAGTCTAGAAGTAGTATCTAGATGCTGAGTCGTGGTTTCAAGGAACCAGCAGGGCGAGTCTACAACTAATTTGAGGAAGTAGGGTCCTCATAACTTAAAGTTTTGGGTGGACGACTTGAGACAAATATGAGTTGTTGTGGAAGGTAGTATTGGGATCATACTACTGGAAGCACTAGAACCGTATGCAACTCAAGTAGGAACCTTGAGGAACTAAGGAACTTGTAGGAGTGAGTGGGTATTAGTGTTTGAGCTTTAGCCTGATTTCTGATAGTCTTTTTGTGTGTTTCAGTACGGTGGTTACCACAATTTACCTCAACTCTTCTTTGTTATTAAAATGGTTAGAGGAGCTCTAACACATTTCTTTAATTAAAGTCACAAAACCAATGAAGCATATAATCTTGTAAAAATCAATCAACATTAAGTTTTAAGAGTCACCAAGTCCAAACGATAATCAAATGCTTACATTATCATTATGGAGGAAACATTTCCATGGTTTATAAGAAATGAAAACAAACATAGAAACCATTTCTTTCTTACTAATTTGAGGGTCCATTACTTAACCAATAAATTAGTCAACAAAATAAGCATTCATTCGTCAAAGCTTCTGATCAACGATAAATAACCACAAGAAGATGTTTGACTAGAAAATATTTCCATACATTTCAAGCATAAGATAACATGAAGTCTTCAAAACAACTAATCATCCATGGATCAAAAACATTAAATCTAGACAATCATGGCCAAAATGAAAGAAATACAAAGTGGTTTAGAGGTACCAAACATTGTTCACGATGTAAAGATGAAAGAAAAATGCTCCAAGCTTCCAAATCTTCAAAATCTTCTAGAGAGCAAAAAGTGTGTTCTTCTCCCTTGAGTTCCCCTTTTCTCCCTCTCAAAAACTCCAGTAAAAGTCCTCAAAGTCGGATCCAAAAATTAGCCAAAAGGATCCCACCAACTTTCCCCAAATAAAAGTTCAAGGCAAAAATCTTATTTCTTTACAGCATGATCCACGCGGACCACGTAGGTCTCGCTGAATGGGCTATTTGGCCATTTAGTTGGCACTTCTAGATTACTATTCTCATCCATGGTCCAGCTCATTTGTGCAAGTTTTTGATAGCTCAATTATGCCTTCCAAACTCTTCCAAGATGCTCTATTTCCCCTTTAATCTTCCATATCTCTATTTCTCTTCACTTCATGATCATTCTTTATCCAAAAATTAAGTCCAACTTGCTCTCTTGATCATGTTGACAACAAGCTCAATCACACCACTTCAAGTACACATGAAAACCACAAGCCTCCGAAGAACCCACACTCATTCCATACCTCCAGGTCGAATAGTCTTCGATATATCCCGCAATTAAGCTCAATAGACTAGAATGTACCCGATAAAGGTGAGAAATAACAAAAAGGGAAAATATGCATAGAATTAACTAAAATGAGATGGAATGAACTAAAAACAAATTAGTAAAAAAAGTAAATAAAATGAAACTATCATAGACAATAATATTTTTGATTTTTTGGTTTTTTGATTTTATCAAATAAAGACAAAACAAGTTTAAGAAAATCTTTTTGGATATTTGTTTGTAGAAATCAAATACAAAAATAAGAAAATCTTTTTGGAATTTTGTTTTTAGAAAATAAACACAAAAATAAGAAAATCTTTTTGGATTTTATAATTTTTGAAAATAACGAAAACAAGAAATAAAAGAACTATAACATGTTAGCAAGATACGTTCAGACCATAGTCTAGTAGTCATCAATCATGAGTTGCACATCGAACGGCTTCCATCAAAAGAGAATTGTGTTTAGAATGGTTCAGAGAGAAGTCGAATGCGAACGTAGTCGAACACTGAATAGGAATAGTAACTTTGAATAGAACACAAACAATTGAAATTGATTAAAAACACACAAAGGAAATACCTACTAATCGAAAGTAGTTGAAACTATCGAAAGTAAGGAAAAACAAATCTTTATGTCAAATTCAAGAAGAATGTGGAATAGTAGAAGCATCCATCATTCTAGACCATTCAAAATCCTTAAGAATTAATGTTCATCTAAAGGTTTTGTGAAAATGTCAAAAAGTTGATTTATTTTTTTTGGCAAATTAAACTTCAATGTTCCTATCTTCAACGTGGTCTTCGACAAAATGATATCAAAGAGCAATATGTTTTGTTTTCGAGTGTTGGACCGAATTGTGACAAATGCGAATTGCACTTTGGGAATCAAAATACAAAGGTATTTTCTTTTATTGATCGCTTAGTTACAGAATTGGGTTTGAATCCAAATAACTTGTGATGTGCATGCCGTTGTTGCAATGTATTCTGTCTCAGCAGTCAAAATCGAGACACATATTTTCTTTTTCGGTTGCCAACTCCCAAGCTTCCCGTCCAATAATTGAAACCTTCCATTTGTGCTCTTTGTTTCAAATTGGCATCCACCCGATCCGCATCAAAAAAATGCTTGAATAAGGAATCCTATCTTCGAAGGATATCACAATCCTAACAAAACTGTTCCTTTGAGGTATTGAAATATATTCATAACTACATTGATATGGGGTTCTCTTGGGTTCAATTGGTACCTGGCACAATTACATACAACAAATAAAATATCAGGTTGACTTGCATTTAAATACAAAATCAACCCTATCATGCTTCTATACGTCGTTAAATCCACAACAAGCTTATCCAACGAAAGACATAAGCACCTGCCAACTGCCATTGGTACTTTAACTTTCGCGTTATTCGTCATTGTAAACCTTTCAAGAAGATTTTGAGATATTTCTCTTGATTGGTAAAAATGTCTTCCCTGATATGATGAATATGCAAACCCAAAAAGTTATTGATTTACCCATCATACTCATTTCGAATTGACTTTTCTTGTCTTCCTCAAATTCCTTAGAGAAAGAAGGATCAGTCGAACCAAAAATAATGTCATCGACAAAAATTTGACCAAGCATCAGATGATCCCCTACTTTCTTTCGAAATAAAGTAGGATCAACTGGCCCTTGTAAAAATTTAGTGAGTTTCAAAAAATTGGTTAGAGTTGCATACACGGCACGAGGTGCTTGTTTCAACCCATAGACTGCCTTATCTAATATATAACATCGATCACGATACTTATCTAATTTTTGGATAAAGAATGATCATGAAGTGAAGAGAAATAGAGCTATGGAAGATTAAAGGAGCAATAGAGCATCATGGAAGAGTTTGGAAGGCATAATTGAGCTATCCATAAAGTCAAAGGCTTCAAGCCTTTGCATGGCTTAATGAAGCCCAATTGCCAAATATGAACTCCAAAAGGTCAAAATCACTCCAAAAATGTCTTAAAACTTCTTAATACCTTAAGACCTCAATCCAAACTTCCAGGTCTGATTTCAAGAGAATTCTTAAGTCATAAAGTTTCCAACTTTATGACTTTTCATAACTCAATGGGACCCAAATCAAATCCCTAAGTCCCAAACTTCATGAAATGACTACCAAATCATCCACGGAAGGTTTACACCCATCAAGATCCAAACTTTATGATTCAATAACCTCAATAAGTACCAAATATGAAGCTCAAAGGTTCTACAGTAACTTCTACTCACAAGACCCACCTCAAAGTGACCAAAACCAGAACAAAATACCATATAGCTAGATCTATATGAAAGAGCATCTTGGAAGAGTTTGGAAGATTAAAGGAGCAATGATTATACGATCAAACAATCCCTTCCTGTTGCTCCACCACCACCACAATCCTTCAACGCAACTGCTACTAGAACACCACATCGGCCATAAAATTTACATCTTTCGCCCTAAGCCTTCGGCGTACCGACGTCGTGGGTCAGTTATAATCATAAATGATTATGTAGTGTCGTCCGTTCCTTTAACCTCTTCCACCTTCCCCACTGATACATATTTGTAGGGGTAAACTTATGGAAATTAGAATTTTATAGCAAAATAAAGAAGAACGAATAAATGGCTAGATCAAAAAAAAAAAACAAAAAGGGATGGATTTGGATATCAAAGTAGATCTATAGCTTGAAATTTGGTGAAAACAAACAAGAACCTATTGGTTTGAGTACGAGATCAATATTAAGAGACACGTCCTAATAAGGATCATATTTGAGTTGTAGCAATGACTCAACATGAACTATAGTTTAATTTTTTATTAACTTCCAAGACATCCTTACAAACGATAGAAAAATGACTATATATAACCTTGCAAAAATAATGGTTTAACAAAAATTAAAACCACCAAATTAATCATGCTTATTAAAGGCTTATTAAAAGCTACTCATAAAAGACTCAATGAATACTAGAAAAGAAAACGGATTCCGGTAGTGGATAAGTGGCACCCCAAACTTCCAAACGTCCCTTAAACTTCTGAGGTCACCATTCAAACCCTGCGTTCGTACCCAAGTCCCTTAGAAATCCTATCGAAACGAGGAACCTCGAAACCAATGTGTTTGGAATGAAAATCAGAACGCAAACACCCATCAGAACCAAACTCCTCTTCACATTGAACTGCGTCGCAACGAACCGCAAAAAAATGAAACAACTTGCAATCATTTGAAACTTGTCGCAACTGGTCGTAAGCATCAGCAGATAAAATCAGTGGTTCACCCTCCATGCATGTATCATTCCATCCTCCTCTAAAAGGAGTTAACCTTAATTTAGCATGGCCATCATCGTTAAGGTAAGGGAAAGGTCTCCAAAATTGAAAGTGGCATGGACTCGATACTCGTCTGGAAGTTTGATTTTATTAACTCTCGTAACCATCCGGTAGGGACCTTCAGTTATTGGCATTAGTTTGTTTTTACATTTTCTGAGAAAACCCTCTTTCCTTAAGTGTACCCACACTAAATCACCAACAGAGAAAACTCAAGGCTTCTTGTGCTTGTTGGACTTTTGCTTGTAAAATGCATTAACATCCTTGATACGATCATGGATTTCTTTATGAGGTTTCACCATGGACTTTTAACTTCTCAATAGTAGCCATATGAACCAATTCGTCCTTTGATAATGAAATTAGATCCAAAGACAGGTATGGGTTAACCTCGTAAACAACTTCAAATGGAGAGTAACCAGTAGCAACAACAGGAGAACAATTGTAGGAAAATTCGACATAAGCAAGCTTCAAATCCTAATCTTTTTGTGTCTTGCTTTCCAATCCTCTCAGCAATGTCCCCAAAGTCTTGTTCGTCACCTCAGTATGGCTATCGGTTTATGGGTGATGCGACGTGCTAAACAACATATTTGTACCTACTTTGCTTTACAATGTGTTCTAGAAAAAACTTAAAAATTTTGAATATCGATTTGAAACGATGGGTTTTGGAATCCGATACAACTATATAATTCCCTTGAAGTATAAATCCACCACCTATCCAACATCATCCATCTTGTGACAAGCTATGAAATGTGACATCTTCGAGAACCTGTCAACAACAACCATAATAGAATCCTTATTCCTTTGAGTCCGAGATAAAGCTACAATGAAGTCCACAACATCCTCCAAAGGTTGAATCGGAACTGGGAGTGGAGTATACATCCCTGGTTTTGAAGAGCGTTTTGCCATGTGACTTGTGACACATTTTCCCATGATGTTGGTTACATCTTCCAACATTTTGGGCCATTAAAAATGCTCCTTCAATACTTCCAACATTTTAATCACACCGAAGTGACCCATCATTCCTCCACCATGTGTTTCTCACACCAACAACTCTCAAATTGGATGATTTGGCATACAAAGATGATTACCCTTGAACAAAAATCTAATTTGCAAAACAAACTCCCCACTGGGACCACGTGTACACTTTCCAAATAGTTCCCCAAAATCACCATCGGCTTCATAATAAATTTTTAAATACTCAAATCCTAACAAGCGAGCACCCAAAGTTGTTATCAATGCATAACACCTAGATAAAGCATCATCCACCACATTGCTTTTTCCATATTTGTATTTTGAAGAAAAATGAAAATATTGCAAAAACTCCACCCATTTCGCATGTCTTGGACGCTACTTTTTTTGTCCACTAATGTACTTTAACGATTTGTGATCGAAGTGAAAAAATAAAATGACTAGCACGTAGGTAGTGACTCCAATAATCCAATGCACATACAATCTCATAAAAATCATTATCATAAGTGAAATAGTTCAACCGTGCACCGCCTAGATTCTCAGAAAAGTAGGAAATAAGATGCTTCGCATGAAACAACACTGCACCAATTCCTACACCATTTGCATCACATTCCAGCTCAAAAGGTTGCGAAAAGTCTAGGAGAACCAACACTGAAGCAACACACTACAACTCCTTAATCTTATTGAGTGCCTTTTAGGCGTCTTCTCCCCATCCAAAAGTACCCTTCTTCAAACAATTGGTAATTGGACTTGAGATGTCACTGAAATTATGAATAAAACGCCGATAAAATGATGCAAGACCATGAAAAGAATGAACTTCATTTATATTGGTGAGAGTAGGCCATGATTGGATCACTTCAACCTTGTATGGATCCACGGGCACACTGTCCTTCGATACCTTAAAACCTAAAAATATCACCTTATCCCAAAGAAATGAGCACTTTTCTTGCTTCCTATAGAGTTTTCAATCTCTAAGGGTTTCAAAAATTTTCTTTATATGCAACACATGCTCCTACCTGTTCTTAGTCTAAACCAAAATATCAGCCAAATATACAACAACAAACTTTCCTAAGAACTACTTCAACAGTTCGTTCATTAACCTTAGAAATGTGCTAGTTGCGTTTGTCAAACCGAAATGCATCACAGTCCATTCATATAGACCATGCTTGGTTTCAAATGTCATCTTACATTCGTCTCCTTCTGGTATTCTTATATGATGGTATCCAATCCTCAAATTGATTTTCAAGAACACGACAGCTCCATGCAATTCATCCAACATGTCATTAAGTTTAGGAATTGGAAACATGTACTTGATGGTGTTATTATTCATGGCTCTGCTATTGACATACATTCTTCAAGATCCATCTTTCTTCGGTAACAACAATACCGGAATAGCACATGGGCTCAAACTTTCACAAACATAACCCATTTTCATGATTTCGTGAATCTATCTTTGCAATCCTTTTGTCTCCTCCGGATTACACTGATAAGAATCCTTATTAGGTAAGGTTGCAGTTGGAATAAAGTGAATTTGGTGTTCAATACCACGGATTGGCGGCAAACCCGATGGTAGATCAGTTGGGAACATGTCCTAGTTTAAGTAATTATGTGATCAGAACATTTTATTGCGAAACCTGCTCCACTTTTGCAACCTCCTTTGCAACAATCATGTGCACAATCTCCCATTTGTCAAGCACTTACTCCACCTCCTTTTTAGTAGTCAATATAGAGAGACTTGGCCTTTTTGCCTGTTGGATTCGCATCGACCTCACCTCAGTCTCAAATATTGGTTTTAACATGATCTTCTTGCCATTATTCCTAAGCTCGTACTCATTGCTTCTACCTATGTGCATTACATCCCTGTCATACTGCCATGGTCATCCCATTAGAATGTGACATGTATCCATTGGAATTGCATCGCAAAGTACTTCATCCTAAGAGGGTCCTATCTTCAAGCATACCTTGGCCTACTTAGTCACCTTCACATTATTTCCATCATCCAAACAATGCAAAGCATACAATTATGGGTGGGATGTGTTGGAATAGTGTCTAAGGCTGCAACTATATTAGGCAAGTATTTGACCCGGTTGTGCATGGTCCTTTTGGGTTGCCTTTACCATAGCAACTTGATAGGATGATTTATTAAGAGAGAGTAAATATTATTAATATATTATGAGAATAATATAATGAATAATATATTTGTTATTTGATTAATATAAGTCATAGAATTAATTAGAATTAATTTGGTGACTTAAAGAGATTAATTAAATAAAGGGGTATAAACTGTCAATTGTTTGATCGTTAAACTTTAGACTGTAAAATCCATTGGGATATGCTTTGGACGAATTCTAAGGGTTTCAGGATAGCTAAAATCGTCCATATAGATATCTAAGGAATGGATTTGGATAACCTTAAGAGAAGATTATCTAATTAGGGTTTAGGTTGTAACCCTTAAGGAGTCTACAAGTATAAATAGACCCCATGGCATAGGGAATTCAACACATCTCCTAAAGTAAGAGAACCCTGGCCAAATTCCTCCCCTCTCCTCTCTCCTAAATCATCTTCCTTGCTATTGGTGTTTGTAAGCCATTAGAGGAGTGACATTTGTGACTCTAGAAGCTCCAAGACCTCAAGATCAACAAGGAACTCAAAGGTATGATTCTAGATCTGTTTCAATGTTGTTATTTAACCTAATTAGTCATTAGAAGACTTGGATTCAAAGCATGTTTATTAGAAAGCCTAGATCCAAGCAATAGGGTTTTGCATGCGCACATAGGAAAGTTCTTATGGCTAAAACCCATCAGTGGTATCAGAGCATAGCTTGGTTTTCTTTAAATTGTTGCTTGATTAACTGAAACAAAGCTGCAAATTTCGATTTTTAGGTTTCTGAGTCACTGACTCGGCGAGTCCCAAGGTGGACTCGGCGAGTAGGCCTGACTCGGCGAGTCCCCTTGTGCACTCGGCGAGTCCAGGCGTCAGGAATGGCCAGATTTGGGATTTTTTCATAATTATCTTATGGAAACTTACCTTAATCATAATAGATCAATCTAAATCCGATTTTTTTGACATATATGACTATTATCTTGATCTAGTTAAAGGTATTTATCAACTAATAAAATATTTAATTTCCTTATATGATAATTAATTAATTATTTTAATTATTTTGGTAATTATCTTTCAAAGAAATCTTGAATAAAATCAAATATAGATAATTAGGATATTAATTGTTAATTGGAATTATTTGTTATTTGATCCTCCATGTTTTAAATGTTTAAAACCTACCCTCAAGTTTTGAAATTTATATTTGTGATTAAAAGTTTTAATTTAGACAACTTAAATTTCAAACCCTAGATTTTAAAAGTTTTAAAATACAACCCTATACTAATATGATATTACTAGAATAATATATATATGTATAACTAAATGCTAGTCTTACCGTTAGTAGGCCTCATTCACGAAGCCGATCTATAAGGTGGGTATAACGTTGCGGCCTATAAAATGGCGCTTAATGGGTGTACACTCACACCCACCGTTTGCTTGATTGGTGGAGGGTCGTTAGCCGAACGGGTAGGATAAGGCAACCTCATCCTCTCATTAAAAGTATAATAAGAAATACAAAGTAACTACACATATTTTAAAATTTCCTAATCCTAGTTACTTTAGGAAAAGTGAATTGATGCAATCCCATGAAATTACACTTTGCACCTTGCTAAGAAGTTAGTGGAGCGTGTGTGGTTTACCGGCACACTAATTGGTTCTAAGCGAAGGTGGCAAAGGGTGATTCATTGTTTATCATAGTTCGATGGAGCGTGTGTGGTTTACCGGCACATCGAATAGGTGATCGTTACAATGAAGGCACCATGTGAATTTGCATGGTAATTCACACCCGCTTTGTGATCCTCGGCATCCCAGTCACAAACGAGAGGGGCATATCGAGATTTAAACATGCCATTGAATAGTTTCAATGAATCTCATCCGAACCTAGGAATTCTCAAAAACACTTAGGACTAATAGTTTAAGTTTTGTAATGGAGAATTAGTGAATCGTCATTCACTTACCTTCAATTTATTTGCATGTTAGATTACGGCATCCCTTTTCTAGTATGGAAATGTTATTGTTGGATCCTAGCCCTAATTTTTCTTATTGGGTGATAATTAGGGATTCTTATTCTAATCTATCTTTGTCCTTTTCTAATTGTAGATGTCGAACGCAAACAACGCTGCTACTAGTTCTTTCACGTTGATGAGCCTTTGCCAAAATGTCACCTTCGATGGAACAAACTTTAGCGAATGGATAAGATACATTCGCACCATTGCTCGCTATGAGGATAAAGAGTATGTCCTCGATGAGAAGCTCGAGAAAATCAACCCCGAAGTTGCTACTCCCGCCGAAATCACCGCTTTTGAAACTCATGAGTGAGATGCAACGAAGGTACATTGCATCATGATCGCTACCATGAACTCCGAATTCCAAAAGTCCTACGAGGACATGTACCCGTACGAGATGCACCAAGACTTATTGGAGAGATACCACCAAAACGCGAGACGAGCGTTATGAGATTTTCACCAACATGATTTCCGCGAAGATGGGTCATGGAGAATCTCTTACCGTGCACCTGCAAAAGATGCAAAGGTATGTCGACCGCCTTCGCAAGTTAAATGTTGACTTCGGTGAGGACTTGGCGATCGACATGGTGCTTCACTCTTTGCCTCCGATGTACAACCAATTTAGGATGACCTACCACATGAACAAAGAAGAGGTCACCCTAAGCAAACTCCAAGGTCTCTTGAGGGTCGCTGAGAGCAACTTCAAGGACAAGTCAGTTGCACCTACTCCCAATCCGCCCGCTGCTCCTGTCTTGGCTATTGGTCAAGGGAAGGGAAAGAAGAAGAAAGCTTCATCGAAGAACTATCGCATGGTGAAAGCCCGAGATGGTGCCTCTTCTAGTGGGACCAAAGTTGATCCCGCTAAGACCTGCTCTAACCCGAAGGAGGCAGAGTGCCACCACTGCCACAAGATAGGACATTGGAAGAGAAGCTGCCCAGATTACCTGCAAGCAATCAAAGAGGGAAAGATCAAGCCATCTTTCGCAGGTATATACACAATCAAATCTAACGATTCTAATCATGCTATTTCTTGGGTCCTCGACACCGGTTGTGGTTATCACATTTGTTCTAATGTGCAGGGACTAAGAAGAAGTAGGGATGTGGAGCAAGGAAGGATCAATCTAATCATGGGGAACAGAAGATCGTCGTCTGTGACCAAGATTGGAGTATATTCTTTAGTGCTTAGAAATAGTTTGGTTTTAGATTTGAACAATTGTTGCTATTCGCCAGAAATGGCTAGAAACATCATTTCATTTCATGGTTTATATAGACAAGGATTTAGATTTTCTTTTAATAATGAGAATGGTTCTATTTTGGCTTATCTAAATGGTATCTTTTACTTTGAAGCTATACCATGTAATGGAATATATGAAACCGTTATGATTGTTGATAACTTAGGAAATGATGTTTTGAATATTGATTCTTCCACTAGTATGGATAAAGCATCCTTGTGGCATTGTCGTCTTGGACATGTCAACAAGAAACGCATAGCCCAACTCCAAAAGGATGGAGTGTTGGAGTTATTCGACCTTAGGGAAGATGACACATGCGAGTCTTGTTTTCTTGGAAAGATGACTAAGTCACCCTTCATGAGTACATGTGAAAGGGGCGAGGGTCTATTGGACCTAATACATACCGATGTATGTGGACCGTTTAGATCAACCACGAAGGATGGGAACCGCTTCTATGTGACTTTTACCGATGACTATAGTAGATATGGGTATATCTACTTAATCAAGCAAAAGTCAGACACCTTTGAAAAGTTCAAAGAGTTCAAGAATGAAGTGGAGAATCAATTGGGCAGGAAAATCAAGATGCTTCGATCCGATCGAGGAGGAGAGTACCTAAGTCTTGAATTCCACGATTATCTCAAGGAGTGTGGAATAGTTTCACAAT
Organism: Lactuca sativa; assembly: GCF_002870075.4. Classification (NCBI taxonomy): domain Eukaryota; kingdom Viridiplantae; phylum Streptophyta; class Magnoliopsida; order Asterales; family Asteraceae; genus Lactuca; species Lactuca sativa. Next base: position 259,407,242 of record NC_056630.2, read on the forward strand.
TGACGCCTCCTAGGACACCACAGTTGAATGGTGTGGCAGAAAGGCGTAATCGAACCTTATTGGATATGGTTCGCTCTATGATGAGTCTTGCTTCACTACCTATCTCTTTTTGGGGGTATGCCTTAGAGACTGCCGCCCATATCCTTAACCGAGTCCCTACTAAGAAGGTTGCCAAAACACCTCACGAGATGTGGACAGGGAAAGCTCCCTCGTTGGCACATATCAAGGTTTGGGGTTGTGAGGCTTTCGTAAGACGAGATACTCACGACAAGCTTGAACCTCGAAGTGAGCGATGTATTTTCATCGGCTACCCGCATACATCCTTTGGATATCTCTTCTATAGACCGAAGGACAATGTTGTCTTCGTTGCGAGGAGAGGAGTTTTCCGAGAGCGAGAACTCATGAGCCAAGGAGATAGTGGGAGGCAAATCGAACTTGAAGAGATTCAAGAGTCGATAGATGAAGGAACCTCTACCGCTGGCATTCAACCCGAGGAGGAAACTCCGGTTGAACCGATTGACGAATCCTTACCTCTTAGACGTTCCGATAGAGTTAGAGTTCATCCCCAGTTTTATGGCTTTCATATTACTACCGAAGGGGACACGTATATTAGTGATGGTACACTAGTAAACCTTGATTAACCTAATAGCTATAAGGAAGCCATGGCAGGCCCGGAGTTTGCAAAGTGGAAAGAGGCAATGGATAGCGAGATCCAATCCATGTATGATAACCAAGTTTGGAATTTGGTTGATTACGTGCCCGGACGTAAGACCGTTGGGTGCAAATGGATCTTCAAGAAGAAGACCGACGTGGATGGAAACGTACACACATATAAAGCGCGATTGGTCGCGAAGGGCTTTACTCAAACTCCCGGAGTTGACTATGATGAGACCTTCTCACCAGTTGCGAAGATTAAATCTATTAGAGTGATGCTAGCAATTGCCGCATTTCATGATTATGAGATTTGGCAAATGGATGTCAAGACCGCTTTCCTTAACGGAAAGTTGGCTGAGGATGTTTTCATGGCTCAGCCAGAGGGGTTTGTGGATTCGAAGCATCCGAATAGAGTGTGTAAGCTTGAGAAGTCCATTTATGGACTTAAGCAAGCGTCTCGCAGATGGAATCTTTGCTTCGATGAGAAAGTCAAAGAGTTTGGATTTGTACGAAGCGAAGACGAATCTTGTGTATATGTCAAAGTCAGTGGGAGTATAGTAAGCTTCCTCGTTTTATATGTCGATGACATATTACTCATAGGAAACGACATCCCGACTCTGCAGGAGGTTAAGTCCTGGCTCGGGAAGTGCTTCGCTATGAAGGACCTCGGAGAGGCTTCTTACATTTTGGGAATAAGGATAGTAAGAGAAAGAAGTAAGAGACTAATTGGACTTAGTCAGAATACTTACTTAGAGAAGGTACTAAAACGTTTTAGTATGGAAAACTCAAAGAAGGGAGAACTACCGATACAAAGTAATGCCAAATTAAGTAAGACTCAAAGTCCGAGTACCGAAGCTGAGATAGCAGAAATGAGCCGAGTACCATACGCTTCCGCAGTTGGCTCAATCATGTACGCTATGACTTGTACTCGCCCTGATGTAGCCTTCGCTTTGAGCATGGTTAGTAGATATCAAGGGAATCCTGGCAAAGCACATTGGATTGCGGTGAAAAACATCCTTAAGTACCTTAGGAGGACAAAGGAATGGTTCTTAGTCCTCGGAGGGAGTGATGACTTGAAGGTGCGAGGGTATAGTGACGCCAGCTTTCAGACCGACAGGGACAACTACCGTTCGCAGTCGGGCTGGGTCTTTACCCTAAATGGAGGAGCAGTGACATGGAAGAGTTCCAAGCAGGAAACCGTAGCTGATTCAACGTGCGAATCAGAGTACATTGCAGCGAGCGAAGCGTCGAAGGAGGCAATATGGCTAAAGAACTTCATTGGTGATCTTGGAGTTGTACCTGCCATAAAGGAGCCAATGGAGATTTTCTGTGATAACGAAGGCGCGGTTGCCTTGACCAAGGAACCGAGGGATCATGGTAGATCAAGACATATCGACAGAAAGTATCACTTCATTAGACATCGCGTAGAAGAAGGACAACTCGTAGTAAAGAGGATATCATCAGAAGATAACCCAGCAGATCCGCTTACGAAGGGACTGAGTAGGGTTAAGCACTTGCAGCATGCTAGGAGTATTGGGCTGAAGGATGATATTAGCATAGATTAGATAGTATTAGAAACGTGTAATAGATAAATGTAATTGACATTTGATGATTAAATAAAGGAGTTTTATTTATGAGTAATGTTACTATCTTATGTTAATTGTTTAGCTATTGTTTCACTTTGCATGTTTTGACTTCCAGAATAATTGAGTTTATTAGGAATAATCGAATTGTTCAAATGGTCCACAATCGTTTATATGTTGGGAGTAGATATGAATGAAGATTGTCATGAATTGGTGTGTAGAATGTCTAAATGGTGTTAGACATAGCAAAGGATTGCTGCAACGTTCATGAGTGCTTATGAAATAGTTTTGAGCATTGGAATAAACCCGCGCTTGCTGGAATCACCTTATGGAATACGATATAAAAGGTGATCGCAAGACGATAATATCATATAGTCTTAAAACCTAGATATATGATTTGTTATTTGTTAATTGATTGTACATTGATAATACGAAAAACGCATCAGTAACTTGGTGTTATAAAACGTATTGTTGTGTATAGTTGGTTAATGAATAAGTAAATGCATATAAGTCGAAGTTTATCTGTAACTTTTATCTAAGAAGGTAAAAGCGATATCTCGGCCGCTCGATGATTTGATTTGACTTATGTGCCGGGCCCGGTCAGAACTGAATTGATGTGTTCGATTAAGTTCTATGTCAAATAAATCAGAGATCGAGAAACCTAAATGCTTGACTAACCATTCCATAGGATTGTCAGCATGATATCTAACAGAGGACTGTACGTTCCCTTATCTAAAGGACAAGATTGATTAGATCAGAGTTGACAACGTCTTTGAGAGCTACGATTGCAAACCGAATTGTACTTGTGAATATAGTTACTAGACTTATCCAAGTGGGAGACTGTTGGAATAGTGTCTAAGGCTGCAACTATATTAGGCAAGTATTTGACCCGGTTGTGCATGGTCCTTTTGGGTTGCCTTCACCATAGCAACTTGATAGGATGATTTATTAAGAGAGAGTAAATATTATTAATATATTATGAGAATAATATAATGAATAATATATTTGTTATTTGATTAATATAAGTCATAGAATTAATTAGAATTAATTTGGTGACTTAAAGAGATTAAATAAAGGGGTATAAACTGTCAATTGTTTGATAGTTAAACTTTAGACTGTAAAATCCATTGGGATATGCTTTGGATGAATTCTAAGGGTTTTAGGATAGCTAAAATCGTCCATATAGATATCTAAGGAATGGATTTGGATAACCTTAAGAGAAGATTATCTAATTAGGGTTTAGGTTGTAACCCTTAAGGAGTCTACAAGTATAAATAGACCCCATGGCATAGGGAATTCGACACATCTCCTAAAGTAAGAGAACCCTGGCCGAATTCCTCCCCTCTCCTCTCTCCTAAATCATCTTCCTTGCTATTGGTGTTTGTAAGCCATTAGAGGAGTGACATTTGTGACTCTAGAAGCTCCAAGACCTCAAGATCACAAGGAACTCAAAGGTATGATTCTAGATCTGTTTCAATGTTGTTATTTAACCTAATTAGTCATTAGAAGACTTGGATTCAAAGCATGTTTATTAGAAAGCCTAGATCCAAGCAATAGGGTTTTGCATGCGCACATAGGAAAGTTCTTATGGCTAAAACCCATCAGGATGATTGTTGCCAAACCTAATTTTGAGACCATTTAGCTAAATGCCACATTGGTACAGCTACCTCCATTTTTTATCACACGACAACCTTTATTCCCCACAAGACACTTTGTATGGAAGATCTGATCTCTTTGATTAGAATCTGTTGGGTCTAAATTATGGTTTATACTTTACTTTTCTAGGAAAATGTATTTTTCTGTAATGTAATAAGTGTTTGTGGTTGTGTTCACGGACCAGGTGGGTGTTTACAGCCATGAACTGGTTCACGGATGTAAACCCATTTACGGCTCATGTCCACTATATATTGTATTAGTGGTGAGGAGTCCATAAGTGGGAGTGTGAGACTGTATGACTGAGAGGAAGAGAGGAGCTTAAGTGTGTGAAATCCAAGGTGTTTTAGAGAGAGAAGAACTAGTATGTGTGTGTGTACTATATGTATGGAGCATCATTCTATTCATTGAATACATCATAGATTCACTTGTTGTTGTTCTTCTTCTCTTTTATTTTGATCTGGCATTATCCGCTTGATCGGGATTCCACACCATCAAGCGGATCTGATTGATACACATACATATTAGGGACTTACAGAATCCACCTGCACGACTTGACTCTGTAATGTGCGTAGCACTAAAGATGTATAATAAGTCGGCGGTACATATGTCTCTTCCTCCTCCTCGGTTTCATTCGGCTCCTCAAATACAAAGGTTCCACACAACATCTGTTCTTCTTCCAACCGTTCGTCACAAACCTCAAAAACTTCTCTTACTATCACAATCCTCTTATTTAGGCAGTATCTGTGGAGTTTGTCAGAGTACCTTCTTGGATAAGGTGTTGAATAGGTTCAACATGCATAATTGTAAGAAAGGAGAGTTACCGATCCAGATTAACGCCAGATTGAGTAAGACTCAGAGCCCGAGAACAGAGGCTGAGATAGCTGAGATGAGTCGAGTACCGTATGCTTCCACTATAGGCTCGATGATGTATGCTATGACTTGTACTCATCCTGATGTGGCCTTCGCATTCATGGTCAACAGATATCAGGGGAACCCTGGCAAGGCTTACTGGACTGCGGTAAAGAACATTCTCAAGTACCCGCAGAGGACTAAGGATTAGGTCGTTACCCTCGGTGGGAGTGATGACTTGAGAGTAATAGGGTATAGTGATGCTATATTCCATACTGATAGGGATAATTTCCGCTCTCAGTCAGGTTGGGTCTTTACCTTAAACGGAGGAGCAATAACTTGGAAACTTTCCAAGCAGGAGACAGTGGTTGATTCAACTTGTGAATTAGAGTATATAGCAGCAAGCAAGGCAGCAAAGGAGGCTATATGGCTAAAGAACTTCATTAGAGAGCTTGGAGTTGAACATCCTACAAAGGAGCCCATGGAAATTTTATGTGATAGTGAAAGTGCAGTTGCCTTAGCCAAGGAACCAAGGGATCACGGAAGATCTAGACACATTGACAGAAAATACCATTTTATCAGACATCGAATAGAAGAAGGACTCCTCGTGGTAAATAGGGTATCATCGGATGTGAACCCAACATATCCCCTCACGAAGGGACTGGGTATGGTTAAGCATCTCCAGCATGCGAGGCGCATAGGGCTGATGGATGATATTAGTTTTAGTAGTTAGAAAGCTTTGAACTTTGTAAAATGTAATTGACATTTGATGATAAATAAAAGTTGTTTTTTATTTATAATTATAAGTGTTGCTATCTTTTGTCAATTGTTAACTATTATTTCATTTTGCATGTTTTGACTTCCAGAATAACTATGTTATGGTATATTATATTATTCAAATTCTCTATAGTCGGTCATATGTTGGAAGTAGATATGAATTAAGACCGCCATGAGTTGGCTTGTAGATATCTAAGTTGTTGGACATAGCAATAGTTGCTACAACACTCACGAGTGTTCATAAGTTCGGAGTATTGGATTCAACACACGCTCATTTGTATCACTTCATGGAATTCATCTCGAGTGATCGTGAGACGGTAATATCATATAAGTCTTCAAACCTAGAGATATAAGTTGTTGGCTATGAGTTGGTTATACACTGATTATACGAAAACGCATTGGTAACTCGATGTTATAAAATGTGCCTTTGTGTATAATTCAACAAGTAGTAGAACAAGAATATGAGTCGAAGTATATCTGTTCCTTCTTGGATTAGAAGCGATATCTGGGCCCCTCGAGGATTTTGTTTTGACCTATGTACCAAGCCCGGTCAGAACTAAATTAACGTGTTCAATTAAGTTCTCTGTTAAACAAATCGGAAATCGGGAAACAACTACAGGACAAAAAGTAAGACATTATTCCATGTATTTGTCCGACTGATATCTGGAACATAGGATTATATGATCACTTATCTTAAATGGCATATCATCATCATCTTAGTTCCGCGAGACCTTGAAAGAGCTACGATTGTTGATCAGTTCCTGAAGTCATTCTTGCAGATATGACTTATCCAAGTGGGAGACTGTAGGATTATGTGTCTAAGTTCATAACTATTTCTGGAATGTACTTGACCCGGTTGGCATGGTCCATTTGGGTTGCATGGCATTGAAACACTTGGATAGACTAAATGAGAGAAAGGACACTTAAGGATTATTAATATATTATAAGTTCTAATATATTAGTAATATTATTTAATTAGTATTGATCAATGAATTAATTTGGAATTAATTAAGTGATCAAAAGGTGACTAATTAAATATATGGGGTTGATTGTGTAAATTATCCATTCTTGTATTGCGGGCTAATGATCCATGGTTTATATGAATTGGGCTAAACCCGTAAGGTACTTCATGGATAGTCCATGGGAGTTATAAACCCATGGATCATGGAATATAAAAGCCATGACAATTAGTGTTTGCATGGTGTAACCCTACTTGTGACGCAACTATATAAAGACCCCATGGATGACCAAAATCGTGCACTACAAGCAAGTAATAGAGGGCTAGCCGATTTTGAGGTGTAAGAGTACTTCTCTCAAAGTTATTCTAAGTGTTGTGGTGTTGTGTGTGACATTTAAGGCATTACACTTGAGGTGCTAGGATCACAAGGTTTTCAAGGAATCCAAGAAACTAAAAGGTATGTTCTTCTAACTAGCATTTATGTTATAAAGTTCCCCATGTCATTCTAGTTAAGTTAAGAACCTTAGAAAATCATTTTTTCATGTATCTTAGTAAAATATAGATCCAAGGTTTCTAGGGTTGCATGTACACCTTAGGAGTGTCAGAATGCTCAAAACCCTACAGTGGTATCAGAGCCTAGGCTTGCTTATTTGATACTTGATGCAAACTTGTTAAGAAAATCGACAAAATTGCTTTCTGCCTGGGTGAACTTGCCAAGTCCATGGGGGGACTCGACAAGTCCATGCCTATATTTAACCAACTCGGCGAGTTAGTTCTTGCACTCGAAGAGGTGGCTTGTCAGAGTGTAGTTTTCCGACTTTTGCTACTAGAAATGGACTAGAAACCTTACCCTAAACTGTTTTGGTGTTGTAAAACTTGTTTTAGATGGTGTAATGGTTATGCTAATCCATTTTCAATGGCTAATATCTTAATTTCAAGTTTTGTATGGCTTAATTATGATTCTTGAAATTGTTGATATGAACATTCACGAACTTATGAGTTTAGAAGATTATAGGAATTATTTGTAACTTGCTTGGTAGTTTAATTCTTGATCTTGATGTGTTTTAATGGAATCCATAATTTGTCCTCAAGTTATGGATTACCAAAAGTCGCACTTTTAAAGTTCATTATTAAACACATAGGTTACATAAAATGAAAAGTCTCTCATTTTATTAAACTATTAACTCAAAAGTTATGAAAGATGAAAAGTTTTGAAAGTTACAAAACTTGCCCTCAAGTTTTGGAACATGTAATGTCACTTTAAAAAACTTTAGTTCCAACCCCTAGAACTTTAAATGTTCAAATTCAAAACTTATACTTTATAATATTATAAATTTATATATATATATATATATATATATATATATATATATATATATATGTAAGAAAAAGTCGTTTTACCGTTATTAGGCCTCATTCACGAAGCCGATCTATAAGGGGGGGGGGGGGTATAAGGTTTCTGCCTATAAAATGACGACTTAATGTGTGTCCACTCTTACCCACAACTTCCTTGACTGGTGGAGGGTCGTCAGCCGAACGGGTAGGACAATGACTTTAATCCTCATTAAAAATATAATGATTTTAAAGTAACTAAATGTTTTTATAAACTCCCAATCTTAGTTACTTTAGGAAAATGTGAATAATGTGCTAACGCATGAAATTACACTTTGCACTTTGCTTAAAGTCGTTAGTGGAGCGTGTGTGGTTAACTGACACACTAACTTGGACTTTACAAGGTAGGCAAAGGGTGAATTAAGGTTTATAATAGGTCGGTGGAGTGCGTGTACTTAACCGACACATCGGTTGAGTGAGAAACATTAAGGGCACCAAGTAATTTGCATGGTTGCTTCACACCTTGTTTTGTGATCCTCGACATCCCAGTCACAAAACTTGAAGGGCACACTTGAGATTGAAACATGCCATTGAAAAGTTCAATGAATCTCAAAGAATCTAGGAGTTTCAAAACCAATTAAAAACTAATAATTTATTTTGTTTTTCATGGTGGAAATTGGTGATCGTCATTCACCTACCTTCAAATATTTTATAACTTGGATTAAGGCATCCCTCTTCTAAGTTATAAAATATTGTGTTGGGTCCTAGCCTTAATATTACATTTGCGTGTCTTATTAAGGATTATCTTTATATCTAATCTAAAATTGTCTCTCTTTTTTTCAGATGTCTTCAAATGATGTTGCTTCTGGCTCAAACCCTACCGGCTCCTTCTCTCTCATGAACCTTTGTGGGAGAGTCATCTTCGATGGTTCCAACTTTATGGATTGGATCTGGAACATCAGGATGGTCACTCGTTACAAGGACAAGGAATATGTCCTCGACAAGGAGCTTAAGGAACTTGATGAGTCATCTGCTACTCCTAAGGAGATCGCTGAATTTCGGACTCATGAGAGAGATGCCACTAAAGTGGCATGTATCATGTTGGCCACGATGACGGCCGAGCTCCAAAAGTCCTATGAGGACTATTAACCTTTTGAGATGCACTAGGACTTGGTGGACCACTACCATCAAAGTGCTCACCAATAGAGGTACGACATCATCTGCTCCATGATAACAACCCAGATGAAAGATGGTCAACCCATCACCGGCCACTTGCAGAAAATGAAAGGTATGTGGACCGGTTGCTGAAGCTAAATGTGAAACTTCCATGAGGTGTTGGCAATTGACATCATTTTGCACTCCTTACCTTCTTGTTTTGATCAATTCTGAATGACATACCACATGAACAAGGAGGAAGTTACACTCATCAAACTTCAAGGATTCTTGAAGACCACCGAAAGTGGTCTTAAGGGTAAGTCGGTTGTTACCACTCCTACTCCTACCGCGACCCCTGTCTTGGCAATTGGGCAAGGCAAAGGGAAGAAGAGGAAGAGCCCCTCAAAGGGTACCAAGGGAAAGTCCCTTGAAGGTTCCTCTTCAAGTGGAACCAAGAAAGGTTCTGTCACTCCTTCTGCCAACCCTAAAGAGGCTGAATGCTTCTATTGCCATGAAAAGTCGCACTGGAAGCGAAACCACCCAAAGTATCTGCAAGACGTTAAGGATGGGAAAGTGAAACCCAACCGTACAAGTATTTACGCTATATTGTCTAATAACCCACCCCATTCAAATTCTTGGGTCCTTGATACTGGTTGTGGTATTCATATTTGTTATGATTTGTAGGGACTAAGAAGAACTGAGGATGTGGAGCATGGGAAGATAAGCTTAATCATGGGGAATAGGAAAGCATCACCTGTCACCAATATTGGAGTTTATACTTTGTTGCTAAGTAGTGGGTTAACATTAGATTTGAATAAATGTTATTACTTGTCTGAAACGGCGACAAATATTATTTCCTTTCATGCTTTGTACAAACAAGGGTTTACTTTTTCTTTTGATAATGGATGTGGTGGTATTAATTCTTTCTTTAATAATGTTCTTTATTTTAAAGCATTTCCTTGTGATGGTATGTATGAAGCTGTTTCGATTGTAGATAACCTAGGAAATAATGTGTTGTGTATTGACTCTTCCACTAGCTTGGATAAAGAATATTATGGAATTGTTGTCTTGGACATGTAAGCAAGAAACGCCTAGGACAACTCCAAAAGGATGGATTCTTGGAGTCATTTGACCTAAAGTTGGATGATAGTTGTGAATCTCGTCTACTTGAAAAAATAACAAAATCACCCTTCACTGGTTCTTGTGCTAGGGGTGAAGGTTTGTTGGATATGGTACACACTGATGTGTGTGGACCCTTCATAACCGCCACAAGGGATGCTAACCGCTTCTATATGACTTTTACTGATGATTTTAGTAGATATGGATATGTCTACTTAATCAAGCATAAGTCAGAAACCTTTGAAAAATTCAAAGAGTTTAAGCAGAAAGTGGAGAATCAATTGGGCAGGAATGTTAAGATGCTTCGATCCGATCGAGGTGGTGAATATCTTAGTACAGAGTTCCTTGAATATCTTAAGGAATGTGGGATTAACTCATAATTGACACCTCCCAAGACACCACGGCTTAATGGTGTGGCTGAGAGGCGTAATCGAACCTTGTTGGACATGGTTCGTTCCATGATGAGTCGAGCTTCACTATTAATCTCATTATGGGGGTATGCCTTAGAGACTCCCGCACATATCCTTAATCTAGTCCCTACAAAGAAGGTTGCCAAAACACCTCACGAGATGTGGAATGGAAAAGTTCCCCATATGGAACACATCAAGATTTGGGGTTTCGAGGCTTTCGTGAGGCGCGAGATTCACGATAAGCTCGAACCTCGAAATAAGAGGTGTATTTTCATTGGCTACCCACATAAATCCTTTGGTAACCTCTTCTACAGACACAATTATAATGTGGTCTTCATAGACAGAAGGGGAGTCTTTCGAGAGAATGAGTTCATAAGTGAAGGAGGCAGTGGGAGGCAAATTGACCTTGAAGAAATTCAAGAGTCAAGTGGTGCAGGAACATCAAAACTTAGCAATCAACTTGAGGAGGAAACTCCTGTTGATTTGACTGATGAGTCTGTACCTCTGAGGCATTCCACAAGAGTTAGTAATGCACCAGAGCATTACTATGGTTTCCACTACTGTGGAAAGTGATACACTTATCAGTGATAACACATTGATTGGTTTGGATGAACCTAACAGCTACATGAAAGCCATGGCAGGCCCTGAGGCTGCTAAATGGAAAGAGGCTATGAACATCGAGATACAGTCCATGTATGACAATCATGTTTGGAACTTGGTTAACAATGTACCAGGTCATAAGACAGTTAGGTGCAAATGGATCTTCAAGAAGAAGACCGACATGGATGGTGATGTACACACTTATAAGGCTCGCTGGTTGCAATGGGCTTTTGTCAAACTCCAGGAGTTGATTATGATGAGACCTTTTCACCAGTAGCTAAGATTAAGTCTATTAGGGTTATGTTAGCCATTACTGCATTTAATGATTATGAAATTTGGAAAATGTATGTCAAAACTGTTTTCCTTAATGGAAAGTTGGCTAAGGATGTTTACATGACTCAGGGTTTTGTCAGCATAGAGTACCCTAATAGAATGTGTAAGCTTGAGAAATCCATTTATGGATTGAAGCAAGCACCTCGCAAATGGAATCTTTGTTTCGATGAGAAAGTCAAAGAGTTTGGCTTTTTGAGGAGCGAAGATGAATCTTGTGTATACGTCAAGGCTAGTGGGAGTATAGTTAGCTTTTAGGTATTGTATGTGGATGACATACTAATCATGGGAAATGACATCCCAACTTTGCCGGAAGTAAACTCTTGACTTGGGAAGTGTTTAGCTATGAAGGACCTTGGAGAAGATGCCTATATCCAAGGGATAAGGATTTTGAGAGACAGGAGTAAAAGACTAATTGGACTTAGTCGGAGTACCTACTTGGATAAGGTGTTGAATAGGTTCAGCATGCAGAATTCCAAGAAAGGAGAGTTACCGATCCAGAGTAACGCCAGATTGAGTAAGACTCAGAGCCCGAGTATAGAGGCTGAGATAGCTGAGATGAGTCGAGTACCTTATGCTTCCGTTGTAGGCTCAATCATGTATGCTATGAATTGTACTCGTCCTGATGCGGCCTTCGCATTGAGCATGGTCAGCAGATATTAAGGGAACCATGGCAAGGTTCACCAGACTGCGGTAAAGAACATTCTCAAGTACTTGCGTAGGACTAAGGATTAGGTCCTTACCCTCGGTGGGAGTGATGAATTAAGAGTAATAGGGTATAGTGATGCTAGCTTTCAGACTGATAGGGATAATTTCCGCTCTCAGTCAGGCTGGGTCTTTACCTTAAACAGAGGATCAATAACTTGGAAAAGTTCCAAGCAGGAGACAGTGGTTGATTTAACTTGCGAATTAGAGTATATAGCAGCAAGCGAGGCAAAAAAAGGAGGCTATATGGTTGAAGAACTTCATTGGAGAGCTTGGAGTTGTACCAGCTATAAAGGATCCCATGGAAATTTTATTTGATAGTGAAAGTGTAGTTGCCTTAGCCAAGGAACCAAGGGATCACGGAAGATCTAGACACATTGACAGAAAATACCATTTTATCAGACATTAAATAGAAGAAGGACTCCTTGTGGCAAATAGGGTGTCATCGGATGAGAACCAAGCAGATCCCCTCACGAAGGGACTAGGTAGGGTTAAGCATCTCTAGCATCCGAGGCGCATAGGGCTGATGGATGATATTAGTTTTAGTAGTGAGACAGCTTTGAAATTTGTAATATGTAATTGGCATTTGATGATAAATAAAAGTTGTTTTTTATTTATAAGTATAAGTGTTGCTATCTTTTGTCAATCGTTTACTATTATTTCATTTTACATGTTTTGACTTCCAGAATAATTATGTTATGGTATATCATTCACATTATCCATAGTCGGTCATATGTTGGAAGTAGATATGAATTAAGACTGTCATGAGTTGGCTTGTAGATATCTAAGTTATTGGACATAGCAAGAGTTGCTACAACACTCATGAGTGCTCATAAGTTCTGAGCATTGGATTCAACCCACGCTCACTTGTATCGCTTCATGGAATTCATCTCGAGTGATCGTGAGACGGTAATATCATATCAGTATTCAAACGTAGAGATATGAGTTGTTGGCTATGAGTTGGTTATACATTGATTATACGAAAACGCATTGGTAAGTCGATGTTATAAAACGTGCCTTTGTGTATAATTCAACAAGTAGTAGAACAACCATATGAGTCAAAGTTTATCTGTTCCTTCTTGGATTAGAAGTGATATCTGGGCCCCTCGATGATTCTGTTTTGACCTATGTAGCAGGCCCGATCAGAACTAAATTAATGTGTTCAATTAGGTTCTCTGTCAAACAAATCGGAAATCGAGAAACAACCGGATGACAAAAAGTAAGACATTATTGCATGTATTTGTCCGGCTGATATCTAGAACAGAGGATTATATGATCACTTATCTTAACTGGCGTATCATCATCATCTTAGTTCCACGAGACCTTGAAAGAGCTATGATTGTCGATCGGTTCCTGAATTCATCCTTGCAGATATATTTATTAGACTTATCCAAGTGGGAGATTGTTGGATCACGTATCTAAGTTCATAACTATTACTGGAATGTACTTGACCCGGTTGGCATGGTCCATTTGGGTTGCATGGCATTGCAACACTTGGATAGACTAAATGAGAGAAAGGACACTTAGGGATTATTAATATATTATAAGTTCTAATATATTAATAATATTATTTAATTAGTATTGATCAATGAATTAATTTGGAATTAATTAAGTGATCAAAAGGTGACTAATTAAATATATGGGGTTGATTGTGTAAATTATCCGTTGTTGTATAGTGGGCTAATGATCCATGGTTTATATGAATTAGGATAAACCCATAAGGTGCTCCATGGATAATCCATGGGAGTTATAAACCCATGGATCATGGAATATGAAAAGCCATGACAATTAGCGTTTACATGGTGTAACCCTACTTGTGTGACAACCCCAAATCTATTCCCGTTACAAATCTCATCTTCACTAACGGAATGCGTCACTATACGTTATTTTTTGTAATATTTGGAATCGTCAATAACCGAATATCTAGTTATATGCATGTCTTGATATTATCATAAGTAAATATAACTTGTATGTGTTGACCCCGTTTAACCTAATGGAGTTATATTACTTTTTCAACCACTTCACCCGGGTAAAAAGTTTTAACCCTGTTAAACTTTAAGCATCGGGTAGCCGTGTATCGGGTACGATACCCGAGGCATATGAAATGAGTGTAAACAACATTTGAACACTCTTTTACCACACATTCACTCTCTCTCACTACTTTCTCTCTCTAGACCCGAAATCGACCCCAAATCCGCGAATTTCTGGCTTCCAAACGTAAGGACTCATTCCCTATCTTAATCTAGACATACTTCACTATATTTAGGGGCCAAAATCGTAGAAATCAAGGACCAAAAAGGAGTTTACGGCCTAAGAAGCCCCTTAGGTCGTAAACCCCTAGAAACTTGCCAAAAACCTCATTTTCCCTTAATTTAATCTTATGGACTAATTAAGGCATATACCTAGGTGAGTTTGGACACTAAAACACAAGAAATTGAAGCTTAGAAAGGAGTTTATGGCCCAAGCTTGTGCTTAGGCCGTAAACACCCCAAAAACCCCACAAATCCTTGTTTAAAGCCCCAAAAACTCATCTAAGGTGTTTGGTAATTTAGACTTGACACTAAGGAAGGTTTAAATGCATCAAACAACATCATTTGAAGACAAAAAGAGGAGTTTACGGCCAAGGCTAAGCTTGGTCCGTAAACACCCAAGTTTTTGTGTCAAACAAGTCCCAAAACCCCTCTAATGCATGTAAGGAATTTAGCTAAGGCCCTTGGATGTGTGTTGTACCATTAAACTTCCCATTTTGAGGCCAAATGAAGAGTTTACGCCCAAGGATATTCTTGGGCCGTAAACTCCCCAATTTTCATGCCAAATTGTCCCAAAACTCATTTTAAGGCCTTCTAGGATTTACCTAAGGTGAATGAGAACATGTTGTACCATTTAAACACCCATTTTGATGGATTAAATGGAGTTTACGGCCCAAGAACAAGCCTTGGCCATAAACTCCCCAAAATGACACAAAAATAAGAGTTTAATCCCTCTATATTGGTCCAAGACTCATACCATTAAAGTAAGGAAGTGAAATAAGGCCTTAAACATACAATTTGGAGGACCACATGAGTTTACGGCCAAGCCTAGGGGGATTACGGCCGTAAACTCCCAAGGAGTGGCCTTTGGGCCGTAAACTCCAAGGTAGTGAGCTCATGGACCCTCCCGTAAATCATTCTTGGCCTTGTACCACTCCCGGGAACCCCTTCTAGGCCCTAAAACTCCGAAAACGATGCTAGAATGTCCAAATACTATAATGAAAAGCATAAGATGATTAACTTCTTGTAAAATACATATTTCATATGACATTAGGGTCCTAAAAGGTGCTCAAGTCGTTATTTGTTACCAAACGCTCAACCGACACTTTTACCCGATTTACCCGATTCACCCGAATTACGCGAATTCAGGTGAGTTCATACCCCTTTAATGAACCTTTCAAATGTTTTAAATGTTTTAGGGGGGAGATACAAGTTACTTATATATGTTTATGGAAAGTTTTACAGAATGATTTTCCACGTTACGAGGATTAATCACATGTGATTCACTATCCTTAGTTCAAATCACATGTGATTTATCACTATGCCTTATAAACAGGTTTTTACATTTTCAAAAACTACTTTTGGACAGCAAGCCAGATTTTAAATGTTCTTTTGGAAAATACTTTTATTAAATCAATTTACTTATAAAACGTAACCACTCTGATATATTTATATAAGTAAGACTTGGAGGACTTATGACCGATATCTCGCCTTATTTCTTATTCTTGTTTGATTGTGGGCTTAGGGTAGTAGTTATCTGTCCGACTGTCGTTGATTTCTTAGTTATATAGCTTGTATATTAGTATGGGATACGAATAATTCTCTTTCACTAAAATACTAAAGTCACTAACCTGTCAAGAACCATCCACACTAAGATAACTATAATAGGTATAGGTAATGTTGCTACTGCTACTACTCGCTAAAGTCACTACTCTCTACACTATAATACTCACTATTACTAGACAATACACTAGTAAGAGAATACACTATGATCAATACTAAAAGATTTATGCACTATAACAAAAGAGAAAACACTAAACAAACAATAATACACTAACCCGCTACGAGATACTCTATTCGCTACCCACTACGCCCGGAGTTTTCCGGCAGGAAGACGACACTACATGTATAGATCTATACAGGGCAGACGCTATTACATCCCGACTGATAATTTCAGTCCGCGCCGTGCAGGCCCAGGGATGCCACTACTTCACTATACTGTGCATGACTGGAAAGGTCATGGGATCCGCTATTATCCTCACTAGTTGAAATATACTAGGAATACACTATATCTACACTAAAATATTACACTAAACGCTAAACTACATCCCGAAGTAAGTAAGTACCTATCACTAAAGGAAGCTTTCACCACTATCAATGATTACAGGCTTAACCTATTCTATCACATTACTATTTGGAGATTTGCTAATATACTTTTACAATAAATTGTTTTCAAAAAGGAAGAATGCATACTTTTAACAGATTTTCACTTACAATGTATTTGCTGGAAAATTTGGATTTTCTAGGTTTCTACTGCTTATGAATATAAATGGCGCATTTTTCGCACTATTGCTTGTATACGAAAACTCCCACTAAACTCTTATGAACTCACCAGCTTTATGCTGATATTCGTTTTCAAAATAACTTGTATCTTCAGGTCAAAGATAGACAGGTACAGACGCAACATTTTTGGAGAAGGTGGAGCACACAAGACCCATCTCTTATTTTTGATTTACTTTTGGGTGATTGTTGAACCTTACAAAACACACTTGTAATTAAATTCACTATGTAAATGCAATGGTTGTATGTTTCCTTGTTTTTACTATTATGCAATTGTGATGATACTGTACATGACGTCCTCCACCCCGAAACGTATTCCGCCGTATTCGGTTTTGGGGTGTGACAACTTGTGACACAACTATATAAAGATCCCACGGATAACCAAAACCGTGCACTACAAGCAAGTAATAGAGGACTAGCCGATTTTGAGGTGTAAGAGTACTTCTCTCAAAGTTATTCTAAGTGTTGTGGTGTTGTGTGAGACATTTGAGGCAACACACTTGAGGTGACAGGATCACAAGGTTTTCAAGGAATCCAAGCAACTAAAAGGTATGTTCTTCTACTAGCATTTATGTTATAAAGTTGCCCATGCCATGCTAGTTAAGTTAAGAACCTTGGAAAATTATTTTTGCGTGTATCTTAGTGAAACATAGATCCAAGGTTTCTAGGGTTGCATGTAAACCTTAGGAGTGTTAGAATGATCTAAACCCGTCAGTGGTATCAGAGCCTAGGCTTGCTTATTTGATACTTGATGCAAACTTGTTAAGAAAATCAACAAAATTGCATTATGTCTGGGTGAATTTGCCGAGTCCATGGGGGGACTCGACGCGTCCATGCCTATATTCATCAAACTCGGCGAGTTAGTTCTTGCACTCGACGAGTTGGCTTGTCACAGTGCAGGTTTCCGACTTTTGCTACTGGAATTGGGCTAAACCCATAAGGTGCTTCATGGATAGTCCATGGGAGTTATAAACCCATGGATCATGGAATATGAAAAGCGATGACAATTAGGGTTTACATGATGTAACCCTACTTGTGACAAACCTATATAAAGACCCCATGGATGACCAAAAATCGTGCACTACAAGCAAGTAATAGAGGGCTAGCCGATTTTAAGGTGTAAGAGTAATTCTCTCAAAGTTATTCTAAGTGTTGTGGTGTTGTGTGAGACATTTGTGGCATCACACTTGAGGTGCTAAGCTCACAAGGTTTTCAAGGAATCCAAGCAACTAAAAGGTATGTTCTTCTACTAGCATTTATGTTTTAAAGTTCCCCATGCCATGCTAGTTAAGTTAATAACCTTGGAAAATCATTTTTACATGTATCTTAGTAAAACATAGATCCAAGGTTTCTAGGGTTGCATGTACACCTTAGGAGTGTTAGAATGCTCAAAACCCTAACTAGCATATTGTGAAGTATATGTAATACAAAATTTTAGTTTAATGACATACCTTTTCTTGTAGCTTGATTCCTTAAGCCTTTAAGAGCCTAGCACCCCAAGTGTGATGCCTCAAATGATTCACACAACACCACAACAATTGGAAAAACTTGAGAGAAGTTTACTTGCACTCAAAATCAGCTAGCCCTCTTTCCTTTTACTTAAGTGTCGATTTTGGTAGCTATGGGGTCCTTTATAAAGTGTGACACAACTAGGGTTACACCATGCAAACCCTAATGTACATGACTTTCCACATTCCTCATGCTCCATGGGTTTTAACCTCCATGGAGTATCCATGGGTCACCACATGGGTTTAGCCCAACATAAAGAACTATGGATCATAAGCCTACTATATAATAATGTATGATTTACACAATTAATCCCCAAATATTTAATTAGTCTCTTTTGATCACAAAATTAATTCTTGATCAATACTAATTAAATAATATGATTTCATATTAATATCTTAGAACTTATAATATATTAATAAATCATAAATATCCTCTTCTCAAAAGTCCATCCTTACAAATTGTTCTGGCGCCATGCAACCCAAATAGACCATGCTACTCTTGGGTCAAGTACATACCAATTATAGTTATGATCTTAGACACTAAATCCAATAGTCTCCCACTTAGATAAGTCTAATAACTATAATTGCAAGTACGACTTAAAACACCGACTAGCAATCGTAGCTCATAAAAGCTTTTGTCGAATTGAGACACTCCATTTTAGATAAGTGATCATATAATCCTATGTTCTCAAGATATCAGTCGGACAAATACATGGAATACACTATAACTACACTAAAATATTACACTAAACGCTAAACTACATCCCGAAGTAAGTAAGTACCTATCACTAAAGGAAGCTTTCACCACTATCAATGATTACAGGCTTAACCTATTCTATCACATTACTATTTGGAGATTTGCTAATATACTTTTACAATAAACTGTTTTCAAAAAGGAAGAATGCATACTTTTAACAGATTTTCACTTACAATGTATTTGCTGGAAAATTTGGATTTTCTAGGTTTCTACTGCTTATGAATATAAATGGCGCATTTTTCGCACTATTGCTTGTATACGAAAACTCCCACTAAACTCTTATGAACTCACCAGCTTTATGCTGATATTCGTTTTCAAAATAACTTGTATCTTCAGGTCAAAGATAGACAGGTACAGACGCAACATTTTTGGAGAAGGTGGAGCACACAAGACCCATCTCTTATTTTTGATTTACTTTTGGGTGATTGTTAAACCTTACAAAACACACTTGTAATTAAATTCACTATGTAAATGCAATGGTTGTATGTTTCCTTGTTTTTACTATTATGCAATTGTGATGATATTGTACATGACGTCCTCCACCCCGAAACGTATTCCGCTGTATTCGGTTTTGGGGTGTGACAGATTGGTATCAGAGCATTGTTTATAGTGAATCAAGTATATCAACCTATAAAAGATATACGAACTATAAATACTTTGGGACTAAAACACTCTGACCAAAAATATATACTGTTAAGTATCTAAAAGATCTAACTAAGTATATATATATATATATATATATATATATATATATATATATATACGCACACATCACTATAAAACACCGAAGTCAGTATCATCCTAGAACAAAACGAAAGTATTAAGATTGTTGGACAGCACAATTGGGTTTAGAGACATATAGTCACATTCAGGGTGATGTAGCCTGATCAACTACGTTTTCCTGAGAGTGACTAGCATGTGCCTAAGTTTGGTTGTGATGTTGCAGCAAGTCTAAAACTTACCAACAATATCATAATAATGCTACCATAAGAATACTATAGGAGTATTCTGTATCTTTAGATTATACGTATGTGATAACAAAAAGGGGTCGTTACTAGTAGGACAATAGTTGCTAAGTGGATACATCACGATTACATGTGATTAGGGCGTTATAGACTCAGAATCTGCAGCCTTTGCTTCATTCCCTGTTCTTGTTTGATTGGGGGTCTGAAGTTAGGGTGGTTTATTCGAAGGACTATCTTGCTTCGGTTACATGTAATCGGTATGCACTATGCAAGTATTGGGTCGACTAATAATGATTCATCCTATAAGTATCTTAGAATAGTACGTCTATTAATCCTCTTTTCCCCCTTTCTCGCGTAGATAGCATGGTTGGCTTCCACCTACCCGGCGATTCGTACTTTCCGAATCAGGGCAATGGAGGATGGCTCGAAGAGGAGTCAGACGACGATCACCCGATTCCTTTGGATGATCATCATGCTGAAGGCTTCTCGGATAGCTCGAGCTCCGAGCCAGAAGTCAACAACCAACCTCCTGAAGCCCTGAACCCTAACCCCCGACCGACATTTCAGGGCCCCACCCCTATGTGGGCAATATCCTTGCACCGATGGAGCGAGGAGCAGGGTCAGCCCTTGCCTTACAATGGGGACCGAAGCTTCTACAACATAGGCGAAGGAGGATTAGCTGATCGGGTTCTACCCATCATGATCCGAAGGATTGCCAGGAATGTTGAGCAAAGTCAAGCTGCTATTGGTCGAGTTGTAGAAGTGGATGCCAACTCAAATCTCAACACTGTTCGCATCCGTCAGCTCGAAGAAGCCGTGGACAGGACAAGGAGGACCAACGAGGCTCTGCAGCATCAGCTGGCTGCATCCCGAGCTGAAGTTAGGGAACTCCGAGCACGCCAAAGGACTCATGAGCGACACCTTCAAGAAGTTATGCGTCAACTAGCGGATCTGAGGATTCGCCCAACAAGCAACCGTCGCCAGTAGAAGACGTCTAGTTACCTCACTCTTTTGTTTAAAAGGACTAGCCTTTTATCTCTATGTTCCGTAGGTCTCTTGTCTGTAAACATCCTAGTTTAAAAGTACTCTAGTTGAACCTCTAAACTGCCAACATTTTCTCCATGGTATGATGTAAGACCTACTGCTAGGTCAATTTTCATGAACTTGTGTTGCATCATTAATACCAGTATATTGGCAGTTGATTTCTCTCTTGCTATGACTCTCATACTGATCTTGGATTATGTTGATTTAATCCATGAAACACTCTGTTCATATACGCAATAGGCTCTTACTATTGCTATCATTTCTATGGTTTTCCAGCGAAGGATGCCTCCTAGAAAGCGTCCAAACCGAGGAAGACCAGCTACTCAAACCCCTCCCCCACCACCTCCTCCTCCTCAGTTCGATCCGGTGTTGTTCCAAACGGCTGTGACTGCGGCTGTAACAGCAACCATGGCCCAAATGAACTCGGGTGATGCGAGCGGTGGAAATTCTAGATTTGGTGAAGTCCACCAACGAGTGCAGGGATGCACTTATAAGGACTTCATGAATTGTAAACCTGCCTTCTTTGATGGTACCGGAGGGATCCTGGCATTGTCCCAATGGTTCGAGAGAACCGAAGCTGTATTCGAGATGTGCTCTTGTCCCGAAGAGGGAAAAATCAAGTTCGCTACTGCTACCCTCACTAACAGGCCCTTGTCATGGTGGAACGGCCATGTCAACGCACTCTCCTTGGTCACAGCCAATGCCATGGGCTGGGACACTCTAAAAGATCTTATGAGAGGAGAGTACTGCCCTAGGGGCGAAGTTCAGAAGCTTGAGGAAGAACTCTGGAACCTCAAGATGAAGGGGACCGACATAACGGCTTACACTGCCAGGTTTTGCGACTTGGCGGCTATGTGTCCCAATATGATTCCGTCCGAAAGCAAGAAAATTGAACGGTACATCTGGGGTTTAGTGCCCCCGTATCGAGGAAATGTTCTAGCTTCACGCCCTACCACTTTCGATAGCGCCAAGGAATTGGCCCAGAGTCTGATCAACCATGAAATCTCCTCCACTCCAGCAACAACAACCACAACAACCACTGCACCATCCGGATCACCTGACAGAAAAAGGAAACGATGGGATAAGAAGAAAGGCAAGAAAACTCAAACCGCCTCCAAGGACCAGCAAATTGTGGCGGTCCATGCTGCCACCACCCCAGCCACACCAGCTGCTCCAGCCCCGCCAAAGGCTTACAGTGGAAACTTGCCTAAGTGTCCCAAGTGCCCTTTTCACCACAACGGTCCTTGCCGTGAATTGCAGTGTTCCAACTGCGGATGAAAGGGCCATACTGTCCGATTTTGCAAGGCCCCTCCCAAACCTATCACACAGGTTCCTGGTACGGGAGTGACCCCAACTTGTTATGGCTGCGGTGAAGCGGGCCATTTTAAGAAGAACTGTCCGAAGGCTGCAAATGCTGGGGGAACTGGAAGGTTACTCGCTATCGGTCACAATGAAGCAGTAGCTGATCCCACGGTGGTCACGGGTACGTTTCTTCTCAACAACTCTTATGCATGTGTCTTATTCGATAGTGGTGCAGAAAGAAGCTTCATAAATCAAAACTTTAAACACTTACTCAAACAAACCCCTCAACCACTAAAAGAAACATTCGTCGTAGAAATGGCTAATGGGAAGACAGAAAGCTCTAATGAAATCTATATAGGTTGTACTCTCACGTTAGATGATCACCCCTTTTTAATCGATCTTATACCAGTCTCAATCAAAAATTTCGATGTCATTGTTGGTATGGATTGGTTAAGTCTTCACTACGCCGATATCCTATGTTCCGACAAAGCCATTCGCCTGAACATTCCGAATCGCGAAACCCTATTGATATACGGAGATAAGCAAAGTACGAGCCTTCGTATCATCTATAGTATCCAGGCTCAAAAATACTTGCGCAAGGAATATCGCGCCTTTCTTGCTCACGTTGTCGACACTAACCAGAAATCGAAAGATCCAAAAGACATTCCGGTAGTATGTGATTTCCCTGATGTCTTCCCGGAGGATCTTCCAGGCCTACCTCCCAAACGACAGGTTGAATTCAGAATCGACCTAATCCCAAGAGCTACCCCCGTAGCTAAGTCGCCCTACCGTCTAGCGCCCGCCGAAATGCAAGAGCTATCCGGTCAACTCAACGAACTGCTCAGTAAGGGCTTTATAAGACCGAGCTTCTCACCTTGGGGAGCTCCGGTCTTGTTCGTGAAGAAAAAGGATGGATCGTTTCGGATGTGCATCGATTATAGGGAACTCAATAAACTCACGGTCAAAAATCGCTATCCTCTCCCTCATATCGACGATCTATTCGACCAACTCCAAGGAGCATGTTACTTCTCCAAGATTGATCTTAGATCCGGGTATCATCAGTTACGGGTGCTTGAGGAAGATGTCCCGAAGACAGCCTTCCGAACCCGATACGGGCATTTTGAGTTCGTAGTGATGCCCTTTGGGCTGACTAACGCCCCCGCAGTATTCATGGACTTGATGAATAGGGTATGTCATCCATATCTAGATCAGTTCGTCATCGTCTTTATTGATGACATACTTGTCTACTCCCGGAGCGAGGAAGAGCACAGAAATCATTTACCATTAGTCCTGGAAACGCTGCGATCCGAGAAGTTGTATGCGAAGTTCTCTAAGTGCGAGTTTTAGATCCGAAGAGTTGAATTCTTAGGGCACGTGGTCAGTGAAGACGGAATCCACGTGGACCCCTCCAAAATTGAAGCTATTGAGAACTGGTCAGCACCGAAGACACCTACAAAAATTCGTCAATTTCTAGGCCTCGCTGGCTACTACCGTAGATTCATCCAAAATTTCTCTCGAATTGCGAAGCCTCTCACTATGCTAACTCAGAAGGGTGTATCATTCGACTGGGAAGAGAAACAGGAGAAGGCATTTCAGACCCTGAAGTGAGCCCTATGCACCGCACCAGTATTATCCCTTCCCGAAGGGACAGAAGATTTCGTCGTATACTGTGATGCATCCAATCAGGGGCTCGGTTGTGTCTTGATGCAACGAGGCAAGGTTATCGCCTATGCCTCGAGACAGCTAAAGAACCATGAAGTGAACTACACTACTCACGACCTCGAGTTAGGAGCGGTCGTCTTTGCACTAAAAATCTGGAGACACTACTTGTATGGGACGAAGAGCGTGGTGTACACTGATCATAAAAGCCTCCAACATATACTGAACCAAAAAGAACTCAACATGAGACAGCGTCGATGGGTCGAGCTACTTAACGATTACGACTGTGAAATTAGATATCATCCGGGGAAAGCCAACATAGTAGCTGACGCCCTGAGTAGAAAGGAATATTCCGGTTGAAGGACCAAGTCGTTGACAATGACTATCCATTCGCATCTATCCACACAGATCAAAGAGGCTCAGCTAGAAGCCTTAAAGCCCGAGAACGTGATAGGAGAATCCCTGCGCGGAATGGATAAAAATCTGGAGGTTAAGGGTGACGGAGCCTACTACTTCATGGACTGAATCTGGACTCCACGCCATGGAGGTTTCAGAGACTTGGTTTTGAGGGAAGCACACAACACTCGTTACTCCGTTCACCCGGGTTCAGATAAGATGTATCTGGATCTCAAAAAGCTATACTGGTGGCTGAACATGAAAGCGGAGATCGCTACCTTTGTAAGTAAGTGCCTTACTTGCGCGAAGGTCAAAGTCGAATATCAAAAGCCATCAGGACTCCTCCAACAACCGGAAGTACCAGAATGGAAGTGGGAGCGAATCACAATGGACTTTATCACCAAACTGCCCAAGACAGTAGGTGGATTAGATACCATTTGGGTCATCGTTGATAGGTTGACCAATTCTGCCCACTTTCTACCCATCAGGGAGACGGACAAGATGGAGAAGCTCACTAGAACTTACACAAAAGAAATAGTGCGACTGCATGGCGTCCCTATATCTATTATATCAGACAGAGATAGTAGATTCACCTCTAGATTTTGGCAATCATTGCAAAAGGCACTAGGAACGAGGCTGGACATGAGTACAGCCTACCATCCGCAGACTGACGGACAAAGTGAGAGGACGATCCAAACCTTAGAAGACATGCTGCGAGCTTGTGTGATCGACTTCGGGAAATCGTGAGATACACACTTGCCTCTTGTGGAGTTTTCCTACAACAATAGTTATCATACGAGCATCAAGGCAGCTCCATTCGAAGCCCTCTACGGCCGGAAGTGCAGATCCCCTTTGTGCTCGGCTGAGGTGGGAGACACTCAGTTAGCTAAAGGACGAGTTCCTGATAGCGCCCTCACTGGTCCGGAGATCATTCGAGAGACGACCGAGAAGATTGTGCAGATACATGAACGACTAAAAGCCGCTAGGGATCGGCAGAAAAGCTACGCCGACAAACGAAGAAAACCCTTGGAATTCCAGGTGGGAGATCGAGTCCTTTTGAAGGTCTCTCCCTGGAAAGGCACGATACGCTTCGGAAAACGTGGAAAGTTAAACCCAAGGTACATAGGGCCTTTTGAGATTCTCGCCAGAATCGGCCCTGTAGCTTACAAACTAAACTTACCCCGAGAGCTAAGTAACATACATCCTACCTTCCACGTCTCAAACTTGAAGAAATGTCTGTCTGACGAGACTCTCGTGATTCCCCTCGACGAGATCGAGATCAATGAGAGCCTCAACTTCATGGAAGAGCCTGTGGAGATTTTGGATCGTGAAGTAAAACGGACGAAACAAAGCCGCATCCCAATTGTGAAGGTTCGGTGGAACGCCAAGCGAGGACCGGAATTCACTTGGGAGCGCGAGGATCAAATGAAACTCAAATACCCTCATCTCTTTGCTTAGTAGTATTGTAATAACCTATCTGTTTGAATTCTAAATTTCGGGACGAAATTCCCCTAACGGGGGGATGATGTGACAACCCCAAATCTATTCCCGTTACAAATCTCATCTTCACTAACGGAATGCGTCACTATACGTTATTTTCTGTAATATTTGGAATCGTCAACAACCGAATATCTAGTTATATGCATGTCTTGATATTATCATAAGTAAATATAACTTGTATCTGTTGACCCCGTTTAACCTAATGGAGTTATATTACTTTTTCAACCACTTCACCCGGGTAAAAAGTTTTAACCCTGTTAAACTTTAAGCATCGGGTAGCCGTGTATCGGGTACGATACCCGAGGCATATGAAATGAGTGTAAACAACATTTGAACAATCTTTTACCACACATTCACTCTCTCTCATTACTTTCTCTCTCTAGACCCGAAATCGACCCCAAATCCGCAAATTTCCGGCTTCCAAACGTAAGGACTCATTCCCTATCTTAATCTAGACACACTTCACTATATTTAGGGGCCAAAATCATAGAAATCAAGGACCAAAAAGGAGTTTACGGACTAAGAAGCCCCTTAGGCCGTAAACCCCTAGAAACTTGCCAAAAACCTCATTTTCCCTTCCTTTAAGCTTATGGACTAATTAAGGCATATACCTAGGAGATTTTGGACACTAAAACACAAGAAATTGAAGCTTAAAAAGGAGTTTACGGCCCAAGCTTGTGCTTAGGCCGTAAACACCCCAAAAACCCCACAAATCCTTGTTTAAAGCCCCAAAAACTCATCTAAGGTGTTTGGTAATTTAGACTTGACACTAAGGAAGGTTTAAATGCATCAAACAACATCATTTGAAGACAAAAAGAGGAGTTTACGGCCAAGGCTAAGCTTGGGCCGTAAACACCCAAGTTTTTGTGTCAAACAAGTCCCAAAACTCCTCTAATGCATGTAAGGAATTTAGCTAAGGCCCTTGGATGTGTGTTGTACCATTAAACTTCCCATTTTGAGGCCAAATGAAGAGTTTACGCCCAAGGATATTCTTGGGCCGTAAACTCCCCAATTTTCATGCCAAATTGTCCCAAAACTCATTTTAAGGCCTTCTAGGATTTACCTAAGGTGAATGAGAACATGTTGTACCATTTAAACACCCATTTTGATGGATTAAATGGAGTTTACGGCCCAAGAACAAGCCTTGGCCGTAAACTCCCCAAAATGACACAAAAATAAGAGTTTAATCCCTCTATATTGGTCCAAGACTCATACCATTAAAGTAAGGAAGTGAA
The DNA here is from genome assembly GCF_002870075.4 of Lactuca sativa. Classification (NCBI taxonomy): domain Eukaryota; kingdom Viridiplantae; phylum Streptophyta; class Magnoliopsida; order Asterales; family Asteraceae; genus Lactuca; species Lactuca sativa. The sequence continues at coordinate 259,434,325 of NC_056630.2, forward strand.
ATAAGGCCTTAAACATACAATTTGGAGGACCACATGAGTTTACGGCCAAGCCTAGGGGGATTACGGCCGTAAACTCCCAAGGAGTGGCCTTTGGGCCGTAAACTCCAAGGTAGTGAGCTCATGGACCCTCCCGTAAATCATTCTTGGCCTTGTACCACTCCCGGGAACCCCTTCTAGGCCCTAAAACTCCGAAAACAATGCTAGAATGTCCAAATACTATAATGAAAAGCATAAGATGATTAACTTCTTGTAAAATACATATTTCATATGACATTAGGGTCCTAAAAGGTGCTCAAGTCGTTATTTGTTACCAAACGCTCAACCGACACTTTTACCCGATTTACTCGATTCACCCGAATTACGCGAATTCAGGTGAGTTCATACCCCTTTAATGAACCTTTCAAATGTTTTAAATGTTTTAGGGGGGAGATACAAGTTACTTATATATGTTTATGGAAAGTTTTACAGAATGATTTTCCACGTTACGAGGATTAATCACATGTGATTCACTATCCTTAGTTCAAATCACATGTGATTTATCACTATGCCTTATAAACAGGTTTTTACATTTTCAAAAACTACTTTTGGACAGCAAGCCAGATTTTAAATGTTCTTTTGGAAAATACTTTTATTAAATCAATTTACTTATAAAACGTAACCACTCTGATATATTTATATAAGTAAGACTTGGAGGACTTATGACCGATATCTCGCCTTATTTCCTGTTCTTGTTTGATTGTGGGCTTAGGGTAGTAGTTATCTGTCCGACTGTCGTTGATTTCTTAGTTATATAGCTTGTATATTAGTATGGGATACGAATAATTCTCTTTCACTAAAATACTAAAGTCACTAACCTGTCAAGAACCATCCACACTAAGATAACTATAATAGGTATAGGTAATGTTGCTACTGCTACTACTCGCTAAAGTCACTACTCTCTACACTATAATACTCACTATTACTAGACAATACACTAGTAAGAGAATACACTATGATCAATACTAAAAGATTTCTGCACTATAACAGAAGAGAAAACACTAAACAAACAATAATACACTAACCCGCTACGAGATACTCTATTCGCTACCCACTACGCCCGGAGTTTTCCGGCAGGAAGACGACACTACATGTATAGATCTATACAGGGTAGACGCTATTACATCCCGACTGATAATTTCAGTCCGCGCCGTGCAGGCCCAGGGATGCCACTACTTCACTATACTGTGCATGACTGGAAAGGTCATGGGATCCGCTATTATCCTCACTAGTTGAAATATACTAGGAATACACTATATCTACACTAAAATATTACACTAAACGCTAAACTACATCCCGAAGTAAGTAAGTACCTATCACTAAAGGAAGCTTTCACCACTATCAATGATTACAGGCTTAACCTATTCTATCACATTACTATTTGGAGATTTGCTAATATACTTTTACAATAAACTGTTTTTCAAAAAGGAAGAATGCATACTTTTAACAGATTTTCACTTACAATGTATTTGCTGGAAAATTTGGATTTTCTAGGTTTCTACTGCTTATGAATATAAATGGCGCATTTTTCGCACTATTGCTTGTATACGAAAACTCCCACTAAACTCTTATGAACTCACCAGCTTTATGCTGATATTCGTTTTCAAAATAACTTGTATCTTCAGGTCAAAGATAGACAGGTACAGACGCAACATTTTTGGAGAAGGTGGAGCACACAAGACCCATCTCTTATTTTTGATTTACTTTTGGGTGATTGTTGAACCTTACAAAACACACTTGTAATTAAATTCACTATGTAAATGCAATGGTTGTATGTTTCCTTGTTTTTACTATTATGCAATTGTGATGATACTGTACATGACGTCCTCCACCCCGAAACGTATTCCGCCGTATTCGGTTTTGGGGTGTGACAACTATTGACACAACTATATAAAGATCCCACGGATAACCAAAACCGTGCACTACAAGCAAGTAATAGAGGACTAGCCGATTTTGAGGTGTAAGAGTACTTCTCTCAAAGTTATTCTAAGTGTTGTGGTGTTGTGTGAGACATTTGAGGCAACACACTTGAGGTGACAGGATCACAAGGTTTTCAAGGAATCCAAGCAACTAAAAGGTATGTTCTTCTACTAGCATTTATGTTATAAAGTTGCCCATGCCATGCTAGTTAAGTTAAGAACCTTGGAAAATTATTTTTGCGTGTATCTTAGTGAAACATAGATCCAAGGTTTCTAGGGTTGCATGTAAACCTTAGGAGTGTTAGAATGATCTAAACCCGTCAGTGGTATCAGAGCCTAGGCTTGCTTATTTGATACTTGATGCAAACTTGTTAAGAAAATCAACAAAATTGCATTATGTCTGGGTGAATTTGCCGAGTCCATGGGGGGACTCGACGCGTCCATGCCTATATTCATCAAACTCGGCGAGTTAGTTCTTGCACTCGACGAGTTGGCTTGTCACAGTGCAGGTTTCCGACTTTTGCTACTGGAATTGGGCTAAACCCATAAGGTGCTTCATGGATAGTCCATGGGAGTTATAAACCCATGGATCATGGAATATGAAAAGCGATGACAATTAGGGTTTACATGATGTAACCCTACTTGTGACAAACCTATATAAAGACCCCATGGATGACCAAAAATCGTGCACTACAAGCAAGTAATAGAGGGCTAGCCGATTTTAAGGTGTAAGAGTAATTCTCTCAAAGTTATTCTAAGTGTTGTGGTGTTGTGTGAGACATTTGTGGCATCACACTTGAGGTGCTAAGCTCACAAGGTTTTCAAGGAATCCAAGCAACTAAAAGGTATGTTCTTCTACTAGCATTTATGTTTTAAAGTTCCCCATGCCATGCTAGTTAAGTTAATAACCTTGGAAAATCATTTTTACATGTATCTTAGTAAAACATAGATCCAAGGTTTCTAGGGTTGCATGTACACCTTAGGAGTGTTAGAATGCTCAAAACCCTAACTAGCATATTGTGAAGTATATGTAATACAAAATTTTAGTTTAATGACATACCTTTTCTTGTAGCTTGATTCCTTAAGCCTTTAAGAGCCTAGCACCCCAAGTGTGATGCCTCAAATGATTCACACAACACCACAACAATTGGAAAAACTTGAGAGAAGTTTACTTGCACTCAAAATCAGCTAGCCCTCTTTCCTTTTACTTAAGTGTCGATTTTGGTAGCTATGGGGTCCTTTATAAAGTGTGACACAACTAGGGTTACACCATGCAAACCCTAATGTACATGACTTTCCACATTCCTCATGCTCCATGGGTTTTAACCTCCATGGAGTATCCATGGGTCACCACATGGGTTTAGCCCAACATAAAGAACTATGGATCATAAGCCTACTATATAATAATGTATGATTTACACAATTAATCCCCAAATATTTAATTAGTCTCTTTTGATCACAAAATTAATTCTTGATCAATACTAATTAAATAATATGATTTCATATTAATATCGTAGAACTTATAATATATTAATAAATCATAAATATCCTCTTCTCAAAAGTCCATCGTTACAAATTGTTCTGGCGCCATGCAACCCAAATAGACCATGCTACTCTTGGGTCAAGTACATACCAATTATAGTTATGATCTTAGACACTAAATCCAATAGTCTCCCACTTAGATAAGTCTAATAACTATAATTGCAAGTACGACTTAAAACACCGACTAGCAATCGTAGCTCATAAAAGCTTTTGTCGAATTGAGACACTCCATTTTAGATAAGTGATCATATAATCCTATGTTCTCAAGATATCAGTCGGACAAATACATGGAACAATGTCGTACTTATTGTCCAACAATTTGTTTCTCGATCTCCGATTTATTTGACATAGAACTTAATCAAACACATCAATTTAGTTCTGACTGGGCCTAGTGCATAGGTCAAAACAAAATCATCGAGGGGCCCAGATATCATCAAGTGTCCACTATATAAAAATAGTTGGTGAGTACTCACAGATTAAAAATAATATTGGTTTCAAGAATCGAAATAAAATTTTTGATAAAAGTTTCCATAAATAAAAGTATATTGCTAAAATGAGTTTTCAAGAATCAAAATAATATTCGTTGTTACAAGGAGCAAACAATTTCATTGCTAAAACAAGTATATAAGTTTTCAGTAATAAAAGTTCGTTGCTATAATGAGAAACAAAGTTCGTTGCTATAATAAGCATAAACATTTCGTTGCTAAAATAAGTATACAAGCTTCATTGCTACAATAAGTATACAAGTGTCGTTGCTAACATGAGAATACAAATTTCATATGTACATAAAGATTCCATTCATGAGTTCACAACCCAAGCCTAATGACCGAATCGTGCTCTATTGATTACTATGTGTATCGCAAACATAGTGTATAAAATGGTTAAATGCACTCAAGCAAATCGTGGGAGTGAGGAGTTGTCTACCTCCTGATAGCGCTATCCATAATAACCATAGGGTTAAAAGAGTTAATGAGTTGTGTCTAATGATTCTAGGGACTTAACCGCGATACAGTCGTTATGAATTAAAGTAACATACACATACATACGAAATATGGCAACCAAGTTTCATATGAGTCAAAATAAATATAACGAACATAAACAGTTTAGGACATGCTTTTCCTCCCCAAACATTTAAAAACCAAAAATAGGGGGAGTCGTGAATACTCACAATACATTGGGATGATGCAAATGGTGCCTTGAACTACATTCCACTTGTACCACTATCGATTCCTACACGATGTTACACACTAATAAGTCTCTAATAGAAAGCTAATACTAGTATACTTGCCACTACAATAGATATATGCCAATATTGTGTCAAAATTTACTATTGATAAGTTACAAACATTTTCTGAAGTGGTGAAATTTTATAACTCATGAGATTAAGATAATTTTGGGTAATATTTTCCAGATTTTTGTAATACTAATTGAGGTATTTCAATACATTTAAAGGTGTTTTATGCTCCTAAAAATCAAAAATATTATCAAACAGTTTCTAAAAATTCTCAAACTTTTCTTTTTCATTATAAACACAGTAGAGGTATTCCATAAATTTTCCTTGAATTTTTGAGGTGATTAACTATTTTTCCAAAATTTTATGCCTTCATAAAAATATAAATTCGTGAAAAATAGAATCCAGATGATAAAAATTCCCAAACATTTATAATACTGCCATTAGACATACTTAAGCTGGGAAAAATATAAAAATAGATTTCTAAACTGCTTAACCCAATTTTATGATTTTTGAGCATTTATTCTAATAAAAATTAAAATAAATAAAAAACAGTTTTCAAAATTGCCCAAACTTTTGTAATACTATTATTAAACATTCTTAAGCTGGGAAAAATATAAAAATAGATATCTAAACTGCGTAACCAAATTTTATGATTTTTATGCATTTATTCTAATAAAAATTGAAATAAATATATAACAGTTTCAAAAATTGCCCAAAATTTTTGTAACACTGTTATTATAGATATAAAAGGTGTGAAAAAGATAAAAGATATTTTTTAATTAGTCTTGCTACTTTTCTTTGCTTAATCCTCTTAAATAATCATTAATTGAAGAATAATTATTAAACTATTAAGTAAATTACCAAAATTTTGTAAACTTCAATTACAGTGTGAATAATCTGGGAAAAATCCCAAAGGTTGTTTTTATCCACTGGAATCTGATTTTGTGGATTTAAGTGTATTTAATCTTAGAAAATAGAAGAAAAATAGCATACTAAATAGAAAAACCGCCCAAATTTTTATTTAGAGTTCAAAAATAGTATAAGGTCGTTTGATAAATTTTCATGAATTTTTGATGACTAGAACTATTTTTCTTGTTTTTAGTCCATTATAAATATAAAAATCAGGGAAAAATAGGAATGCATTGTGAAAATTTCTGAAAATGCATATATGAGTCTTACACATAGGTTAGGAGCTGCGGAAATTATTAGATACCCTTTTCACATTCTCTAAAGTGGTTTTATGATATATTGGGGATAAACAAAAAGAAAATTCAAAACCACACTAAACAGTAACAAAAATCGATGAACCTTAATGAGAGGTTATTATTTACAATAGGGGTCATCCACGAACTCACCTAGGATTTATAGACCTCAGAAAGTATTTTATATGAATTATTGCCCTATTTCCTTGCAATGATTATAATAATTCGAGAAAAATGAATTATTTTCTGAACTTTACAGATCATCTTATATTGTTGGTTGGATTCTGGGAAAAATAGCATTTGAATAGAAAAGAAGTTTTAGGTATTTATTTGGGAATAAATCTTTTATGAATATATTTGAAAGCTTTTAACAACGAACTTTGATTATCAAGCATCTAAGCTTGAAGATCATCACATGCATGTTGGTTTGAAGACCATTCATGTGTTTGAAATGCTAAGAAATCATTTTTGATAGAAAACATAGGGTGCATGTTGTGATTTTCACCCAAAACTTGTAGAAAAGTGCATTATGTTGATTTTGACTTGGGTTTTGGTCCTTGGATTTCACCATTTACCACATGTATGTTGTTTTTTGGTGAAATTCTACCACCATCATCATCAAAACCGTGAGTTTGTGTGTGTATGTTTATGTGTTCATGATCTTTCATTAGAATGGAGTAGAAGATGGAGAAAATCCAAGAAAAATAGTAAACTTTGAAGGAATAATGAAGTAGAAATCGAGTTTACATTCAAGAACACCATAAGATGATGAAGATTTAGAGTTCAAGGTGTGTTCTTGGACCCATTTTTTTGGAGAATTTCATGAGTTAGGGTGAGAGTGAGAAAAGGTGGTGGTGTGTGTGAGAGAGAAATGATAGACATGAGAGAAGAGTGTGGGAGTGAATAAATTGATTGAGTGTTTTTGGGAACAGATTTCTTGGCAGGTGGAGGCCGACTTTAAGAGGGATTATGGAGGGTTTTAAGAGGCTTTTAAATCTTTAATTTGAATATATATATATATATGGCCTCCTAATCATTTTTATGAAAATCATCTTTAGTTTTTATAAAAATCATCTTTAGTTTTTACAAAGTTCAATTGTATTTTGTCTTATAAATTAAGGGTAAATGTCAATGACTTAATTTTTATTTTTCTTGATTGCACTTTCATAATTTATTATTATTATAAGATAATATTATAAGGTTCATAATTATTTTTATAAAAACTTTAAGGTTAAAGTTTATAACTATGAGTTTTTATGGCTTTTAGGGTTTTTGGAGTTTAATAAATCTTTGGATATCAAAATAAATTGAATTATTTGAGATTTCAATTTATGTTAGAGTTTCATAACTCTTTTCTAGTTAAAAATAATGTTTGTAATTTATTTTTATCGATTTATTGGCATTCTATGTAGTGGGTTCGAGATTCAAGTGAAATTGAGGAATCGAGTATACTAGTACTAGTCTTCAACTTTGACTTAAGTTTCTATGAGACTCGGACCTAATTTCTACCAGACTAGCTCAAGTGCATGATGTGTGTATAAGATTCATAAAAAGGTGTTTGAGTCAAAGAGTGACCCGAATATGGATAGTTACTATAGTTAAGTAGTTATAGAATTCACATATCAATGTGAAATCTAAGTACACTATCCTTCGATCCGACTTGTTTCCAAGTTTCTAGTTGGTTATAACTTAGCTTCTAGTTACTAAGTCTAGTATGTGTCGTGCCTATATGTGCAACTAATTTAGTCGAATCTAGAACCGACTCGAATTTCGACGGTTGTCACACCCAACATATTGCTTTTAATCCTTCAAGGACTAAAAGGAACAGATAAACTTCGACTCATATATTTGTACTAACTCCTCATCAAATTGTACACAACAACATGTTTTATAGCATCAAGTTACTGAAGCGGTTTCGTACTATCAATGCCCAACCAAATCTCGATAACTCATATCTCTTGGTTTGAAGATGTATATGATATTACCGTCTCATGATCACTAGAGATAAATTCCATGAAGTGATACAAGTGAGTGTGGGTTTAATCCAATACTCAGACCTTATGAGCACTCATGAATGTTGCAGCAAACTTTGCTATGTCTAATACAATTCAGACAAATCTACAAGCCAAATTTATGACAATCTTGCTTCAATACCTACTTTCAACATATGATCAACTGTGGGTAGTTTGAATAATATAATTATTCTGGAAGTGAAAACATGAAAAATGAAACAATAGTAAATGATTGACACAAGACAGTACCATACTAGTAAATAAAAAGCACCTTTTATTTAATCATCAAATGTCAATTACATTTCAACTATTACAAGTTTCGAAAGTTATCTAACCATTAAAACTAATATCATCCTTCAGCCCAATGCGCCTCGCATGTTGTAAATGCTTAACCCTACTCAGTCCCTTCGTGAGGGGATCTGCTGGTTTCTCATTTGACGATACCCTCTTTGCCACGAGGAGTCCTTCTTCTATTCGATGTCTAATGAAGTGGTATTTTTTGGCGATGTTCGTGGATCTGCCATGATCCATTGGTTCCTTAGCTAAGACAACTGTACTCTCGCTGTCACAGAAAACCTCCATAGGCTCCTTGATAGCTGGTGTAACTCCAGGGTCTCCGACGAAGTTCTTTATCCATATTGCCTCCTTCGCCACTTCGCTTGCTGTTATGTACTCTGATTCGCAAGTTGAATCAGCTACAGTCTCCTGCTTGGAACTTTTCCAAATTATTGCTCCTCCATTCAGAGTAAAGACCCATCCCGGCTGAGAGTGGAAATTATCTATGTCGGTTTGAAATCTGGTGTCACCATACCCCACCACTCTCATACCATCACTCTCAATGAGGGTAAGGACCCAACCCTTGGTCCTCCACAGGTACTTGAGAATGTTCTTTACCGCAGTCCAGTGAGCCTTGCCAAGATTCCCTTGATATCCGTTGACCATTCTCAAAGAAAAGGCCACATCAGGGCGTGTACAAGTCATAGCATACATGATCGAGCCAACATCGGAAGCATATGGTATTCGACTCATCTCAGCTATCTCAGCCTCTGTACCCGGACTCGAAGTTTTACTCAATTTGGCATTGCTCTAGATCGGTAAGTCACCTTTCTTGGAATCCTACATGCTGAATCTTTTCAACACTTTATTAGAGTAGGTACTTTGACTAAGTCAAATTAGTCTCTTACTCTTGTCTCTCAATATCCTTATCCTAAGAATATAGGCAGCCTCTCCGAGGTCCTTCATAGCGAAACACTTCCCAAGCCACGACTTAACCCCCTGCAAGGTTGGGATGTCATATCTTATGAGTAGTATGTGTTGGATTAATGTCTAAGTCCATAACTATATTTGGTATGTACTTGACCCGATCCGGCATGGTCCATTTGGGTTGCACTTCACCGACACAATTTATATGGATAGTCTTTTGAGAATTGTATATTTATGATTTATATTAATATATTATAAGTTCTAATATATTAATATGGAATCATATTATTTAATTAGTATTGATCAAGACT